>NC_134703.1:188744116-189394366 GCF_043290135.1 Rhipicephalus microplus
TGTGGATTCGCCACGTACACCAGAGGTCTTCCACGGTGAGACCTTTGAAGATGCCGAGGACTGGCTTGAAGGCTTCGAGCGCGTTGCACGATTGAATGGTTGGGACGAAGCCCGAAAACTTCGTTACGTTTACGTCGCCCTGCAAGATTCGGCACGTACGTGGTTTGAGAACCACGAAGCGTCCTTGCTGTCGTGGGACGACTTCCGACGAGAGCTAATCGCAACCTATCCGAACACGGACCGCAAAGAGAAGGCAGAGGCTACTCTTCAGGCAAGGAACCTACGGAATAACGAGAGCGTGGCCATGTACATAGAAGACATGTCGCGGCTCTTCCGCCGACCCGACCAAAACATGGCCGAGGAGAAGAAGTTGCGGCACCTAATACGCGGAGTAAAAGAAGATATTTTTGCAGGCCTGGTGCGTAATCCACCGCGAACTGTGGCGGAGTTCCGGTCCGAGGCAACGACCATGGAAAGGACACTACAACAACGTGCGCGACTGTACAACAGAGACTTCAGCGCCTCTTCAGTCAGGGCGGAGTCAACAACCCTTCCCACCGACATTGACGTCCTCCGGGAAATGGTGAGGGCTATTGTTAGGGAGGAGCTCCAGAAACTGCAACTCCCCCAAAGTCCTCCAGCGATGCCCTCAATCGCGGACGTTGTACGTGAAGAAGTGCGGCAAGCAATTATTCAACCGCAGCCTCAGGTGTCACACCACACGCAACCGGAACCTCAGCCACAGCTGTCGTACGTGCAAGTTGTACGGCAAGACATGAGACGCCAGAGCTTTGCACAAGCTCCCGTTATGCCACCGACCTTTCCTCGCAGTACGCCACCGCCGATGCCAGCAGCGAGACCCCGCAAAAGTGATGTATGGCGCGCGGCAGACCGGCGGCCCCTCTGCTACCTCTGTGGGGAGGCAGGTCATCTTTATCGGACATGCCACTACCGTCGGGTCGGGCTACGTGTTTTCCCAGTGAATGCACCCTGCTCTCGTAACGGTGAGCGCCCTTACGAAATCGAAGAATATTTATCTTCGCGCTATGCATATCCAAACACTCAGCGACATGAATCGCGGTCGATTGCACCAATGCGCAATAGGTCGCCGAGTCCACACCCATCATCTACTTTCCCGAGGCGTCGTTCACTAAGCCCTCGACGGGAAAACTAGAACCAGTGACTTGTGGAGTCAGGGCCGCTGATTTTCGGAAAACTGAAAACCCTCCATCGCTAACCAGATCAGACGACGACACTGAAACAATGACGGACAAGCGCAGGAATGGTGACGTGACATCCGAGCTACAAGTCAGAATCGACGACGTCGAAACCATAACGTTAATAGACACAGGTGCAGACTACTCAGTAATAAGTAGCATACTCGCAAAAAAGCTGAAGAAAGTGCTCACTCATTGGACCGGACCGCAGATACCCACCGCCGGAGGGCATTTAGTCAGCCCCATAGGAATGTGCACAGCGAGAGTGGGAATAAGAGGCCATGTGTACGTCTGCAGTTTTATTGTTCTCCCCGAATGTTCCCGTGAGGCAATTCTGGGCATGGACTTCCTGCAAGCGAACAGTGCCATCATCGACTTGCCGAAATCCCAATTTTCTTTCTCTAGAGAGAACGCTGTTGCCGTGTGTCATTGCAGAGCAACCAATTGTTTCGTCTCTTCGTATTGTGGATGAAGGTGTGACAGTGCCGCCACGTAGCAGCGTGACAGTTCCTGTGAAAATCGACGTTTTTCGTGAATATGCCGGACTAGCTGATGGAAATATCGAACTGCTACTCACAAAGGGGATACGCGTGGCGAGAGGTCTATGAACTTGCGGAACGGATATACTGATGTGCTATTGACTAACTTTACGAACGAGGTACAGCATGTGGCGAAGGGAGCAGCCATAGCATCACTTCATGACTACGTACAAGTCTCAGATGTTTGCACCATAGGAAAAGTACCCACAACGCCCTCAACAGTGGACAGTGTCCTCGAGAAAAGATATATTGACCGAGAGCTTTCATCTTTGCAGAAAGACCAGATTGTGGAGTTGATCAAGGAATTCGCAGAGTGTTTTTCCTCTTCATCAAAAGTCGGACGTACACCTGTAGCAAAGCACCGCATTGTAATCGAAGGGCATGTTAGACCAGTATGTCAGCATCCATACCGAGTAGCCCCGAAAGAAAGGGAAGCGATAAAGAAGCAAGTACAGGAGATGCTCGACGACGATGTCATACAGCCCTCCAAAAGCCCATGGGCATCGCCGGTAGTACTGGTGAAGAAGAAGGACAATACCATGCGGTTCTGTGTTGATTACAGAAAACTCAACCTTGTCACGAAGCGAGATGTGTACCTACTCCCACGAGTCGACGATACGTTGGATAAACTGGGCAATGCTCACTTTTTTTCATCGTTGGATCTAAAGAGCCGGTACTGGCAAATAGAAGTCGACGAACGAGATCGGGAAAAGACGGCGTTTGTGACACCCGACGGACTCTACGAGTTCAAAGTACTCCCATTTGGTTTGTGTTCTGCTCCCGCTACCTTCCAAAGGATGATGGACACTGTGCTCTCCGGCCTCAAATGGCAGTCATGTCTTGTCTATCTTGATGACGTAGTAACTTTTTCCACTACGTTCGAGCAGAACGTAGAGAGATTGAGAACGGTGCTGGACGCTATTCGTATGGCAGCACTTACGATCAAACCCGAAAAGTGCCACTTTGGATTCCGGGAGCTTCGGTTCCTCGGACACATTGTCAGTTCTCACGGTGTCCACCCAGATCCGGATAACATCACTGCGGTTGAAAATTTCCCAAGGCCAAGAGACAAAAAAGCTACGCGACGTTTCCTGAGGCTTTGTGCCTACGAAAGGCGCTTCGTTGAAAACTTCTACAAGATTGCGGAAGCACTGACGCGGCTTACGAAGGAAGGTGTACCATTTATCTGGCACCAAGAGCAAGAAGACGCCTTCTCTGAGTTACGACGGCGTTTGCAGTCACCTCCCATACTCGCTCATTTTGACGAAAATGCCAAAACAGACATTCATACGGACGCCAGCAACGTTGGCCTCGAGGCTATTCTTGTTCAATGGTAGAACTAGGAAGAAAAAGTTATTGCTTCTGCAAGCCGCGCTCTGTAGAAAGCTGAGTATAATTATTCAGCTACTGAAAAAGAATGTCTCGCAGTTATATGGGCCATCAGTAAGTTCCGTTCATATTCATACGGTAGACCATTCCGAGGCATCAGTGACCATCATTCATGGTGCTGGCTTGCGAACCTCAAGGATCCTTCCGGAAGACTTGCTAGATGGAGCCTGCGTCTACAAGAATATGACATCACCGTAGTCTACAAGTCTGGCCACAAGCACAATGACGCGGACTGGTTGTCACGAGCACCAGTCCAGACCTCGTCTCCTGAGCATGAACAAGACTCCGCATTTCTTGGAGCTGTGAATGTGTCGGAGATGGCTCATGATCAGCGAATGGACCCAGAATTACTTCTGCTCATTCAATACGTAGAGGGGCAGCAAGTCGAAGTACCACGAGTTTTCGTCCGTGGACTACGTTCCTACGTCATCCGCATCAACGTTCTCTACAAGAGAAACTTTCAACACACCGGTGAAACGTTCCTATTGCTGATACCATCACCACTGCGAGCGGAAATTTTAGAAGCGTGTCATGATGACCCATCGGCAAATCACTTGGGCATTTTTGGTAAGAATCCGCTAGAGATATTACTGGCCAAAATTGATGGATTCAGTACAGCATTTCGTAAGATCATGTCGAGAATGCCAAAGACGGAAAATACCACCCCTAAAACCAGCAGGTCTTTTGAAACCGATAGAGCCACCGAAAATCCCGTTTGAGCAGGTCGGAAGGCATTTGCTAGGACCATTTCCTATGTCATCGTTTGGAAAGCGCTGGATAGTTGTAGCAACCGACTACATGACCCGGTATGCCGAAACCTCATCTCTCACAAAAGGTCCTTATAACTGACAAAGGAATTGCGTTCACTGCCAGGCTAGTACAGTCTGTCATGAAGCTAACGCACATCGACCACAGAAGAACTACCGCATACCATCCGCAAGCTAACGGGTTAACTGAAAGGCTGAACAGGACGCTTGCTGGCATGATCGCGATGTATGTGGACGCCAAGCATCGGACTTGGGAAACCATATTACCATATGCTACAATTGCATACAATACCGTAGTACAAGAGACAACCCACTTCACGCCATTTCAACTTGTTTATGGTCGGACAGTAATAACGACATTAGACGCGATGCTGCTTGTCAACAGCACGAATGAAGAGGACCCTGACATAAGCGAAGATGTAGAAAGGGCAGAAAAGCGCGACAAATAGCACGGAACCGCATCATTCAACAGCAGGACGTCGACGCGCACCGTTACAATCTAAGACGAAGGGATGTTCAGTACTCCCCTGGAGACCAAGTGTGGGTCTGGACGCCTGTACGTGCACGTGGCCTATCAGAAAAGCTTATGCGGCGCTATTTTGGCCCTTACAGGGTTCTTTGTCAGCTAGGCCCATTAAACTACGAAGTGATCCCTGAAGGTTAAGTATGCACAACACGACGCTGGAATCTCCCGGAAGTTGTACATGTAGTACGGATGAAACCGTACTACGACAGGAACTCAACAAGTGAACTGACTCACGTCGTCTAACACAAGGACAAGTCCTATTGTTTAGAAAGTGTCAGCTGGCTCTACGCGTCGGGACGATGTGTGTTAGGAGGGGAACTAATGCCACAGCTCGAACATCGCAGAAGACGCTGCCACAATTCGCGTTCGTGAAAGCCGCCAAGCAAGTAGCAAGAAAGCCGCGCCATGGACCGCCGTCCTGCACGCGCCACGATGGTACGCCACGGGACCGGCACGAGACTCGAGGGGCAGAGGAAGAGACCGACGAAGTTGGAGTCAGCGAGTAAGAGGCATTCTTGGCTGAATATTCTTAGCTTTGAGTTTACGGGCACAAGTTCGCCCTAAATAAAGAATTTATATAGTACCAGGTGCTATATTTATTCGTAACAATATATATATATATATATATATATATATATATATATATATACATAAATATATATATATAAATATATATATATATATATATATATATATATATATATATATATATATATATATATATATATATATATATATATATATATATATATATATATATATATATATATATATATATATATATATATATATATATATATTGTAACGCGGAGTGAAAGAGCGAGAAAGAAGAAGAGATCGGACGCTCTCGAGCGATGGGGATTTGGCAGTGACGGTAGAGCGCTGACATTTTTCAGTGTAAATAAACCCAACACATCCGTAACAGCTTTGGTGGAGCGGTGCTGGGTGACTTGCCATCCTGGACCCCGCAGCAGAAGTTCCTTGAAGAAGCAGACGCTTAGCTGGCCTACCCCCGGACAACATCAGCATGAACGACGACACAGCAATCCCATTGACGTACTATGCTGCTGCATCCACCAGTGCCACTGACACGGCACAAGGTGGCCGTTGACCTCGACAACCAGACTACTGGGCACCTTAGCCACGAATGTTCTCAGGTAAAACTGACGAAGACGTGGACGCTTGGCTAAAACACTTCGACAGAGTGAGCCGCTACTACGAATGGGGCGCACCGGCAAAGCTCGTGAACGTAGTCTTATTCCTTGCCGAGACAGCCTTGCTTTGGTTTGAGAAACATGAACATTTCTTCCCCACTTGGGGTATATTTGTTAAAAAACTGAAGGCCTGCTTTTGGGACACGAGTTCCATGAAAAAGAAAGCTGAGCAAACGCTGTCACGTAGGGCTCAGTTGCCCAGCGAGACGTGCACAACCTACATTGAAGAAGTATTGAAGCTTTGTGGGATCGTCAACGCAAATATCTCTGACGAAGACAAAGTCGGTCATTTGTTAAAAGGCATCACCGAGGACGTGTACAATTTTTTGATAACAAAAGAAAACTTGAACACTCCTTTGATTTTCAGACAGCAATGTCGCGCATTCGAGGCGTTGAAGACCCGGAAAATTTTACCCAAGTTCGGGCGCTTGGACAATGTTCCCACTGTCGCAAGTATGGACGTCGCCACCTGCGAAGACATTCCCTTCCTCGTACGTCGGGTAGTTCGAGAAGAGCTCGTATGACTTCAAGCAGGTGACGTTCACCACCAATGCTCGTTCGCCGCGAGCCCCGAACCACCTCTCTACTGGATGCGAGAGCGCCACGTCGAAAACCGACCACGCACAGAAACTGCAGATTTTACCCTGCGGCTTCCATTTTCCCCGACGGGTCGCGGCCACCACCGGATGTTATCATCTTGTCGTGCCGCTGCGGACCTCCTACCGTCGTCAACCAGGCCTCTACCAGAAGATTACTATGCGTCATCACAAAATGTTCCTGCTGAGCACGACCAGTCTCCGCGTACTTATGCCACCTCTGCTCCTGCTAATGTAAGCCGACAAGTTCCCGTTTGCTACACATGTGGTCTCCCAGGGCATATTTCGCGCTTCTGTCCCAGACGGCCGCCTGCACCGCCACGTTTTTCGACGTATCCGGCTCGTATGTACGAAACGCCTGTGCCGCCACGTTTTTCGACGCACCTGCCTCGTATGCACGAAACCTGGACCTCTCACCGGCCAACCACCGTCCCCGACAGCAATGGCCTAACGTATTTCGCAGCGAGTCCCCCGCCTCCGAGCGAAGCCTGACGCCGCCTCCGACACGGTCCCGCCGGTCGCCATCTCCGCGTCGTCGGTCACCTTCCCCGCATCAGCTGGGAAACTAACTGCACCGACCGATGGAGGTGCGGTCGCGGGACGGTCAGTTTCGCCAATTCCTCCTTCTGCTGTGATGTTGATGAAAAACGTGCGTGTGTGCATAGACGGTGTAGATACTCTTGCTCTTGTAGACACTGGTGCTGCTGTTTCGGTTATCAGCCTTCGTTTCAAACATCGTTTCTTGGGTCACAAAGTTATGTTCGCGTGGAATCGTAAAGAAACTTTTCGTGAAGTTTGAGGCGAAGCGTTATGCCCTGTTGGTATTTGTTCAGTTGTACTCACGATTGGTGGACAAAATTTCCGTGTTAAATTTACTGTACTGGCTTGCGCATTTCATGACGTCATTTTAGGGATAGACATCCTTCATGAATGCGGCGCTACGCTTGAATGTGGAACTGGAGAGATTCTTCTAGAAAGTATGTTGTTCGCTGCAATAGTTGACGATTTTCTGACTCTGTCCATTGATGCGCTTTCGTTGTCTGAAGATGTGACGGTCCCTGGTCGGACAGCAGTGTTTGTACCCGTGTGCTCTTCTCATGTCCGCTCAGGACACTGCACTGGACTTGTGGAGCCTGATCATGCAAACGCCATCAAGAAGAATGTGCTGGTTCCACGGTCTGTCCTTACAGCCATCGACGGACATGCTTGCTTGTGGGCGCTCAACGTCGCCTCAGAGCCTGTTGTTCTACCAGCCAGATTCAAACTGGGAACGTTTGAGCAGCAGGCCACAGTTGACGTCAGAATGGTCTCAGCCATCAGTCAGACTGCGCCCAACTACTCAGCCGAGATTAAACGTATGATCAATAAGTCGTTGCCTTCTTCCGAGCAGAATGTCCTTGAGGAGGTGCTTACACGCCACGTGGGAGTCTTTGATTTCACTCAAAACAAGCGTTGTTTCATGTTGCCCGAATCCCGCAGGCACCACCGCATAAACACGTGAGATGCTACACCGATACGCCAGAAACTCTATCGCGTATCCCCGTCAGAGAGGCAAGTGATCGCCGATCAGGTCAACGACATGCTGCAGAAAGGCGTTATTCAAGAGTCAAGCAGTCCCTGGGCAGCTCCTGTTATATTGGTAAAAAAGAAAGACAACTCTTGGCGATTTTGTGTAGACTACCGCCGTCTCAACGCCGTCACATAGAAGACGTGTATCCGCTACCACGCATCCACGATGCTGTGGATTGTCTGCACTCGGCCACATACTTTTCGTCCGTCGACCTAAGGTCTGGATACTGGCAAATACCAATGCATCCGTCTGACAAAGAGAAGACTGCTTTTGTCACGCCTGATGGGTTATTTGAATTCAACATTATGCCGTTTGGCTTATGCAATGCCCCAGCTACCTTCGAGCGATTCCTGGACTCCAACCTTCGCGGTCTCAAATGGGAGTTATGTATGTGTTATCTCAATGATGTAATTATTTTTGGCAAGACATTCCGCGAGCACAACCATCGGCTTAGCGTTGTTCTACATTGCATCAAACAAACTGGTCTCGTTTTAAAGGCAAAGAAGTGTCATTTTGGTGAGCGTCAAGCCCTTGTGCTTGGATATCTAGTCGACAGGGACGGTATACGACCAGACCCGCACAAAATCAGTGCTGTCCGAGACTTCAAGCAACCGACGTCTGTGAAGGATCTGCGTAGCTTCGTGGGCCTGTGTTCTTATTTTCGTCAATTTATCAAAGACTTCGCCTAGCTTGCTCATCCGCTGACAGAGTTGCTCCGCAAAAACGCCCCATTCTGATGGACCATTGAGTGTGAGGCTGCTTTCGAGGAGCTGAAGTATTTGCTTACCTCAGGGCCCCTCTTGCGCCATTTTTACCCAGAGGCACTCACGGAACTGCATACAGATGCTAGTGGTATCGGTGTTGGTGCCGGGCTAGTTCAATACTACGACAGCCGCCAGCACGTCGTGGCGTATGCAAGTCGTACTTTGACTAAGGTGGAGAGGAATTGGGAATGTCTTGCAGATGTTTTTGCCGTCCAAAAGTTCAGACCTTATTTGTACGGCCGGCAGTTCAAGATCGTCACAGTTCATCATTGGCTTTGTTGGCTTGTCGGACTACGTGACCCAGCTGGTCGGTTGGCTCGCTGGGCTTTACGGCTTCAAGAATATAATTATTCTGTGACCTACAAGAGTGGTCGATGTCACGCAGATGCCGACTGCTTATCTCGTCTTTCATCTCCGACTGTAGATGCTGATGATGATGATTTCGACAACTACCTGGCCCCAATCTTATCCAACTTCCCAAATTTGGACGTCTTCCGTCTCGACCAATAGCGTCACCTTTTGCTGAAACGAATAATTGACATGGCTCGTAGCTCTAAACGCGCCACACCATTCGTGATTCATGACGCCCTACTATATCGCAAGAATTACTCCAGCCATGGTTCCACACTACTCCTCATCGTGCCAGAATGCCTGCGTCTTGCGGTATTCCAAGCCATGCACGATGACGTCACGTCTGGGCACCTTGGATTTGCCCGAACGCTACACCGTATCCGACAACGTTTTTACTGGCCTCGACTCTGAAAGACTACCAAGCACTACGTCGCAAGTTGGGATGTCTGCCAACGCCACAAACAACCTACCATACCCTTGGCCGGCCCACTGCAGTTGGTTAAGCCACCGACATCACCATTCGAAAAAGTCGGCATAGATTTACTGGGTCCTTTCCCCAAGTCTACCACCAGCCGCCGCTTGATTATTGTGTGCGTAGATTACTTGACGCGGCATAATCAAACGATGGCGGTTGCTTCAGCCACATCATTTGATGTGTCATGGTTCCTTCTACACTTAATCATACTTCGTCACGGGGTCCCTCGTTTGGTGATAAGTGATCGTGGCCGACAGTTTACCGCTGACGTTGTCGAAGAGTTGCTACGGCTTTGTGGTTGTCATTATCGCCATTACAAGCCATACCACCCTCAGACCAACGGCCTCACTGAGCGCACCAATTGTACCATCATCAACATGCTTTCAATGTACGCCGCAGCGGATCACAAGAACTGGGATGCCGTATTACCTTTTGTTACATACGCCTTTAATACCGCGAAACACGAAGTCACGGGTTATGCGCCTTTCTTTCTTTGCTATGCTCGTCATTCACAAAGTTTCCTTGACACTATACTTCTTTTTTCGACGAACGAAAACGCCAATGTCGTGCTAACATTGTGTCGCGCCGAAGAAGCTCGTCGACTTGCTCGGCTCTGAACTCTTTTCGCTCACGCTCGCGCGAAAGACCGTTACGACCCAAAACACCCGCCCGTGACTTTCGCTACTGGTGATTTGGTCGGACTGTGGACGCCCGTTCGAAAGAAAGGACTTTGCCAGAAGTTTCTTTCTACGTACTCAGGACCATTTGCCATTACTCAGTGCCTAAGTGACACCACTTACGCTGTTGCGTGAGTGACAGCTCAGAACCGGCGTTCACGCAAGACGCAAATTGTGTACATTGCCCGATTGAAGCCCTACAACAACCGATCGCTTCTACTCGCTCGGTGAGCTTCGTCTGGCCCGGAGGGAAATGTAACGCGGACTGAAAGAGCGAGGAAGAAGAAGAGATCGGACGCTCTCGAGCGATGGTGATTCGGCAGTGACGGTAGAGCGCTGACATTTTTCAGTGTAAATAAACCCATCACATCCGTAACAATATATATATATCAGGAATAAATCGCGATGAAGGCCAGACTCTACGCCAAAACGTCGAAATAAACCATGCAATGATACGGCCACTCAACCACCATGCCTGCGTATATATATATATATATATATATATATATATATATATATATATATATATATATATATTATGAAGTCTTGGTAGTCTGGGTTGCGACAGCGTTTAATTGAGGAAAGACCTCGCAAAACGAACGGGCAGAGCCAGTACACAGACGATGACGATGATGATGAACCAGAGTGGCAATGAGGACAAAGAGACAAGCGGATGATGGTGATTGCGATCATGCAGGGATGAGGACAATGCAAGTAACAAATGCCCACACTAATTCCCCCCACTTGGAAGCGGACATCCTGGCCGCCGTAAGTCAAAGTGACGGGGAACGTCGCGTGAAAGGTTTCATGCGACAAACGTGGACAATCTCTGTGCTGCGGTAGCGGCGGTCTGTTGGGGCGACGAGTGGTGTCACACGATAATTAACTGGAGAAGTCTGTTCTAAAACAATGTATGGGCCGATGAAGCGTGGTTGGAATTTGTCACAGAGACCAGGAGTGCGAATAGGTGTCAAAAGCAGCACCTCGTCACCAGGTTGGAAAGACACAACGCGGTGGGATTCGTCATAGGTGATCTTTCGCTCGTGCTGTCTCGCTTCAGTATTGATGCGAGCCTGATGGCGAGACTGAGCCAGGCGGGAAATGTATTCTTCGCTAGAAGACTGACACGAATTCCCATGGCTGCTAAAGAAGGAGACGTCGAGAAAGGTAGTCGGGGTGCGTCCGTACACGAGGTAAAACGGTGAGTAGCAACTTGTTCGCTGAACGGCGGTGTTGTAAGCGAATGTCAGGAATGGTAAAAGAGTATCCCAGTTTTTGTGGTCGGGTTGGACGTAAACGGCTATCATGTCTGCAAGGGTTCGGTGAAATCTTTCTGTGATACCATTTGTCTGAGGGTGGTAGCTTGAAGCTGTCTTGTGAGTAGTTCCAGAAGCGCGGAGTACTTCATTTACCATTTGTGACAGGAACACTTTGCCGCGATCACTAAGCAGTACACGAGGAGCCCCATGACGCAGTATTATTGCGTGAAGAATAAAGTTTGCAACTTCCACAGCTGAGCCTGTAATAACAGAGGAAGTCTCAGCGTATCGTGTCAGGTGGTCCACGGCGGTCACTATCCATCGTTTGCCAGCAGATGTGACGGGGAGAGGCCCGTAAAGGTCAACACCTACAACCTCGAAAGGCATTGACGGGCACGGAAGTGGCTGTAGATGTCCAGCAGGTGCAGACGTGGGGAGTTTACGACACTGGCATGGGTAGCAGGAACCGACGTACCGCGCTACACTAGAAGAAAGGCCAGGCCAGTAATAACGACATCGAATGCGGTCAAGAGTTTTTTTAAAACCAAGATGACCAGCAGTCAAGTCGTCATGGAAGGCTTCGAGCACCTGAAGTCGAAGAGAGCGTGGCAGTACAGGAACCCAGCGCTGACCGTCAGGGTGGTAGACGTGGCGGTAGAGAACCCCATTGTCCAGCTTAAAGTGCAGGAGTTGACGACGGAGTCGCGCGTTTGGTGGATGAGAAACTCCCGAAAGGTGGTCCATCATGCGTCTGCAGTATGAATCGGACCGCTGGTGGGAGATAAATGTTGCCTGGTCGTCCGAAAAGGGTTGCGTTATTGATGCGAGCGTATGAACTTTGGTAGATGTGGCGTTTGAGTTCTCACCAACGCTGATATGGGTAGTTGGAAGCGGGCAACGAGATAAAGCATCGGCGTCTCGATGTTTTCTGCCTGACTTGTAAGTTATGTCAAAGTCGTACTCCTGCAAGCGTAGTATCCACCGACCCAAGCGTCCGGACAAGTTTTTCAGTGTAGAAAGCCAGCATAAGGCATGATGGTCCGTAACGATTGTGAAGTGACGGCCGTGGAGATAGGGACGGAACTTCTGGACCGACCAAACCACAGCCAGACACTCTTGCTCAGTTATAGTGTAGTTCTTTTCAGCAGGGGTGAGTACGCGACTGGCATATGCAACAACTTTCTCTAGGGAAGACTGGTCACGTTGTAGAAGAACGGCTCCTATACCAAGGCCGCTAGCGTCGGTATGAAGGATAGTCGGTGCGGCTTCGTCAAAGTGGCAGAGCAGAGGTTCAGACGTGAGTGACCGCTTCAACAGCTCGAATGCCGTTTCACATTCTTGAGACCACAGAAAGGGGACGTTCGAAGCGAGTAGTTGGTGTAATGGAGCAGCAATAGAAGCGAAGTTCTGGATAAACCGGCGAAAATAGGAGGCGAGGCCAAGGAAACTGCGAAGGTCCTTTGGTTTTTCGGGACGCTGAAAGTGAAGGACTGCAGAAATCTTGTCAGGGTCGGGCCGGATGCCATCTTTGTTAACGACATGTCCTAAGACCTTGATAGATTTGCTAGCGAAAGAGCATTTCTTAGTGTTTATTTGAAGCCCGGCGCCGGCAAGGCACGTCAGAACTTGATCCAGTCGTTCTAGGTGCTCAGGAAACGTTGACGAAAAGATAATAATGTCGTCCAGGTAGCACAGGCAACTTTTCCATTTCAGACCGCGCAGCACGGTATCTATCATGCGCTCAAAAGTCGCGGGTGCGTTGCAGAGCCCGAAAGGCATCACGTTGAATTCATATAGCCCGTCGGGGGTTGCAAACGCCGTTTTATGCTTATCGTCTTCATGCATGGGAATCTGCCAGTACCCAGAACGCAAGTCGATGCTTGAAAAGAATTCCGCGCCTTGTAGGGAATCAAGGGCGTCGTCAATGCGTGGCATAGGGTACACGTCCTTGCGTGTGATCTTATTGAGCGCCCGGTAGTCCACGCAAAAACGCACAGAGCCATCCTTTTTGCGGACCAAAACAATGGGAGACGACCAAGGGCTAGATGAAGGACGGATGACTTCCCGTTTAAGCATGTCCGCAACGTTTTCTTCTATAATTTTTCTTTCAGTCAGAGACACGCGGTAGGGTCGGCGGTGTACGATAGATGTCCCAACAGTTTGAATTCGATGATCTGTAGTATTAGTGCGGCCCAGCTTAGACGAGCAAATGTCGAAAGAATTTGCATGTTTCTGTAACAATGCGAGCAGCTGCTGCCTCTGTGAATATGTCAATTCGCTGCTGATAGTGGTGGTAAAGGCGGAGGAAGAAACATGCTCACCGAGGCAAGGCTCTGTGGATGCGATGGCCTGAAGTGGCGTGACAAATACAGGCTCGAAGTCAGCAACATGGGCCACAGTAGTGCCCTGTGGCAGTAAGATCTTCTCCGGTGTAGAGTTGACAGCGGTGACAAGTTCCGAGCCATTGCAAAAACGAACGACACCGGACGGAAGAACTATACCTTTGCGAACGCAAAGTGGTGACGGTGAGACCAATACATCCCCGTGATAGATGTCGTTGGACGTAATGCTGACAATTCGCTCTTGTAGTGGCGGCAGTTCGATGTCTTTCGCAGCGACCAGACGAAGTGGCTTCTGATTGTCGTCGTCAAGCATGTAGTCCGTGTCAGCGAGGTGAACGACGCGTTGTCCACAACAAATCGCCGCGGAAGCAGATGATAGAAAATCCCACCCTAAAATTAGTTGGTGAGAGCAGCGGGACAGGACAGCAAACTGGACATGATGGCGGATGCCGTCGATGAAAAGACGCACAGTAGAAAACGCGGAAGGGCGAATGACATTCCCCTGGGCAGCAACTAATGTGGGGCCATCGTAAGGCGTCATTACTTTCTTTAAACGTTCACACAAATCAGCACGTATCACAGACAATGTCGCACCTGTGTCCACCAAAGCATCAACTCGCACTCCTTCCACTTCCACAGAAACCATGTTACACGGGCCCGATGGAGGAATTTCAGTTCTGATTCCGAATGCAGTTTTTCCTCCACAAACTGCATCACTTAGTTTTCCGAATGAATTTCAGAGGTGAATGAGGCGGGCCGAAGTGGAGAAGTGGAACGGCGGAAGGGCGAAGGCGAGCGGCGTCTCGTGTTTCGGCTGTTTCGTGGTGCAGTCGATGCAGGAGGAGATGGAGAACGGTGCGGGGGAGACGAATAACGCCGACCTTGATAAGACGCCCCGGCGTACAAATCCCGTTCACGCACGTCGTTCCGACGCTCATCTTGCTGGCGCTTTCGGCAGAAACGAGATATGTGGCCGCGATAGCCACAGTAGTAGCAAACAGGGCGAGACGAGCGCCACGGTGGGGAATAGAAGACATTCGGGGCACCTGTAGATAGCGCGGTCAGGTGGGCCGGAGGGTCAGGGGGTACGGAATGGTAGTTGACCGGGGGAGCGGCAGCAACTGACGCGTAGGATGGACGCGGCAATGTCGCGTGGGCGTCGCTGGGAGGCACGGCAGCAACTTCAGGGTACGTGGGTATGGGGCGTAAAGCATGTGGCTGTACGGGCGCAGAGCCAGTCAGGGATGTAAGTTCCTCCCTGATGATGTCACGTAAGGGCATTCCCGAAGGCTGTGTAGGTCGTGGTGTAGGAGGTGTGAAGCCCATGGACCGCAATTCTTCGCGTATAATGTCCCGGATGAGGTCGCGCAGGTGGCCATCTGACGTGGAGTGGTGGTCGCCAATGTCTGGTTGGAGGCGAACGGAGTCCAGCGCATCAAGGCGCTGGCATGTCGTCACGACATCAGCGATGGTAGCTGGGTTTTGCACAGCGAGTGCATTAAAGGCAACAGGCCCAATGCCTTTCAATACGTGGCGCACTTTGTCCGATTCCGGCATGGATTGATTGACACGCCGGCACAGTGCGAGGACATCCTCGATGTATGATGTGTACGATTCACCGGGATGTTGTCGGCGAGTATCAAGTGTCCTCTTCGCGACGGCGGATCGAATGTCCGGGGTGCCAAAAACGTGTCGCAGCTGCTGCTGGAAGGTAGCCCAGTCGGGTAAGTCAATGACGTGGTTAAAATACCATGTCTTTGCGACTCCGGTCAGATAAAATGGGACGTAACGCAGTTTGGCGGCCTCGTCCCACCGATTAGCGACACTTACGCGGTCGTAGTCATCGAGCCAGTCTTCTACGTCTTCTCCACGACGACCAGCGAAGAGCGGGGGTTCCCGCTGATGTCCGTGTATGTAAATAGGAGGGGCAGCTTGCGTCGGTGCATGGTTGATGACATGAGCGCCGGTAGGCTCGGTCTGGGACATGCTGCCTGACAGTGGGCGCAATCGGCGGCCTGAACGAAGCTCCAGCGGGTAGAGCGGGCTGCGGGAGGTAAGAGGACCGAAAATCCACCTCCACCACGTATGAAGTCTTGGTAGTCTGGGTTGCGACAGCGTTTAATTGAGGAAAGACCTCGCAAAACGAACGGGCAGAGCCAGTACACAGACGATGACGATGATGATGAACCAGAGTGGCAATGAGGACAAAGAGACAAGCGGATGATGGTGATTGCGATCATGCAGGGATGAGGACAATGCAAGTAACAAATGCCCACAATATATATAATAAAAGAAGGACAAAGAGACAACATCCTTGCTGCGGGCCGGCTGTTCTATTCTGCTGCCCTTCCTTCTTCCCTGCTTTTACAGCTTGCAATCCAAGGCGCCACTGTTCACCACACTCGGCCAACCTGCAGCTGGTTTACTCCTGCATAAAATGCACATAGACCAACGTCACGTTTGTCGACTGACACAGTTCCTAATTCGTGGCACACGCACAGCTATGTTGGTTCGTGTTCTGTTGTGCTCGCGCGAATCGAAAGCCGTGGACCGCACTCGCCAAGTGTGCTCGTCTAAGCGCTCAGAAATAACTAAAGAACCTTCATACTCTAGACGCAGCTTGTCTGCGGACGTCGATGCACCTTGCTGCAGCCACGCCTCGTGGCCTCTATTATATTTTGGTGCCGAGCGGTGGCGGCGGTCGCAACCCCGTTTTTAAATGCGAAGCATTTCTTAAAAGAACCAACAACTGCCCAGAACATGAAATGAAATGGTTGCATGGATGGAAAGAGTGTCTCTTATAGCAACTTGAATCAACCCTGTTTTTTTTTCGGGAGAAGTGGACTTTTATTTTTATTCTTTCATTGAAAATCGTTAAAAATGGCCTGTGGCGTCTCTGGTGGCAAAAACATGAACTCTCAAGAATGCCCTGTCACGTGAACTTGCGTTAGTGTGAAAGTCAGCAATTTATTGATTAGTACTGAAATATTGTTTCACTTTGTATAGCAAAAAATAATATTTTATAAAAGTATACGCATTCGCTTGCGTTAGTAGTACGCATTCAAGTGGCGCTGCCTTTGCGGGACAGTCGTGCAGTTCCGTTTTCGATTACTTGGCGTGGCGACACGGCACAAGTGCAGGAAAGATCTATACAGTGACACCATCTCATTGTAGTGACTTATTATTTTCAACAAATAGTTATAAAGCACAGAATAAGCGTGGCTAAGCATAGTTCCAGGAAATCCTGCAAAATAAGAACAACGACAGCATGCATAAGCAACCACAAACCCTACCAGCATCACAATCAATAATCAGCGATGCCGGATGAAAGGGCACCACCGTGTTCAGAGCCTTTCAGATAAAAAAAAATACTATTTATAAGATGACTTCGAGATATTGGGATTACCTACTGCAGCTACGATCACTACGAAGGGAAGCTTTCTGTCACGCAGGAAAAAAACTGGATCGCAAAAAAGTCAGTTGTCGGACCCTTTAAAGAATTTGGGCGAGTTTGACCTTATCTATCTATCTATCTATCTATCTATCTATCTATCTATCTATCTATCTATCTATCTATCTATCTATCTATCTATCTATCTATCTATCTATCTATCTATCTATCTATCTATCTATCTATCTATCTATCTATCTATCTATCTATGACTTTTAGCACTCCAGGCCATTTCCATAATGCTATCGATAACAAAACTGGTATGAAATGACATGATGATGTGACGAGCATAAGGGACTAGTCGTAACATGAAAATCTTGATATGCATGTCAGTAATGTCATGATTTACATTTTATGGTCTTGCTGCTCTTGTGGTGGTTTTGTTCGCGGGACATTTTGCATAACTGGTATGGTATGACATCACTGGATTGCGAACATAAGTGACCTCAAGACACGCATGTCATGGTTTTCATGTTACCACTAGTCGTGACTACACGCCACGCTCATGGTGCGCTCACGGTCGTTTCGCTAGCTTCACGCATACCAAATTTGGTATTGTGGAACGAGATTGGACGACGAGATTATATGACTGGTGCACGTAAAAATCGTGAGATGTGGGTCATGCATGAACAGCAGTACATGCTATGCTCATGGTGCGCTCGTGGCCGTTTCGCTCGCTTCACATAAACTAAATTTGGTATTACGGGACGCGATCGGACGACGAAAGTGAAGGACACGCCCAAACATAATACTTATGACTTGCGTGTTATGTAAAACATGACTACATGCTACGTTCATAGTGCACTCGAGGTCATTCGCTGGCTACACATATACGAAATTTGGTGTTAGGTGACGTCGATGGAAGACGAAGGTACCTCACTGGTGGAAACATGATAATCATGACATGCGTGTCTTGTAAGATCATGACAACATACCACGCTCACGATGCGCTCGCGGCGGTTTCGCTAGCTTCCCATATGCCAATATTGGTATTACGTGACGCGAATGGATGGCGTCCAAACATTTGAATCATGAAATGTGTGTCATGAAAAACATGATTAGTTTATACGCTCATAGTATGCTTGCAGCCGTTTCACTAGGTCCCCATCTATGTAGCCGCCTACGACGCTTAGCTCTCCTGGCCGTTTGCATAAAGGGATCTATACGAACTTTCGTATGGCATAACATGATTTTATGACGAATATAAGTGGCTAGTTATAACAAAAAATATATGATATGCATGTGACGAATGTAAGTCATAGTCTTGCTGTTCCTGCGGTGGCTTCGTTCAAATGACATATCACAAAACTGGTATGGTATGGCATGACTGCATGGCGAACATAAGTGACAAGACCTTACGTAGAAATTATGACATGCGTGTCGTTTAGGAACATGACTACATGCCATGCCCATAATGCGCTCGCAGCTATTTCGCTAGCTTCACATATACAAAATTTGGTATTACGTCGCTCGAATAGACGACGAAGGTAAGTGAAACGTTCAAACAACAAAATAATGACATCGGTTTTATGTAAAATATGACTACATGCTACGCTCATAGTGCGCTCGCGGCCATGCCGCTAGCTTCTCATATACCAAGTTTGGCGTTACGCCACGTTAGTGGATCACGAAGGTAGGTGACTGGTGCAATCATGATAAATATGATATACATGTCATGTAAGAACATGACTGCACATCGTGCTCGTGATGTGCTCGCGCTTGTTTCTCAGTCTTTCCACACCAAATGTGGTAATACGTGACGTGAATCGATGATGAAGGTATGTGATTGGCACAAACATAATAACGACATGCGTGTCATGTAAGAACATGACTGAATGCCATGCTCATCATACATTCGCAGGCGGTTTGCAAGATTCACATATACCAAATGTGGTATCACATGACGTGAGGAGATGACGAAGATAAATGGCACGTCCAAAAACAGTATATAATCATAACTTGCGTGTCACCTCAAACACGACTGCATGCAACGCTCACAGCGCGCTCGCGGTCGTTTCTCTAGCTTCACATATGCCAAATTTGGTATCACCTGACGTGAATTGAAGGCGAGCACAAGTGCCAGGCGTAAACTAAATAATTGTGACATGGAAGTCATGTACGGAAGAATTTACATCCGCCCCGTAACGTTGTGGTGGTTGTAATGGGACAATTAAACCTTCTTAATTCTTGTTTCGCATATAATTGATGGCCACTGCACGTGGAATCTACAAATTTTCTGCACCTCTTGCCCACGTATAACTCTACTGCAAGCCTCAGCTTGGATGTTGCGACAAAGTGTTTGGTGTGAAACGGAGGGTCCAACTTTCACGAGCGTCTCTGAAGCGCATTTAGGATTCAGCTGCGGTAGCTGAACGTATAGAGTCTTTCGTAAGGGCACGTTCCTTCAGTGCTGTGTGCAGCCGCGTCCACTGCATATGCAGCCGTGCTCACTGCGTATGAAGCCGCTTGGGGATGGCCGCTCAGTCAGCTTTTCTTTGCTTGTGGTTCTTACAATACACCGCAAGCCGAGTCAGGATAGTATGGTTCGACTTTGCCATCAGTCGACTCGCTTGCGGATGGTATGTGGACGCAAACTGGTGCTCGACTTCTGCTTGCTGTAAGTAATTGCGCAGCTCGTGGCTGCGGAAAGTGGTTGACCGGTGAGAGGTCAACTAGTCAGGAAGACTATGCCTTCATTTGAAGTGCTCCCTCAAGAATTGGACGATGTATTTAGCAGCAAGCAAAGGCACAGCCGTGACCTCTACGAACTTCGACAAATAATCCACCGCGAGTATAATATAGCGATTAGCCGCCGCCGACATTGGGTGGGGCCCGATGTGATCTATGCCTAAAGTGTGAAACATTGTCTCAAGAGGCGTAAAGGGCGTAAGAAATACGTGTTGAGCTCCCTGTCGCCGTTTCTGTCGTTGACACAATTCATAGCGGGCCACGTACGAACGTACGCTTTTGTACATCTACGGCTACCAAAATTGTTCTTGCGCCTTGCGTAAAGTGGCTCAATAGCAGACATGGCCTCCTTCGGGGCTGCCATGAATGGCACGCAGAATATTCGATCATAAGGGGCAAGGAATTAAAACGATTTCGGTCGTCTGTCTTCTCGGCCCAGCGATGTCGATGCAACTTACCATCTCATAAAACGAACTTGGCATTCTAAAATGATATTGCTTTAGCGCAGCTCCGTTCGAGCGTGAAGGGAAGATACTATGCAGTCAAGAAGGGAAAAGTACAGACGACCACGTGAGCGCTTACTTCCAACTTCTCTTTATTGAGTACCTTACAACACTATAAATAGCTCATTCCACGTGACGTTACACACATGACAAAACCGCACATGTGTGGCACCGCACAATATCAAGGAGGCGCAGTTGTGATTTGATTACAAATTATGAATTCTATATCAATGCTTCCCTGGACGCGCTCCAGAAAATGAAGCTCTTTTTGAGATAAGGCCACAGACTGGATACTCAAACACATTTTCGCCCATTTTGCTATAGCGTTCGTCTCAATAATTTCCCGTGTCAACTGGTTACGACTGCGGCTGAAGATGACACACTGGTCAAAGAATGGAGTGTATCAACACGTCTGAGAATGCATAGCCAGAAAACCACGAGAAGAAATCTGGGTTTTTTTACATTGCAAGAGTGCTCGCGGACGCGGTCATTAACACACCTACCAGTCTGACTATTGTACAGCGCGCCACACGACAGAACGGACATGTAGACAACAACGCGCATTCAACAAACTTAGTTACATGCTTCTTTCCACAGGTGGGTTGCACCTCCTTCTTGGGGTTTGTAAGCTTACATAGATGGCTTAGTTTGTCTGGTGCAGATAACACCATGAGGACATTTCCCCTCAGGCTATCTTCTTTAAATCGTGTGAAATTTGATATACGTAAGGAACCACACTGGTTTTCCCAGCATCGGGCTCACCATTGGTCTGCGGCCATCCCCGCATACGTGGACGACTCAACAGGCACTCAGCTACCGACACCTGCACCAACACTGGGTAGCCTGCAAAAGATAATCGCTTGTTTTGTCTTGTAAATACAGTGGTCATAAAGTGACGGCATGACTTCAACAGGGCATCTCCAAAATATAACCTGGCAATTCGTCATTTTATCAGCTTTGAACGCAGCGAATTGTACTGCAAGAGAGAATTGTCCGACCGCGGTTCATAGTCCCAGCAAGTTTGTTCATACTAACAAGAGAGACGAAGGTCAAGAAAGCGGATCAGGCCTCTTTAAGTGGTATACAAGACACTCCTTAAATATTGGCTAAAATTCTGCAGCCTGCAGCTCAATCTCAACTGAAGTACACTCAATGAAGATAAAGAAATCGTCCACATACCAAAAAACCTTTCACACCTTCGTATGAGCGAGCTTATCAGGCAGCATAAGATCAAGACTGGTGAGCAAAAGATCGCTAACTATGAGCGCAATGCACGATCTTATGCATACCCCCGTTTTCTGTAGATAAACAGCGTTGTCCCACTTTATAAAAGTTGACACGAGATAAAAATGTAAAAGTTCTAAAAAAATCACGACTAGATATTGTGGCATCATTCTTAAACCTTATGGCATTAAATTCGTCAATGAACTGTTCCGCTACTTCGAGCAGGTCTCTTTGAGGAATCGAGTAAAAAGATCTTGGATGTCAATGGAAACTGCTTGGTAACCTTTGTCAGCATGAGCACGAAAAAAAAGTGGGCACGGAACGATTTTTTGTTGTCCTACTCTGCACTGACACTTAAAGTCTCGGTGGCTTCCATCGTCACGTAGCCAGAGTTGAAAGAATGTGTGTGACGTCACGTGAAATATAAGCTATACAGCCACATAATAACAGACGTTCAACGGCGTTTTTGTTTGTACGGCACGTAATACCTTAAATTACGTGTCGCCATGATAACGAAAGAAAACTAAATTTTTGGTGGTAACATCAAAGTACTTTTTATTGTGAACGCATTGACTGGAAGAAGTCTCGCTAGCTTCCGAAGCGTTGCAGATGATGTGTGAAAGAGAGTATATTGATTGATTGACTTGTGGGGTTTAACGTTCCAAAACCACTATATGATGATGAGAGACGCCGTAGTGGAGGGCTCCGGAAATTTCGACCACCTCGGGTTCTTTAACGTGCGCCCAAATCTAAGCACACGGGCCTACAACATTTCCGCCTCCACCGGAAATGCAGCCGCCGCAGCCGGGAATTGAACCCACGACCTGCGGGTCAACAGCCGAGTACCTTAACCACTAGACCACCGTGGCGGGGCTTTTACGAATAATCGAGAAGCGGTACATGAGGAAGGGGAAGAAGCGGTACACCAGGGAAATGTTGGTCAAATACCTTTCTCGAAAGAACGGAAACGGACCGGTCAAAATCGATCATATGTTTCAGCGACCTGTCTAACCTGAACATTAATGTGAGATCCAGCAGCGAGGTGCTGTTGAACCACAAAGACCTCTGCAGTTTCATCTTGCGAGGAGCATTCTACTAAAACCTCGTGAACAGCTGCTTGTGACCACTTCTCGTTGAAACATTTATAAGATGTCCGATATGGCCTCAGAAGAAGCCCTTTTTTCTTTATCTAGGCAGCGTTTCAATGACGCGCGAGACTGCTTTGTACCACATCTAAAGGAGTGCGATTAACTTTCGGGTTCCTGCGAATTCGGTGGACAGCAACCTCGAGATAAGGGGCGTTTCCCACACCTGTGGCCGTGTAACGTACTTCTATTCCGTATTCTGTTTTCCCTGTTACGTCACGCTAGAGGTGCCGTCCACGCCGAAAGCTCCTATGTTTTTCGGATTTGACCAATGAAGATCGCTTGTTGCCGCCCATAGTGTGTAAATAAGACAAGTACGAATGTTGGCCTAGTATACGTAGAAATCCAGACAAATTCTTAGTATTTTCTGGGTATGCTGAAGAGAAAAATCGAAGAACTTTAGCGACTTTCTGGCTGAGAGCCATAAAGGGGTTGTATATTTTATTTATTTTATTCGCGAGCATGTAAAAAAAACTATCCAAACTAAATTAAAAGATTTGATTTAGAGGCTTCTAGCGCTGACATGACATAATTACATTGTTAAAAGTAAATTATAAACTTTTGCGTTTTGGAGTTGAAGCCACATGTTAGTCGTCTTCGCATCCAATCCAAATCACGATATAGCCGCTTGGTGTAAAAAACAGCGGAATGTCTCTCCGAGCCACGTTCTGCACTCTGTAGCATATAAATTTGCGAGAAAAATGTCATCACGACAACTGGGGACGATTTTCGTCGCTGAAGAATATGGCAAGCTGTGAAGAACAGGGATAAATCGTGAAATTCTTGAAAGGTGAGTAAAAAAAGCCAAGCATACTGCGATCGTGATATATTTACTTCGCATTTGTTCTTACAGGTAACAAACAACAAAGTATAAACCAGAGAAGCTGGCACTTTGGTCTTCGATTAACAGGTAAGCAACACTTTTTTCATTTAAGGAACGATCGTGGGTGGGCGAGCGTTGTTACAGAGCACGATGCTTAACACGGAAGTGCGCAGTCACGTACTTACCCACTGCATCTATTGTACATTTTTATTTAATTGAACTCTCGCTGAAGAAAGTTGTTGCGTAAAACATTTATGTTTATTTGCAGGCCACGGTGTTTCATTTGTGATGATTTAATGATTTGGTTTGATGAGCTTAATTGTTTTAGCCGACTAATGATTTGTATGATTTATACTTCCCATCGGCTTTTACCGCGTTGCGGCGAGAACTGGGAAGAAAAAAGAGGACGACATTTACAAAGCCACTCGGTAGGCTTTCCCAGCAGCGGCGGGCCTGTTTTTTGTGCTTATAAAGCAGAAGGGCTACGACTTCATTGGCAAGTTAGAGTGCTGTTGAGAGAGCAGCACTGCGTACAGTTGCCATCATGTTCAATGCGTTGTGTTTTTGAAGTGGAAATTACTTAGCTAATTGGTCTATTCGGGGTACACTTTGGTTGCCCGGGAGTTCGAATCAAGAGACAAGTATGATGTGCCTACTTAGCGTACCTCAGAAATCCCTTGATTACTGATTTGGCTTGCATTGTTGTCATGAAAAGATAATTTTTCGGCAGACATCAAAATAATGCACGCTAAAGACAAATAACAAAGACTGACCACTGTTACTATACAGAGTAGAACATTGTAAAAGCCCTAGCTTCTTACATATATATTCAAAATGTAAGGAAAGGCATAATATTTATTAAAATTGCGGGTGATCACTGAACCAAAAACTCATATTTGCAGTGGTGATTCAGACAATGTTACTATTGTGTTATGTTTCTGAATTAGCTAGGCACAAAACGTTTGCATGGTTACTTGACAACCATTAACAAATTATGGCTTCTCTTAATGACTGCTGAGTGAAATGACCTAATAAGGAAAATACTGCCCGCAATTGACAGGTGCAGCATACTTTTCAATAAGACAAACAAAAAAAAACATCATTGGTGTGCTGAAATTGGTGCAACATCCGAACGACTCAGGTTACGTACTCCCTATAACTTTGCTGTGTTTACTGCTGCTACTGATAAATAATTAACGACATGCTTATGGATTCATGCTGTTCACCTAAGATGTTCTGCAATTTTCTTACTTTGTAGATGAAACTGAAATGCAAGGTATACTTAACAATGCTACAATGAGGTGCTTGTGTCAAGGTTTCGAAGAAGCCAAGTAAAGCCAAACTGTTTGACTTCTTGTGGTTGGGCTGTGTTATAAATGGGAAAAAAGGTTGGTTTTTCTATTTTAATAGTTACCTTTCTTTGCCAAAACAATCACAAATGCCACGTTTTGCTGCCTTTCCAATTCGTAGAAGAGGTGGATCATCAGTTGTGTTTCGTGTATAATTTTGCATTGCAGGCTCTTCAATACATCACGAGATTTATCTACATCGTCTGGAGCTTCTCGAAGAAGTGAGGGGCTTGCGTTCGGCTACCCTGGCTGTCGTTGTGCCTAGAACTCCTCAGCCTTTGCTGTCACCACCACAGTAACGACCATGGGCATCATCATTTTTTCACTTTTAACTTTTCTTTCTTTAGTGTTGTTTTACTTCAAAGTAAGCTTCTCAATACGACAAGTGTGGTGCATAACAATGTTCAATTATTCACCTTTTCACAGTCATGTGAGGGTATCTTCACACATAACTTTTGCGTGTGCTCGTCTGCTTTCTGAGATTATGCACTCAACCAATATCACGTGGCTTCATTTTATCAGACAAGCCTGGAATCATGTATATATACTGTTCTAGTATTAATTACCCATTTGACGAAGTGTTTTGTTCAGCATGATGTTTCTTGTATTGTGTGCAACGTTCTAAATCTCTGCTTTGAAAACATGACGCAGTGGTTTCACAACGTGCATTTATTTACAAAATGTGCATGCAATCTCAGCATTGACATGAATAAAATAAGTTTTTACAGAGTTCCGATTTGAAAAAAGACTGCCTACTTATTCTTTCACGTCACTTCAGCATTTACAAATGAGCAAAATGTACTTGAAGAGCTAGACTACCTGTTTCAGTATGAGTTGTCTCATTACAAAGGAACAGTGTGGTGCATGTGCCACAGAAGGTCACTGAGTGTAATTGGTGTACGTTGCGTAGACAGGAAGCGAAAAGACAGTGCGCATGCATGAGGCAGACGACGGTAACAATTGTCGGCAACTGCAGGATGGCAGCAGCGAAAAAAAATGATACTGGTGCACTGTGGCTACAGTGGTTGACTGTTGGCCCTGATCACACGGGCATGATCAAAGTTGCTGCGGTGTGCTTCAATGGTGGTGGAATTCAAGAGGCCTGCGTAGCATATACATGCACATTCAAAAAACCTGAGGTGTTCGATTTGTCCAAAGACCTGAAGTGAAGTGGTCCTCGTAATCATATTGTGGTTTCAGCTCATACAACCCTCGCAATGCTTTTCATTACAACAAACTTTGTCGAAATGATTCCTTCTCAGTGAGTGGGCTAGACTCTGTTGCTGCTTCATGATTCCTTCCTATGTTTCTGGAAACACCATGGTTGCTGATCACATAAGATGTCACACTACTAGACTTTTGGACGTATGTCCTATTACTGCTGACAGCAGTGGTTGCGAGAGCACCTGAGGGGGAAATGCAGAAACATCGTTTTACTTCATATTAGGTGGATGTTGAAGAACCATGGATGGTCAAGCTTTTGTAATGCAGCACAAATATTTTAACACTACGCTTGCTGATGCAGGCGAGGCAAAACTCTTCTTTAATACTGCTGGTGTTGCTGCCTTGTCGTGCCAAACAAGCTGATAACATAGTTGCAGCCAGCTTGCCCACGCAAGGTAACTCAGTGTGCTGACTATGTCTAAATCGAGGTTGGAGGTCATCATCGAGAGAGCGGTCATGCTCACTGTTCTCGTCTCTGCTGTCATTGCTGAGACTGTCAAAGCCTATGTCACCTTCAAAACAAAGGTTGTGCAACACTGCGCATGCAGCAACATTACTGGAAGAACGCCTAGGTGAGTAGTGGGGGTACGGTTCCGCTGAATGCAGTGAAAACGGCTCTTCAGTAGCCCAATAGAATGATCCACTATGGAACACAATGAAGCATGTGCAGAGTTGTACTTCACTTTTGCACGATTCATGTGAAGGCGACCATTCACCAGGACCACAAGTAAAGCCTCGAGGGGTGTAGCCATCGTCACCTGCAGAATTGTGAATTGTGTTGTAAATACCCCTAAAATGACCGTGATCAATTGAGGCTCGTTGATCTTAGGATACAAACAGATGAATCCGTGGTACCTGACTAGCCTGACATTGACCCCTTATTAAGCGAAAAATGCCTACTACGTTGAGGTTGTTATGACATAGCGCATCACTTAACAATACTGCAGCAGCTAAGCCACAGCTGAGAGATTGTGCACCGGTAGCATGCGACATAATGCCACTTGTCAGTGCGCTGTAGTTTTATCAATACCCCGAGGAAATATTTTGATGTACAAAAACGTTACATCCAACGTAAAAAGAAGAGGAGAGATTTACCCGTCACTGAGAAGTTACTCGCCAGCCAGAGTCGCGGACACACGCATATGTGGCTGTCGTCGTCCAATCTTGGTCGCATCGGGTCCACGGTGAGGATCGGCATGTCCGCGACGCAAATCTGGGGAAACAAAGAGCAATATAAGCCACGTTTCACTGCGACAAAAAAAAATGCGCACAAGAAAATGGGAACACCGCTACTTACGAACAAGACATTGAGGGCAAAATAACCTTCGCGGCGCCAGAAAGGCGCCTTCTGCCCACTCCTCGATTCCACTAAGCTGCCGTCAACGCATCTGATCACGCTGGGTAAGAGTCCAAACCGAAGGAATTCCTCCTTCACGGCTGTCTTCTCCTCCGCCGTTCTTGGGAAGTGGACCCACTTGTTGCGGGTCCCGGCGTTGACGATCGCTCGAGCGACACGTCGCACACAGATGCTGACCACGGGTTGCATCATCGCTATGGTCTCTTCGCCTCCCACCGGCGATTCAAAGGATCCGGTGGCGAAGAAACGCGAAGCCCACACATTTGCCGCTCCACCGGGAGCGCAGCCCGCGACTCCATCGGTGACTTCGTCGCGCAATCACAATACCGTTGCTTAACCCAGGCGAAAGTGACGCCGAAACTGTTCGCACAGAATGCTGTTTTTCTGGCATGTCAAACGCCACCTCCACATCCATAGCACTTGTGTTCGGCCACGATCATGTAGCGAAGCGTTGCAGCGAAGGTCGCTGGCTCAGCCGGTACCGCAATTTTTTTCTATTCCGTTTACGACTGGCCCACTCGCTGGCTGTTCCACCGTAGCACGGAAGCGATTCCGTTTATTTTTCCATAATAAGCGCATACTTCTCATTTGACGTCACCAGAATTTAGAGTTCCGAATCTTCACTTGAATGACAGGTTCAACGACTAATCAGAGAGCGCTTATTTTTGCATATTGATCACTTGCTTCCAATTTTGACGTCATCACAGTTTGTGCTTTTGGCTCGTCACGTGACTGACAAGTTTGACGACCAATTAGAGGGCACCAATGAGGACCAAAACAGAATAAGGGACGCGGAACAGCAGTTCGTTATGCGGCTCCTCGCCGACTTATCGCGTAGGCAAAAATTGTGAGCACGCGGCCGTGAATGCGTTCACTGCAACGATGAACTGCCTCTCTATTCTGGTTGCACAGAAATGAAAAATTCTTTCATTTTAGTTTCTGCAAGCTCGATTTGACTCGCTGAAACATCTGTCTCGTTGAACGAAAGCCACGACCTTTCTAACAGAAGACGTTCCCGAATACAATGCGAGGACGCACCGGTAACAAACTGGTCACGTAATGACTCTTCTTGCGATGAAAGTGAACAAACACATTGCGGGAAACTTAGTCACCGAGGTCACGCATTCTGGAATAGACTCGCCTGGAAACTTAGTGCGACGGTGAAATCAGTGGCGCTCAATGACCAGGTTGCATGTTGTGTTGAAGTGCTTGGCCAGGGCCACTACTGCAAGGTAATTCGCGTCGGGTGTTGCTCCACGCCCCTCGTTTTCATCGGTCCTTTGGTAAGCCTGAGAAAGAGACAGTGTATTGAAGATAGTTGGCTTTCGGGTCCCAAAGAATGCAGCAGAAGAGCCTTGCGTTGCTCGGGGTAGAACTGAGAGGCACCAGAATCTAGCAGGTAAACCTTGAATATGTCGTGCCACCCGCACCTTGGATGCACGTTACGACTGGTGTCGAAAGGAAGGGATCCGGTTGTGCGATTCCAGTGAAGGCCATCTGGTAGGCGTGGTGGGCGTAGCTTGTTATCTCCGGGGGATCATATCAGAAAGGCTTCAAGACACTTGTCGCCATTCTGGCATTAGGAAACACACATTGATTGATTGATATGTAGGGTTGAACCTCCCGAAACACCATATGATTATGAGAGACGCCGTTGTGGAAGGCTACAGAAATTTCGACCACCTGGGCTTTTTTAACATGCACCCAAATCTGAGTACACGGCCCTAAAACATTTCCGCCTCCGTCGGAAATGCATCCAACACAGCCAGGATTCGATCCCGTGACCTGCGGGTCAGCAGCCGAGTACCTTAGCCATTATACCACCGCGGTAGGGCAAACATACCTACATAAAGAGCGGACACTCCCGTAGGGCCCAGCGGCCCAGCTACTTCGCTGCTTTCAGCACCACAAGTGGTTGGTCAGACTCGATCATTTCATCAGCATGAACGGAATATCAAATTTTTTTTCCTCACCAGTGCTGGCAATCTAACCCGTGCCCTCACGTTCCGAAAGGCGAGTGTCTACCCCTAGGCTACACACCCATGCTTCCACAAGGGGAATTCATGTACAGCACATCTAAACCACATGAATATGCCTCTTTTTTCAAAACAAATGCAGAAAGACAACACTTCATAGTCAAACTTTACTGTTTTCTGTTGTAAGGCTATAAATTTTCTCACCAAGACAAAAGGTAGTGCGGATATAGAAAATTGCACCAAATAATAAATATATTTGCAGAAAATTGATGCCAAGCTTGGGTATTCATTTTCTTCCTGAGAAGGCTATTGAATGTCTTATTGAATGACTAAAAGCGAGGATGAGCCCGCGATCTAGTGGTTGGTCAGACCTTTTCTTGCTAAGCCGCGAAAAGGCTCCAGAGACAACTCTTTGTATACTATAGTTCTCTATGATTCTAGTGAAGCAGTGACATGACACGCACGCACGGGTATACATTGCATACTGACCTCTTAGATTTACCTTCCACAATTGTATACAAACACACCGACCACCATGACACGGACATAGTGCTGCCAGCCTAAACACTGAAATCAAGAGTGCGAAAACTATGTACTGTCAGCGTGAAATGAAACCTAAACTGCGCCAAGCCTTCGCGATACCATAGTGCACACCATCGAGCTATCATTATTGACAGGTGCACACATCCTGTTCGGCAGTTCTGCCCATAAATTTGTGTGGTCGGTCGACGCTGGTAGTGCAGGCTACAAAAGTGAGGTCGAGGTTCTCTTCTTCAATGACATTTGGCAGCACGGCGTTTGAGCGTCGTTGCCGAGTTCATTTCGCAGACCAACTTGCATGGTGACATCTGCGTCGTCACTTGCACCACCGTGTTGTATGCGAAGGTCACGCGAGGAAAGATGACGTTCCACTACTTGTGTTCGACGTCGGCGTACATCAACGGCATGGAAGCCAAGGTCTTATTTCGCCGCTCGGTGATACCATTTCCCTATGTGTGGTTCACTGTTGTCCAGTGGTGGCTTGTCTGGGTGTACGCAAAGATCATCTGGGTTAGGTCAGCAGTAAATGTTGTACCTCTGTGAGCCATGAAGACCTCCGGGCTGCTGCGATGTAGGGCGAAGTTTTCGATGAAGAATTCGGACGAACTGCCTTTGCGCAGGGCTTTGTCTCGGCGCGACGGATAAGGTAGTCGGTAGCTACGACGATTCATTTCTTTGATAGCTGGTGCAAGAACGGCCGCAGAAATGCCGATTCGCTGCCCGCTGACCTTGTCGGCAACGCTTGCGTGTTTGGTAGTCCCACCATGTTCTCACGTAAGGAATGACATCGGCGATCAGGCGTGGCCAGTACCTTTCTCGTATGCTCGCGAGCGTGCGGCGAACACTGAGGTGTCCTGTCATTGGATAATCGTGCAGGGCCTGGAGGAGTTCTGTTTGTAGGGCTGAAGGCACCAAGAGAAGGTACTTGGGTCGAAGCAGCGACAAGTTCCTTTTTTTTGAGAAAGCTGCTGCACAGCAAAAACAATTCAAGTGCCGCTTGAGTGCCTTCCAAACAACTGTGGTCCTGCCCTCGATGTATTCTATTAGGCCAACAAGTTCCGGGTTGGCTCGCTGTCTTTAGACGAAGCCGTCGGTAGTTGTCGTTCACAAGAAGCAGTAGTCATCCAAGTCATCGAGTGGTGGTAGGTCGACGGGGGCACGAGAGAGGCAGTCGGCGTTGGAGTGTTTTCACCCGAACTTGTAAGCAACGGTAACGCCATAATATTGAAGTGTGAGGTTCAGTTGTGTGAGGCGACCTGACGGGTCCTTTGAGGTTGCTACCCAACACTGCGTTGAGGTTGCTTACAACTTTGATGGGCCTGTCGTAAAGGTAGCGGCGTAACATCGAAGTAGCCCAGCTGATGGCAAGGCACTCCTTTTACTTGTGGCATACATGACGTCTGCCTTGAATAGCCATCGGCGAAAGAAACCTATAACCCATACCAGTACGTCAGTATTCTGCAAAACAGCGGCGCTGAGTCCTAAACTGCTTTCGTCAGTGTCAATATCTGTCTCGGCGAATCCTTTGAAATGTGCAAGTAACAGAGGTGTTTACAGGCGTCGTTTTAGTTCTTAAAATGCTTCCTCCCACTGCGTGTTTCCTACTTCAACTCCACGCTGGTCCTAGTCAGCTTTGTTAGAGGCTCAGGAATGCGGACGAAGCTTTTGAGGAACTGCCTGTAACAGGCGCAGAGGCCTGAAAATCGGCGTAGTGCCGTCTTGTCGGTGGGCGGCCAGATGATGGTGGCGGTTTTCTGTGGCTCAGGCTGGCTCCAGACTTTCAGATCTCGTGTCTCAGGAGCAAGCGCTGCTTGTACGCGAATCGTCACTTTTCTGGCTTCAGGGTTAGTCTGCAGGATTTGATAGCTTTAAGTACAGCGTCAAGGCGCCGAAAACGCTTGTCGAAGCTCGAGACAAAGACGACGATGTCGTCCAAATGCACGAGGCAAGTCTGGCCCTTCAATCCTGCCACTACTGTATTCATAACACGTTGGAAAGTCGCAAGCGCCGAGCAAAGACTGAAGGGCATGACTTTGAACTCAAACAGGTGGTCTGATGCTATCGACGCAGTCTTTCCTCAGCCTCTCTCGTTGACTTCTATTTGCCAATAGCCAGTCTTGAGGTTCATCGCTGAAAAATACCTCGCGTGTGGGGCCGATCTATCGCGTAGTCTATCCGTGGGAAAGGTACACGCCCTCTTTTTTTTGGTTTTTGCTGAGGCGGTGAATATACACGCAGAAACATAGGGTTCCATTCTTCATCACTGACATGACGGGGGACGCCCACGGAATTTTGGATGGCTGGATGATGTCATTACGACGCATCTCGTCGATTTGTCGCTTCATGCCTCGCATTCTAGAGTCGAAACGCTGTATGAACCCTCACGCAATCGTATGGCATTTTTCTCTGCTATAACGCGATGTTTGGCGACTAGGTTTTGCCAAATTTTCGACGTCGTTGAAAGCAATCCTTTTATTATTGTAGAAGCAAGGTCTTGAGCTATTCTAGCTATGCTTGAAAAGACCCTGGCTGACGTCGAAAGCTGAATGAAAGGCTTGGCTGTCTCGGAGTAGGTTACGCAGAATTGTTGAGGCCGAAATCATCAGTTGCCAAATTTTCGACGCCGTTGAAAAACAATCCTTGTATTGTAGAAACAAGGTCTTGAGCTATTCTAGTTTATGTTTCGGAAGGTTCTGATTGACGTCGAAAGCTTAATGAAGTGCTTGGTTGTCTCGGAGCTGATTTCGAAAAATTTGTGAGGCCGAAATCATCGGTGGCTCGCACAATTTTGTCGAGTATGTGACCGTTGTGTCTTTATTTCATTTGTTTGAATGGATAAAATCACACTTGTCTGCAGCAGCGATGCGCCTGGCTGTCGACACTATTAGTCGCAGCCTGTACTACGTGTTAATTACAAGCCTACGTTCATGCTTCAATTACAGCACAAGGACCTAGCGTGTAGTAAAACCATGTTCGATATCGTTACGGCGTTGCTCTATGCACATATCTGGAGAAAACTGCAGCTGCAGCAGCCAGCTGGGCACTGTAGACAGGCATGATGCCGTCTGTACTTATTGCTGAAATCAGTGAGCATAACTCTTGCTTTGCTTTTCCACAGCTCGGCGATTCTTCTTGCGATGGTAGTATCGCGGTCGAACTGCAGTCACTGGCTGCCTTCAACGACGCTTCAAACGTCTGCTGATTTCGGAGTGCCGACTCCAATAATGACGCTGACGTGAGGCGGAATGGTGACATATTCTTCCAGCATATTCAAGCTGTTGTTTCTCGCCGGTGAGCGCGGCGGTGTTGCTTCTTCCGTGAATAGTGTTATCGACCTTGTGCTCAGTTGGAGGAGTGCACCACGGAAACACTAGAAGTCAATACCAGTAATTAAAGCTGTTGATCACCGCTGTAACACTATGAAGCTTGCCGGATAAATTGGGCTGGTTATGGTGGCTTTGTCTGTGCAAATTACTGCGGGTGTTACGTGGTGACGTCCAGCTGTGCCAATTTTGGGGGCTTCCCAAATAGTCCTAACTTTCTTCAACTTTGCGGCGAATAGCCCACTGATGACGAAAAAGTCGGCTCCAGTATGGACGAGGTCGGTGACATTCCGGCTGTCGATGAGAACGTCCTGGGGACTGGTTCGTCACGTTGCGTCGCAGTTTCCGTGGTATCGGATCCCTGCTGCGTTGATTTGCTGCGCAGTTTTTATGTGGTGTTGTGTTCTCATGTGGCCCCAAAGATTCGAAAGAAGGTCCCTGTCCTGCTAGCGGCGTGTTCTTCATATTTAGTCACAGCATCGTCATCGACGTCAGCGGAGGATCTTCGGTAGTTCGTCGTACAGCAAACGCATCTTCATCGGCTGATGCCTGGTAATGGCTCGGAGATCAGGCTCGAGGAGGGCCAGTGTTTTCCAGTGACATGTAGCGGCTGGGTTATGGTAAACGGGACGATTCTCAGGGTTACCGCTGCGCTACAGTGAGATAGTCGGTGATGTCACATGGTCTTTCACCTTACTGTTGAGCCAGCGCATCGATGGCGAAACCACGCAGTTACATCTGGCGGTGCTGCCAGTGCTTGTAGGTGTGCCCAGCTTCAATGCAGTGGTAGCATAATGTGCGGTGGTCAGACGCACACCAAACTTCAGTCTTTCTTGTAGCATACGGCTAGCTGGCAGGTGGGCGGTAAGGCGTCGGTGGTGGTCGTGGTGGAACTTTGGCGGCACAGCGTCTTGATGCAGGCGTAGAGGAGCTTTGCAACACGCTGCAGATGGCGTAGCTCATGAATTCAGGCTGAGGCAGAGGTGCGGTGGACATTTCAAGTGATAGAGGGCTTATCAACTGATTATACCTAGCTTGACCAAAAGCCACTGGCTAATTTGGTGCCCCGCACACGCTAGGCGGAAAGGGAAGGGAAGGGAAGCACCGATGCTTTAAGACACCGAGAGGAGCGTTAGTGTCCCACAATGGAATTCCATTTGATAGCCCCACTAGCCATTTTTGCTTACCGGTGGAGTACACGACAAAAATATAGTGCTCCCCCCCCCCCCAATAAATTGCTTGAAGGGGCAGACGCCATGGATCTCCGCAGGGTGCAGATGGTCGTATTTTAAAATTTACCGCAGCTCAGTGAAAAAGTCACAGCATATACATGGAGTAAATGATGATGAGTTGGGCGAAGCGTCCGTCCGTTCGCGCTTCCGTCCGTCTATCCGTCCTTGCATCCTCCCGTTCATGCTTGCGTCTGTCTGTCTATCTGCGCTTGCATCCACCTGTCCATGCGTCCGTTCGTCGGCGGTTCCGTTCGTCTGTCCATCCGTGCTAGCGTTCGCCCGTTTGTCCGTGCTTCCATCGGCCCGTCGGTCCGTTGTTCTTTCAGTCTGTTCTTCTGTCCATCCGTGCACGCTTCCGTCCATCTATCCACGCTGTTTGCTGTCCGTATGCACTTATGTATGTATGTATGTATGTATGTATGTATGTATGTATGTATGTATGTATGTATGTATGTATGTATGTATGTATGTATGTATGTATGTATGTATGTATGTATCTATGTATGTATGTATGTATGTATGTATGTATGTATGTATGTATGTATGTATGTACGTATGTATGTATGTATGTATGTATGTATGTATGTACGTATGTATGTATGTATGTATGTATGTATGTATTGTAGCGGGCGATGACGCCGGTGATCGCGATAATTTTATTTGTGTGCTCATACCAATTCGTATGCTGAGGCGCACGGCGCAGATGTGGCCAACATGCCTCACGTTATCTCAGGAGGGCCGTGGAAGATACGCAGCCATGCCCCTTTTGGTTGTCGCTTTCGAAGCCTGTTTTTCTTGGAAAATAAACTAGTCTTGCCCCACACTTCAAGGAGTGTAGGTGCCTTCTTTTCGTGCCTCCGTGGGGCGAGTACGCTACAAAGTCGTGACTCGGACGTTTGGAAAAACAGCAGCCATGTCAGACGAGGAAGGCACTTTAAGCTCACCCACAACCAACGCTTCGGAGTTGAAACTTCCTAATTTGTGGCCCAAAAACCCCAAGGTGTGGTTCAGCCAAATCGAGGCCCGCTTCGAGCTTCGACACATTACATTGCAGCAGTCGAAATACCTGCACGTCGTTTCAGCACTGCCACCTGACATCGCTGACGCCGTAGACGATGTGCTCGCCTCCACTCCATCGGAGAAGCCCTACGACGAACTAAAAAGCACCATCCTGAAACGTCTTGAGTTTCCGAACAGAGCAGGCTGCAACAACTCCTGTCTCATGAAGAGCTCGGTGACCGGCATCCCTCACAACTACTCCACTGAATGCGTCAGCTGCTGGGCCAACAAGCGTCAGAGGAACGTCAACATCCATTGCTTCGCGAGTTGTTTTTGCAGAGACTGCCACAGTCAACATAGATGATACTCGCTGGCTTGAATGACGTCACTCTCGAACGTCTGGCTCAACTCGCCGACCGCATTACCGACTGCACTGAGACACCAAAAATGTTTATTGCTGCAACGGGAAGACCCGAACATGCAGACCGGTTAGGTTGCTTAGATGACAGAGTTGACCGACTGGCTGCAGCAGTTGAAAATCTCGCCCTGTCCGACAAACACCGGCCTGCACGGCATCGTTCGCCTTCCCGTGCTCGAAGCCCGGAGCACCGCGGACACTCAAGCGAGGCAGAGGAGAACATCTGCTGGTACCACCGTCGTTTTAGAGAGCAAGCCACTCGCTGCACCCATTCATGCTCGTGGACGCGAAACGCACTGGCCGGTCGCTAACAGCGGAAAGCGACACGGGCCATCGCTCAAGCCGCCTCTTCTTCGTTGTCGACCGCATCACCGGCACACGCCTCCTTGTCGATACCGGAGCGGAGATATCTACCCTACCAGCAGCAGCTCAACATCGCTGGGGCGGCAAGTCCATTTCGAGCCTTATTGCAGTCAATAATACTGCTATTGCAGCATATGGAGTCCAGTCAATGACGATAGACATCGGACTCGGGTGTACATACCGATGGCTCTTCGTTGTGGCCGACGTCAGAATTGCCATCCTGGGAGCGGAATTTCTGAGCCACTTCAATCTTGACGTCAGCGTTCGCGATCGTCGTCTCATGGATAACGTCACTTCGCTCACTGTTATCGGACTGAAGTCTGACCTGTCCTCATGCGTCATTTGCACTTTCAACCCAGAGTCACACTTTCAAAAGATTCTGGCTGAATTCCCTGAAATCACCAGACCTCGGAACACCGAACTGCCAATCAAACACAAGGTGACGCATCACATTGTCACCACCGGACCGCCCGTCACCGCTAGACCTAGGAAACTCGCTGGACAAAGACATGAAGTCGCCCGCCGTGAGTTCGACCACATGCTCAAACTCGACATTATTTGACCTTCTTCCAGCAACTGGTCTTCCGCGCTCTACATGGTGCCAAAACAAGAGTCTGGTGACTGGCGGCCTTGTGGTGATTTTCGGGCACTCAATGCTGTGACAACGGCAGACCAATATCCTCTCCCCCACATCCATGATTTCAGCGCTCGCCTCGCGGCAACGACCATCTTCTCTAAGCTGGATCTGATGGCCGTTTATCACCAGATTACAGTAGAACCAAGCGACATCCCAAAGATGGCCTTGACAACGCCTTTTGGCCTCTTTGACTTTGTTCGTATGCCGTACGGACTGAAGAACGCGGCACAAACTTTCCAGGGTTTCATGAATGAGGTCACTCGCGGACTGCTCTTTGTTTTTGTCTACATAGACGACATTTTGGTCGCCAGCAAAACGCCGGAGGAGCATGAAAATCACCTGCGCCTCCTCTTCGAGCGTCTTGACGAGCACGGTGTGGTTTTGAAGCCCCAAAAGTGCATCTTTGGTGTTGAAGCACTAGATTTTCTAGGTCACCGAATCAGCCCACAAGGCATCTTGCCGCTCGAATCACGGGTGCAAGCAGTCAGGGAATTCCCCACGCCTACATCTTTCCGCAAGTTGCGCGAGTTTCTTGGGCTAATAAACTTCCATAGGCACTTCATCTCATCCTGTGCACACATTCTACAGCCACTAACTGACTTGCTGCGCCGAGACGGCAAGAAAACGCCCGAGTTTCACTTGCCAGCGGAGCACGAAAAAGCCTTCCAGGACGTGAAAACTCAGCTTGCCTCCGCAACACTTCTGATGCACCCATTTTCCGACACGCCAACGTGGCTCATGGTTGATGCTTCAACGACAGCAGTGGGATCAGTGTTGCAACAATACGACGGCAAGGACTGGAAACCAATAGGTTTCTTTTCAAAACGTCTGGAACAAGCGGAAGTGCGCTGCAGCACCTTTGGAAGAGAGATGCTGGCCATTTATTCCTCCGTAAAGCATTTCCGTTTCTTCCTAGAAGGCCGCATTTTTCACAATTTAACGGACCACAAGCCCCTGACGTATGCGTTCAAGAACAGTTCCTCATATTCGGAAAGAGAATTGCGCCAACTTTCTTTCATTTCCGAATTTTCCACGCACATCCGCCACATAGCGGGGAGTGAAAATCAAGCAGCCGACGCACTCTCCCGTATCGACACCGTTTCAGCGTCAGTCGACTTTGAGACATTAGCCGCCGCCCAGCGGGAAGACCCAGAGCTAACCGAGATGAGGCAGAATCCACTGTCACTGGTGCTCGAAGAGATACCGCTACCATACAAAACGACTATGGTCACATGCGACACATTCCAGAAATCTCCAAGACCCTTCATCCCCGTCCAGTTTCGGCGTGCAGTGTTTGACAGCCTTCACGACCTCCGTCACCCAGGAATCCGCGCGACGCAGAGGCTCGTCACTGACCGCTTTGTGTGGCCCGGAATTAACGCCGACGTTCGACTCTGGTCGAAGACGTGCCGAACATGTCAAGTGGTCAAGGTGACTCGTCACACGCGCACAGCACTCGAAGCATTTCGGCCACCACAGTGTCGTTTCGACCAGGTACACTTGGACTTGGTGGGACCTCTTCCTCCTTCCCAGGGCTACAGATACCTGCTCACTTGTGTAGACCGCTACTCACGGTGGCCCGAGGCGACGCCGATTCTGGACATCGCAGCCGGGACCGTCGCACAGGCGTTTGTAGCCACAAGGGTTTCACGCTATGGCTGCCCACTGCGCATATCGACCGATCGTGAACGACAATTCCAGGGCAACCTATTCTCTGTGCTGGCGAGGCATCTGGGAATACGGCTCCAGTACACCACGGCTTACCATTCAGCGAGCAATGGAATGGTGGAGCGGCTACACCGTCAACTGAAGGCATCTTTGACAATCAAATTGGATAGAGAGCACTGGGTAGAGAAGCTCCCCCTCGTTCTTCTAGGCCTGCGTACGGCGATAAAAGAAGACCTCGAAATCTGTGCAGCAGAAATGCTGTACGGCTCTACAATCCGACTACCGGGAGAATACTTCGGTGAGAAACCAAGCGCTACGCCGACGCCTTCAGAACATATGGAAAGGCTACATTCCTGGTTGGAGCACCTGCAACCCAGCGCGCCACGCGCCAGCCGCAACCAAAGAGCGTTTTCTTTCCCAGACATGAATGAGGCAACCCATGGGTTCGTGCGACGTGACACAGTGAAAGCGCCATTGATCCGGCGTACGACGGGCCCTTCCGTGCGCTTTCGCGGTCGCACAAAACTGTGACCATGCGTGTTCACGACAGAGAGGACGTCGTTTCTCTCGATCGCGTGAAACCTCATGGACTAACTCGCACATTTGCTCGTTTTTTTTCCAGGCTCCGCGGTCTAGGGGGGGTGGGGACCCCTTGTAGCGGGTGATGACGGCGGTGATCGCGATAATTTCATTTGTGTGCGCATACCAATTCGTATGCCGAGGCGCACGGCACAGATGTGGCCAACATGCCTCACGTTATCTCAGGAGGACCGCGGAAGACACACAGCGACGCTCCTTTTGGTTGTCGCTTTCGAAGCCTGTTTTTCTTGGAAATTAAACTAGTCTTGTCCCAAACTTCAAGGAGTATAGGTGCCTTTTTTCGCGCCTTCGTGGGGCGAGTACGCTACAGTATGTATGTATGTATGTATGTATGTATGTATGTATGTATGTATGTATGTATGTATGTATGTATGTATGTATGTATGTATGTATGTATGTATGTATGTATGTATGTATGTATGTATGTATGTATGTATGTATGTATGTATGTATGTATGTATGTATGTCCGTTCGTCCATCCGCCTGCCCATCTGTCCAACCGTCTCTCTGTTTGTCTCTCGCCAGTTTGTTCATCTGTCTGTCTCTCGCCTGTCTGTGTGTCCATCGATCTGTCCGTCTGCCCACACGTTCGTCTGTCTGTATGTCCGTTCGTACAACTAATGAACATATCAAGTACCGCTATCTGGCATCTTTTGATCATAGATTCATCATATACTGCTACCGCCATCCAGCGGACGTTCCAAGGACTGAAACGAGATGATAATGATTGATATGAGGGATTGAACGTCGCCACGAACCATGCATTGGGTTTGTTTATTTGTGTTTTGTTTTTTCGGCCTGGCTGCGCCGGCCTGTGCTATCGCCGCTTTCACAGCGTTTCGAACAAACGCTATCGAACAACGCTTCAGGCGTTGTTCGATAGAAACAACGCTTCAAGCGTTGTTTGTTAGAAACGCTGTTCGAACGAACAGCGTTTCTAACAAACGCTATCACGGCATTCCCGATACAATTCGACTATTCGAGAAACCCTCGCGCCGAGGGATATAAATTCCCGCACAGCCGATGCCGCGTCATTCGATCGCCGACGCTCACTAGCGTGCCCGTCGTTTTGCTGGCCGCTGCTTCGCCGCCTGTGTATTTTTTCAGTTGTTAGGGGAGCACAGGTTCGCTCCAATAAAGTTGTTTTCCTCATAGACAACTGCGTCATCCTTTGCTGCGTGACATCTGGTGGAGATGCGGGGTACATGAACCCTAAGCCATTGCCAAGCCGACAAGCACGCCCAACTCGTGTCAGCCGCCGACAGCGAGGCCTTCAGCCAGAGTTTGGACTGCTCCCAGATAAAAAAAGGAAAGAAGACGTAAAAAACACGATGATCAACGCAGGCACCATGACCAGCGCTACCAACCCTCCCGTAGTTCTGCAACAACCTCGTGAGCCCCCATCATTCCGAGGATCTCCTGGTGAAGACCCGGAAGAGTGGCTGGAGAAGCTGGAGCGCATCCGTATCTTTAACAGGTGGGATGACGAAGAAACGTTTCGTCATGTCTTCTTCTATTTGGAGCATGCAGCTCAAACGTGGTTTGAGAACCATGAAGGCTCCCTAACCGACTGGACTGTCTTTAAGAGCGAATTCCTCAAAACATTCGCTACGGTTGTGCGGAAAGAACGAGCCGACCTTTTGTTGGAGACGTGAATACAACACCCTAACGAAGGTGTTGTACTGTTCGCTGAGGAGATGAAGATGCTGTTCCGGAGAGCTGACCCCGAAATGGCAGAAGAGAAGAAGGCGCGCTTTCTGATGCGCGGAGTTAAACAAGAGCTCTTCGCTGGACTCATCCGCAACCCCCCTAAGACCATCGCTGAGTTCGTCACCGAGGCTTCAATGATCGAGAGGACCTTGGATATGCGTTCGCGGCAATACGATAGACCACTCAACACCCTTTCAGTGAACCCGGTAAACGCCCCTGGATTGGCGACGGAAGACTTGCGGGAGACCATCCGCGCCGTCGTTCGCGAGGAACTGAGAAAATTGTTCCTAGCAACGCCGCAGCCCCAAGTAGCCTCCCTCACTGACGTCGTCCGCGAGGAGGTTCAGCAAGCACTGGGGAATTCCGCGCCGTCGGAAGCATCTTGCGAACCACAAGCGATGACCTACTCCGCTGCTGCTCGTCGACCCCGACCCGTCCCAACCCGTTATCAAGAGGCCCCGCCGTACCGCCGCCCAATGTCGCCCGCCCAACCCCCCTGTAACCCGAAACCAGGCGCCCAGGAAGACCGAGGTGTGGCGAACGCCAGATAATCGTCCGCTGTGCTACCACTGCAGAGAGGCCGACCACGTCTACCGCCGCTGCCCGTACAAGAGGCTGGGTTTGCGTGGGTTCTCCGTCGACGCACCCCGCCCGCGAGCCAGCCAGCGCCCATTTGAGATCGAAGAGTACCCGTCGAACACCAGCCGTGGACCATCCCGTTTCAACCGTTCGCCGTCGCCCTACCCGTACCAATCCCCCAACCGTCGCAGCCATGCTGACTTCGCCCGTGGAAGGTCCCCCAGCCCACGAGGGGGAAACTAAAAGCAGCAACTTCTGGAGGTGAAGTTTCACAACGGCGAGAAAATGAAAACCCTCCAACGACGCAAGACCGTGACTCACGACATGCCCTCATCCCGACGACCCGACGACACCCTGACGAGACCCCCGAAAACGACGACAGCTACGCTGCGCGACGCGTACCCGAAATGCCGAAGCCTGCCGCTGAGAAGACGACGATGACGATGCATAGTGCCCGACCATCAACACGTGCAAGCCGCAATACGACGCCCCGACGCACCCGAAATTCGAGGAAAGCGGCATCCGACGTCCAGTTGTCCATCGACGGCCTTGACGTAGTCGCCCTCATCGACACGGGAGCCGACTACTCGGTCACGAGCGGGTCATTCGCGTCCAAGCTAAAGAAAGTTACGACCAGATGGGACGGTCCGCACATACGCACAGCAGGAGGCCACCTCGTGACCCCAAGTGGAGTGTGCACATCGCGCGTCACCACAGACGGCACTACGTAGCCTTCGGAGTTCGTCATTTTGCCTAACTGCTCCCGCGACGTAATTCTCGGAATGGACTTTTTGACGGACAATGGCGCAATAATTGATCTGCAAACCAGGTCGATAACGTTTTCTTCCGATCACTCCACGACGCCGCAGCCGAACCTCGGACATCGTGCTGCTGTAAGGATCGCCGACGATCACGTCACCCTGCCACCCCGCGCAAGCTTGATGATCGCCGTCTATTGTGAAGGTGCTGCTCCTGACGTCGACACTATCGTGGAGACTGACCAAAGGTTGCTTCTAGACCGCGGTGTGTCTGTCGCAAGAGGCATTGCGCGGTTTAAGCAACGCAGATCCCCCGTTTTGGTCACCAATTTCACCGAGGAGTACCATCGTCTAAACAAGGGCGCTGCAATTGCATTCCTCGAAGAAACGCAAGAAGCGAGTCAAGTGATCGCGGTCGCCACCTTTGAACGCGCACGCGCAGATGCTTCCAGGCTGCCACATCCTTTCGACGTGAAGCCGGCGCTGTCGCAAGAAAATCGGGACAGATTACTGGAGTTGCTCCGTCGCTACAGCGACTGTTTTTCCTCGAACTCGAAGTTACGTCAGACACCTTTGGCTAAGCACCGGATAATAACCGAAGATGGAGCCCGACCTACCAGACAGTCACCGTACCGCGTTTCTTCACACGAGCGCGAAGCCATCCGGACTCAAGTTGATGACATGCTCAGCGATGACATAATACAGCCATCAAAAAGTCCGTGGGCTGCGCCGGTTGTACTCGCGAAGAAAAAAGATGGCACTTTAAGATTCTGCGTTGACTACCGGAGACTAAACAAAATCACCAAAAAAGACGTGTACCCCCTGCCACGAATCGACGACACCCTCGACCACCTCTGCCACGCCAAGTAGTTCTCATCCATGGATCTGAAGACCGGCTACTGGCAAATTGAAGTGGACGAGAGAGACCGAGAGAAGACTGCATTAATAACCCCGGACGGTCTATACAATTTCAAGGTGATGCCGTTTGGGCAGTGCACTGCGCCCGCAACGTTTCAGAGAGTCATGGACACTGTGCTAGCAGGCCTGAAGTGGCACACTTGCCTCGTATACCTCGACGGCGTTCTCGTATTCGCCCGGACTTTCGACGAACACCTCACAAGTTGGGAATCTGTACTCGAGGCCATTCGTACGTCGGAGTTAACGCTGAAGCCTGAGAAGTGCCGTTTCGCGTACGAGGAACTCAAGTTCTTCGGTCACGTCGTGAACGCCGCGGGAGTCCTACCTGACCCGGCAAAAACATCAGCCATTGCGAACTTCCCAAGGCCGAAAGATAAGAAGAGTGTGCGAAGGTTTCTCGGAATGTGCGCATACTACCGGCGCTTCGTCGCAAACTTCGCACGCATTGCAGAGCCACTCACGCGCCTGACGAAAGAAAGCACCCCTTTCAGCTGGGAAAACGACCAAGAAAAGGCATTCTGCGAGCTGCAACAACGCCTGCAAAACCCACCCGTGCTCGCTCATTTCGACGAAAACGCCGAGACGGAAATGCACACGGACGCCAGTGATATCGGTTTGGGTGCCGTCCTCGTCCAAAAGCAAAGCGGTTACGAAAATGTAATCGCCTATGCAAGCCGTGGTCTGTCGAAGGAGGAGAGAAACTACTCTGCCTCCGAGAAAGAGTGCCTGGCTATCATATGGGCCATTTCAAAATTTCGCCCATACGTCTATGGTAGACCTTTTAAGGTGGTGACAGACCATCATGCGCTGTGTTGGCTCGCCGATTTGAAGGACACCTCTGGCCGTCTTGGGCGGTGGAGCTTGCGCCTGCAAGTGTTTGACGTTACAATATTCTACAAATCCGGCAGGAAACACTCCGACGCCGACTGCCTGTCCCGCGCCCCCGTCGACCCACCACCACAGGACTCCGATGAAGACAGCGCGTTCTTCGGAGTCGTGACAGAGAGCGACCTAGCCGCCCAGCAGCGTGCCGACCCTGATCTCCGCGCCATGATCGACTACCTCGAAGGACGCAACATCGCCGTGCCTAGGGCGTTCAAGCGCAACTTACCAGCATTCAGCCTCAAAAACTCCATCCTAGTGAAGAAGAATTTCAACCCCGGAACGAGAACAAATTATCTACTTGTCATCCCCGCAGACCTTCGTGACGAAATTTCGGAAGCGTGCCACGACGACCCGTCTTCCGGACATCTCGAAACAGCGCTCGCACGATTACAAAAATCAAGGCGAAATACTTCTGGCCCCGCCTTACATCCGATGTCACCCACTACGTCCGGAGCTGCCGTGACTGCGAGCGACGAAAAACACCACCGACGAGACCAGCCGGACTTCTGCAGCCGATCGCCGTCCCGACGAGGCCCTTCCAACAGATTGGAATGGACCTTCTGGGCCCGTTCCCTACATCCCGATCCGCGAACAAATGGATTGTCGTAGCGACAGACTTCATGACGCGCTACGCAAAGACCACCACTCTTCCTAAGGAACTGCACAAGAAGTTGCAAAGTTCTTTTTTAACCAAATTGTGCTGCGACATGGAGCCCCTGAGGTCCTAATCACGGACCGCGGAACGACCTTCACTGTGGAGCTCATGCAAGGAATCTTGCGCTACAGCAACACAGATCACCGAAGAACGACGGCGTACCACCCCCAAACAAATGGACAAACGGAACGGCTCAATAACACAATCGCGGATATGCTGTCTATGTACGTCGACGTTGAACATAAGACGTGGGACGAAGTCCTCCCGTACGTCACGTTTGCGTACAACACGGCTACTCAAGAAACCACGCAGATGACACCGTTCGAGGTAGTCTGCGGAAGACGGCAGACTACGATGCTCGACGCCATGCTTCCGCACGTAGAAGACGACGACCTCAACGCCGACGTCCAAGGATACCTCCAACGTGCGGAGGAGGCCCGCCAGCTCGCTCGAGCTCGTATAACGGACCAGCAACTGGTGGATGCCGGACGCTACAATCTCCGACGCCGAGACGACGAGTACCATCCTCGAGATCGTGTGTGGGTTTGGACTCCCATTCGATGACGTGGACTCAGCGAGAAACTTCTACGACGCTATTTCACACCTTACCAGATTCTACGACGTGTTAGCGAACTAACGTACGAAGTGATCCCCGATGGGGACTCCCGTACATCACGACGACGCACGCGGCCCGAAGTCGTCCATGTGGTTCGCTTAAAACCTTTCTACGGACGATGACGAACCTTTAATTTGTGTGGACTGTCCCTTATGTTAGCATCGGGTCGATGCACTCGTAGAGGGGGGGTAATGCCACGAACCATGCATCGGGTTTGTTTATTTGTGCTTTATTTTCTCGGCCTGGCTGCGCCGGCCTGCGCTATCGCCGTTTTCACAGCGTTTAGAACAAACGCTATCGAACAACGCTTCAGGCGTTGTTCGATAGAAACAACGCTTCAAGCGTTGTTTGTTAGAAACGCTGTTCAAACGAACAGCGTTTCTAACAAACGCTATCACGGCGTTCCCGATACAATTCGACTATTCGAGAAACCCTCGCGCCGAGGGATATAAATTCCCGCACAGCCGATGCCGCGTCATTCGATCGCCGACGCTCACTAGCGTGCCTGTCGTTTTGCTGGCCGCTGCTTCGCCGCCTGTGTATTTTTTCAGTTGTTAGGGGAGCACAGGTTCGCTCCAATAAACTTGTTTTCCTCATAGACAACTGCGTCGTCCTTTGCTGCGTGACAGTATGTATGTATGTATGTATGTATGTATGTATGTATGTATGTATGTATGTATGTATGTATGTATGTATGTATGTATGTATGTATGTATGTATGTATGTATGTATGTATGTATGTATGTATGTATGTATGTATGTATGTATGTATGTATGTATGTATGTATGTATGTATGTATGTATGTATGTATGTATGTATGTATGTATGTATGTATGTATGTCCGTTCGTCCATCCGCCTGCCCATCTGTCCAACCGTCTGTCTGTTTGTCTCTCGCCAGTTTGTTCATCTGTCTGTCTGTCGCCTGTCTGTGTGTCCATCTATCGGTCCGTCTGCCCACACGTTCGTCTGTCTGTATGTCCGTTCGTCCAACTAATGAACATATCAAGTACAACTATCTGGCATCTTTTGATCATAGATTCATCATATACTGGTACCGCCATTCAGTGGACGTTCCAAGGACTGAAACGAGATGATAATGATTGATATGAGGGATTTAACGTCGCAAAACCCCGATATGATTATGAGAGACGCCGTAGTGGAGGGCTCCGGGAATTTCGACCACCTGGGGTTCTTTAACGTGCACCCAAATCTGAGCAGAAGGGCCAACATTTCCACCTCCATCGGAAATGCAGCCGCCGCCGCCAGGATTCGATCCCGTAACCTGTGGGTCAGAGACTAAAACGAGAGGTGACTACTGTTCACAGGAGACGCACAACCCACGTCTTAAGAAGCTTCGCCCCCAATATAGAAGAAGACCGACTCAGAGGGGTAGTCAGAGATGTATTTACAGCCGGTTAAGCGAGCAGCGCCAGCCACACAGATTAGCTCGCGCCAGTCTATATGCTTTTTCTTCTTCAACTCCCTGCATTGGCATGTAGCATGGCCCCCGGTGGCGGAGGCGCCGTCCCGGTGCATTAAAGGTAATTATCTGACGCATTTTTGTAGGGCTTGATCCGCGAGACGTGTACAATATTACTGGACCGCACAGCAGATGATGATGGATAGATGGGGCTGATCTCGTATGTGACAGGTGTTACTTGACGCAATATACGGTAGGGTCCTGTGTATGAGACAGAAGTTTTTCTGATAAGCCCAGCTGACGATGAGGGGACCAGAGTAAAACGAGGGTACCGGGAGCGAAATGTACGTCTCTATGTTGCGCATCGTACCGACGGCATTGGTTGGTTTGCGACGCCACCAGCCGAGTGCGAGCGTGCTGACGGGCATGATCGGCTCACACCAATCTATGTGCTTTTTGTTCTTCAACTCCTTGCACTGGCACATTGCAATATCCTAAGTTGTACTGTGATGATTTTCCGTGTTGCCATTTGCCAACACTATATCACATCTCTTGGGAGTGTGACGAAAGCAAGATAATTTCAATATTTCTTCAGGCAACACCATTCTACGAAGTTCGGAGCACTGGGAGGTACAACTTGCCAGCTCGAACCCAGTGGTGCAATTAGCGCTTGTGAGTCTCGTTAGGCGAGTGGCCCAAGGCAGCGGGGCCCTGGACTTGCGGCGCCAACCAACATGCGCCTGAGTACTTTTTCTCTACCTTTTCCTTAAAATAAAGATTGGGTCTTCTTCTCCTTTGCGAGCAGTGCAGTGATTGAATCCAGTTGGTGCTCTGACGAATGTCGCAACTTGTGCAGCTCTTCGCACCCGGTTGCTCCGATGGTTTCCCGTAGATCGCTGCTGCGCTGTGAGTGCGCTTCGGCGTAGCATGTAGGCAAGGTGGAGCGGTTGTATTGCTTCGCATTTCGAGTGATGTTTCCGTTGTTGTCGCCTCTGTGAGGAATTCAGCGCACGTTTTGGGTGGATTGGGGAGATGTGCTACCAACACTTCTTGTTTACGACCTCGCCTAAGCAGCCGAACATTTTAAAGACGATATCCTTTTTTGGGTACCTTCGACGCAAAAACTTTGGTCTGTCTGTCTGTCTGTCTGTCTGTCTGTCTGTCTGTCTGTCTGTCAATTTGTCTGTTTATTCATTTTACCGGCATCGGGTACTTGAAACGGCCGACCCCATCCGCAGCGACCACCAATGTTGCTCAAGGTTGAGCGTTCATGCTTGTGCAATTGTTCATTAAAAAGCAATTATTGCGCATGCTTGGAGCGCCATAACAACACGCATATATTCTGCATATGCAACTCTTGCTAGAAAACGCATATATAAGTAATTTTAAGGACAGTAGTGCCTAGCACGCTGCGCTTACCACGCAACGCTTGCACGGAACGGGGAGTGTTTCCAGCGCTTTGCTAAAACGAGATGGTGATGGCACCAACCCGTCGCCTCGCGTTCTACAGCCTAATACCTCTAAAACAGGCGCACACGGCGACACGCATTGTTTTTCAAAAGAAACTGCCAGATGGCGCTCATGTCTCCCGTGTGACGTGACTTGATGCGCTCGTTCGCCTCCGCTGCACGCTCGAGGCACTCTAACGCAGCCCCTTCAGAATACCATTAACAAATTTTCTTGCGCAGAACAACAAATAAATGTTTCGTTCACTCTCTCCACACGCAAGACTATCGTCTTTCGACGACATTTGCAGATTACATGCAGATACGGGGCCAATTTTTGGTCTTCGGTCATAGCAGCGTCGGCCTGGGGGAAAAGTCGGACAACTTTTTCCGTTAAAATGGTTACATTGTTGATTCATGGCTACACCCAGGTCTCCAACGGCTATTTCTTTGCGGGCGATGCTTATCAACGTTTCCAGAAAGGTTCTGTGGAAGCGGTGCCAGGTTTGATGCGTAGACTCCCGATTCTCGAACACCGGCCCTTGCGGTGTCTTCCAGGTAAAAGCAGACGCGAGGCCGCTTTCCTTTTGAGTTACACAAGCTCAAGGTGACCACTCCATCGTAAGTCCCCGGCCAGGTCTTCGGGATTTGACACGATGAATCATGGAAAGTCGTTGGCTCTCTTGACCGCTGCTTTACGACCATGGTGGGCGTTGGCACATGGTTTGTCATAGTTTTCGCAGCAGTAGTCGTTGCCTTGGGCTTGCTAGTCATATTGGGTAGAGCTCCACATTCTGGATGTAGTCCTGTCTAGCGAGCATCATCATCTTCATCAGCCGCCTGTTATTATGGCACGCTACAGTGCTTGTGCAAGTGTTTTGTTCTTCGTGTGGTATAAGTGTCATGGTTACTGTGCAAACAAATGTCAAAGGCCTGTGATCCGTGAGGGCGTCAAAGCTTAAGTCCTTCAGCAGATGTCTAAAATATTTAATGCCTAATTATACGGCCAGAAGCTCACGGCCCATGTGCTGTAGCATGTTTCTGCAAGGGTCAAATGCTGCGAGAAAAAAAACGGAGCGGATAGCATGAGTTGTGAAACTGCGCTGACGGCCCCACTAGACGCTTCGGTGATAAGACGCATTGGTGAAACATGCAGATGATGCACCAGCTGTGTGGCATCTTCCAATGAGTATTTGGCAGCTTGAAAAGAAGTTTTGGCGCCAGCCTTTCTAGTCAGGGGGGAGGACGGAGCTTTGGTATCTTGAGTAGGTCGGGGAGATGCGGTGGTATATTTGATCATTCGACATTTTTGACATCTGCTGGTGGGCTCGAGATAACTGTCGCTGGCGGCTAGCGTACTAATAGAGGTTGGTTCGACGTCTCCTTCACGCTGTGGGCTGGGCTCATGGCTGAAGGGGGGCATTTGTTACCTGGGTCGGTAAGCAGCTCCAGCAAATGCCATGTTGCCATAACGTGGTTGAAGAGAGCAGACTGGAAGGTCAAACATGAAACGCTTTATTCGGCTGAATTTGTGGCTGCTGAAAAGAAAGTCAGATTACAGCAATATACACGGGCACCGATAGCGGCGAGCAGAACAACGGCCTTCGATCACCTGGCAAGCGGTGATGCCCATTAGCATTTATATATGTGCCATCGCATATTGTATACCATTATCGCTAGCGGCAACGTAGGTTCTACAAGAATTTTTAATGTTCTCGTTGTGCGCGTAATCTTCCCATAGTAATCTACTGAAATGGTGACGTTTCTTGAACACTAAGTCGTAGTTTGCGCTGACCATCACTGACATACTTTGCGGGCGTACACCGAATACAGCAACAACGTAAATAATTATTGTGCATGACAATATGTCAACGCGATTCCTTACTCGACATTAGCCCTGCATTGGGTCAGTTTGTGGTGGAGTTTCAAGCAGTGACGCAGCTCTGTGGTGCTGCCGCGCACATGACTTGAGTTCGATTCCCGATATGTCGTCGGCATTTATTATTTATTTAGTTTTATTACGTATTTCGTGTAATAGCAGTTACGAACACCGGCTGTGGCAGTGGACAATCACGGCGCCAGAGTCGACATCTGTGAATATGTTTTAACAGCTTTAACCGTAAAAGTGACTACGGTGTGGGAGTGGTTGTGTCCGCATGAGAATGATCAGAATTATTTTAATCGTAATTTATTCAGAGTACTATTGTTAGTAACATTCAGGAAGCAAGCAGTATTCATTGAGAGAGAAATTGTGAAAAGACGGAGGAAACAAAGAGAGGCTTAGCAGGTTTGACCAGCACTGTTGTGGATGATCATAACGAGAGTGTAAAGAAGTGCGCAGAACAAGAAGAGAAAGCACTAGCAATTGAGCTTTCTCTTCTCAATTTGCCCCGTGAACTGTTTTCCAAACACTCGATATTATGATTGGTGAACAGCCTACTTACCTGTCAACCATACAGAACTTCCTACCCTGTAATAAAGGAGCAGATTCTGTTGCATCTATTTTATTGTTGCGTTATGTGTTTTGTTATTTCTTTGATTTTTATGAAAATTCCAAGATGCATGATCTCTGCTTTCTATCCATTTGAATTTTCTAGAATATTCTCACTGCTAATCAGTCACTGCTTCTGTTTTTAATGTGTCACAAATTCTGCTTGCGAAAATTGCTGATGTCAATGAATGTTAAACCTGCAATGAAGTAATCTTTTCGTGCAGTTGCCGGATCCACTACAGACGGTTTTATGGCGGGCCAGCCTGTCTACCTGCATGAGGAATCGTCTCCTGCCAGAATTCACAATGATCAAGCCTGCCCTCGACCAGTCGATGCTGCTTTCCTATTTTCCGAAAGTGGCCATCGAAGCCCACTGTCTTTTTCAGAATATAATACGCCTTGCCCAACACGAAACAAGCAATTCGAGACTCGCTCGCTGGTCAGCTACAATGCACACAATCAAAAGGAGCTGCACTTACGTGGCCGTCTCACTGACAGTGCTGGGTTTGTGCGCTCTACTCACGGCCACGCTGCTGTTAGTGGTACCCACGCACCTACACGACACCGTCTGTACAACGGCTGCGTGCACAGATCTAAATGCCGTGCTGGCTACCAGCGTCGACCGTACTCGCGATCCGTGCGACAATTTCTACGCGTACGTGTGCAGTGGCTGGGCGCAGTCTCAGAACCAGTCTGTCTACCGGAGCCACCTGCTAGAGTTCCTGGCCGACGTGCATTGGATCCACACGCGCGTGCTCGATCCCTCTAAGGCACATACGGCACAACAGATGGTGACCGCGTTTTACCAGGCATGCACAGCTGTGCTGGTTGATGGCAATGACGAGCTGCCGCATTTTCGCCACCAGCTTCGTCTTGCGGGAGTGACGTGGCCTCAGCTGTCGCCCGAATTAGACTTTGTCACTACGTTGGCCTCTGTGTACGCTGCCTTTCATGTAACGGCAATACTGTGCATACGGGCATGCAGACGCGAGACGAAGAACGTACTCGAAATCGCACGAGACATGTCTTTCCTACTGGGTTGGCAGACCACGCGAGAGCAGCTTATACGTGCTGGCGCCTATGCACGTTTTTCCGAAGAAACAAAAAGTAAATATATGGAAAATGAAATCAGCGCCCATGCCACGCTAAGCTACGAAATGTTTTCTTTCGTAGAAGACGCCATACTTCAAGGGTTACTAGTGCATCAGAAGAAATCCGGCAGCGCAGTCGAAGTCGCGAGCATCGAAAGGCTTGTTCAAATCACTAGACACGTTCCAACAACCATATGGCTGGCAGTAGTTCTCAAATTAGGCTTCAAGAAAGTGCACATGTGTTCGTCGTCAACGTGGAGCTTATTAGGAAAGTAGATGAGCTGTTCACTACACTAGGCCAGGAACGCCTACATTACTATTTGGGATGGTGCATCGTGCAACAAATGAGGCGCTACATCAGCAAGGATCTCGCCGACAGCGTGTATGACTACGATGGTACTAGCGCTGGAATAGATATGCCCAGTGAATGGCGAGCCAGAGCCCACTGCATGCAGTTGAGCGAGAAACTTGTGGGGCAGTTCACTTTCAGCCGTTTTATACAATGGAAAACAGTGGCCGAAGACTACTTGTATGTCTCCTCTATGGTAGAAGCTATTTCTCAAATGTTTACACGTGCAGTCACAGATGGGTCGGGCAGTGGCGAAAGAAGCAAAATGCATGTGGCCGATACCGATTTTCATGTGGAATTTCATGAAGCGACCATGCGTGTCGTTGACGAGGGACTGAGGAATTATGGTCTGTCCAATGTAACTTCATTCCTAAACAACTGGATGGACATCACCGCTGCTGCGAGCACAATAAACGCGACATTCAGAGACCGGATTTCGACCACGTTCACCAAAGACCTTATAGCAAACCAGCGGTACAGCTTCTACAACAAGGAGAGCGAAACTCTCAGCCTTCCCCCCCTTTTCTCAATGCTTCCTCTCTACAGGCGAGAGTTGGGCGAGACGGCGAAATTCGGCTCTCTGGGCACGCTGTTCACCACTGCCATTTTCTAAGTGTACCTGGCCAGGATCGAAAGTTATCCCAGCATAATGAATCAGACTCTCAACAAGCTACGTTGCTTCTCTCAGTTGGCCGAACATCACAGTGACTCATTCGAAGCATACCATCAAGCTGCACCTGTCAAGGTGGCACTGCAGGCACTGCTGCGGGATTTCAACAAAAATAACAAGCGACTCCCAATGTTTCCCAGTGACCAGCTGTTTTTCGTCGTCATGTGCTACCTTTTGTGCAATCCTAACAGCTCCGAGCACACCATACTAGCAGAGTCTATCTGCAACGAGGCTGTCAGGAATAGCCGAGAGTTTTCAACGGCATTTAGATGTTCTGTGGGGACACTTATGCATCCTGTAGAAAAATGCACATTTTTCTAAACTCACATGGCAGTGTGTAAACACTATTGTAAAGCCGGCCTCATCGCAAAGAGGAAAAAAAAGTATGGTTTGTCATGTGGTTCTAAGAACTTTCTTACGTGTACGAATGATCTTAAGTACTTACTGTCCCTTATGCGAAAACTGTGATAAATGCTCAAGCAATCCTTGATATGTGTTTCTTGCCTAAATTGCTTGAGTAGTGCGCTTCCCTACCTCAACGTATGCGAACCAACACGGTTTTAGAAGGAAGCTTTCGACCACTACACAACTTCTAGAGATCACTCATGAGTTTGCTTTAGCTATTGATTCTAGACTGTAAATAGATGCAATATTTATTGATTTTTCTAAGGCATTCGACCGCGTTCTGCACTCGTTGCTCATACAAAAACTTGAATCATTTGGGGTTGACTCAAAAATCGTCCATTGGATTGCCGCTTATCTTTCCAACCGCACCCAGTATGTTTATTTTAATAATGGCGAGTCCAACCGTGCCGACGTGTCCTCTGGTGTTCCCCAAGGGTCCGTACTAGGACCAACACTCTTTCTCATATACATCAATGACATCTTCACTGCTATGGAACCAGCTATTACAATGAGGCTTTTTGCAGATGACTGCGTCATATACTCGCCCACTAGCACTACAGAAGACCAGGTCAAACTTAACAAATCTTTAGAAAATATTGGGCAATTGGTGTGAAAAACATGGTATGCAAATCAATACAGACAAAACCATGTGCATTACAATTTCCCATAGAAAGACACCACTTCACTTTCAGTCCAACTTCTCTGGGGCAGACTTCAAGCACGTAAATACTGTAAAGTACCTGGGAGTCACAATAACATCATCGTTAAAGTGGGATCCACATTAATCAAATTTCTGCACGTGGACCTAAACAACTAGGTTTTTTAAGGTGTAAACTAACCGGAACTTCCCCTCAAGTTAAACTAACAGCGTACAAGACGCTCGTTAGACCCATCCTGGAATATGCCGCTATAGTTTGGAACCCGCACCAAAAGAACATGATTGATGCATTGGAAAAGATTCAAAACCGGGCTCTTATGTTTATTCTTTCAAAGTATGCCGGGCGGGAGAGTGTTTCCGCGCAGCGTTTGCAAGCACGTGTCGCAGCTCTTGCTAGCCGACAACAATTAGCCAGCCTGAAATTTTTTTTCTTCTTTCAAACAACCTGGTAAATTTAAATAAGGATGATTACCTTAAAGCTCCGCACCGTCACTCCAGTAGAACTAACAATGACAAATGCAGACGCCCATTCCTGTCACGTTGTAACACGTTGAAGCATTCTTTTTTTCCCGCAGCTTTAGAGATGTGGAATGACTTGCCGAACGCCGTTGTCAGTGCACAATCACCTGAATCATTTTCATCGCTGTTGGAAATTAATTTAGAGGCATTGCAATAAATCCTGTGCTATCTTCGCCGAAATAAAGGTTTAAACAGTGTATCGCGCATGTGCTCCCACATTACTACATGTGCTTAACCGCCTGCATCTGCATATCAATGTTACTGTTGATGTTATCATGCTAAGTAGTTTTTTTCAGTGAAACACATGTGCATTGTTCATTTATTGCTTTATACTGTTATATCGTTATTTTTTTTGCGATATGAAGTGTTATTTGCTCTGTACACCCTCTCCTGTATAGGGCTGAAAAGGCCCACAGTATTGAATAAATAATGAAAATAATAATAATAACATATACTCTTCAGACCCTAGAGTTTTTACAGACACGTAGCGCCACCTGTCGGAGCAGATTTATCTAGTAAGCAAAGTCTGACTCCCCAGCATAGATTATGGTGCAACTAAGTGCAACTAGCAAGTGCGAAACAACGATTTAACTATATGTTACGAGTGTTTGCATAATGAAAGCTCAGAAAAAGAGCTACAAGTTTCTCTCCGCTAGACGGACGTGCAGCCGAACCACCTTGAAGGGCTTGCTGGAGCAGGCGCGAAGGCTCCGCATGCTACGAAAAAAGCCCACAGTCAGTGATACTGTTGCGTTGTGAAGAGCCACAGACGGAAATTACTTCAGTTTTACCAATATCCGTACCTGTCACATGAATCAGAACTGCGAGAAGCAGGATACTGACCGTTACGAACGGGTTGGGTAAGCAAAACGCACGCGCTCTTCGCAGGCGGTCACATGAGAAAGTGTGATGATGTAGGCACCCTGTTGGTTTGAGTAGGTCTTACAGAGAACCGTGGTAACCTTTACTATAAAGCTCTGCAAAGCTTCTGAACGCAGTGAGGGTGGATTGACGGAAGACACTTTCCAGGTCCTTACTTTCAGGAAACCATGCCTCAACACCTATAAATAGGTGGTCTATACACAGTCGCTTGCAGACAGCTCCCTTTGCGCTACACAGTTATATCCAGAGCGCAATGAGAAGGCTGGCGCCGGCGTTTTTCGCAGTGCCGCTTTGGCGGCGTGTGAGGGTGTATAATGTGCTGCTGTATACATGATTTACACGAGAGGAAAATTCACCACATTATAAAACGCCAAAATCGGAAGTTTTCTGGCTCGTTATAGATGGTAATTGTAGAAAAAGCCGCTGCCAAAGATGAAGTACCTTTGTCATATTTATTTATTGATTTATATATTAAATGATTTATTTACTAATTTATTCTCAAGGCCAACAGACATTACGGAGGAGAGTAGTAAAAGAAAATAATGAAACAAGTTTTTAAGTACGAAGAGGCAATAGAGTGTACCTGGTTATATAACAACAGTTTGCCATATAGGAAAGAACGAATATAGGAAATAGAAGGATACGTTCTTGTAAATACAAAAATACTTAAAACAATTATTGTAAATAGTTTTAACGATGTACACTGTGGGGTCTAGAGGTGGTAATCGCCACCACGCTCTTGGAGTGACAGGACACAGTAGACACGGCTGGAACAAAACAAACAACCCACATTTATTTCACTGCTTTAGAACGACCATATCGTCAGCTGAATTATTATAACATCAACCGTAAAGAACACGCTAGGACATCCTTACACAATATTCTATAAGCTCCAAGATATGACAAACAAAATAACACACCCAAGGCGGCGTCGCCAATGCTTGACTTACCACGAGGGCCCCCGACACGCAGCCCGTGGAGCCACGCACCGGGGACCCACGCTAGTGACAACTGTTCTCGGCCACCGCCCCGTGCAGAAGAGACCAGCTTATTTCTCGCTCGCCGCTACCAAGCCTCCACGCCGCCGGTGCTATACCATGATGATGGAGATAGTGGTGATCAACGCTCACGAACGCAACGCCACCTGCCACCCCGTAGTTGTAACCTGAAATACGGCTTTTGGGCAAGACACGTTCGCCACGCAGCGCAAACAACTTCGCAGGGGGTGTTAGCATCTCACAGCAAAATAAGCGCTGTTACAATTCGTTACAACGAGTTACAGTAAATGTCCCTATTTCTACAAATGCGGCCTAAAAGACGAAAACTACTGCAATGTATTCAACGAATGTGTTATTACAGTCACAAAGGTGTCATGATGATATAAGCGATGCGGCAAGGCAATTTTAAATACACCACGTGCGCGGCATGTATGATTGCCAAAATCCTCCAGCTTGATACGATGAGATGCCAACATCATGAAAACAATTCAAACGACAAGAAATAGAATACGGCCAGAGGATTAACAAATCACGTAAGTGTGAAAACTAATAAATTTTGGGAAAAGGGTTAAGAAGAGTACTGTACGATGAGGAAAGGTAATGTAAAATTCGATTTAATTAGTGGGATGCTCACCTTTGATGGTAATTAGAAATTATAAAGCAAAGACAGTTATCTTGCACCATTTTTAATGAATGCGCAAATTTATTGTAACATGGATCGCAAACCAATGAAGCATATTCGAGTTTAGTATGAACTAGTATTTCACACAGCATTATTTTGGCAGAAGAACGTGATTTTATGGAGTAACGACGAAGATATACGAGCGTGTGATTAGCGTTTTAAACAACATTGTTAATATAAGTTTCTAGAAGTACGTCGGAGTCCATGTTAATATGAGCGTCTACAAGTTCCCCGGAGTACCTCGGAGTCCATGTTATGTTCTTATATGGACTCCGAGGTACTTGTACAAGTTTACACTTTCTAATTATGTGTTATGTAGGTTATAAACAGGTGAAGTGGTAATCGTCCTTGACACTCACTTGAATTAGCATTTTTACTGTTCGATTCAATTAACCCTGTGTTACAGCAGTTGAGGACAGCAGTTATGTCAGATTAAAGAACGAAGACGTCACTAGGTCCAGTTATTTCCCGAAAAAATTACGCACTCATCGGCAAACAGTTTAGCAGATGAGGAGAAACAAAAAAGCAGATTGTCAATATAGATTAGAAAAAAAGCAGAGCAAGAACGAAGATATGAGGTACACTAAAATGTGCCACAGAACCCTCGGAATCCATCTCATTAGGTGAGACAAATTGTGAGTGGTTAGCAAAGAAAATTTTTATCCAGGTTACAAGGCAAGAGTAAAGTTTATGTATAGCCGTAATTTTTAAATGAGCAGTTGTGGCCCACCTTGTCAAAATGTTCAGAAAAAACCGAGGAAATTTCTTTCAGCTAAGGAGCTGTTGTCAAGAATTGTGTTTAGCTTAAGAAAGAAAATGTTATTAAAGTTTCGCAAGAGTATGACTTGCGAAATCTAGGCTGCGATTGAGGGAAAAAAGAGTGTGCCTCTAAAAGATTTGCAAGGTAAGAAGCCATAATGTCTTTTTATGTTTTACATGGTATACAAGTAAAAGAAATGGGTATGCATTATAAGGGAGAATGCTTATTGCCTGATTTGTAGAATGGGGGTACCTTTCCGACTTTTGACTCAGAGGAGACAACAAAATCGTTGAAAGAGTGGTTGAAAATTTTTGGTTAGTAATGAGGACGAATACGAGACAGCATTTTGGGGAAACTTGATAATAATTTATTATTTGTTCAGTTTAACGTCCCAAGACCACCATATTATTATGAGACGCCGTAGTGGAGGACTCCGGAAATTTCGACCACCTGGGGTTCTTTAACGTGCACCCAAATCTCAGCACACGGGCCTACAACATTTCCGCCTCCATCGGAAATGCAGCCACCACAGCCGGGATTCGAACTCGCGACCGGCGGGTCAGCAGCCGAGTACCTTAGCCACTAGACAACCGCGGCGGGGCTTCTAGGGCTTTTGTTACTTCCCGTGTAGTTACTGGTAAGATGTCGAATTCCACTGGACTATTGTTGTTTCTCATGATAATATTCTGGCTGTTTTGGATTCGGTACAGCTTTATGTAGAACTCCTCAGCCACCTCGACTATCCTATTCATATTGGTTATGACTAGAGCCCGGAGCTTCAGGCACGAAAAATGAATGTTTTAGGTACCTATAATAGGCCCTAGAACTGCCATTTAGGCAGAAATAGGCGTTAAACTATCATTTAGGCATGCACAGGCGCAATTCATAATTAATTCAGTAGGGCGCTCAGAACAAATATTGAACTTCTACCAAACACAGCAGGAAAATTCTGTAGTTTAGAAAAACTAAATTTGTTTTTTCATGCCAAGAATCCCTATCGCAAAAGCCAGTGGCACTCACTCAGCGCCTTACCTGATTACGGAACCAGTGTGGCGCTGACACGGGGACACTGTCCGCCGCACGAGGAACGCTGGCGCTGCACACTGGGACACCCATTATCAGCCAAAATCAGGCTTTAAAACAGTTTTTAAAAAGTTTGGTCATGCGCACATCATAATTAGGGCTGGAACACGCGCACCGAAAAAAGAAAAAAAGTGGGTGAGCAGGACCTACTACCTCAACACATCGCACATTCTGAGCCTGCCACGCTACCCGTTACGCCACACCTGAAAGAAGGGGATGAATGAATTTACTTCATCTTAGAATTATTTAGGTCTACAATATTTTCATTTCGTCGCTTACATACGCAGCGTTTCGTCTCTTTGTGCTCGCGCCAAACTAACACGTGATTCTTAGCTTAATTTTTGCGAGTTGCCTTGGATCACATTTATCTGGCATGTTTTGCCGCAAAGCTTGTTAGCGTAGCTGCGGATGTCTTACGGCAATCGTAGTGACTCGCTATGCTGCTAGTCAAACCTGTGTAGAAAACAGCGTTGATCTGAACTGCTCACTGAACTCTGCAGATTTCGTCACTCGTTCGGAAGTATTTTCTGTCCTCCCCGTTTACGTTCCGCGTACGACAGCAACAGCAGTTCACTCTAGCTGAAACGACCACTAGGCTTAGGGCCGTACTTCTTGTGCCACTGTTGCTGTGAAGACCGTAAATATTCAAATAGAAAGAATATAATAATCGTTAAAATGTAGTTTTGATTATAACTGACCCATGAATGGTCATATTTTCACCTTCGAATACACAAATCGGAAGCTAAAAGCACCGAGATTGGGCATTGCAGTGGATAACTGCTGCCGCGGACATGCGGTTTTCTGCGGTACGAGCCGCAACGATTCACTGGACAAGTAGGTTGGTCTTGATTATCAGACTGATACTACAGTCATTTTGTGTTGCGAATTCTCAGTTCTATCAATGCCGTTTATGAAATACATTTACGAAACTCAATCAAACTTCAAGGAAAGCGCACCCGTGCCAGGGGGGGGGGGGGGGGCATCCATTGGCGGGCTGGAGCCTTTTTCCCAAAATTCTTGCCCCCCGTTTGTCCCGTCTATAGATCAAGCATAGTTAAAACACAACGCATAAGTTTTGTGCCTAACTTCCCTCCGCCGCCCCTCCCCTTGCTGGAACACAGTTGTCGCTGGTCTCCCCAGCAAAATTCTTGTGGCGCCCCTGACGCACGCGCTTGACCTGTGATTGCATCAGCGTACTCGCTCATACATCGATGGCATAACTAAAAATATAGCTATATATGTGTAGTACACAGATGAGAATACCACCATGTTCGGTAAATGTTACGGTCAACATCTCGCGATTAAGTATGAAATCTTGCAGAAAGTGCGCCGATCACGCCTATAGTTTCTTCCAATGTGCCGCTAATGTTCAGAATGTGCGGCATACAGCCTGCACAGCGTGACCAGTGCCTCCCAGCGCGCTTTAAGGCACTGGGCTGCACTGTGCAGTGTGGCCCAGTGTATATCAGCACTCTGGAAGGAAGGAAAATTGGAGAAAAAGAACGACAGGGAGGTTAACCAGCCTATAGGCAGCCGGTTTGCTACCCTGCGCATGGAAGGGGGTTGGGAGAGATGAAAGATAGAGAGCAGAGAGGGAAGAGAGATAAACACAGCACATTCAGCAGCACACATGCGCACACTCAGTCATAGTCCATTCTTGTCTTTCGCGGTGTGTGATACTGCTGTTACAGCCACTTGTTCAAGTCCGTGTCACGTAGGAATTTCAACAGAGCTTTTCTCGCTTTCTGTTGCAATGTCTTCTCTCGGGCACTTGACAGAATAGTGTTCACGGACATTTGGATGTTGTCGATGCGCGCAAGAATGGACGCCAGTGACTGTCTCTGGATGCCATACAACGGATAGTCACACAGGATGTGGTGTAGCGTCTCTTCGCAATGACAGGCATCACAGAGAGCGTTGTCGGCCATTCTTATGACAAAAAAATAAGCTTTTGTAAATGCCACTCCTAGCAATAAGCGATGAAAAAGTGTGCCTTCTCTTCGGTCGAGCCCAGTGGGCATGCGGAGAGCCATGAAAGAGGACAGGCGGTGTTGACGATTCGTCTCGTTGCTTGGTGGGAACCATAATGAAAATGTGACTTCACGCGCAAGTCGTCGAAGATTACTGGCTGCATCGGTCGGCGAAAGTGGTATGGCTTCTTCTCGTGTTCTTTCAAGAGCTGCCCGCGCGGCAGTTTTGGCATGTTCGTCCCCTATGACGCCGCAGTGACTGACTTGGCAGCCACTGAAACGTCACATGATGCCCTTTCGCGTGTGAAGTGTGGAGAAGGCATCGAATTTTGATAACAAGCTGTTCGTACGGCCTGCGACGCAGTGCTGAGAGCACAGATTGTACGACAGCCCTTGAGTCCCTGAAAAACGACCATTGTTGCGGTGGTTCCCGATTGACCATACAAAGTGCAGCGTGCAAAGCAGCTAGTTCTGCTGCTGCAGATGCCGTGGAGTCGTCAGTCCCAAGGCTGATGGTAACGCCTTTTGCTGGGACAACTACTGCACCTGATGAACACTGGCGGTTCGTGGAGCCATCGATATATATACATATATATATATATACACACATATATATATATATATATATATATATATATATATATATATATATATATATATATATATATATATATATATATATATATATATATATATATACTGTCTGAATATTTCCCGTGCAAAAGAAAAAGAGACAGTTGTTTCAGCACGGGCGAGGAAAGCTCAGATTTCCTCCGGATCCCTGGTACACTAAGATGCACTGTGGGTCGAATAAAACACCAAGGGGTTATCAATGGTTTAGATGCAGGACTGAAGCCCGAGGGAAGTTTCTCGTTGTACTTCGCAATCATTTTTGCGAATAATGCTTGGCGCCTCTCTGAAGGCAACAGTGAAAAGCGATGACGGGGAGCACGTGGGAAGTGTGTGATGTGCGTTCTCAGGACTTCTACAACAATGTGAATGTATCGGATAGTCAGCAGCAATTGCACTTGTTGCCTCTGTTGACGTCCACGTGGGCAGACCAAGGCAGCCAAGGCACACTGTCAGTGCTTGGGCCTGCACTGCCTGTAGAAGACAAACAATGGTCTTGCAGGTATCGCTAAGCACGGGCAAGCTATATTTCTGGAAAGCGAGAAACAGGACTCTGTAGAGTTCGATCATTGCGGCTACTGACATTCCCCTCGTCTTCCCTGCCAGGAACTTCAACAATTAGGGAATAGCGGCCAGGCTATTCTTCATATAGGCCCCACGCGGACTGCAACAGAGGTTCCTACCAATAATGATGCCCAAAAATCGGCGGGTTTTGGCGTAAGAAATCTGTCAACTGCCGATTAAAATGACGTAAGGGGTCATTGCTTTGCGAGTGAAGGCCACCAGCACGCGTTTTGCTGGTGATATGCTGAGGCCTTGTTTTAACAAGTAATTGGCAATCATAGCTGCTGCTCTTTGAAGCCGGGAACGTATCTGAGAACGCGTGACTGGCGAAGTCCAGACACAGACGTCATCTTCATGAATTGAGATTTTGATGGTACTTGGCAAGTATTCAGCAAGACGAATTAGTGCAAGATCGAATAGCGTCGGGCTAAGAACTCCGCCTTGAGGAACAGCCCTGGAAGTATAGCGTCGCGTAATTGGGCCATCTTCTGTTAACACAAAGAATGATCTTGCAGCCAGGTAACTCGAAATCCACCGAAAGAATCGACCACCAAGGCCAACCACCGCACGAGCACCCAAAATGGCGTCATGTAGTACACTATCATACGCGCCTTTCACATCTAGAAACAAAGCTGCAGATAGTCGCTTACGGGATCTTTCGTGCTGAACGTACGAAACTAGATCAACGACATTGGTAATAGAAGAGCGGTCGCGTCGGAAACCAGCCATTGAATTCGGATAAATCTTGTAGAATTCAAGATACCACTCCAGGCGGCCTAGTATCATCCGTTGCATTATCTTCCCTACGCAGTTGGCCAGTGATATTTGGCGGTATGAGGCGAGTTCGTGTGGGGATTTGCTCTGCTTCAATATGGGTAACAAGCGGCTTACTTTACAGTCGTCAGGAACATTGCCATCCTGCCACGCGATGTTGTAAAGGCTCAACAGTCCTCTCCTCGCACCTTCCCCAAGGTTGCACAAGGCTCGGTACGGAATACCATCTGGGCCCGGAGAAGTTGAGCGCCGACAGAGAGCTAGTGCCGCCTCAAGCTCCTCTATTGTAAAAGGGTCGTCCATGTGGTAGTAACGGGAACAGGGGACGTCACCTCTCACTGGAGAATCTGGACGAGTGGCTTGGTTGGCGATCTGCGCACATAAATCTTTTGTGACATCGATGTCTTGCCTCCCTTGAAATAGCGCGAGCGCTTTGAGTGGAAAACGCCGTTCCGTAGGGTAACGCAGACCTTGCACCGTTTTCCAAAGGTGTGAGAGTGGCTTGCGAAGTTCTAGTGACTGGCAAACGTTGTCCATCTTTCCGACGCTAATTTATTCATGCGACGTTGAATCTTCTTTTGCATCCTCCTGGCTGCCCTATGATCGTGAAATGATTTTGTACGCCGATACCGACGCTCTGCCCGGCGTCGAAGTGCTCGGAGTCACTCCAACTCTATGTCAAAGTCATTTCGTGTGGAAGATATTGTCGCCATGCGAGTGGCGTTTTTCATTGTGCTCCTAATTGTTCACTCTAACCCAGATCGTGGGCCATCGCTGCAAGAATCTTCCATGTCGGATTTGAAGTTGGTCCATAGGACTGCTTGAATGGTCGTCCGTGAACCACAACTAGACAAGCCTTTGATGTTAACGTAGATTGGAATGTGATCGCTTCCTCGTGTCTCAACACCTTGAAACCACTTGACGTATCTCGCGAGGGAGTTGGAGATAAAAACAAGGTCGAGACAGCTACCGTATGTCACCCACCGAAGAAAAGCGGGGCGACCATCATTCAGGAGAGTAAGGCCGTAGTTGTAGGCGATGTTTGCAAACCTGCGTCCTCTTGCATTTGTCCGCGTACTTTCCCATCCGTGATGTGGCGCATTGATATCCCCTATGATGACCCATGGCGCAGGACAAACTATCAAAATATCCTCGAATCTCCTGGAATTGAGATTATTTGACTGCGATATATAAGCCCCTATGCGAGTAAACATAAATTCGTTCTTTTTCACAGTGATGCAGACATACTGTTTGTCATCGTGAGGCGCAATTGGTTGAACAACATACGTCAGTTCATGACCAACAACGACGATGTTTTTGCTGCACGCACCGTTTGTTGAAGACATGACAGCTTCCCAGCATGCTGTAGTACACTGTACAGCATTTTTAGTGTAATCCAGCGTGCTGAAACACACTAGGGACACTGAAAACGCTGTTTTTTTATTGGAAATTAAGAAGAAGCATAATCATTTGAACAGGTTTGGTGACAGCTGAGGTAATTTGACATTGTGGGAAATGCTGAAAAAGTGGTAAACCAGCATCATCTCAAAGTTTTGGGGCTTGAGTTTTGCTTGCTTTCAGTCAGTATTTGCTTTTATGCGAAAAAGAACACTCGACTTTCACTGAAGTTTGTGAAGCAGACTTGTGGCACAGCACTTCTTACGCTTGAATTCGTTCCAGAAAAATTGAATAATCACCACTCGAAACTTGCTTTTGCACATACAATTCAGCATTCTTTCCAAGACAGATTTAAGCTCTGAGGCAACCCTGTCAGCGACCGGTCTATTAGGAACGGGGCGAATCTATTCTTGCACGTTCGAAAGAACTGGGTATGCGCAAGCTTGCCTTTAGGCGTTGAACGCGATAATGATATCATGTTATTGGTGCGTACTTCAACCACTTAGTGCATACTTTTTATAGCATGATGTTAGTTGAGATGTTCAAATTGTGGATTACTGTACAGCGTAAGCGATAAAGTTGAAAACTTGTGTCAGTGAAGCTTTCGCATATGGCTGCATTCTGTGTAATGGGTGCATGTCAGTTCATAGATGCGGCTACGAAAATAACAAAAGGAATCTGTGTTCCCGTAGAATTACCAAAATTACGTGGTATTTGCTGAGATTCAGGGGTTATTTAAATGAATTGGCAGTTGCGTAATCAATGTTGGGAGCTTTATGCCTAGGCGTGCTTCATAGTGGACATCAAACACAAAATATTGTTACCCTTTCCAATGTCTTCTCCTCTGGTTTACACACGGAACGTTTCTCGATCTCCAGGGTAGCGCCGGGATCTACTGCTACATTGTTTGACAAGTACACTTTACGGCTTATTTTAGCCCCACCATGGTGGTCTAGTGGTTAAAACACTCGGCTGTTGACCCGCAGGTCGCGGGATCAAATCCTGGCTGCGGCAGCTGAATTTCCGATGGAGGTGGAATTGTTGTAAGCCCGTGTGCTCAGATTTGGGTTCGCGTTAAAGAACCCCAGGTGGTCAAAATTTTCGGAGCCCTCCACTACGGCTTCTCTCATAAACCTATGGTGATTTGGGTACATTAAACCACACATATCATCATCATCATCAACATCTTTTTAATCTGCATTGCACAGCTGCCGTTATGAAGAACATAAATGCCAACAAAACGTACGTGTGGGCAGCAGCTGTAGCCTAGCTTGGTTCCGGCCGATTCGAGTACATTCTAGTTACACTGTACTACAGTGTACTAGAAGGGGGCAGTGGAATGAGCGAGGCGTCCACGCCGCATCTCGGCTGATTCTGCGGCGGGTGACAGTAGCGGCGGCGTTGTAGTCTCATGGCGCTGAAGATCTCAGAAGCGTCTGCATTGGGAGCGTGCCTGCCGTCGCCGGCAAACGCGTGTAGTTTTTCAGTGTATTCACGCCTGCTAGGCGCCGTGGTGCACGAGTGAATATGCAGGCACGTCAATATAGCGTTGAGACATTCACTGTTTCTGAAGGCTGCCGAACGACCAAAAAGGAAAAAAAAACATGTACAATCGTAATTTGTACGGATTCAGCTAGCTTCTCACTCAAGCAGCGCTTTGAGATGCGCTGCATCATAAGTGGCTACTGCCGAACTGCTAAGAAAGAAGTATAAAAACCGCGAATGAATCATACACTCTTTGTATCAGCCGTCTATACGTTATCCCGATCACTGTTTATATGAATCTACATGTGCTCGACTGTTTCACGAGAAACCCGACTAAAATTAGCGTTGTCAAAACATCTATATGAGTCACTACTCAGTTTTATCATTCCAATTTCGTGGAAGACAATAATTAATGCTTTCTGAAAGGCCTATGTTGTTTTAACCGCGTTCTTTCGTGCTTACTTTGCTTATTTTATGCAAGAGCTAAGTGCTTGTAATACCAGGAGGCCGAGCCAGGGAGCCGTGCTCAAGGAGTGCGTGTATCTCCGAGTTATCAACTCTGTGCGAAAAATGTTAAAAAGTGCCGGTTGTTTGTATAGCATATCTGTTAATCTGCTTAAATTTACTGTAAACGGTTCTCATTTTGTATTGACAGCTTAAAATGTGCTGCTTTATAATAATCTATTGTTGGCGTAACGCATTGCAGCCAGCAAATTTATAACAATATTTTGTATTTTAAGTGTCAAACGTTTTGACAGGCAGTGGTGCATTTTGTTGTGACACACACACACACATATATATATATATATATATATATATATATATATATATATATATATATATATATATATATATATATATATATATATGGCACAACGGGAGCGTTGTCAACAAGGATAAATATATTTATCCTGGTTGGAAATAAATTTATTTATCCTTGTTGACAACGCTCCCGTTGTGCCATATCCCATACCTTCAAGAAGACTAACTGGCCCATTGAATTATTACTCCCACTATATATATATATATATATATATATATATATATATATATATATATATATGTATATATATATATATATATATATATATATATATATATATATATATATATATGTAAGGGAAACAAGTGTATTCTTAAGGGCTCGTTTTTCGCGTTTTACACAATATTATAGAGATCTAACAGACAATAATGCCAAGGAAGGTATAGGGAAAGTTGTACGGCCAATTGTAATGTAAATGAGAAGAAAGAAAAGTGGTGAAAAGATAAGATAACTTGCCGTGGGCAGGATCCAAACCTGCGACCTTCGAATAACGCGTTCGATGCTCTACCACTGAGCTACCACGACAGCTATCCCCCCAGCCACTTTTTTGGGTATCTATGTCAATATAAACGTGGGAGTGTCAGTCAGCGCCACTAGTAGCCATGACGGCGAGTGTGGCTTCCCCCATACTTTCGTCGACATTATTGTCTAATAGATCTCATTAATATGGTGCCAAACACAGAATACAAGCTCTCAAGTATTATACACTTCTTTTCTAAATTCCATAGCGAGGGTCTCGTACTGGCAGACTTGGTGCCTTTAGGTTGTGTACAGGGGACTATTGGTCAGCTGCCAGTTAGTAATAAGTTCACGTGCTACGTGACGCCAAGCAGGCTCATAAAGAGTGTGCCACGTCATGTTACACGGACGCGCGTGCCTAATGAAACGTGTGAGGCACCCATCACTAACCCAGTGCTAAAGTCCCTAAAAAAAGTAAAGTAGTGCTAACCACACCCCTTCGCCTCTGATTTTCTCCCAGCCATAGAGGTTCTCACAGTCACACACAGAGAGAAGTGTGGCGCCACCGTCAAGGGAGAGACATGTCCATAGATCGAATAGGAATGAAAATTCGACGCGATGATAGCAGGTGGCGGAAGCTCCCTATACCTTCCATGTATTCGCTCTCGGCAGCGGCTTCGCGCATTTACAACTGGTGCTTGCCGGGTAATATAAAAGAAATAAATCTCGAACAGAAAATTTTCTTCATCACGTCACTGGTGAGGTCTTCAAATAGACGGAAAAGACGAAAAGTTGAGAGGAGGATGGTCGCCGCGGATGTCCTCTTTTCCCACTTCGCATGCACTCCGAATGCGCTCGTGCCTTCTTTCAGGTCCGCTGGCCGCTTGCGCAACGCGGTCATAAAATTTTGTTAATCTTTGTTTAAGACTTTGTTCGTGTTTTCTGAAGAGGCGAAAGTTGAGCTGACTGATTTCTCTGTAAGACAAAACTCGTTCGACGGAAAAATAAATGAATTTTGCTAAAGGGTCAATAAATAAATGCAGCTTTAATTTGCAATGAACTTATGAACGTATTGAGCAACCTTTGAAGCAAGAATATCCGAACCAATGCGCGAGTAAGAACACGTTGTACTTGACTCAGTCACGTTTGCAATGATGGCGCGCATAATTTTCTTACATAACTTGAGTACCAAACGACACTGAAGTTCAGAGGCACGAAAAGGCTTGAAAAGGCTCCATCGGCATTCTCTGTAATAATTTTTGAAGCATTTAGTTCATGACGTGTACCTAATATTAGAAGTAGAGACTCACAAACTGCGAAACCGCAGCTACAAGAATTTCATGAGCAGGAAGCAGCCTACTTGACATTATTCGAATTACACGCTAAAGTAAAAGAAACGAAACTCATGTAGCCGAGCCAACTAGAATTCAAGCCTTTCATTAAACGCATTTACATTATAGGAGCTTGGCTGCCGTAATCACCCATTTGTCGATCGAGACTGCACTTCTGTCTGTCCAGTGAGGCTTGCAGAGAAATGTGTTTCCTCTTACGCACTCATGCACAATCATAACCTCCTGAAACAATAATTGTGCTCACCCGTTGCCTTTAGGAAATGTGAAAATAGCTTCCCGGAACTAGCATTCGCCGGGTTAGCACACAGTAGAGCAGCAAAAAACTTATAAATTGCCCGACTAAGCCATCTTAAACGAATGCATGAGTTACTTCTTCGGCGTACATAACTCACTGCGGCTTCCATTCTCTGACCGGCACAACTTGCTGTTTTTATCTTTCCCGTAGTTGACACGGCAACCAAGCGATATAACTGAACGTGATCCAACTTCTAATATCGCGGAACGATGAGCGAGAAGAAGCCGAAACAAGCGCTAGGAAGGCAAGTCAATCCCTTTTCAAGCTTCACCTGATGTAAACTTCAAAAAATGAGGAATAAGAAAAAACGTATAAACAAAAGAGAAGTTCTTTATTATGGGTCAACTTTTTTCGTTTGTTAAAAATTGTGAAAGCCAATAAATGTGAACATTCCGTTCAACCCGACCCTCGAATGCCCGGCAACCACTACGAGCGTGCATGCTCTTCGAAACCGAATTGAGAGATGAGTTTGCGGGGCCTGATTATAGCGCTCTCTGGATTCTGGTGGCAGTAGTACAGAGATAGGAAAGTTACTCTTTTAATGAGAACCGAAAAAGTTTTTATTATCTTCTGCATCTGAATAGCTTTATTAAACAAATATTAACTAAGAATATTGTTTGTAAAATATATAGCTGCGTATAAAACGAAATAGGTTTGAATTCACCAGGGCGTTTAGATATGGCGTCTGGCCATTCGCGTAGCAGACGACACCGTTGTCGTCTGATTCTGCGTCTTTGCTGTCCCCCGCTTGCTGGAGCTGTTCCCTATCTCAATTGTTCTCGTTTCCATATAGTACAATGCAGTAAGCAAATTGATAGAACTATGCGGAATTCTCTCCACAGGGCCTTGTCCCCGCCATCCATATCGCTAAGGACAGCATCTAAACGCACCAAAATGTTTTCGCATTCTTGAACTATTGCACTGAAGTTTTCTCTGACTGCAGTGCAGCTGAATGAATTTCCAGTTAAATGATAAGCAACTCCCTGTTTCTGTCTTTATGTAACCCCACCCAGCATAAAATCTTGTTCATGTGTTGCCACTGCAGAATGTTAGATATGTGGGGTTTAACGTCCCCAAACCACCATTTGATTATGAGAGACGCCGTGGTGGAGGGCTCCGGGAATTTCGACTACCTGGGGGTTCTTAACTTTCACCCATATCTGAGCACATGGGCCTACATCATTTCCGCCTCCATCGGAAATGCAACTGCCGCAGCCGGGATTCGAACCCGTGACCTGCGGGTCAGCAGCCGAGTACCTTAGCCACAAGACCACCGCGGCGGGGCGCCACTGCAGCATGTGGCAGAGACCCATCTGTCCGTGGTAAAGTTGGCCTTTCAATATTAGCGCCAGTCGTTTGATCAAACGCAAGCCCTCAACTCAGCTGAATTTCATCAAGCATCGAAACTGCATGCCACTGATGCTCTTTCATGGTGGTTATCTGAAAGATGCTACAGGTATCAGCCGCTTGAAAAGCATTGTATTACTTTAGTAATACAATGCTTTTCAAGAATAATCATGCTGCAGACAAAAACTTAGTCATTGGTAGCAGGTGCGTCTTGCGATACTGTAATTACAGTATGCTAGGCGTGTTTTGAAACGATGAGTAATACGCAGAAAATTCTTTTGAAATTCACATTTTCCACGACACTTCTCCCCAGAAGTCATCACTTGTTTTCCACAGCACATTTGCTGGCTGTTCATCTATACCCTGTGAAAGTGAGCATAACATCTAGCAAACCAAAAACTTAGAAATAGCACTTAAGAATGCACAAAATAATGAGCATTGAAAAAAGGGCATGCAAACACTTACGCAAGAAACACAGAATAACACAGGATACAAGTTATCATTAACATCAACGAATGCACCATAAAGGCGACGAAGATGACGATTGAGCAAAAGCTTGTGTTGTTGCCCCTCCGCTATCTTGGTTCAAGGACACTGTGTACTCTGTGTAGAATCTGTAAATATATCGCTACCCTCTGCCTACTCTCACCCCGTGACATTATGAATAATTTTTGGGGGTTTTTCATGAAGAAAACGCAATGTGCTATCAGGCATGCCATGGGGTTGGGGGGGGGGGGGTGGCTCTGTGAGAAAGTTCGTGTTTTGCCGAAAGCAAACAGTTCAAACAAGGGCTTAGATTACTGATTGAGCAAAAAACATCGCTAATAAACTACAAGGACCAAGGTAGACACGACACAAGGTTTGCGCTATTCCTGTATTGTATTTTTACACCAAAATCTGTTGAGATCCCTAATCGGACCACGCACGGTTGTCCGCCGCCGCCGCTGGTGTCAGTAACCACATAGCACGAAATAAAAAAAAAACAGTACCAAAAACACAGTGCGGCTTGAACCAGGGTCCGCTGGGTGCCAGCCCAGTATTCTACCACTGAGCCTCGCCAGTGCTTGGGGGGCTTGTTGGCAAACTTACCTTAGGCAGGCTTGATGTCGGGAAAAAAATCGCGTTAATACGACTTATAAAGCGTTTTGAAACAGCGAAAGAACAACCAGTCGTCGCACAATGCGACTATAGTAACGAGTAAGTCATGCAATGCTCCAACCCATTACGTTCAGCTATTAACCATTGCGCATACCCACTTCAGACATAATTCCTCATCATTGTCAGCCACTGCATGAACAATTGGCACAAATTTTCTTGCAAGTTCTTAGCGGATACATCGCCAGTGGAGTGATATGTCCGTAGAGCCAATGGGGACGGCAATTTGGAAGCGACGGTAGCGCAGTCTGGGTTTTGTAGGGAATCGTAAAAAAACTACAAAATAACTATTTTATCAATAAGTGAGAAAGTTTCGTTACCTTCAACACATTAATTAATTTTTAACCAAATATAACTAAGAATATTGTTTGTGTTTTTATAATTTTGTATAAAATTAAATAGGTTTCAAAAGCACCAGGGTGTTTTGATATGGCGGCTGGTCTTCCGCATAGCAGACGACATCGTCGTCGTCTGCTTCAGCGGCATGGCTGAACCCCGCTCGTTGTAGCAGCCCCCTTTCTCGATTTCTATTGTTTCCGCACAATACTTTGCAGTAAACTGCAAAATATAAGCCCATAAGTATTTTGCATACTTACTTAGTAAGTTGTGACGCCGTATACAGGCCGAGCGAAATGACAACGCTGCATGGTCACACAAGCTTGCAACAATAAATCATTTTCTTGCAAGTCAACTAATCGATGTTTACGGAAATTAAAGGCCACCTAAATAACATCTTAGCACGTACAGCAGTGAACAATAAGCATGCATCAGCGTTCATGTGCAAAGAACGTAAACGTACTACGCATAGCCCGAATGCAGATGCCCGGAGCACAGAAGCTGTCCAGCGCTGGCTGATATATCCATCGCAGTGCAAGAAACCTAAGCTGCAGTAAGTAAAGGCATACCGCTTACGTCCCTACACTTGTGTAGCTCAAGATTTCGCCACAACACGTTGACAGTATTCGGTAAACTTTCTGTCATTGCTATCAACATAATTGCGTGCCTTTCATGAGCAGCGTGGCGAGACTGTTTGTTTTCTGGTCCGCACTGTCATATAGAGTGCGTCACTTTCAAATTTTCTACGCGTTCGCACTTTGCATGCTTCTGAGTGCCTGAAATGAAATGAGGAACGGTTTTTTATGCTTACCAATCTGAAGTCTTACAAATAAAATTGTCGAAAAGAAAAGGCTTCGTTCGGTTTTGTTTACCTACGCAGCTAGGTGCTTTGTCGTCGTTTCGATGGTAGCGACTCCTCACGCCTTGGCCGCGAAGCTCGCAACATTCCACGGCCCTGACACCGCTTCACCAAAGAATGACGAAAAATAACATAGCGAATGCTGGTATGCTACCTAGAAATTATTATTATGAATGCCGTAGTGGGTATCAAGCAAGTGTGCTTGCGGCAGTTACCAAATGAGTGTTTAGAAAAGGCTGTGCAAGGCGGTTCTTCTAGCTTTCGCTGTGACTGTCTTGCGCCTTCCGCTCAGGCCTGGCGTTTTTTTTCTTCATGACAGTAAGCGGGAGACTAAGAGACACGCATACCTTTGTGCAGGTATGCGCAGACCATTTTATACCGACCTGCTGGAAGCGGACGACGTCTCACACAAACTCAAAAACAGGAAATGTGCTCGAGGGGGGGGGGGGGGGGGAGGAGTGGAGACTATTTTGTGCACGATGCGCTTATAGTACTAAAGCTTGAACAGCTGAACGCTATGGTAAGGCCTAAAGATGAGAGCTCGGGAAGACGCGTCTCGACCACAATGCTGATAGCAAGCAGATCACAAAGCCATGGCAAGGAAAGCCATGGCACAATCTCCTATCGCCGTCATCTCTGATCACAGAGCAGTCATAAAAAAAAGCCATAATTCAAAAGTAGATAGTCATAAACAATATTATTGTCTATCCAATGGACACCCCTTATCAGCTTCTGTGTGCTAGTCGGTGGTTTTTTTTTTTGCGCTGTTATTTTTACGATCACGGCTAACCAACTCGCTCGAGTCAATGCCATCGTGCCATTAATAGTTGTACAGTCACTCGACGCTTCGACATATGTCATTTGACTGACGTAAGACTGTTAGCGCCACACTCTCGACTCCCTAAAAGTGGCAATGTGACCCTTCGGATTAGAGTCCTTTTACTGTACCCGAGAAGTTCAGAATACTCGCCTCTATTATAGCGTACCAAGTCTGAAACATGACTAAAGTCACCCTGCCTCTTTAACAAGAGTCGTATACGTGCAAGTTGCAATGGGAGCACACCGCACCTGTTTAACGCATTCTTCATCCCAAGTGGCTAACCTCCCTGTCTTTCCTCCTTTATTCCTACTCCTTCTTTCTTATTACAAGCTTACCCTTCTTTCCTTGTGGCTCTCTTTGGGAACACTCTGTAGAAGTCACAGATAGTCTTTTTTTAAGAGGGTAGGGCACGCAGATTACGGCTTTCTTAAACGGGCAATGACGTAAGTACCCTACCAGAAAATTGTAGACAAAAGGTTCATCATGTCTATAGAAATATAAAGATGGCGTGTTGAGTATTACTTTAGTACAAACTGAGCCTTAGAAGTCGCCAGCTCTACACCACACCTATGACCGGTAGCCGTGATACTGCAATTGCGTTTCACGTCATGTGTTTTTAGCGTCTTCCACCATTATCAGCCCACTGCACATCATTCAAATTTAGTTTCAAGTTGAAGAAAAGTTTAATAGCTCAATTGCATGATTAGCTGACCACGGAATAGAATTGTTCGTCAGAATGCAGATTCTCGCAAAGCAACCAGCTTGTTACGTAGTAGCTGGCGTGGTCGCCAGTGTTACACGACTACCTGACTGCTTGTGTATTTTAAAATATTCAGTTATATTTGATGTTCTCTACTAAATGTGCTAAAGTTGCGTCAGCTTGTTTGTGAACGCATGAGGATAATTCACATAACAGAGATTACGATCGAAAATGAGGTGTCATAGCCGCAATAAAACCGCTTTTAAAACAGCATGAATGTTACCTTTCATGAAAACTTTATTCATGTTCACAGATTACAGTGTTCAACATAACCTTCCTAGCGGATATTCTCTTATTCAACCTATCTTACAAAAATAAATTATCATAGCGAGTACAGACTCGAAGTACAATATGAACAAAAAAAAAACGCTAAAAGGTCGTGCACGTGGCGATTATCTTGCTTTGCCTTGCTGGTACTAGCTGTGAAAAATGCAGAAAACGCTATATGCAGAGAGTACTTCATTTTTTATCGATCCCGATCGGCTCGCATTGTTGAGAAGAGATGGCAAAACATTCAGATTTTCCGTCATTATTGTGCTGGTGTTTGTCTTTTCATAAGCCTAATGATCACTGAGCGAGGGTATGATAACCGGTGAACTCAAGTTGTGTTCTCAAGGTTCCTTCCTCCCTTTCCACAATTTTTTTGAAGAGCCAGTGATAAAACTTACTTGTGTCGCTCCTCTCGATGTAAGCGAGGTACTACGAGACGGCGAAATGAAGGCCCAACATAGTATGCGCTATTCGTAGCCTTGGGCCGCGGGGCTGTGTAATAACGGTAGACGCGATTACTCTATCATCGGCGTGGGGCCCGATGTTTTCGCCCATGGCACTTGGAATATTCAGCACCCATATGGTTACGCGCAAATGAGATGGCCCAAAACTTGAATGATCAGCGTAGCATGGTTAAGAGATATAGCGCTGGCGGAATGGCATATTTAAGCTCAACCTGGTTGGGTCTTTCAGGTCATTTGAATATTCTTTGCGCGACAGGCTGCACTGCTTAATGGTGCAGAAACGAACACTTGCGGTGCACAGTAAAAATACTGGCGAAAGTTATTCCATCAAAATGAGGGTTATGCTGATAAAGTATGACGGACGAAAAAAAACAAGATGATCCCTTACGCCGTCTGTCATTAAACGCCAACAATTAATATTACGTCTTGTGTCAGCTGGGAAGAAAAAAAAGCACAGCAAGTCTCTGCTGAAATTCGGACCGACCAAATCGCTCTTTCATAGGAAGGATGGGTTTCGAATTCAACGAGAATGGCGTATGAAAAATGTTTTCCACAGTTCCGGGCTGGGAGGATGCTTTGATCAATTTGCATTACCATCCCGTCGTTTCAAATACGGAATTTCGCACTATACAGGAACTTACCAGTGCGTTGCGCGGAACCTTTAATATATTTCGTAGTGCCCACTCAGTTTAACATTTGTCTCTACTGACTTGGCAGCAGCAATAGTCCACTGCGAGTTTATAGCCTGCGCGATGGCAATTAGTACATGCCTCGGAGGGCAGCCGCAGAAAGCCTGACATCTTTATTGATAAGGTAAATTGCAAAGGACAAATGCTTGTTGGTAGATGGTCACTGAAACTAAGTATGGCTAGGATGTTTGTTCTTGTGTTTATTCTCACATCATCCTTGTGAATAAACTGACAGAGCTTAATTATTACTTGTTCGCGCACAGTAATGTTACGTTTTTTCCATGATTGAAAAAAGAGTATGCTTTTACACTTTTTTGAGGTCAAGATGTAGAGAAGCTGCAATAATAATACCGCAGGCTTTTTCTTGCCTAAGCAAGAATGACAATGTCATGAGTCTTTCTTGAATTAAAGTGTTACATGAGAAATATCTTCGAAAAATTGCAGTGAACTTGCTTTGACATTACCAGCTTTTTCAAACGTAATATTACTTCAAGGCCTCTAATATGTGGGGTCATAAAAGGCGTGGTAACTCCAAAAGTGATGTTTCAAGAGTGCGTGACTCTGGCAATGTATATGAAGAGGCCGTGCCACCCAGTTTTTAACATAATCGCTGTTAAGTGAATAATGCTTGAGCATTCATAAACAAGTTGCGAACATTTCAGTACATTTGGTCGAACAAGTGATTTAAAAATGAACATCTTTATAATCACGCAACTAGCCTGCGAGTCAGGCAACACTGTCACACTCACGAGCCATGAAGTAACAAGAAGCTGCATTCCTACGAACGCTTTTGTTCGGTGGTCAGCTGCGGAGGGAATCAAGGTTTTTGAGGTTTCTTCTGCTTGGCACTGAAATTGAATGATTTGCAGGGGACTGGAGTAGAAGACGAAGGCATCGCGCTTTGCTGCCCGTGATGTCACAGGTGCCATGAAAAAATGGCGGCAGCCAGCTGTGAACGAGATATACAAGCGGTAACATTTAGGGCCTTCATTGCACTGAAATTTTCTTTTGCGGGCTACTTTTCATACCTGCATAGTCATAATAGAGCGTCTTCTATTTATTGTTGTCGCTGTGAACCAAAAATTATTTCGCGACCCTGTGATGACCCCTTCAAGGCAAGGTTGTATAAGCATTAGAGCCTCTCTCCGTATCGTTACTTCAGGCCACGCGGACGTAGATATGCTTTAGGTAAGGTGCGAATAGAAGGGTGAAAGGAATCCAAATATTTTAGACAACTTGGTAGAAAAGCTTTTTGTCCGCGTATGAACTTTTTCAGACCTTTACCAGACCGATTGAAGCTCTCTGCAAAAAGTGCCTAATTCACTGTATGGCTTCCAATATATGAATCACTATATATTGCCACACGCTGGGGGCTGTGGTTGCAAGATAAGCTGAACAAAAATAGATGATTGTGCCCTGAAAAACAAGATGAAGATGTTGATGGTGATGACTTCATAAATATGGCTCATACCAACTCAGGGGGATTGGACAAGAACTGATTACGCGAGTTAGGCGTTTTCAAAGTTGAATATATGTAAGTAAAGCTAAAAGAGCACTATAAACGTTGTAAAGAATTGCTTCTTCGTCTTCCTCTTTTTTGCGCCTTTCGGCAGGCGACAGCTTGTGGCTCAGAACACCGGGTGGCAATATACCCATTCCTAATAGAGCACCGACTCGATACTCACTCACAAGGATTCGCCGAAGGGGCCCATAATAACAAAACAAAATTGGGAGATCCCACGTAAAGTGAGAATCGATAATATGCGAAGCACGAAAGAGAAATGTTGATATGTCAATTTAAAGTCAGCACAATTAACGTTACGAGCTGAAGACAAATGTTGCCGTACATGGCGTCCATGTCATTATCATGTTTTGATGTGTCGTTTACTTTCGTCATCTATTCACGTCACGTGATACCAAAATTAGTATAAGTGGAGCTAGCGAAACGGCCGTGAGCACGCTATGAGCGTGGCATGTTGTCATGTTCTTACATGACACGCGTGTCAGGATTATCATGTTTGCACCAGTCATGTATTTCGTCATCCGTTGACGTCACGTAAAACCAAACTTGGTATACGTGGAGCTAGCAAAACAGCCGCGAGCGCGTCATGAAGGGCTCAGTATACTCCAATGTAGCTTTGAGGTGCGCGCACGCTGGGCTACGTAAGCAAAACGTGAGCAATCTATAGTCTGATGCCAGGCGCGACCAGCGTCCGTCGGCACGGCCCGATGGCAACCGGTGCGAAATGTGACATGCTGCATTTCGCGTCACCCAGACAACACGGCGTCTCCCTCTTTTCGTGACGGAGGGACGCTGGACACGCTGAAATGCACATGCGTCAAAGCAATGCTGCGCGACTTGAGCTTGCCAGTATATGGTTAGACCGGCGCCTGGCGTAGCAACGCCGGCGTGACGCGACGAAATTAACGCAGGCGAGCAGTAGTAGTAGTATAGTAGTAAACATTCATTTAGAAAAAAAAACAAGTTCCAAGGGAGACCAGCCTATAGAGGGTCAGCCTCCCTGCAGTACTAGGTGGAGTCCCTAGTCAGGGACCCCATTGGTCATGGCCGCTGTCCTGGCACGCTGGTCCATGGCTCGTTGGGCCGCAAGGTCCTGGCAACCGAGCAGGACCACCTACCAGTCCTCTCTTGTTGGATTTGGGTTCGGGGGTAAAGAATTATTGATCTGGCATGCGCATACCTTGTGGTAGGTGTCAGGCACCTCTGCACAGTACTGGCAGAGGCCGGAAAAGGAAGAGTCAAATTGTTCAAGCACTGCCGGGCACAGTAAAGTATTCGTAAATATGCGGAGAAGAATTCTCTCGTCCACCTTCCTAAGTCTTTTGCAGGGTGGAGGAAAACGGCGGTGGTAGTCACGGTAATGGGTAATTATCTCTCTATAAGTTAGGAGAGGAGCGTTTTCTTCTGGAACACAGGGGTCGTTGGTAGGCGAGGCAGTGGCCCGGGGATTGAGTGCGTGGGCGGCAGCGTGCGCCACCTGATTGCCTGCGAGGCCCTGATGGTCAGGATCGAGGTTATTGAAGGCGGAGAGGGGTAACCTACTTGCGGACAAGATTTAAGAATTTTGGCAGCTAGACGTGTGATCCATCCCGTTTGAAAATTTCGGCAAGCTCCTTTGAAGTGTGATAATATAATTTGAGAACTGTCGTATGATATAGCCACAGTTATGGACACCTATTCAGCATAGGTAGCATTGGTTGCGCGGAAGGACAGACCATCTGCCTGTCTTGGTGGACCACGGCGGCCGTATACCAACCCCCGCGGTAAGGACCGGCAATGTTTGTGTAAAATACATTTTGTTTAGAGCCGAATTGGCGCCGGAGAGCAAGAGCCGCGCCTCTCGACGGCCAGCGTGCGACTCACGTGAAATATTGGGGGGGGGGGGGGGGGGGGGGGTCGAACATGAATCGCGTATTTCCAATGTTCGAGCACTCGTACCTGCTCCTCTGTGTGGAATTCATGCCGAATGTATAGGCGATCTAAAAGTCGTCTTGATTGGTTAGGTGAGCCTCCCGGAGCTCCCTATATAGGTGTTTACCACCCCCAACGCAAGAAGTTTTGCATTGGAAGTAGTGATCAGGTGATCTAGGGCTCTGTTGACAATTTTGCGAAGGATGGCCTCCAAGGAATCTTCATTGTGCTTCCGCAAGTGCAGGTACAGAGTCGCATACAAGATGCGACTAGTGACAAAAGCATGTGCGAGACGAAGCGCATTCTTGCTTTTGAGACCTCCCCGCTTGTTGGAGACTCGGCGGACCATGCGGCCCACCTGTTCTCCAAACTTACGCAGCTTATGAAGTGTTGTCTCGACGCCGGCGAGCACGCGCACCACGACACGTCGAAACGTCTTGGCGCCTTTACTGTGTCATGTAGTCATTTTCTCACATGACACGCATTTCTTGATTATCATGTTTGCACTAGTCACATACCTTTGTCATCCATTGGCGTCACGTAATACCAAATTTGGCATATGTGAAAGCTAGCAAAACGGCCGTGAATTCATCATGAGTGTGGCATGTAGTCATGTTGTTACATGACACGCATGTCGTGATTATCGTGTTTGGATCTGTCATTTACCTATATTTGTTCACGTCGCGTAATACCGAGTTTGGTATATGGAAAGCTAGCGAAACGGCCGTGAGCGCATCATAAGCATAGCAAGTATTGAAGATGTTACATGACGCGCATCTCATGTTTCTCATGTTTGCACCAGTATCATACCTTCGTCATTCATTCACGCACCGTAATTCCTACTTTGCTATAAGTGAAGCTAGCTAAACGGCCGCCAGCGCATCATCAGCGTGGAATGTAGTCATGTTGTTGCATGACATGCATCTACTGATTATCATTTTTGCACCAGTCACATACCTTCGCTATCGATTCACGTAGTGTAATATCAAATTTATTTATTTATTTATTTGGGCTTGACAGTTGTGCCGACAGGTGGGCTTAACATTTGTGCTGACATGCGGTATCTCGTCACGCCCTTCGCATTTATTGTGCAGGTGCTCGCTGCTACATGCTATGTCGAGCCCTTCGACGCTGTCAGCAGCAGCCAATCCGGAAAACGCCCCGTTTTCCTGCATGACGCTCCAGCACCGTTCTAGCCAGCACCGAAAGATGGCCCCTGCATCGACCCCGTCACCGTCCTTCTGGAATTTTCAACAGCGCCACCCTCAGCGACATCAGCTGCCCGATTGAGCATAAAAGACAACGCTTCGCAGTCGACACTTCGTGGGCTTGACAGTTGTGCCAACATGCGGTATCCTTTCACGCCCTTCGCATTTATTGCGCAGGTACGTTCGCTGACTTCCTTTATGCAAAAAAGCTAGCAACCGTTTTTTATACAACTGCCACGCCCACAGTATTTTTTTTGTTTTGTTATGAATATCTTTACATGTGCGAACATTGTCTTAAAACTGCTACTGTTATCAGGTGACGTAGAGCTTAATCCAGGCCCAACCACGCATCCGATATTAGATCGGATGCGTGGCAGCCCTTTCAAGCGTCGTTACAAGAAGGTAGTTATCGGAAAAAAATCGTACCACTATAATGCAACCAAAAAAAAAAGTCAAGGAAATCTTTCCACGCGACAGCTAGCAATTTCGCATCCCATTAAATGTATCATCAGTTACCTCACCCTCTCGCCATATTCAGAATCACCCCGCCAAACACGAAAACGACGTCACCTTTTCCATTCTCTACACAAACATAAGTATCATGCCTAAACGCGACGAAATATGTACCATAATTGAATCATGTGATGGTGACGTCATGATGCTGACAGAAACATGGCTTTCCCCTTCCATCAAAAGATTGTGAAGTTCTTTCACACCTAACTAGTTTCGCATTGCATCGCCAGGACCGTTTATTCGGTCGAGGTGGTGGCGTGCTCACCGCCGTTAAACATACAATCCGTCACTTCATTATTAGCATTACACCAGTCCATTGGAAGCCCTTTGGGTAGCTTGCGAAAGTTCCCATGGTCTGATCATACGAGGTGTCTGTTACTGCCCCCCCCCCCCCCAAATCAGAGCCCAACTTTAACATCAAATTTAACGACACCCTCGACAAACTACACTATATGTATCCCCGTGCTAAGTTTATAATGTGAGGGGATTTCAATTATCCGTCCATAAAATGCTCAAACAACGTTTTCCTTCGCAGCGGTGAATGCGGCAATTTCCTAGCCTGTTTAAAAAACTACCTACTAACACAGGTAATAACCCATGCCACCAGAGAAACATTACACAGCTCTAATATATTAAACCTTATTCTAATATCGGATCCACGTAGCCTGCATTCTCTCCATTGCCCTAAAGGAATAAGTGATCACAAATATATTCTTTCCTCTTTCAGTTTTACTTTTCCGTAAAATAAGCCTACACCAAAGCAGATAAAACTTCACGGTCGTGGCAATTATGAAAAGATTAACACCAAACTTGAACAATTTTACATTTCATACGAACAGGGATTCAACAAGCACACCATAGAAAACAATTGGAAGTTATTATTCGGAAAACTTAACCAACTAACTGATGCATATATACCAAGCATAAGAATTAAAAACAAGACATCCGCCCCTTGGTTTAACGACGCGATTGAAAAACTGATAAACCGGAGAAAACTCCTCTTCAGAACTGCCAAAAAACTGAACCAACCGTCTTTATGGAAAGAATATTCCGACTCGGTCCTATGCCTCTCGATTAACATTTAAAACGCGAAACGCGATTTTTTTCGAACAACACCACTAGACATGCTCAAGAATAACCCTAAGAAATTCTGACAAACAATACACCCAAGAAACATCTCGCCGATAACCTTATCCAGTACTAATGACAAACCACTCAGTGACGTAGATTCGGCCGATGCCTTAAACCATGCCTTTTGTTCTGTTTTCACGAGTGTACATAGCTTTTTTGTGAACTCCGGAGAGAACCTTGAGTCTATTATAGGCGAGCCAATGTCACCTATTAAAAAATTTGCAAATGGAATAAGTAACGTAATTAGGAAAATGAAACTCTCATCTGCAAGTGGAATCGATAACATCAACAGCAACATAATAAATAATACACAATTGATAATTAGCGCAGCATTTAGGCTGCTCTTCTCTCAATCACTTTCACAGGGACAGGTGCCAAGTGATTGGAAACTCGGTAAAATAACTCCATTGTTCAAAAATGGCAACAAAGCATCCCCTTAAAAGTACCGGCCCATATGGCTTACAAGTGTCCCATCGAAAATTATGGAGCAAATTTTATTTACCAACATTATTATTCCCCTCGAACAGCACAACTTCATTCACTCTTCCCTACATGGTTTTCGAAAAGGCCTGTCGTGTGAAACACAACTTGCTGCCTTCATCTATGACTTACACACAAATCTTGACCGGAACATCGAAACTGACGCCATATTTTTTATTTTGAAAAGCTTTTGATAACGTTCATCACACCGCCTTATGACTAAACTTTCTTTGCTTAATGTCGACCCATTCGTCTTGTCCTGGAATAATAACTTTCTCACTGGCAGAAAACAGATCGTCGCATAAATACAGCTCGGTCTCAAATGTCTCCTGTCCTTTCCGGTGTTCCTCAGGGAACAGTACTTGGCCCCCTGCTTTTCCTGATTTACATCAACGACCTCCCACACTGTATTACTAACAACATAAGATTATTTGCTGACGATTGCGTCATCTATGCAACAATCGCTAGTCATGAAGATCAAATAGCCTTACAAGCAGACCTAACAGCCGTTTAAAATTGGTGCCACAAGTGGCAGATGAGTTTAAACATTTGTAAATGTAGATCAGTGTCTTTTCACAGACGTACTAATCCGTTAGTGTGCATTTACATCCTACATAACCGTTTTCCACAGCCGACTAGCTCGTATAAGTACCTTGAAATACATATCTCAAGTGACATATCATGGACCCTCCACATCAATCACGTCATTTCAACAGCTAGTAGATCTTAAGGTTATATCCAAAGAACACTGAAGTTTGCTCCCAGCCACTTAAAAATATTAGCTTTCACCACAATATTACGCCCCAAATTGGAGCATGCTGCAGCAATTCGGGACCCACACCAGCATTATCTCATCCGAAACCTAGAGGTCATCCAAAACCATGCTGCCTGATCCGCCTTTTCAGATTACTCATTGTTCACCAGTGTAACAGACTTGAAGAAACATGCCGCATTCATTCCTCTTAGGCAACGCCAAAAAACTGCATCGCTCGTATTATTTCACAGATTCTATCACGCATTCTCATCCAGTATTTAAGTCACCCAACGCCCCTATTTCTCTGCTTTATGTTGCAACACTATGCAAGTACATTACCCTGGTCCCAAAACTACCACATTTGCCGAATCTTTCTTCATTCGGACATCTAAGAAATGGAACGCCTTACCAGATAGCATTGTTAGCATTCAGGATTCAGAAGCCTTTAAAAATTCTCTGCCAACCATCGCTGAACCGTAATATTTTTTTCGTGTGACTTGCCATGCTAATTCTTGTGTAATGGTTTCGAGTGTCATCTTCCTAGTATGGCGTGCATGTATATTTTGTGTACTTGGCAATGTTTTGTACCTCATAAGTGGTATCTTTTGTCACTGTAAAATGTTTTTATCTAGAGTCCACAAACAAATGTACCTGTTACCCCCCCCCCCCTCTTCTCTTCTCTTTTTTTGTTTTGTTTGTTTCTTCCGCTTCAGCTATGTCCTAAAAATTCTGTTTTTTGTTTTCCTGCACATCTAACTTCGCCTTTACCCATGTATTGTATGCCCACCTCTCATGTAATGTCCCTTCTGTTAGGGACCCTTGAGAAAATTAAATAAATAAATAAATATCTTATTATTTATTGGCCCTGCAATTTCTGGAGGGATTTTAGCAGGTGGGTACAAAAGAGGTTAACATCAGCATATAACACCAGGCAAACAGATGGAACAGCCTATAACATTTCACATAGTAGGCAGCCATGTAACACAAAGCTAACAAATAATTATCACTTGCGTTTTGCAACGTAAAGAAACGTGGGTATATGTGATGCTAGTGAAACGGCCACGAGCACATCATGAGCGTGGCATGTAGTCAAGTTGTTACATGACACGCATGTCATAATTTTCATGTTAGGGTCTGTCGCTTGTGTTCGCCATACGATTGTGCCATACCATACCAGTTTTGCAACATGCCATGTGACCGAAACCACCGCAAGAGCTGCAAGATTATGAAATGTAAATCATGACATTCATGACACACATGTCCAAATTTTCATGTTATGGCTAGTAAAATATGTTCTTCATACAGTCATGGTATGCCATACCAAGTTTGGTATCGATACTATTATCGAAATGGCCAGGAGAGCTATAAGTTGTAGGCGGCTAGATAGATAGATAGATAGATAGATAGATAGATAGATAGATAGATAGATAGATAGATAGATAGATAGATAGATAGATAGATAGATAGATAGATAGATAGATAGATAGATACTCACAAAGTAACTGAAGTTCGCTAAGAAATGCTTCGCATCTTAAAAAAGATAAGAAAATGAGAGAGAGAGCGGGAGAATAAAATGAGGGAAAGGCAGGGAGGTTAACCAGAAAATGGAGCATCCGGTTTGCTACCCTGCACTAGGGGAAGGGGGAATGGGGAAGAAAGATTAGAAAGAAAGCGAAGAGGGAAATAGACGCGCGCGAAAAAAAAGGGGGTAGGGGAGCTGGGGTGCTACAGTCCATACAATAGGCCGCTGCCACGCAAAAAGTTCAGTAAGGCCCTCACTGATTTTTTGTGAGCACACAAATTATGTCGTCTTTCCAGCACTGATTGTTCAGACAAAGGTCTGTCGTCAAGGCGAGCTAACGCAGCAGCTAGTTGCCGTCTTTGCACGCTGCAACGAGGGCAGTGACAGAGAACGTGCTCTATAGTTTCATCGCTGCCGCAATGACCGCAAGCAGCACTGTCTTCCATGCCGATTCGGAAGGCGAAAGCTTTGGTGAAGGCGACACCGAGCCGTAGTCGGCAAAGCACCGTTGTCTCGAGTCGGGAGAGTCCAGACGGAGGCCGGAGTCGGCGAGACGTGTCCAGTCTACGCAGTCGCGTGTGCCGTAAGCACTCGGTGTTCCACAGGGATTTTAATTCTGCATTAGCGATTTTTCGGATAATCATTGCAGCATCAGTCCTTGGAAATGGTATAGATTTTTCTTCACCATCTTCGTGTGCTGATCGGGCAGCTGCATCGGCATGTTCGTTGCCCAATATGCCGCAGTGACTTGGAAGCCACTGAAACGTGATTCTGTGTCCTTCGTCGAAGAGGTGGTGAAGCAGCTCTCTAATTTCCAGCACTAGTTGTTCATGAGGTCCCCGGCGTAAGGCGAATATCAAACACTGTAGTGCTGCCTTAGAGTCCGTGAACACGCTCCATTTCTTGGCTTCTTGGTGTTTAATGACTTGAATTGCGCTACGTGGAGCAGCAAGTTCCGCAGCTGTCGATGATGTCTGGTGGGATAAACGAAACTTCACCGTTGTCGCTGTTGCAGGAAAGATCACCGACCCTGCGGACCCATCCACTTTAGTTGAAGCGTCAGTATATAGATGAGTATGCTCACTGTATTTCTCATATAACAAGAGAAGAGAAAGCTGCTTTAGCGCTGGAGACGAGAGCCGGGCTTTTGACCCTATGCCTGGAACCGTGAGTTCAACATGTGCATAGGTCATACTCCATGGGGGAGTTGAAATCCTCGATGGAGTTGTATATCCCGTGGGAATGCGTGTGCGATATGACAAGACTGTCTGGCAAAATGAGGCACGAGGTCGGGCTTCTGGCAGTGAAGCTAGATGATGGGCAGGGGCACGAGTAAGATGCCTCACGTGTGCTCTGAGCACTTCCATCATGATATGCGTCTTTAGCGGGTAGTCATTAGCGATTTCGATTGTCTCAGCTGTTGATGAACATCGCGGTAGCCCCAGACAAACTCGCAGAACCATGGCCTGGATGCTTTCGAGAGTCCAAATGTTGGTTCTACAGGTGTTGGTCAACACAGGCAAACTGTAGCGCAAAAAGCCAAGAAAAAGCGTCTTGTACAATCGCATCATTGCATGTACTGAAGTCCCCCATGTTTTTCCTCTGAAATACTTGAATAAGTTAGCAATTTCTGTCAGCTCTTCTTCTAGTGGGCCACATGTGGGCCCCAGCAGAGGTCTCTATCAATGAATACGCCTAGAAATCTGTGCGTCCTGACATATGGTATGACTTGGCCATCGATTGATATAGCGTATGGTCTCATTGGCTTTCGACTAAAAGCAATCAATGCACATTTCGCTGGCGAGATTTTCAGACCCTGGTCCTTGAGGTACACTGATACCAACGTCACAGCTTTCTGAAGTCTTGCGCGTACCTGAGGTCTTGTCACGCCAGATGTCCAGACGCAGATGTCGTCAGCGTACATGGATAACTTGACCACACTTGGTAGTCGTTCTACAAGACCAGTGAGAACGAGGTTGAAGAGGGTTGGACTCAAGACGCCACCTTGCGGGACTCCATGATGCGTTGGGTGTTGGAAAGTTGGACCATCTGCAGTGTTCACAAACAAGGTCCACCCTTGTAAATAACTGCGTGTCCAACAATACAATTGCCCGCCTAGGCCCACTGACTCAATGGCTTCGAGGATGGCGTCATGTAGAACGTTGTCGTATGCTCCTTTTACGTCGAGGAACATGGCTGCAGATAGTCGTTTACCTGCCTTTTGTTGCTGGACATATGTGACGAGATCTATAACATTGTCGATCGAACATCGGTGATGGTGAAAACCAGCCATGGCGTTCAGATATATCTCATAGTATTCCAGGTACCATTCAAGCCTGGCCAAGATCATTCTCTCCATTACCTTTCCTACGCAACTTGAGAGTGCGATCGGTCGGTAAGAGGCAAATTAGAAGTACTCGTAACACATAGGGAGTATGCACGTGAAAGGAATTATCACCTCTGGTCGGCAATAAGAAAGAAATAATGCTGTCCACAGTCATTTGGACAAATATATAGGATACAAAAAACAAAAAATGCCCCCATCTCCCCGAAGACAATCGTGAGGAAATGCGAAGGCATTGCGAAGCGTCCATAACGGCGTTGCACACGTGAGGACCCAGTGTTAAAGAAATGTTTAATTTTTGCCTTACATCATGTTTTGGTATTTCAACTAGCATGAAAAGCGAAACTCTGGAACGAATTCACCAAGGAAACTGGGGAATCAACCAGAACAAAGTCACGCAAGACAACTAGTTTTTCTCTGAATTAGAGATCCTCAAAGATCCCAGGGCCAAGACAGTCAATGACGTAAGAAGCGCAACTTTTGTTGCGCAGGCCATTTTTATGATTGTTAGCTCTGACAATGGCTCTCAATTTTCGTGTCATAGATTTGTGTTGTTCTCAAAAGCAGATGCTTCCAGGCATATAACGTCGAGTCCAAGATACCCACGCCCTAACGGTTTGACGGGAAAAGGCGTGCAGATAACTAAACACATCCTCAACGAAACCAGTGAAGCGAAACATTTCTGGTTGGGACAGCTTGCTTTCAGGACAAGCCTATTGGCGTGTGGTGCATCACCCAGTGAGCTGCTTATGGAAAAACAGCTCCGGAGAACTATTCCCGACATTCCGGGCAACACCAGGCATGAGCGGTCTGCCACCCTGAGCCAGACTATTCCAGACGACCATTATCGCACATGAGCTCAGAGGATACGGTCCGGATGAAGAAAGGTGCATGGGCAAAAAAAAAGCTATATCATTGATGTCGGCTGGTTACCCCAGGGCGTATAAAGTCGTCACAAAAAACGGCATGGTGGTCCGGTGCAACCTGCTACTCACCCGGGCAGATGGAACGACCAATACGACGACGACAACGTCGATGTAATCCCTAGCCGAAGTGATGCATTGGTACATTGGTACGCAGAATTCACAGCGCTGTCTGCACCCGCAAAGCGCGTTGCCCCTAAAAGAGTGTCGTCCACAAGAGACAAAAGAAGATCGCTTAAATAACGTCCGGTGCCTCAACGTCTGGCCTACGACCGTAGCTTTGTGCTGCTGCCTTGAACTAAGTGCGTCGCAACTTTATTTCATATTTTTATCAAGTTTTCTCATTTTGTTCGAAACAGAAAAAGATGTATCGTATTTCGGTTGCGGAGCGCTACACGTGTGTCGTTAAAGCGGATCGTGTCTATTCAACGTTATACTCGAAAAGTTATCTGTTAACGGCAAAAGACCCACCCCTTCGAAATCCTATGTGTACCAATATACAATAACCTCTGTGTAGCTATTCACCTATTGCCCGGCGCAGCATGTTGGGCTTCCTGGACGCAACGACACAGTAATCGTTACCCCTTGACCTGCGTTACCTTATTTAATTTGGAATCAGGTGCGTGTAGTGTACGTGCGCTCAGCCGGATGTGTTGCAGGATATCAATAAAGGAAATGAGGGGTGGGACTCGTCTTGGTCAGCGAGAGGTTGCGCTGTGTGTGAAGCAGCAGAGGCCCGCTGTAATAGATTATGGGCGGAGAAAGAAGTGAGCTAGTTGCCACTATCTCATGTGTGCCCGACACAGATAGCAGTTGTATCCACTCACCCTCTTGACGAGTGGCCGCAGGCTGTTGCAGTATTGAATGCGCTAGGCAACCAACTTGAGCTCTGGCACAATTGTGATGGACTGCCTGGGAATCCGTGAGTACAAAAGTGGCAGCGGAATTACGCATGGCCAACGCTATATCGTCCTTTGCCAAGGCTGTGGTGTATGCTCCAGTAGCCGAGATGTAGTCTACGATCTGAATACAAGCCGGATCTTTCCATATAACCTAGATCGAGTGAAGTGTGCGCCTATATCTGCCATATCCATACTAACTGAAGAGTGTCGTGAGCCTGCCAATACCTCAGGTACACATGGCCAAGTGCGGCAGAAGAAATTTCGTAATGACACCAGCACTTCTGTGCGCATGTTCTCCCTTGCAGCACTCGTATTACCCTCGGTTGCTACCATTGCCACTGGCCTCTTTTCAACACTACACCCTAGGAAGACAAGTTAATAGATTGTTCACAAGGCATGTTTGTACTTCTAATGAAGTTAATGGGAGCGTTAGGACAATTACACGAACGAGAAAAGACACGTCTAGTGCATTCAAGCTCCTGTCGTGTCTTTTTTAGTTTGTGAATTCTTGCTAACGCTGCCCCATTCAATCTATTATAAAGCCTAACCAACTAGCCCACCTTTCCGTTATTAAGTAGGTACCTGTTTCAAGTATATATTACTACCTTCGCGGCCTCTTTTCACTAGCCACCATCTAGTTAAGCTCCAATCTGTGACGTTAGTATCCAGAGGAGCTTTCTTGGTCTTCAAATGATTTATTGATATGCGAGGTTTAACGTTTCAAAACCACCGTATGAATATGAGGGACGCCGTTGTGGAGGGCTCCGGAAATTTTGACCACCTGGGGTTCTTTACCGTGCACCCATATCTGAGAACGCGGGCCTACAGCATTTCCGCCGCCATCGGAAATGCAGCCGCCACAGCCGGGATTCGATCCCGTGGCGTGCGGGTCAGCAGCCGAGTACCTCAGCCACTAGACCACCGCGGCAGGGCTTTCTTGGTCTTTATAACGGGGCAACTGCTAAGCCATTTATAGATGGTTGCAAGATTTGTCATAGATACTTCAGTATATCCTGAAGTAATCATGGCACTCTCTAGAAAATTTAGACGAACCCTAATTTTGTCTTCAACTTTTTTAATCACTGCCTTTACTCAACAGAAAAAAAAAACATAGATGCTTCGCCACCAAGGAACACTACGCAAGGGACGTTACGAAAGCCACCCGTGCAACACGAGCTAAGACAGAATTAGTTGACGACTGCTTCACGCAATAGCACGTGTTCGCTTTCGATAATGACACGACGTTGGCGCAAGTACAACGACGGGTGCCCGAAAAACTTTGTGGAATCAGGGTTTATTCATCGTAATCGATCTGCATGCTATCGTATTTGCGGCCCTCTTGGTGGATGTTTACGGCGAGGTTATGTATCCTCTCAGCTGATGTCTTTTGTGTACTGACGTTGCCACACGCGTATGTGGCAGACGCCCATGTATTATTTTTTTTTCTGTTTAGTAAAGCCAGTGATGAAAAGTGTTAAAGATGAATACCCCTGGCTTTTGAAATATTTTGCCACCTACTTTAGTTCATTGCCTTGGAATGAAAATTTTGGGCTAAGTGACGACGCATATACGCCAACAGTAGGGCACACAATGGTGTGTACGAAACGTCCATTAAATTTCTAAATTCTCTGGCTGCTAACCAGCACACGGTGCGCCATTCCAAAATAGAAACAATATTAACCTTTAAGCGGCCTCTGCCATAAATACCGGCTACGTCTTCATATCCTGTTCATGAGTCCGTATGTGTTTCTTTATCCGTTATTTTGTATTGCCTCTTGGTATATAAAAACACGTCATGTATGTAATGCATGTAATTACATGGCATGGTAACCACATGAAGAAGATATTGGCCTCTAATTGATCTACGAGGACAAATGACACTGCTTTATGTTGTCCTAATTAATTATACTTTCGTAATATACTCGTCTTGATATGGCACACGTTCACGTGTGGACGTCCCCATATGGTCCGGAGCTGTTGCACGCCCGTATGCGTGCTACAGCTCCAGACCGTATAGTCTGGAGCTGTAGCACGTGCCTTAACTAACAATTTAGTAGTGTAAGAACCATTTGAGTCTGCCCGATTCACTAACTACGTAGGAAATGCAGCATAATGCACTAACCTGCTTTTAATACTTACACTTACAAGGAGGTTTATGTTTTTGACGACAATTAAACGGTTAGTCTATACACCAGAACACAGTGAGCTCAGAGCGTGCTGCCATACAGAAAAGCGCGTTGCGCCATCTGTCGCAAGCGCGGTGAAGCAACGCCTAGGTACTGCCACGCGAGCAGACGCTCCGCAAATCAAACGCGAAACTTCACAACTCGAGTCCAGCTGTAAGGATGTTTCGCGCTTTTCTTCTCCTGGAATTTTGTGCTGATTTCATGTGAAACGTCGAGGAGACCTTCCTGCACAGTCCGGAATGTTTACAGCACGTGCGTTGCAGGCTACAGAAGCAACTTCATCAGGCACGTACTGTTGCGATTAAAAAAACGCGAACAGCGGAAAGCGTTGTTTCGACTCAATCGCCTTGCAGCGTGTCTTGGCTATGTCAAGGCAGAATTGGTGCTGTAACTCGGCGTCAACGTAGTGCTAGAGTCTCGCTGCAACTTGCACTCATCCGCTGCATGTGTTTATCATTTGCCCCTCATGCCAGGCACTGGGAACACACACGCGGTGCGAAAGTGCCAACCAGAACAAGATTTTAAAACACGGTGACACCGACCGAAAGAACAGATTCACCTAGTGAGTCGAGGCATGCCGCAGTTCGACCGAGTGGAAAGCTATGCTTTTTGCGCCGTTGGCATCTCAGTGCATCGCTATAGTATGCCGTTACAATTGTATAGGCACCCGACAATTAAGTTTACGAGATCTGATGGTAGCACCAGAACACACAGCCTAGTGAAAAGGCGCAGCAAACAGTCTTCCAATGCGTAGCCTATAGCGAGTAGACGCACTGAAACCGGACTTGCCTGGGCACATTATTTTCTTTTTTAGTTGTGAGCAGAGGGCTTACGGCTGATTATGTGAGCGCCCAAAAAGCGTTCTTTAAAAACGCGCAAAAAAAGGAAATTGACACTTCTAAATGTGTTCAACGAGAGTTTCAATTTCTTGGTATTTCTGAGGGTCGGTACCAACACTGCTGAGGCGCCGCAAAAAGCTTCGTCGCGCCCCCTGGTCTACTGTCGGGAGCCTATACGTGCGCGGTGCTTGCATCTACACGTGAGTCGTGATATATCCTATTACTGGCATGCAGCCGGTGAAAGAGTACGGCAATGATTTGGTGCCGCATACCATACAGGCATACTGCGTGCAGTTGCTGTAGAGCGGAACAGCTGGCGTCGCGCTAGAACGCAATAATTATATTCACTCATTCAATTTTACTGCACTCGTAGTTTTTTCTGCCGGTTGCGATAATATTCACTGGCGGTGGTGCTCGGCGTTCTTTGTGGCGGATAGAAATCTATGCAACCAGGACACACAACACCGGCATGATTGGCGCATCGTGGGATCTTCGCAGACAGTTGTCAGAAATGTCTTACTCTTGCGCTGGTTGTTCTTGCGTCTGAAGACGGCACAGTGGTACCCGGAAGACTTCTTATAAGCTGATGCAGCGTGAACAGGCGCTCTTTTTACATTTTAAAGTCCCAAAGCCACTGCTTGCCATGCTAGCTAGGCTGTTCCAAACAAACTATTGCGTCTCCGGGAGTGAGAGCATACCGCCGAAGGCACCAGAGTACGAGATAGGCGGGATCTCGTCTGTAGTCAGACGAATACGCAGACCTTGATTCCTAAAAGTGTACTACCCAATTATGAAACCCCTATCGCACCCTTCACATATACCGCTGTACTATTTTATTGACTCTATTTAACCATCTTCAAATATGCACCGTCGAGGGCGGGACATTGTCAGCGTGGAGCGTCAAAAAACCTACCATGGCCCGCTCACAGTAGCAAGCTGTTAGGTCACACTGGCCCTTTCATTGCAGGACTAATTATAGTGAAGCCTTGGAATTCTGCATTGGGTCATCATATCCAGAGCGTTCTAGTGGGTCACCCCCTTGTGTTTTTTTCTGAAAGAACGCCGCTAGGGCTAGAAGTCAGTGCTCCGTCTTGACTGTCGCCGTTGTTCATCGTCACCTAGTGCCGCTCAACAAACTCCTTTACGAAAGAAACAAAACAAGGTCGTTTATGACTCGAAACAGGTTCCATTTATTTGTGGTAAAACTGCCTGCGGTGACAATTTGGTTACTATACGGTTACATATCAAAAAATATTTCGAGCGCAAACACATGACGCATTCACCCACACAACCAGGCATCAATCACGCAGAGCGCTCAATCGTGTCACAACTTGTGAGCTAATCGTCAAAGGGTGGGTAGCAGTCCTCGCTTCCAGTGTTCTACGTTTAAACCTCTGGAAAAGTGATGCAGCAATGACCCTATGTGTTAGAGGGCTTTTTTTCATGAAAAAAAAATCAGTAATCACTGTGTAAGCGCTTCTTCCCTATCAATGTTCCCACGCTAATTCTAGTTTATCGGTTCTAGCCTATGAGATGATAAGCTATGTGTCTTGATAATGTTGATATGGCCTTTTATGGTGCTAATGTGCGTATGTGCCTCATGTTTATATTCAACCCTTCATGCTACGAATAAATCAGTCGGAAGTAAGCGCTATGCATGATTGATGCCTCTCTCTCTCTCTCTGTGTGCGCGTGTGCGTGTGTGTGTGCGTGCGTGCGTACGTGCGTGTGTGTGTGTGTGTTCGAATAATGTTTAAACAATGTTCAACGAGCCCAACAAGTTCTTTTACACGGTTATAATTCGGGTCCAGCACTGTTTTTGTCTGGAACACGATTTTGCTCGCGTGTTTACGTAGAAATACTTCGCCCTGGCGTTAGCGATGAAACAAATTGTTTCTTCTGAAAAAATGCGAATGGCTTTCTTAGTTAGGCCACGTCAGTTGGGCCACGTCAGCTTTTTTTCTTTTCTCTAGTGGAACTTTACCCTTATTTGTGGGGCATCTTGTCCGACAATTGTAGTAAGACTAATCAGAAAAATGGCGTGTGGTAGACAATAGCCAAGCAGATGATGGAGCGCTACCCTCTCTATGACCCATAAACGACAGGTCAGTGACCGCCGACGGTCTCTGTAGACACACAGGTCGAACTCCAGGACCTAGTGGCCGCAGCCCGTCCCCAAAACAAGAGCGAAAAAAGACACCAAGTGCCTTTTTTTAGGGATTCTCAAAGCCTCGACCAGTGTTGGTGCCAGCCAACTTAATGTCGAGGCAAAAGAGCTCTTAACGACGGTGTCGAGTAGCCAGCCTTCCTTGAGGAGGCCAGCATTCTCGCCGAGCACAAACAGTGTTGAGCACCCTGGTGGTGCTGATTCCATGGACGTGAGTCCACCGGACACTGAAAGCCTGACAGACCCTGCTCCAACTAGCTGGGCGATCAGGCAGCCCATCATCCCTCCCCGCAAAGGATGGAAAGGGAGCCGAAACACATTTACGGCCCCACAAAAAAAGAAGTGATGAAGCACACGAATAGCGTCGCTTTTAGCTTACGTACAACTAACTCAAAGTACTAAATTTTATACACATTATTTCACGTAATGGCATACATCATCCATTGGAACTGCAGAGGCATGACACGAAACTAAAGCGACGTTAAGGACATATTTACAGACTTCTCTCCTTTCTCCTATTGAAGTATGCTTGCAGGAAACGAATCTGGAACCAAAATACACCAAAATATTAAAAGGTTACACTGTTATACGTGGCAACTGCTCGAAAAGCAACCGGCTGTCGGGTAGCGTCGCCATTGTTGTCCAAAGTGGTATAGCGGTAAGAAAATAGCTATCGTTAGCAGCTTCATTGAAACGGCTGCAGTCACCAATTTATCACATAGAACTATCACTATTTGTTACATTTACATTCCACCTCAAACACATTTTACTGTAAAAGATCTAGAGTTGATTGCAGAACAGCTACCTAAACCTTTTTTAATGGCAGGAGATTTCTACACACACAACATACTAGGGGGTAGTGTGAAGGCAGACGGTAGAGGGCAGGTCATTGAAGATTTTATTCTTACTAACAATGTGTGGCTTTTGAACACTGGATCACCAACATACTGCTCTGCAGGCACAGGAACCATGAGTTACTTGGATTTGGCACTGTGCTCTAGCTCGCTGTTTGCTGATTTTACATGGGAAAAAATAAACAACCCTTACGGTAGTGACCATCTACCGTCGATTGTTAAACTAACATCACCACTTCCGACCATAGGCTCTCGACCACAGCGTTGGAAGCTTCACCTAGCTAACTGGCCTTTGTTTAAACAGAGAGCTAATCTACAAGATCAGTTCTCTGAGCACCTAACAATAGATGAAATAAATGAGAAGTTCACTGCTTGCCTACTGTTTGTGGCAGAGCAAGCTATTCCCCAGTCTTCAGGACTAGTGGGAAGAAAGCTGAAGCCACGGTGGACCAGTGAGTGTGCAAAAGCCAAAAAACTACAAAATAAAGCATGGCGCAACTTCCGTAGGTACCCCACATGTTACAACCTCCTCGCGTTCAAACAAGCTAAAGCAATATCACAATATATTCGTAGAGATGCTGAAAAATTGTCCTGGCAGAAGTACATATCTATAATCAAAAGCACAACCACATCCAAGAAAATGTGCAACCAGGTTAGGAAATTCAGCGGCGACTACTGCTCATACGCAATACCCATACTTACAGACCCAGGCACACAGACATCTCTAGAGGAGCAGGCGAACATTTTAGGCGAACGCTTTCACACTATATCCAGTTCCGCTAATTACACGCCAGCCTTCCTGGTATACAAACAGACAACCGAAAAACAAAAACTACCAGTAACCGGTCGCCTAGATGAGCCGTACAGCGCTGCCTTGACACTCCAAGAGTTAAGCACTGTGCTTTCGGTGGGAAAAAAGGCAGCAGTCGGGCCAGACAGAATTCAGTACGCATTGCTCGCGCACCTGTCTGAAGCTGCTGTGCAAGCATTAATAAAGTTCTTTAACGTGATTTGGAAAACTGGCAAAATGCCCACAAAATGGAAAATCGCAACCATAGTACCATTTCTAAAGACTGGAAAACCACCAATTTTACCGGGTAGCTATGGACCCATAGCACTTACAAGCTGTATAGCAAAATCATACGAAAGCATCATAAACATAAGATTAACATACACCCTTGAAATAGGCAACCTACTGGATGATCATCAGTGTGTGTATAAGAAAGGCCATTCAACGATCAATCATCTTGTTCGTCTCGAACACACAGTACACGTGAGGCCGTCTTACATAGGCAACAGTGCCTAGTGGTGTTTTTTGACCTGGAGAAGGCCTACGGCACCACGTGGAGGTACGGTATACTGAGAGACCTGGCTAATCTCTGAATACGCGAATGAATGCTCAATTGGCTCTCTGACTTGCTATCAAAACGAAACTCAGGTACGGTTTGGCTCCACACTATCGCGTGTTTTTGTCCAAGAGAATGGTGTGCCGCAAGGTTGCGTGTTAAGCACTACACTCTTCGTAGTCAAAATGAATTCAGTTAACGAAGTGATCACACCCTCCATCATGCACTAATTATGTGTTGAGGATCTTCAGATAACATGTCGGGCCTCAAGCATATCGACATGTGAAAGGCAGCTGCACCTCACCATCAACTAACTGACCAAATGAGCAGATCAAAACGCCCCGCAGGGGCGCTTGCGCAAGTAGGCGTTTGGTGTGTAGCGACACCACGGACCCGAGCTAACGGGGGAGTTTCTACTCCCTCCCATGCCTAGCTGTGCGTGGCTTTGCCGTGTCCGGGGAAAAGGGGACCCTGGGGGTTGAGCCGACGCTGGGTGATTGGACCTTTAAGGCCCCTCGGCAGATGTAACGCACCCCTTTGGCCCCGGCTTCACGTAGACGGCACCCCTGGGCTGACCCACCCAGGGGAAATCGGCAGTCGCCTCTTCCTCTCTCTTTCTCCCTACAACTTCGTTTTTATCTCTTACTGTTTATCTGTCCTGTCTTCTACTCTCTTCCGTTTACTTCCAAACTTCCTGGCGGCTAGGGTTAACCCTGTGCAAATAGTCTACCTTGGTCTAGGCGCATTGGGTTGTAGTGGCGTTATACGGCTGGCGTCTGCAGTTTTCAGCATCTGTAAACTTGTAGCGTACCCTCGTTGGGCTCCATGGTGGGTGGCCGCCAACGCTGCTGAACAAAAATAAGACCGGCATGCATGGAGCATTCCCTCAACTGTCTGATCGTACCGGCCTAAAGCGGGTACGCACCGACGACATAAACTTCTTCAACCAGCCAATAGAAACTTTTCCCCACTTCCACGTCATTGACTGTCAAAAAACCGGAAAGCAAGCCAGGACCGTATCTCTTTCGTTGTGGCCAGGTGTCTTACGGAAACTCTCGGGGCTGGATACAAAGTAACCAAAATGGCTAGCGGAGACCTTCTTCTCGAAATTCGGGACTAAGCACAATTTGTAAAGCTAGACAGCCTCTCAACGTTTCGTGACGTACCGATCACTGTAACACCACACAGATCCATGAATATCACTCGCGGAGTGGTATCTGATGCAGACTTACTTGAACTCACCGAAACTGAACTTTTGGAAAGGTGGAAGAGCCAAAATGTCAATAATGTACAGAGAATTATCATCAGAAGAGATAATAAGGAAATACCAACGAAACACTTCATACTCACGTTTGCATCCAGTAAACTATCAGATTCCATTCAAACAGGGTACACAAAGACATCTATCCGGCCGTATATACCAAACCCTCGTCGTTGCTTCCAATGCCAGAGGTATGGCCATGGCTCTAAAACCTGTCGTGGTCGCCAGACTTGTGCACAATGTGGAGTCCTAGGCCACGTGTTTGAGAACAGCAAACAACCGCCACACTGTGTGAACTGCGAAGGAAACCATGCCGCATATTCACGCTCCTGCACATACTAAAAAAAAAAGAAATAATTACATTGAAGGTGAAGGAGAACATTACGTTTAAGGAAGCACGGCGAAGAGTCGGTCCATTCTATGGACCTACATACGCTGATGCGGCGCGTCAGGGGGCACCACCGCACCAGCCCTCGCCACTCCTTTGGCCCGCGCATACCGAGCCGGCGGTTGTGGCACCTGCCCCCAAGGCGGCTGTAGCCCAAGCTACACTGCCTGCTCCCAAACAGAGACCGGAGACTCCAGAGTCTTCGGGTCTCGAGGCCTCCCCTCACCAGGCGAGGCCCGAAATCCGAACTAACAGCCCGCACGTGCGGGCATCCAGTGCCTCCGAGGAGGCAATGGATATGTCGGCACCCTTGGTGCCGAAAGAGCGGCGTGGCTCCTTGGAGCGCGCCAAGAAAACAAAAAAGCAAATAACAGGGCCTGGTGACGGCCCTGTTAAGTGAACTCAAACTCCCCGTCTAAACAGCCACTCGCTTTTCGTACACACAGCATTATTTTACATTCACCATGAACACTCAAATTATACAATGGAACGTCAGGGGCCTTCTCAGAAACCTTGACGACATCCAAGAACTCTTACATGAACACTCACCAAAAGTGCTGTGTGTACAAGAAACACACCTTAATTTTAAAACACACAAATTTTCTTCGTAAATACGTTATTTTTCGAAAGGACCGTGATGATGCCTTGACATCATCCGGAGGTGTTGCCATCATAGTGAATCAAGGAATTGCATGCACACACAACTCCAAACATCCCTTGAGGCAGTGGCTGTTCGAGCGGTTCTTTTTGATAAACTGATCACAATCTGCACTATTTACATTCCTCTTAGCTATCAGCTGCAAAAACGTGATTTACACTCTTCAATTGATGAACTTCCCGAACCTTATGTTCTCCTTGGAGACTTTAATGCGCATAGCAGGCTATGGGGTGACTCTCGGTATGACGCGCGAGGTAGACTGATCGAACAGTTCCTTCTCTCATCGAGCGCGTGTCTCCTAAATCGAAAAGAACCAACCTATTATAATCTCGCCAATAACACCTACTCCTCCATAGACCTAAGCATAGTATCTCCATCTCTTTTGTCTCTACTCCAGTAGAAAGTCGTCAGTAATCTGTACGGAAGTGACCACTTCCCCGTAGTTTTGAGCACAAATACAGTAACTGAGTGTCCACCACGTTTTCTCAAGTGGCTCATAAACAGAGCCGACTGGGAACAGTTTTATACCATCGCTCGTCTAGGTTGGAATGACATATGTACTTTGAACATTGATGATGCTGTCAACTTCTTCACAGCGTTTTTGATTGATGCTGCAACAAAATGCATCCCACAAACAAATGGGCACCCTGGAAAACGGCGTGTGCCATGGTGGAACTCTGAATGTCGAAACGCGCGCAAACAGCAAAACAGAGCTTGGAGGCTGCTTCGGAACTCACCGACAGCCGAAAATCTTGACACCTTCAAGAAAATAAAGTCTCAAGCTAGGAGAACGCGTCGGCAGGCCAGAAGAGAAAGCTGGCAGAAGTTTTTGTCAGGGATCAATTCTTACACACAAGAGGCCAAAGTCTGGAACATGGTCGGTAGGATAGCAGAGAAACAAGTACACACACTTCCACTCGTAAACACTCAAGGTGATACCTTGGAAGATCAGGCAAACTTCCTTGGGGCACATTTTGAACGGGTATCCAGCTCGTCCCACTATACTGACACTTTCCAAAAATACAGAACAAGAATAGAAAAGCAGAAACTCGAACACAAATCCACTAGATGCGAGGCATATAACCAAGCTTTCAGTCTAGCGGAGCTCCGAACATCTCTAAACTCCTGCATTACTTCTGCCCCAGGTTCTGATCGTGTAGTGTATGAATTGTTAAAAAAACCTACCAGCCGAAACACGAAAAACCTTACTTTGTTTGTACAATACTATCTGGTTTCTTGGCACTATCCCTACCTCCTGGAAAGAGGCTATTATTATTCCCATTTTGAAAGAGGGCAAGGACCCTTTTTAGCTTCAAGTTATAGGCCTATTGCACTTACAAGCTGCTTGTGCAAAGTATTCGAAAAAATGATAAACTGCCGACTTGTACATATCCTTGAAACAAACAATTTGCTCGACCCATTTCAGTGCGGGTTTCGAGAAAGTAGATCCACCACAGACCACCTTGTTTGTATCGAGGCACAGATCAGAGACGCCTTCGTCCATAAACAATATTTTCTCTCTGTGTTCCTCGATATCGAAAAGGCGTATGATACAACATGGCGTTTCGGAATTCTAAGAGACCTGTCCCACCTTGGTGTGCGCGGAAGAATGTTTCATATAATTGAAAGTTACCTGTCAAACCGGACATTTCATGTCCGTCTGGGCAGTGTGCTCTCCCAAACATTTGTCCAGGAAACAGGCGTGCCACAAGGTGGCGTGCTTAGTTGCACACTTTTTATTATCAAGATGAATTCTTTGCACTTGTCCATTCCCCGCAATATGTTCTATTGTACATATGTCGACGACGTTCAGCTTGGCTTCAAGTCATGCAACTTGGCCATGTGTGAGCGGCAGGTTCAGCTGGGTTTAAATAAGGTCTCCAAATGGGCAGATGAAAACGGATTTCGACTTAACCCACAAAAAAGCGCGTGTGTCTTGTTCTCTCGAAAGAGAGGCATGCACTCGGAACCTGACATTCGACTGAACGGGCAACGCCTGTCCGTCAAAGCCGAGCATAAATTCTTAGGCTTAATCTTGGACAACAAGTTGACCTTCGTACCGTACATCAAGCATTTAAAAACGAAATGTTTAAAAGCCATGAATGTTATAAAAGTGTTGTCACGTACTACGTGGGGTAGTGATAGGCAATGCCTCATGAATCTCTATAGAAGCTTCATTCGCACCTGCTTAGATTATGGGGCCGTTGTCTATCAGTCTTCTACTCAAAGTGCCTTGAAGATGCTGGACCCTGTGCACCATTTGGGCATTCGCCTTTCTACGGGTGCTTTTCGCACCAGCCCCGTAGAAAGCCTTTATGTTGAGTCAAATGAGTGGTCGCTTCATCTGCAGAGAACTTACATGTCCTTTGTTTATTTCCTTAAGGTGAAAGCAGACAAGAAGCACCCCTCATACTCTACAATTAATGATTTGTCGAGCTCAACTCTGTTTCAAAACAGGCCTTCGATGAGGCAGCCCTTCTCAGTTCGCCTGAAGTGTCTATCTGAAGAAACCGCAGTGTCCCTTGAACACAGTTTAATGGCTCTTGTAGCATACCCGACACCGTGGTAGTGGCAGACTATTGACTGCGATGTGTCTTTTCTAGAAGTTACAAAACATGCACCTATTGCCCATATCCGAACATACTTTTTGGAACTTCAACACAAATACACACGCCCTGAGTTCTTCACAGATGCCTCCAAGACTAACTCCTCTGTGTCTTACGCTGCTGTCGGCCCATCCTTTTCGGATGCTGGCCCTCTACATCCACGCACAAGTATTTTCACAGCGGAAGCTTACGCGATACTTGTGGCAGCTAAATACATCAAACAATTACAAATACAAAAAGCAGTAATTTATACAGACTCTCTCAGTGTGGTAACGGCTCTGCACAGTCTTAAAAAACAAAAAACCCGGTTCTTGTCTCACTTTACTTCATTTTGTGCACACTCTACACACTCAAACAACATGTTGTAGTGCGCTGGGTACCAGGGCACTGTGAGATCCAAGGCAACGTGAGGGCGGATCAGCTCGCTGCATCCGTCCTTGAGAGCACCGCCATTACATCCATATCAATCCCGGCCCTTGATCTTAAGCCGTCTCTCAAACGAAACCTCAGGGACTATTGGCAGAGCAAGTGGCATACACACACACAAAACAAACTACACGTTATCAAGCCACACCTTGGCCATTGGCCACCAGTATCAAAATCACGTCTAACAGAGGTAACACTAACAAGACTCAGGATAGGACACACATACACGACACACACACATCTTTTGTCCGGTGGTGATCCACCATTGTGTGATAAATGTGGCGAGGCATTAACAGTTATTCACGTTTTAATTTACTGTAAACAGTTAGACACTCTAAATAGACAATACTTTCCATTATCCTACCGACAGCATATACCTTTACACCCTGCAATGTTCGTCGGTAGGGAACCACTTTTTAGTCATAAATCATTGTTAGCGTTTTTAAAAGAAATTCATAATTTTCATATCATATACCCGGGCATTCCGTAGCACGACCTCTCTAGAGAGGTTTTTGCTGTGGAGGTTACACAAGAAAGCACTTGCCTCACGGCCCTTGGAGGCAAAGGTATGAACGAGTGGGGCACTTGTGCTAATGCCATACATATCCACCATCGTCTTATTATCACCAACTTTTGTCATCATCCACACCATACACATCTTTCATGGCATGGTCATCATTTTATTACTTGTATGTTCTTACCCGCCTTATCGCGAGGCCCTTATACAGCCGCTTATCACAATCATTGTCCATATTTTTATTAAGATGAAATGGCGCTCTTTGGCCAACAAATGGCCCTTGCGCCAAAAAACACCATATATCATCATAATCAGCAGCAGCAGATCAAAACGGCTTTCACTTTTCTACTCGGAAAACCGTTCCCATACTTTTCTCGCAAAAGCGCAGCCTGTGTCTGGACCTTGTTTATAAAATCAACAATAGTGTACTGCCACTCAATCCAGAACACCAGTTGCTAAGTCTAGTCTCTGACAGGAAACTAAACTTCATTTCCCACATGAATTACACAAAAAGAAAGCAAGCAAGGCGCTCAACATCCTGAAAATACTATCGTGGAAACACTGGGGTGCCGATCGACCCTGCTTTTTACGCATATACTGCTCAGTTGTGCGCAGCATACTTGACTACGGCAGCGTTATTTACGGTTGAGCCAGAAAATGTTACCTCAGACGTCTTGACCCAATACATAATAATGGATTGCGCTTGGCGACTAGAGCGTATAGAACTTCACCTGTCCATAGTTTATAAGCTAAGAGCAACGAGCCTTACCTGGAACAAAGAAGAGCGCTGCTTACTGTATCCTATGTATTAAGAACCCGATCGAAACCAAGCCACAAACGTTACACTATTGTCTCTCACATCGGTACCAGAATACATTACAACAACAGACCACACACGATAGGACCACTGCTCCTGCGCTTTGAAGAAATACGTCTTGACTACAAAGTACCGGATCAGACACAAAGCATTGTCCAAATGCTGGAAAGACTGGCTCCATAGTTGGACTTTTTGCACTGCACTGACTTTCCCTTAACTCAATTAAAGAAGAAGGAAACTTCATGGGAACCAATTATCCAGGATTTTCTAGCCTTACAAGAAAAATATAACATGCACTCTGAATACTACACTGATGGATCAAAAACACAAGAATACACAGAAAATGTCGTCATATTAAAACACTCGGAAACATGTATAAGCCTGCCGCCATTTTTATCTATCTTCACCGCAGAAGTATTTGCTCTTTTGATTGCTCTCGAAGAAATTTTATGAAGAAACCACAAAAAAGCTGTCATATAAACTGACTCCTTTGGCGCATTAAAAGCCCTACATTTAAGGTCGGAAAACGAACCATTTCTTGGGGACATTTTACAGTACCTAGAAAGAGCCGAGAAAATGGCAAGACAATTCGACTTGTATGGGTGCCGAGCCATGTTGGTATCTTAGGAAATGAAAAGGCAAACAGGGTAGCAACAAGGGCAAGTCATCAAAGCATAGCAGAAATAAAGTCACCATTCAGAGACTGTTTCAACAGTTGTCGGACAGCCTTTATGGAAAAATGGCAAGAAGAGTGGCAGGCTGAAGTGCATAACAACCTTCAAATTGTCAAGCCTATTCTACGAGAATGGAAGTCATGCAATCACCAAAAGCGCTTCATCGAAGTAACACTATGCCGCCTGCGGATAGGTCATGCTCACCTCACTCACAACTTTTTATTGCGCGGAGAAGATCAGCCAAAATGCGAACATTGGAAGGAACCTCTGACTATTAATTATATTTTATTAGCATGCCCAGTTTTTGAAAAAAGAAGACACGCTTATTTTAAACAGTTTTACTGAACACAAAAACCTCTACACTCAATGTTGATACTATCAGAAAATGCAATGAGCCCCATAGAAGATGTTTTTCGGTTTCTAGAGGCCGTAGCTTTTTTAAACAAACTGTAAACAGAAATCTGTTTTTCACCTGACATTTTAACCCTGTTATCAAAATCACCTAGTGTCTGGTACATCAGAGCCATTGTTGCTTTTGGGCCATTAAACCCATCGTAACTAAGGTAAGTGATATTTAGTTTTGTTTTAAAGTGGTTATTCTGACAGCAATGCTGACATGACAAGCTTTCCTTGTTGCTGCCGCTGCTACTGCTCTGCTTGTTCAGCCTGATGGAGATGTTTTACTTTTTAAATAGTTGTTTTAACGAGACTCTTCAGTTCAGATTAGCAGTCATAGAATCCTAGTGCTGATGTTTTTATTTTCATAAACATGACACAGTTACCATTTTTCTTTATCGGCTGTACAGATAATTGTCAAATGTTAACAGGCTAGATACTTTCCGTTTTCGGTTGTTCTCATAAGAGAAATGTTGTTACCCCATAATTTCTTCGTTCATAGAAAGCGAACTTACATCGAAAGATAATTTAATGAAATTCCTATCTGCTGACTGAATAGTAGCATTTGATGAGTAAGAGAGGCTGTGAGCAATGTTGTAGAGGGAAAGAAAAGAAAAGCCCTTGTCAATGACGCTGCCAGGAATGTTGATTTTGGTGAGTTCGTTTTTGCAAAAGAGGAAAGCTTCTGGTGGCCAGTCAAACCAAGGACAATGCCGTGCCTGCATTCCTCACCTAAGCTACTTCAGCGCTTTCCTCATCCCCTCAGGGCACAACATGGCGTTGACTCCCCCTGCCCCCTCTAAGACGAAAGCTTGCTGGTATTTAAGGCAGAGGTAAAAACATTCTTCAGTGCTCCCACTTCATTGTATGGTTGAGGCTCCCGCAGGCGTCAACACCACAGAAATAAAAGGAGGGGATAGAAGACAGATCTTTAAATTAGGCCTGACATGTAGTTTTCTCGAAGTGTAGCATATCTGTGAAATTCTCTCTATTTAACTCAAATCCACTGTTTACAAGGTGAAAAAAAGAAGAGTTCGCGTTGCACCATGTAACCTTAGATAAATTATAAAAAGGCACGAAATACTCTCTTGGCAGTAATGTCAAGCGCTATTCTTTTTTTTTCGTGGTGGACCCAAAGTAGTTGCTTTAGTCTGAGTGATTTATTATTTTTCTATCCACAGAAAACTTAAAAATATTTCTCAAAACCAAAGGCGTACTTTCAAAGAAGAGAGAAAAAAAACCATGCACACAAAGAGTGGTCAACTGGCTGGTGATGTATATGTTGGCAAATGGAACCTTTTTAACGCGCTGCGGTTCCTTGACAATAGGAAGAAATTGGAACATCTAGGTCAAAGGGAGCAAAGCTGCAATTACGCAGAGGTACGAATAATCACACGTCTTTATAAACCAGCAACATTTAACGTCGCCATTTTGAAATCTGTTTTCATGTCCTAGTGAAACCAAGTATGCCTGAACATGAAGCTTGGTGACTACTACAGCCTGGTTTAGCAACGCTTTCTATCATTTTTCTTTATTCATAACGCAGCCAGGCCCATAGCCACGTGATTTCACCCCCCCTACCCCAATAAAAAAAGTTCCTTGCTACGGGCCTCATTATTATACAGCATTTGCAGTCAAGTTCCTTATGTGGAACTGCTTCGTTGTCTTGTCCAGCATGTTTTCAAGAACTTTGGTTCACGAATTTATTCCAAGAGTGCCAACCATCACCCGAAGCCAAAAATCAGTCTCCTGCAGTGCATACGCTTCATGCAGGCGTTTATACGTGCGCAACCCCTGCACCATTTCCAAGTACAGAACAGCCCGCACAAAAGAAAAGAAAGAACGACCCTCAGCACCTGACGCTGCTGGAACAGCGCACGCAGGTGGTAGAAAAAAAGGCTAAATGTATGGAGCAACCATCAACAGATCCCAGCGGCACGTCTGGAGCCGTCATAAACGCCTACCTCAAAGAGATGCCCCTTTGATGTGGGCAGAGTGTCCGGCCGAAATAATGTATGTAGTCACTCGCTATCTGAAGCACGAATAAAGACTAGTGAAACTTGATAACAAAAAAAGACAGTGACAAGCGATTTATTCTTCTACATTCAACAGGCACAGATCACCATAGCTGTAGTTGGACTTGTTAGGTCGCAGGGCGCCTCAGCTGGGTCACGTCGACACCAGCATAAGCGTCTTCCCATGAGACGGCCCCATTTCGCAAAAAATAATCGCAAAGCCTCTCTCGGACTGCTGCCACAACAACAGGCGAACAAGATTTTTTTATGGTGCAAGTCAAAAAACACCCGTTGGCCAGGAGTTTCAGTGATTTCGGGTGTCTCAGCATTTACTCCTCGTAGAACATTGTACAAGACATGTGGCAGCTTTGGGTAGTTGGTATGGCATGACGATAGTTGTAGCGCGAGAACAAAACGACGACACAGAGACAAGAAGTCCTTCGTGTCCTTTTTGTCTCTGTGTCGTCGTTTTGTTCTCGCGCTATAACTATCGTCATTATGCAAGACGCACGCCGCCCGTACCATTGACGTAGCCCTCGCTGGCTTTGCGTAGACTGTTATAAGCAGGAAGCGAAATCGGTGTGCCAGGATACCGAAAGCCTTCTTTGTGACTCGGTACGCCCTGGAGAGCCTAAAAAAGAAAAGAACAACAACGTGAGGTAAGGAAATGTGCTTCTTCAAATAGGCATGTAAACGAAGTTAGCAAAGTAATAGTAAAAGTAGTGATCACCAGTAATTGAATAATTTTTGCGCCAATGACAACTGAATCCCACCTAAAGGCTTCATTACGTTGGGCGACAACAGGCAGGCGTCGTCACCAACAATGACAGGTTGAAGCTGAAGATTTGCTTGCCCGGGTACTTACATCAAAGCAGGCAGCCTGGCTGTCTTTCTTGCACTGGCACGCTGCAGAGGCGTCGTCTGCCATCATGATTCATCGCCTTGAGAACCAGGTGTTTTAGCGTGGATAGAAAGGAACTTGCAGTTGTGGTTGGCTAAGGCAAACATAATCATGCTGTATGTCTTTAGTAGTTTGAATACAACGATCCACTTTTTGCTGGCCGCGCAATGGCTACATGCCTCCTCTGTCATTGGCGCATTTATCGCTTCTGATATGTGTGCACTCTAAATCTGTGCTAGGGAAACTGCCGACCTAATAAGTACTGGGACTTACCTGCTGCAACAAGGAAAAAATGAAAGAAGGAAACGTGAGACCAAAAATTTACACACACACACACACACACACACACACACACACACACACACACACACACACACACACACACGCACACGCACACGCACACGCACACACACACACGCATGCACGCACACACACACACACACACACACACACGCGCGCGCGCGCAAGATAATTAAAAGAAAAACAACTGTACTGAAGGTATGGATTCCAAGCCGCAAATATGTGTGGCACCGCAAAGTGCTTATGTGTGTGTGGCACCGCAAATGTGTGGCACCGCAAATATGTGTGGCACCGCAAATTCATGCAATAAAATGCAGAGGGTCTAAGCAGTGCAACGACTAAATTTATTTGTTTCTTTTTTTCTGCACATTTATTAAACCATGACGGTTCGCGCACATTTAAAACGACCAACAGGCACGTGTAGCAATTACGCTTGGTAAAAAAGAAAACGCCTAAATAAGTTTTTTTTTTCTCGTCAGCGACATTTACATGAGATTGCTATCAAACTCGGTACTTACCTGATGCCAAATAACGCAGCGTCAGTTGCAGTCGAGTCCTGAGACTCACCGCGCTGTGCATATTTGTGTCCTTTCTTCTAATCAGAAGTCCGACTAAAGCAAGCACGTTTTAGAACACACTATGCGGCATCCGGAGCACTGTTCGGTACTCTTCGGGTCTTGCTTCAGTAGGCTGTCGCAGAGCTGGTGCTGAATCCGCAGACATTTTTTCTCCATTTACTCTTTCACCCAGCAGGATCTCTTCCTTATTACGAAATGACGTTCATCGTCCTCCGTCTCCAAAACAGCAGCCATCATAGCGGCGTACCGACGCTTCATTGCGGCATCCATCTTCAAGCGAGTTGGTGGCTGCGTCTCATCAGTGGCGTGACACAGGCGAGGATAGTATTAAGCCCCTTCTGGCGTAGTCTGCCACACTGATCTCTTCCACCATTCGCCTGGTCCGTGTGAGCGAGGGACATTTGGGGGGACTTATCCTCGTCTGTTGACGTCACTAGGCACCGCCTTTATCCCCCGTGGATTTCTCCCTCGTGTGAATCCCGCTTGCAGGATGTTTCATGAAGTGTGTCCAATATCATTTAAAAAAACAGAAGTGAGGTATCTGCGCCCTCTTTGCCTTCCTGTGGCAAAAGGCATCTTCAGATGTGTATAAACAGTAATTACGGCAGGAATTATGAAAATTACCACAAATAACTTTGTAACAGTGGTAATAGCCGGTCGAGCAAATGGGCGACTTCAAGCCCTTCCTACGAATAGTCCATAGCCACCTTGAAATTTCGGAAAAGCGGCCACTGGCAATCACCGCGTGAGCGATGCAATTCGGCCGATGTAGCTAGCGAAACCAACGCACCAAACAGCGTATCTACCGTTCACTTCGACAACACCCTCAACGACGAAACTGTTTCCCTCACATAGGGGGTGAAGAATAGGCGAGGAAAACAGTGTCGTCATTGAGGGTGGTGTCGAAGTGAATGGTAGATGCGCTGTTTGGTACGTCAGTTTCAGTTTCTCCAGCTGCTTTAGGCTCATTGTATCGCTCCGCGCTGATTACCAGTGGCCGCTTTTTCTAAATTTCAAAGTGACTATGAACTATTCGTAGGAAGGGCTTGAATTCGCTCATTTGACTCGATCTACTGGCTATCACCACTGGTTAAAATTTAGATGTGTCAATTTTTATAATTACTGCCATGGTTAGTGTTTGTACGTACCAAAAGATGCCTTCTGCCACAGGAAAGGCAACGCAACAAGTAGCCGCCAGATACCTTTTTTTTCTGTAATTTTTGAAGAATATTGAGCCCAATTTTTGAAGCAGATGTATAAATGAAATGAAGCGCACACCACACCGTGGACCATTAGGTTGCTGATAAATGTGTAAACAAATTGTTACGGTAGAAATCCTCGTCTCGTCATCAATTTACGGCATTAAAATTACCACGCCATGTGCTCTTGGCACAAGAAATGCAGTCGCATTTCTTCACGATTACCTTCGGGGGGAGGGCAGAGGGGCATTTTTTTTCTCTAGTCAGGCAGTGCCGTTATATATGTTAACATGTAGCAAATAGGTCACCTGCAGCCCAAGTTACGTACATTTAGTGACGGCTCTCCTGAATGTCACACCACTTTCCCCATTGCTCTCTTACCGTTAACTACTACAGCTAAAACAAGCATGTGACTATTTGAATCTGTTTATCGTTTGTCATGGACGTGAATCGTCGGAATGAAGATGTGTATACTAAGTGTTCACGTGGAAGCGTTCACGTAAACGATGCTATAGCTGTCAAACATCAAGATACATTGCGCAAGCTCGGTTACATCATTATACAGTAAACATTCAACTCCTCTGTGACCAGGAGCATGAAGTATGCGAGAAAGATTCAACTAGCCCTGGAAGAACAAGTTTTAATTTTGTGATACAGATTACTAAGATGGAGGAATCTACCAGTTTTCTTTTTTTTCTTTCAGAAGAGACACCTACTGATCAGAACCGGCGCATTCATCATGGTATGCCAAGGTGGAAATGTTGTAGGCCCGTGTGCTCAGATTTGGGTGCACTTTAAAGAACCCCCGGTGGTCGAAATTTCCGGAGCCTTCCACTACGGCGTCTGTCATAATCGTATGGTGGTTTCGGGACGTTACACCCCACTTATAAATCAATCAACACCCACTGATGCAATGTCTACATTGCGGAATGCCATGCCTGCCATGCCAATTCCAATGAATGGGCTAGCCTTATAACTACTTGGAGATGAAGAAAAATGCTCTTTGGCTATCCACAGCTCTCCTCACAAGAAACCTTCAAGAAGGACAGCGCCGAGGCGTGTGTGTGTAACTGCTGTGAGCATGAAGTCAATGCGACGTCACGCCCTATAAAATTTAATATGTGTAATTTCAATTGTTCTTTGAATCGTTCACTGTACATCACGCCTTGCCCTACTCACAGATATCTAATCGCACTGGTCCCCCGCTTTATCTTTCGCTACTAGGTAACCAGACCACTGCATTGAACGTGTATTTTTATGCGAGCCGCAAACAATTTGCACGGCCGCCATTTCTCGCGCCCTTTCTGTTTTAATTACCTCATTTATGTTCACAGGTGTATTATAGCAAAACGGTAGTTTTGGATAGTTGGTAATGGTTCAGTTTAAATGCAAATAGTGAGGCGCAGTACAAGAATGAGACTAGAAAAGAGGAATGGCAGAGACAAAGAAGGCCTCTTCGTCATAGCACCTCAAACTGCCTTCTCACAAAAAGCGCTGCAAGCCACGAAGAACATCAGTCCTTAGGACGTCAAAGTTCACAAATTAAAATTTAGAGCATTGAAGAAGTTTGAAGGTTATTGTGACATCATGAAAATATAAGTAACATGGTTAACAAGCATTACAGGAGGAGGTCCCGAAGTACACGCTGTCAATGGGACCTCCTTGCGATATTGTAATAATTGAATACAAAGCAGGCAAATGGCGAGCAAAGAAAAACTTGTGTGTGTGGAAGAGCATCGCATAGAGTTTCTCCAAAATACCTAGAGGGAAGTGTGGCGCCACCATCTATGCGACTTCCTGAAGGGGCGATGTTGGAGCGCTGGGAATGACGATATATGTGTCTGCGAGGTTTGTGTTGGCTGGTGTTGAGTGAAGCTTCAGCTCAAAAGCAAATACGACTGCGTAAATAAAACTTCACTAAAGCAAAACCTTTATACGTTGATTTTGTTCAAGCATATTACATTCTGAAATAAATGTCCAGTTATCTTCACGGCTGGATCAAATGGCGAAACAAAGAAACAGACCACATAAATGTGGCGGAAATAACGCTCGCTTTGTCTGCCTGCCAAGTTTAGCGGTCGTTGGTTACCTCTTACGCTTGATAAAATTGTACATCAACGTAAAAGGTTCTAGTGTAAATACAACACGTTTCTGTTCCTTGACAAAATAGATAGCTTATTACGTGCTCTTTTCTAAAAAAATCAATCATTTTACCGTGAAGCCGGACGCGCTTTCAAGGTATACAAATACGAGTTAAGTTCAGAGCTCACGTATCACGTCATTCTCTTGCATCCAGCAGCTCACTAGCGCCAGATCTTCCTCTAGGTATGATTGTGCGAAACTCTATGAAGCACCAAATGCGTTATTTGAAGGGGCAAGTTATCTTTTCACCCACTTTTCTTTCTTAACATTTTCATTCATTACAATTCGGTCTAATAACTTTCCCTATACTTTCCTTGGCATTGTTGTCTGTTAGATTTACTTATTATTGTGTCAAAACACGGAACAACGAGCCCTAAGTACACACTTCTGTAAGGTCTGGCGTCGCAGGCCAGGGGGGTGAGTCTTCTTTGTCGCAGAAGGGTGCGCTTCCCAAAGAGCTGATTCTCGGGAGACGATAATCCCGGCGTAAGGACGCTTGTTCTGGTAAGAAGACCATGGTGTTGTGACTGGCGCCGGAGCTGACGAGAGAGAGGCGCTCTTTGGATCTTCAAACAAGTAGCTGACAGGCCGGCTGCCTATGACTGCCAGGCATTACCTCTCCTAGCCGGAGGGTCAGACGACGTGTCGCCACGACGCCGTAAGACACTCGAGAGAGGACAACAAGTACAGCATCTTCTCTGGAAGAGACCGCGGCGGCCGCCGCAAATCACCCCGCTAATTAAGCGAGCAGTTCGGCGAACCCTTGAAGTATGCTGTCTTGAGCTTGGGACCCCTCGACCAGCGGCACACACACGACGAGGAAGTGCCTCACTGGCGCCACCTTGAATTGCAGTGATCACGGCACAATATTGAACGTTCACGTGGGCCGTGCATGCTCGTCCCCCTCGCCAGTTGTGTGTGATATGTGATTAGACAGTACCATCTGAACGTGTTTCCTGATATAGGGATCTGGGAAGCACATACCCTTTATAATGAGCCACCCGGCTCATTCGAAGGAGTGCCATGTAGAGGAACGCCAGATTCGAAAGCTTGCCATGTAAGAAAGAGCTCGTCATGTACGAGAGCTCATCTTGTATATATAGCAAATAAACCCTCCTCAAGTCTCTCTTCCTCCTGCCTCGACAACTTCATACCGGACCTCCGGTGCCTTCAAACCCCGGTCGCCAAAACGGTTGGTCGCAATTTTTAACAACCAGCTAGGTGGTCCCCGGCAAGCGGAGTGCCGGCGGGTGACGTGAACGCATCCGGTGTATCGACACCCACCCTTCTGCATTATAGTTCGCGGGACGGCTGTCACACTGGACAGTGTAGCGATCTCGCAGTAATGGTATGGGCCCGCAGCTGAAGCAGCGCCACCATGCATCGTATGCGTTCGCGCACTTCGCGGAACGTCTTGTGTAGGCCGGTCCTTTCATCTCTCCCCCTCAGACCAGGAGGTCAAGTGCTTCAGTATGATAGCAAGAGGAGAGGACGGCAACAAGTGTGTTTAGTCTGTCCAATACACGCATTGAGTTGTTTTGGTTGGCCGTGAGGAGAATTGGGAGGGGCAACCTAAGGGTTAAAAGTTGGCTCCCGTTTCCTCACAGTCGTCCTTGACGCAGCAAAGAGTGCTCTGCACACTGGGCTCTGCCAAGGCAACATGGGACGGTTCCAATGGTGAAGAGTTTTGTAAATTTGTACATAGGTTCCTGTACATAAAGTCGAGTTGTTTCTACGTATCGAAAGGCACTGGTCTCCATCCTTTACAAGCAGCAGCAGCTACGACAAGACACGACGGACACCATGCAACCAAACTTCCACTCCCTTCTATAGCAACCGCTGCTACGCAACTGAGAGAGCTCTGCTCAAGGGAACAGAAGGAGTGGGTAGAAGGTTCAGTTTTACTGTTTTACTACTTCCTTCCATCATTCAATAACGAGGGTGTTGTACTCGCAGACTTGGTGCCTTTACGTTGTATACCTGGTCGAAATTTCCGGAGCCCTCCACTACGGCATCTCTCATAATCATATGGTGGTTTTGGGATTTTACACCCCACAAATCAATCAATTTACGCTGTATACGAGGAACTATTACCCAGCTGCCAGGTCGTAATAAGTTCGTGTACTACGTGACGCCACACTGGCATGCATATATATATATATATATATGTGAAAGATAGGAAACGTCTTGGAAACCTAATTTAAAACAGGTAATACAACAATGAAGTGGAAAGCGAAAGAATGAAATTACTAGATAGTATAGTAAAAAGAGATAAAAAATGAAATACTGTTGCTATAAAACAGGTAAAAAAAGAGAAGAAAAATGAATCTGAAAGTGGAGCCACGAATTGACCTAGTTGCAAGGCCAGAACCTTCAGAAATTCTCCACAGCTGTAAAAAAATTCTGAGAGCCTCCACCTGCACACTTTCATCGCGTCGAAAACCAACAAGCCTGGTGTTTCTTTTCGTGCAATTGTGGCAGAAAGAACCTTTTTACAGCGAGACGTTTTGAAGTTTTTGCGAACAGAAAAGGACTTGTCAGTGCGTCACCAGTTTAAGATTCCGAACTAGAATGAACTTGCTAGTTTTAAAGGGCGGTTGAGAGGAAGGGCAATGCCCACGTGTTTTTGTGCGCTGTGCTGCTGAGATTGAATGAATGTGGAAGCCTTAAATATTCAGAAAACTAATTTAAATGTCATCAGCTTTGCTCCAGCCAATGCTTACGACTATAGCGTTGTAGGCAGTAGCATCCGCAGTCACCAGAGAGCTGTCTGTTGTGTCATGCCGGAACGAGACAGTTTTCGCACTGAGTGCTTGTAGGCACAGTAAAACCGCATTCGTGTACGAGCTTCATTGCTGCATCGCGACTAGTAGCGCCAAGTTACTTTTGTTGACCAAGTTACTTTTTTTCTTACATTGTGATTACAATGGCAGTTTACACGGGTAGCTCGAGTGTGCCATCAATTCTCAGTCAACAAGTTGTGCTGGAGAGTTTTGTTTGTAGTTTCTTTTCAATTGTTGAACTTACCAGGGCAATGTTTGTTAGGATACTTAGCGTGTGTATTGCTTCCATAGTTTCATGTGGTATCACGGCCATATTCAGAGACGCAACCCAAATGTCCTGAGTCCTCTCCACTCTTTTTTTTATTCTTTTTGATACACCGATAAGAGTCGACATCAAGCTCTGCCAGCTCATCCGCTTACAAAAAGTCCTCTATCCATCCCTGTGTACTGGAAAAAATGCGCGGAGCTTTTCCTATGAACCTGAGAAAAAAATGCGTTTTCAAGAAGTTCTACTTTGGAGAGCAGATGAGCTAGTGTTCGTTTCATGCTGAGGTGCTTTTGCAAGTGTCATGTTGCGTTACATGGTGAGGTGCTTTCGCAAACTACCTTCATGCAACAAGTTGACACTGTAAGGCGACAGTTTAGGCCACAAAAGCGATGATGTTAACCCGAATATTCTTTGCGTACGTACCGTGTTATTTACGAGGAAACAGTGAAAGGATAGTTTATAAAATGTTATCTAGTCGGCATCTAGTTCTTGGAGCAAGCAACTCATTTAATTGTTCACTTTTCACGCGTGTGAGGAGTGGAACATAATATATTTTAATAGCACGGTAATTCTATACATACCATACGTTGGGTACTACAACAGCAAAATACTTTTATTTCATAATGTAGTCAAGCTCTACGCTTAAATTAAAATTGAATGCATAACGCATGAGATTAACCTGGCTGTCACTTATGAAATACGCTTTGCTAGGTCATCTATATGCAGAGGTGAGTGAGTTCGCACTAATTCATTACGGCGTAAATGTAGCGCGCAAAAGACACTGACAAGAAAGTGTAGACCACAAGCGCTTACTCACAACTGGAAGCTTTAATGCTTGATCCTAAAATATGTAACATTTGGTGCTTAAAATAATCCCGCACATGCGCATCGTAGACGAAACAAAAGACAATAAATCAAACCAAAAACACAACTCCTGCACCTTCCTCCCCACCCGTATACCCCATTTCCATCAGTAGTGCGCTCCTTTGTCTGATAAGGCCAAAGAAGGATTGCTAATGCACATGGGATCCCTCGCGTTAATGTGGTAAGCCTTGACAAGTTCTCGTGTCGTGCGACACGAGAACTTGTCGTGGGGATGAAATCCCAGCTGTGGTGGCTGCATTTTCGTTGGAGGATATAAAATGCTGTAGGCCCTGCTGCTGAGATTTAGGTGCGCGCTAAAGAACCTCAGGTGGTCGAAGTTTGCGTAGGTCTCCTCTACGGCGCCTCTCATCATTTGGTGGTTCTGGGACAGTTAACTTCACATATTATTAGTAAACGTGGAAGCCTGAGTCAGCGCCGCCAGTAGCCACTATGGCGAGTACAAAAAGCTTTTTTTTCCTTGCTGGTTAACAACAGGTCGCACGTGATAAATTTACGAGCTTGTAGCTGACAAATATTTTCTCGTATACTATACCTGACGGAATTACGTCTGCCAGAACAAGACCCTCGCAATAATTGTAGAAAAGACGTGTAGATTTAAGGGCTCGTTTTGTACTTTTCGACAATATAAATGAGAACTAACAGACAATGAGGCCAAGGAAAGTGTAAGAGATCTTATTAGAATTAATTATAATGTGCATGTGAAGAAAGAAAAGGGGACGAAAAGATTACTTGCCACCAGCCCTAACCAGCCTAACCGTAGGGCAAGGCCTTCCACTATTTTCCACAAGTGGACACAAGGTCGTAGTTCTCAGGATTCAGGGCTGCTCTCAGACGAATGCTTAGAAATGATATGCCACCCGCCGCGCTGTGTGCAGCACTGACGGTATTTGTTTCATTACTGAAAGTTTTAATGCTATTATTCGGTCCATTCGCTCATCAATGAAATATAAATAGCTCCTGTGGTGATTGGTAACCTAGGTAGTGTTTCAATAATCTTCATCGAACGACCTCCACATCAGCTTGTTTTCGGTAGCAACTTTCTTTAGAAGCACTTTGCTCCAACTGACTTCTTCGAAGGGGTGGCGCAGTTAAGCCTGCCGTCTTCTTGTGACGCCAAAACCTGTGCAGGGCAACGCTTAAATTCGGGTGCACAATACTTTCGTTACTGCATAGTTTTGCTAACCTCCGTCCGGTAGACCAGACTATGTCATCAATATATATATATATATATACAAATATATAAATATAAATAAATAAATATATATATATATATATATATATATATATATATATATATATATATATATATATATATATATATTTATATATAAATATATATATATATATATATATATATATATATATATATATATATATATATATATATATATATATATATATATGCATGCGTTATAACTTACCACGCTTCCAATATATTGCGTCACAAATTCTCCTAGTGAGAAGTTTATAATGAAAACTGATTTGTCGACGATGCTTTCAAAGCATTATGGCATGTTCACACATAATATGATTGCGAAATAGCCAAGAAATACTACATACCAAGCTACTCTCATAATGCACACAAAACTGGCATTTGCGCTACTGGTTCCGGTGGGAATGGGTGGTCTAACATTTTTGCTTTATCTGGTAAGAAGGCAGCGAAGACGTGAGGTTTATGAAGCAAAATGACGGGATATAAATTGAGCGCCAAATTTAACCCAAAACTGAAAAAAAAACACATTTTGAGAAAAAATTTCTTTATCCATTTGGCCTCATGGCGTAATTGCTTATCCTAGCAGCTAAACGGCTGCCACATCAGAATAACATTGCCCACGCCACACGAGCGTGAGTCTATCATCTGTTCACTACCATAGAAACTATAAGGAATTAAGAAGAAACAAAGGTACAATTTCCAAGACAGTGACGTAGCTTTCGCCCCTCTGGAAGAAAGCTCGGCCTGACCGCCAATGGCAGTGTTCACTTTCTGAAACAACGGACACCATGCGGCATCCATGCGGAGTCACCTTTTGCCTCGTTTGCCTCACAGATTATATTTCACGGCCACCAACAAAGCCTTGCTTCGAAGACACTATTGCAATGAATGAACACCAACTGCTGCTTCAATACTAAATTAAAAATTGGGCAGATCCTACGTACCTTGCGAATCGACGCTATGTGACGCAGGTGGAGGGAAGGGGACAGTGTTGCAATTTCTTTATTGAGCCTCACGGTATAAAATGACGCTAAATATGCGTACAAACGTTGGATGCACCGACATATGCTGAACATGATGATGATGTTTGATGTTTTATGGTGCAAGGGCCGATTCACGGCCAAAAAGCGCCAGTTCATCTTACTAAAAATATGGACAATGATTGTGATAAGTGGCTGTATAAGGGCCATAAAATTCCTCGCAGTAAGGCGGGTAAAAACATACAAGTAATAAAATGATGACCATGCCGTGAAAGGTGTGTGTGGTGTGAATAGATGACAAAAGTTGGTGATAATAAAAGACGATGGTGGATATGTATGGCATTAGCACAAGTGCCTCACTCGTTCAAACCCTTGCGTCCAAGGGCCGTGAGGCATGTGCTTTCTTGTGTAGCCACCGCAGCAAAAAACCTCTCTGGAGAGGTCATGCTACGGTATGCCCGGGTATATGACATGAAAGCTGCGAATTTCTTTTAAAAACGCTAACAATGATTTATGACTAAAAAGTGGTTCCCTATCGACAAACATTGCAGGGTGTGAAGGTATATGTTGTCGGTAGAGTTATGGAAAATGTTGTTTTCTTAGAGTTTCTAAATGTTTACACTGGATTAGTATGTGAAGGACTGTTAATGTTTCACCACATTTGTCGCACAATGGTGGATCGTCACTAGACAAAAGATGTGTGTGTGTTGCGTATGTGTGTCCTATCCTGAGTCTCGTTAGTATTACCTCTGTATAGCGCGATTTTGATACTGGCAGCCAATGACCAAGGTGTGGCTTAATAATGTGTAGTTTGTTTTGTGTGTGTGTATTCCACTTGCTCTGCCAGAAGTCTCTGATGTTCCGTTTGAGAGACGGCTTAAGATCAAGGGCCGGGATAATTATGGGTGTAGTGGCGGTGCCCTCGTGGACGGATGCAGCAAGCTGATCCGCCATCACGTTGCCTTGAATTTCACGATGCCCTGGCACCCAGCACACTACAACATGTTGGTTGAGTGTGTAAAGTGTGCACAAAATAGAGTAAAGTGAGATGAGGACAGGGGTTTTTTGTTTTTTAAGACTGTGCAGAGCCGTTACCACACTAAGGGAGTCTGTATAAATTACTGCTTTTTGTATTTGTAATTGTTTGATGTGTTTATCTGCCACAAGTATCGCGTAAGCTTCCGCCGTGAAGATACTTGTGTGTGGATGTAGAGGGCCAGCATCCGAAAAGGAAGGGCCAACAGCAGCGTAGGACACAGAGGAGTTGGACTTAGAGGCATCTGTAAAAAACTCAGGACGTGTGTATTTGTGTTGAAGTTCCAAGAAGTATGTTCGAATATGGGCAATAGGCGCATGTTTAGTAACTTCTAAAAAAGACACATCGCAATCTATAGTCTGCCACTGCCACGGTGGCGGGTATGCTACAGGAGCCATTAAATTGTGTTCGAGTGACACTCCAGTGTCCTCGGCTAGACCCGTCAGGCGAACTGAGAAGGGCTGCCTCATTGAAGGCCTGTTTTGAAAAAGAATGGAGCTCGACAAGTCATTTATAGTAGAGTATGAGGGGTGCTTCTTGTCTGCCTTCACCTTAAGGAAATATACAAAGGACATGTAGGTTCTTTGCAGATGAAGCGACCACTCATTTGACTCAACGTAAAGGCTTTCTACGGGGCTGGTGCGAAAAGCACCCGTAGAAAGGCGGATGCCCAAATGGTGCACGGGGTCCAGCATCTTCAAGGCACTTTGAGTAGCAGACTGATAGACAACGGCCCCATAATCTAAGCGGGTGCGAATGAGGCTTCTATAGAGGTTCATGAGGCATTGCCTATCACTACCCCAAGTAGTACGTGACAACACTTTTAAAACATTCATGGCTTTTAAACATTTTGTTTTTAGATACTTGATGTACGGCACGAAGGTCAACTTGTTGTCCAAGATTAGGCCTAAGAATTTATGCTCGGCTTTGACGGACAGACGTTGCCCGTTCAGTCGAATGTCAGGTTCCGAGTGCATGCCTCTCTTTCGAGAGAACAAAACACACGTGCTTTTTTGTGGGTTAAGTCGAAATCCGTTTTCATCTGCCCATTTGGAGATCTTATTTAAACCCAGCTGAACCTGCCACTCACATATGGCCAAGTTGCATGACTTGAAGCCAAGCTGAACGTCGTCGACATATGTACAATAGAACATATTGCGGGGAATGGACAAGTGCAAATAGTTCATTTTGATAATAAAAAGTGTGCAACTAAGCACGCCACCTTGTGGCACGCCTGTTTCCTGGACAAATGTTTGGGAAAGCACACTGCCCAGACGGACACGGAAAGTCCGCTTTGACAGGTAACTTTCGATTATATGAAACATTCTTCCGCGCACACCAAGGTGAGACAGGTCTCTTAGAATGCCGAACCGCCATGTTGTATCATACGCCTTTTCGATATCTAGGAACACAGAAAGAAAATATTGTTTATGGACGAAGGCGTCTCTGATCTGTGCCTCGATACGAACAAGGTGGTCTGTGGTGGATCTACCTTCTCGAAACCCGCACTGAAATGGGTCGAGCAAATTATTTGTTTCAAGGAAATGTTTAAGTCGGCAGTTTATCATTTTTTCGAAGACTTTGCACAAGCAGCTTGTAAGTGCTATAGGCCTATAACTCGAGGGTAAAGAAGGGTCCTTGCCCTCTTTCAAAATGGGAATAACAATAGCCTCTTTCCAGGAGGTAGGAATAGTGCCAGAAGACCAAATAGCATTGTACAAACAAAGTAAGGTTTTACGGGTTTCGTTTGGTAGGTTTTTTAACATTTCATACATCACACGGTCAGAACCTGGGGCAGAAGTTCTGCAGGAGTTTAGAGACATTTGCAGCTCAGCTAGACTGAAAGCTTGGTTATATGCCTCGGATCTAGTGCATTTGTGTTCGAGTTTCTGCTTTTCTATTCTTGTTCTGTATTTTTGGAAAGTGTCAGTATAGTGGGACGAGCTGGATACCCGTTCAAAGTGTGCCCCGAGGAAGTTTGCCTGATCTTCCAAGGTATCACCTTGAGTGTTTACGAGTGGAAGTGTGTGTACTTGTTTCCCTGCTATCCTACCGACCATGTTCCAGACTTTTGCCTCCTGTGTGTATGAATTAATCCCTGACAAAAACTTCTGCCAGCTTTCTCTTCTGGCCTGCCGACGCGTTCTCCTTCCTTGAGACTTTATTTTCTTGAACGTGTCAAGATTTTCCGCTGTTGGCGAGTTGCGCAGCAATCTCCATGCCCTGTTCTGTTCCTTTCGCGCATTACGACACTCCGTGTTCCACCATGGGACGTGTCGTTTGCCGGGCATTCCAGATGTTTGCGGTATGCACCTGGCTGCTGCGTCAGTTAGAAAAGCTGTGAAGTACTTCACAGCTTCATCTATGTTTAACCTACATATGTCTGTCCAACTCAAACGTGTAGTGTTGTGGAACTGTTCCCAGTCTGCTTTGTTTATCAGCCATTTGGGAACATGTAGAGGACATTCATATGTTGTTTGTGAACTCAACACTACAGGAAAATGGTCACTTCCATATGGATTGCTTATGATTTTCCATTTCAATAGGGGTAGAAGTGAAGGTGATACGATGCTGAGGTCTATAGACGAGTAAGTTTTGTTGGCAACGTTATAGTAGGTTGGCTCTTTCCTATTCAACAAACAGGCGCCGGAAGAGAAGAGAAATTGTTCAATGAGACGACCTCGTGCATCACAGCGAGAATCGCCCCACAGTCCACTATGCGCATTTAGGTCCCCAAGAAGCAAATAAGGTTCCGGTAGTTCGTCTATTAGGGACTGAAATTCACGTTTTTCAAGACGTTGGTGGGGAGGTACATACAAAGAGCAGATGGTGACGAGTTTGTTTAAGAGTACCGCTCGAACAGCCACCGCCTCAAGGGATGTCTGGAGTGGTAAATGTGTACACGCTACTCCTTGGTTAATAATAATGGCTACGCCACCGGATGACGCCACAGCATCATCTCGGTCCTTTCGGTATATGACGTAAGCACGTAAAAAATTTGTATTGGAGGATTTAAGATGTGTTTCCTGTACACACAGCACTTGAGGTGAGTGTTTGTATAAAAGCTCTTGGACGTCGTCGAGGTTTTTAAGCAGGCCTCTGACGTTCCAATGTATAATTTGTGTTTCCATATTGGATGTAAAGTAGTGCTGTGTGTACGTTAAGGGAGTGACTTGTTTAAACTGAAAGGTCGAGCTCAAGTAGCAGGGCTATTATCAGGCCCTGTTATGAGCTTTTTAGTTTTCTTGGCGCGCTCCAGAGAGCCGCGCCGCTCTTTTGGCACCAGAGGTGCCGCCGTATCGATTGCCTCCTCGGAGGCACTGGATGCCCGCTCATGCGAGCTGGTTTTTCGAAGCTTGGGCCTCGCCTGGCGAGGTGAGGCCTTGAGACCCGAGGACCCTGGAGTCCCTGGTCTCTGTTCAATAGTAGGCGGAGTAGACTCAACTACTGCCGCCTTGGGGGCAGGCGCCACAGCCAATGGCTCGCTCTGCGCAGGCCGAAGGAGTGGCGAGGGCTGGTGCGACACTGCCCCCTGGCGCGCCGCATCAGCATATGTAGGGCCATAAAATGGCGAGACTCTTTTTCTTGTTTCTTTAAATGTAATGTTTTCTTTTATCTTTAAAGTGATGATTTCTTTTTCTTTTTTCCAGAAAGAACAAGAACGTGAGTACGCGGCATGATTACCGCCACAGTTTACACAGTGTGCAGGTGCTTCGCAGTTGTCGGACGCATGGCCCACGACTCCACACATAGCACAAGTTTTCTGGCCACGACAGCTTTGCGAGCCGTGGCCATATCTCTGACAATGGAAGCAACGGCGGGGGTTGGGAATATATGGCCTCACAGATGTTTTTGTGTACCCAGTCTGAATTGTTTCTGGCAAATCGCTCGAAGCAAAGGTCAGTACTAAGTGTTTTGTTGGTATTTCCTTTTGATCTCTTCTTATCTTAATGCGCTGTACGTTTGTCACGTTCTCTCTCTTCCATCCTTCAAGAAGTTCAGCTTCGGTCAGGTCAAGCAAATCTGCGTCCGAAACGACCCCGCGAGAAGAGTTCATAGACCTGTGTGGCGTAATACTGATGGGTGTGTCTCCAAACGTTGTGAGGGTGTTCAGTTTATCAAATTGGTCTTTGTCACGTACTTCGAGGAGTAGATCTCCACTGGCCATTTTGGTAACCTTGTACCCGGCACCGAGAGTTTCGGTTAAGGACCTAGCCACTACGAAGGGGGATACTGTTCTGGCTTGCTTGTTAGTTTTTTCGCAGTGTTTAACGTGGAAATGAGGAAAGGTTTGTCTTGGCCGGAGGAAAAAATTGATATCTTCGGTGCGTACCCGCTTTGAGGAGGCACGATCACTTAATAGGGGAAATGCTTTATGCATGCCAGTTTAATTTTCTTCAGAAGCGTTGGCGGCCACCCACCACGGAGCCCAACAAGGGGACGCTACAAGTTTGTGGATGCTAAAACCTGCAGACGCCAGCCGTACAACGCAACTATAACCCAATGCGCCTAGACCAAGGTAGGCTATTTGCACAGGGTTAACCCTCGCCGCCAGGAAGTTTGGAAGTAAACAGAAGAGAGTAGAAGACAGGACAGATAAACAGTAAGAGATAAAGACGAAGATGTAGGGAGAGAGAGATAGGAAAAGGCGACTGCCGATTTCCCCTGGGTGGGTCAGCCCAGGGGTGCCGTCTACGTGAAGCCGGGGCCAAAGGGGTGTGTTGCCTCTGCCGGGGGGCCTTAACGGTCCAATCACCCAGCGTCGGCTCAACCCCCAGGATCCCCTTTTCCCCGGACACGGCAAAGCCACGCACGGCTAGGCGTGGGAGGGAGTAGAAACTCCCCCGTTAGCTCGGGTCCGTGGTGTCGCTACACACCAAACGCCTACTTGCGCAGGCGCCCCTGCGGGGGACATATGCTGAACAGTTCCTGATGTTTGTATTACCAGTACTTTGCTCTTGCGTAACGATGCCAACAGGAACATCAGTACTAGCAACACCAGGAGCGATAAGCTGATATGAAGCGCTTGTGCTTCAGCTCATGGCACCTAACTACAAGAGACGTTAATGCGACGGGAAGGCCCTTTGGGTTGTCCAGGGCACTGGACAAACCAAAACAATTCCATGTGTAACTACTCTTCCTAAGTGCAGCTGTCGTCTGTTTTCTGTTTTATTTTACTACCCACTCAATTGTGCCATGCACGACATGCCCAACAGCAACCCTGTGCACAGCCGGGACGCCCCCCTACACGCGTAATTTAGAAGCGCGCAAGGAATTTGCATTGCACCCGCTTGCACAGCCTACCGCAATACGGGGCACCCCTATTTTTACGACGAAATGTTGACAGGGCGCGGAGTAGTTAGAGGCTTGGAACTTCTTAAAATGCCCGCTTACCAGCCTCTGCCACAATACGCGGCCCCCGTCCTTCTACGACGAATTGTTTACGGGACACCGAGTAGTTAAAAGCTTAGGACTTCCTGAAAAGCTCTTTTTTGCCCCACACCGAACCGCCAGTGCCAGGAGGGGCCGTCTGATCGGGAGGAATGCGTTAGTAAACGGAAACATACACAGACCGCTGACATCAGAAAAGTGAAGGGGAGAGGGGGGAGAGAGATGAGGGGGGAAGTGGAAGGAAGAGTGGAAGGGAGCACCCTACGGGCGTCCACCGTATATTCTTTTTCTCTTTTTTTCTTTTTTTCTTTCCTTTCTCTTTTTTTTCTTTTTTTTCTGTCTTTATCCTCTTTCTTTGCCCTCTGATTTGAGATTGTATAAAGCTGAGCACCAACAAACTGTATCTTTAATCCTGATGAAGGCCAGACTCTAGGCCGAAACGTCGAAATAAACCACGTTGTGACCGCTCACGGAGGATCTACTGGACTATATGCAACGCTACGGCCACTCAACCACCATGCCTGCCTATATATATATATATATATATATATATATATTTACGATGTTTACGAAATTGGGTCGCCAGCACTGCAACCACAATCGGCGTTTCGCAAAGATAAATGGTCTATTTCGAAAGTACCTCCGAGACCTGCCTTGGCTCTCTGGTTGCCGCACAGAATGCTTTGTGTGATTACTGCTGGGACCATGACATTTATTCTTTGCAATCGTCGGGTCAACGCTGCCGATCTCAGGTTTTTATTAAAGCTCACGCGTTAAAATTACCCATGTGTGTTCTCGTTATTCCTGGTAGATGCAAGGTGTCAATTCCCTTTGGCACATGCCCGCGTTCATACCCGCACCCGGGCATGTGTAACTGCCTGGCGACAAGTGTTTGATGATGTACGTGACGGGATTTCACATTATTCATATCTTGACTAGCGCGCCATTTTCGTCAAACCATCTTACCCTGCCCTACTAGTTTGGTTCACGCCAAGTTAAGAGGGTGATTATGAGAGCACCCCGACGTAAGCGGCTAGATAGATAGATAGATAGGTAGATAGATAGATAGATAGATAGATAGACAGATAGATAGATACGCAGGTATATTTAAAAAGTGGTTGCAGTACATAAAGAAATACTTCGCATTTAATATCGTAACACTGCCTTGACAGTGGACACATGTAACCTTCAAGTCTTCAAATTTTTGAGGCTCGTATATAGCAATAAGTTATAGTTGTTGCCTTCATTGACCCTAACATTGAACACTCACGTCTACTTTTGTACTCCCTGCTTACCTAGCGCCTTAACAGTCAGATATATATATACATTGTAACAAGCGAGACAGACACAACACCCGTTCGTCGGGCAAGCTCTTCTATTCTGCCTTTTCTTCCTCGCTTTCCAGCCTATGGCCCACAGCTGCCGCGCCGCTTTTTATTACATTCGGCTACACTGCGGACCTGACAGAGAAAAAAAAGAAAAAGAAATGACAGTTCATTGCACCTGCAGCGGTCCGACTGCTTTTTTCAAGCGCGAGACATGCACGGCAAAGTTGTTTCTTTTGCGTTTATCGAGAGCGAAGTTCGCATCTGAGGTGTTCACACGCCAGGTATTTATTCGTACATGCTGAGTAATTATGGATGGCCCGTCGAACTTAGGGAGTAATTTCTTGCCAGGCCCGCTGGTGCCCCTTTGCACCCAGACCTCGTCACCGATGTCGTAAGCAGGAGCGGGTCTACGGCGTCTGTCATAGTGGCGCTTTTGTTCTTCTTGTGCGTGGGTGGCTTTCTTGATAGCCTCAGTTCAGATCTTCTGACAGGCCGCTTTGCGATCGTTGACACGTGAAGTTGTAATGGGAGCATCTAGACTGAGGACCGCTTTCAGCTGTGGTAGTTTTCCATAAATGATTTCGTTGGGCGTTTCCCCGCTAGACGTCTGCAGTGCCGTGTTAATCGCAAAAGCGACTGACTGAAGTTGGACGTCCCAGTCGGCCTCTCCTCTTTTGCCTGCCTTCGTATATGGAGCAAGTCGTGCCTGGGTGCTCTGGTTGGTTCTTTCAGTAAGGCCGTTTGCTTGAGGATGAAACGCGGATGCGAAGTGGTGCTGCACGCCCGCCGTGCAAAGGTACTTTTTCATTTCCCCGCTACGAAATGTTGTAGCCCGATGCGATATTAACTTTTTTGGTAAGCCATGTCGCCTTTCAAATCAATACTTGAGGAAGTCGATTAGGTAAGTGGATGCAAGAGATGGCACGGCCTCCACTTCCACGTATTTTGACAGGTAGTCTACTGCTACAATGACGTAACGATTTCCCGTTAGTATGCAATGGAGCAGCAAATTAGTGCCTGGTAGTTCTGCTGTATTGCTAGAGAATACTGGCTGATGGCGAGCCAATAAAGAAGATAAGGTAGGTGGAGTGGACGCCTCACCTGTCGGTGGTGGCAGGGTTGTGGCGGTAGTCCCAGCTGTTGACGACCGGAGCTTGACGTGGCCGCGATGTATAGTGAGCTCAACGTCATCAGATAACAAGAAGTCAGCACCAAGGATCATGTCGGCAAGGAGGTCTTCAAAGACGGGAATGGCTGGAAGAACTTCAGTGCCCGCTGCCGTCCGGACTGAAATGTCGAGCATTCCAACTGGCATAGCACTTCCTCCAAGTACGCAGAGGGGAGGTTGCGTCCACGGTCGGATAGTGTCCGGTGGATGACGTCGGTGTAGTGCCGTTCATTCCGCACCGGTATCCACCATAGCAGATAAGTCACCTATACCCTCAACATGAAAAACTTCGAGGAGTTTGACAAGCTTGGTAGTCGATTCGGGTCTGGAAAGGTTGACTACACTCCTTGGCGTTGTGGCCAATGCGACCGCACTTGAAGAATCCGTGTCGTGTGGAGGCGTAAGTCGAACGGACAGTCGGTAATGTGCCCAAGCTAAGCCGACGAAGAGAATTCTGCTGAAGTTTGGCTGCCTTTTGAGCGAGAACCTGGGGTGACGCTTCAAGTGACTGGCAAGATAAGATGGCAGCATGAGTAGGGTCAGCCAAGCCATCAACGATATACTGGCGGGAAGCTGGAGAGATCCATGTAATTCCAAATTTGTCGAGAAGCCCGAGCTTATCGGAGACGTATTTACGGGCGTCTTTCGATGACGCCTGCCGACGCGATCGCATGCGGTGAAATGGTCGTCGTATGCAGATGAAAGTGGTGGGAAGGCCGTGACGAAGGCTGTAGTCCAGTCACTCCAGGATTTGTACTTGCAGCCATCGTATTGATGTCACGCTTTGGCGGACTCGCGCAGTCGGCTTACGGCTAGCGATAGCGTCACGTCGTCAGTCCATGCATGTCGACGGGCCAACAAATGGTTTTCATCCCGCCAGATGGTTGGGGTTTGATCAACGCCAATAAAGTCAGCATCTGCCATAGACGGAGGAGGCAACGTGGTGCGTGCACAGGCTGCTGAGAAGGTGACGGTGGCGTCTGCAAGACGCTGGCTCGAAGTAGCGATGGCCTGCGGAACCATGCAGAGTTCGCTTGCGGCTACAGGCGAGGAATTACGCCTGTCTTCTGCCAACGGTACTGACATTGCTCCAGGGATGGCACTTAAGGCGAAGTCCAAGGGAGCGTGTACGGCGTCCCTGGGCAAGGAGGCGGTTTGCGAAGCCAAGTCAGTGGAGTCACCTTGTGGTTTGGCAAGGACGCCTTCAGGCAGAGCGCTGGCTGCGGTACCCGCGGTGGCCAGGTTAGATGCCATGGCCACGGTAGCAGGAGCTGCGGGCCGCTGGAGAGTGCGTCCGCTCCGTAGGAAGGTGTCTTGACGCAGGTAGTCGCACACAGGCTCATTGAACGGCTGCGCCATTGTAATAAGCGAGAAAAACACAACACCCGTTCGTCGGGCAAGCTTTGTTTGTTTGTTTGTTTCCCTGGAATGATGGCTCATACCCACACAGGGGGATTGGCCAAGAAAGTGCAGTGCAGTTTTTTTTGAGATCATTTTAACTATGTGTAGTGAATTTGGATTATAATAAAACTAATGTAAAAAACAACATAAAAAAGAGCAAACGAGAAAACAAAATAGGGCAAGATGTTCTCTTCTGCCTCTTCTTCCTCGCTTTTCAGCCCATGGGCCACAGCTGCCGCGCCGCTCTTCGTTACAATATATATATATATATATATATATATATATATATATATATATATATATATATATATATATATATATATATATATATATATATATATATATATATATATATATATATATATATCAGAATCCGAACCTGACCCTATTAATATTGTATAAAACACGGAAAAACAAGCCCTTAAGTATACACTTCTTTTCTGAACTCATTAACGAGGGTCTCGTACTGGCAGACTTAGTGCCTTTAGGTTGTACACGAGGGACTACTGGTCACCTGCCCACTCGTAATAATTTCGCGTGCTACGTGACGCCAAACAGGCTTAAAAGAGTGTGCCACACTCGCTGCCAAGGCTACTGGTGGCGCTGATTGACACTCTCATGTTAATTTCACATATAAACCCAATAAAGTGGCTTGGGGGATGGTTGTTATGGTAGCTCAAGTGGTAGAGCATCGAACGCGTCATTCGAAGGTCACAGGTTCGGATCCTGCCCACGGCAAGTTATCTTTTCACCCACTTTCTTTTTGTTACAATACAATTTTGTCTAATATCTTTCCCTATACTTTCCTTGGCATTATTGTCTGTTAATCTCAATATTATTGTGTAAAACACGGAAAAACGAGCCCCTAAGTATACACTTCTTTCCCTAATTCATCAACGAGGGTCTCGTACTGGCAGACTTAATGCCTTTAGGTTGTATACGAGGAACTACTGGTCACCTGCCCACTCGTAATAATTTCACGTGCTACGTTACGCCAAACAGGCTTAAAAAAGTGTGCCACACTCGCCACCAAGGCTACTGGTGGCGCTGACTGACACTCCCTCGTTAAATTCACATATAAACCCAATAAAGTGGCTTGGGGGATGGCTGTCGTGGTAGCTCAAGTGGTAGAGCATCGAACGCGTCATTCGAAGGTCACAGGTTCGAACCTGCCCACGGCAAGTTATCTTTTCAACCACTTTCTTCTTTGTTACATTGCAGTTTGGTCTAATATCTTTCCCTATACTTTCCTCGGCATTATTGTCTGTTAGATCTCATCAATATTGTGTGAAACACGGAAAAACGAGCCCTTAAGTATACAATTCTTTCCTTAAGTCATTGACGAGGGCCTCGTACTGGCAGACTTAGTGCCTTTAGGTTGTATACGAGGAACTACTGGACACTTGCCCACTCGTAATAATTTCACGTGCTACGTGACGCCAAATAGGCTTAAAAGAGTGTGCCACAATCGCCGCCAAGGCTATAGTTACTGGTGGCGCTGACTGACACTCCCTCGTTAAATTCACATATGAACACAATAAAGTGGCTGGGGGGATGGCTGTTGTGGTAGCTCTAGTGGTAGAGCATCGAACGCGTCATTCGAAGGTTGCAGGTTTGGATCCTGCCCACGGCAAGTTATCTTTACACCCACTTTACTTCTTTGTTACATTACGCTTCGGTCTAATATCTTCCCCTATACTTTCCTTGGCATTATTGTCTGTTAGATCCTAATATATATATATATATATATATATATATATATATATATATATATATATATATATATATATATATATATATATATATGCGTTCTAACATACCAGGTTGTTCCGGATACCTTTCACTTTACATGTTGCCGTCAATATCAAACCCCACCACTCAACGACGTCGGCAAAAGCGGCAGTGTGGCGCCTCTGGGAGCAACAGAAAAGGGTGGATTGTAACAGCTGAGCCTTCTTTGCTACGGGGACGATGAAACGAGGTAACAATTCAGAAGAGGATGCAGGATTACTGGATAAGAAAACAATTTCATATGTGACGTCTGTCACTCGTCAAATCTAAGGGCCGTCCCTGATAAGCATACTCGAATTATAAGATATGCGCCCAAGTTGTCAGAAGGCAGCTTCTCAGAAAGTCATGTATGTTGCTTTGGGTGCTAAAGTAAGCTGAGGGAAGCCGTGGGAGATAGTTCACCGTGATACTGTTGATCGTAATGGCACTTCCATGTTTCTTGGGAAGTCGTTAAACTGTAGCGGGTGACGAGACGGACGTGCTCAGCGGGATCTACCGCATCACAACATTATTTGGTGGTCGAGTCTGCAGCAGGCTAGAGGAAGGTATCTAGTGTCAAAGTTGGTTTGTGTCCAAGCTAGCACTAGAAGGGTGAATGTAGAACAGTGTCTGTCGGGAAGCGTTGAACGTGGATTTCATATATGTAAGTGCAAGGTCTCAGTAACGCTAGTTGGCCGACACCCGTATCAAAAGCATGTCTTCAGTGTTCCGGTGGGCTCTGTAAGCCCATTGTGGCACTGAGTGTGCGCATATTTTGGGCGTAAAATGAACGCAGAATATCGTCAGTATCCTGAAGAAGGCATGGCCTCGGTCTGCCCGCAACTGACGTAGCAAGCTATGCAATAAGTAAGGTCATGGAGTACCAAATCGGCGATGCCAGCAGCTCAGCTGCAGGTTGGCAGCGCCCATGTGATTCCGGAACGGGTCGTGTGATCGGTAGCAGCAGCAACTCGCTTGTTTCCGGCAACGGATAATGGAAAGGAAAAGACCATGTTCACACAGACACGGAAGAGGGGCTGCGGCGGGATGTCGATATCATGAAGATACGCGGCAGGAAGTCCCGCCGGCTTCAAGTGGAGCTAACAAACTTCGCAAACTTTGACGGAAAGCCGTACAGAACGCAAGATATGGCTCGTAGAACTGGCGGCGCACAGTGTGCTCCTATTAACTATAGCCATTCGTCACGTTCACTATCACTGTACCAATCTTCCTTTTGGACGTACGCTTGCTGATACTTTCGCATCGTAAGTCGATCAAAGTGAGAATTAGGTGACGAGGCCAAGTGTCGTAAAATTTTTGAAAGGCAGAAAATATTCAAGGAGCTATATAATGAAATACTAAAAATATTTTTCTGCATTAGAAACCACACCTTTTTTGGGACATGTGTGGGTTGTAAAGAAAGTGTTATTTTGTGTTAATTTTTCATAATAAAACTTTTATTTCAAAGTGTATGCCTTGTGGCAACAATCCTAACTCTAGTCCTGCTTGTTAAAAAAATGTTTCATTGTATTCAGGTACATGTGAGAAGCTTTGTATTGTGAAATTAACAAAAAAATGAGATCTTATAAGTAGTAATAAATGACATAGTGAATAAATAATCAAAAAATCATGCATCAGCATTGGGGACACCTGCGTATAACTGGCCACCATATTAAATCTTATGCAATAATCTTTCTAATTGAGGTTCATTGCATGTTCATTATTGTCATAAAGAAGTGTGCCAAATTTTATTGAAAAATTGTTTGTTATAAAAGAGCCATGACTGTTCGCGTACGGGAAATTCCATAAATAAAGGTTTTGAGAAAATCCACAAAAATATCTGAAGCAAGTGCAGTGCTTACACAAAATATCCACGAAGGCTAAAATTCTCAATATTTGTTTCCAGTTCTATCATAGCCTTTACTATTATGAGCGTTTCCTCTAGCGGTAAATCTAATTATTTTTTTTTGATCTTGTAATCCAACATCTATGACGTGACGGGGTGCTTTTGCGCTGTGGCGTGGATCGTTTGTGAGGCATGCTTTTCCGATCTAGGTGTCAGGCTCGATTCCGATTGGCTTATAAATATCAAGCGTGCTTCTGTTGCCATTATTTAAATGAACACCAATGTCGATCAAAGCATATTGGATGGTTTACAGACTCATATCCGTGTCCATGAGCGTGAACAACCCAAGTATTGCGTCATGGGTTCACCTAGTGAGAAGTTTATGGTGAAAACTGACTTTTCGACGATGCTTTCAAAGCATTGACATGTTCACACATAACATGATTGCTAAATATAAAAAAAACGACATACCAAGCTACTCTTATAATGCACACAAACCTGACAATTTCAGTTTTGGTTCCGTAGGGAATGGGTGGTCTAATATTTTTGCTTCATCTGGTAAGAAGACAGCGAAGACGTGAGGTATATGCAGCGAAACTACGAGAAATAATTTGCGCGCGAAATATAACCCGAAACCGAAAAAAACACATTTTGAAAAAAAATTGCTTTATCCACTTGGCCTCATGGCGTAATTGCTTAATTCAGCAGTTGCACGGCTGCCACATCACAATAACATGGCTCACGGCTCACAAGTGCGAGTCTATCATCTGTTCACTACCGTAGAGACTATATGTAATAAAAAAGAAACAGACACAATTTCCACGACAGCGACATAGCTTTCGCCCCACAGGAAGGAAGCTTGGCCTGACCGCCAATGCAGTGTTCACCTTCTGAAACAACGGGCAACGTGCGGCGTCCACGTGGAGACCCCTTGTGCCTCGTTGGCCTCACAAATTACATTTCACGGCCACCAACAAAACCTTGCTTCCAAGACACTATTGCAATGAATGAACACCAACTGCTGCTCCAATACTAAATTGAAAATTTGGCAGATCCCACGTACCTTGGGAATCAACGCTATGCGTAGCATGCGGACGGAAGATGACAGTGTTGCTATATCTTTATTGAGCCTCACGGTATGAAATGACGCTAAATATGCGTACAAACGTTGCATGCACCGACATATGCTGAACAGTTCCTGATGTTTGTGTTACCAGTACTTTGCTCTTGCGTAACGATGCCAACAGGAACATCAGTACTAGCAACACCAGGAGCGATAAGCTGATATGAAGCACTCACGCTCGCTGGGATATATAGTAGCCCTGGACACTGATACGTCAGCGTGAAATCTACATCAGGTCATGGCACCTAAGTACAAGTGACGTGAACGCGACGGGATGGCTGTATCATAGGGGTATATATATGCGACGTTTACGAAATCGTATCGCCAGCACTGCAACCACAATCGGCGCTTCACAAAGATATATGGTCTATTTGGAAAGTAGTTCCGAGACCTGCCGTGGCTCTCTTGCACAATCCTTGATTGCCGCACAGAATGCTTCGGTGTGATTACTGCTGGGACCATGACATTAATTTTTTGCATTCGTCGGGTCAATGCTGCCGATCTCAGGTTTTTATTAACGCTCCCGCATTAAAATTATCCATGTGTGTTCTCGTCGTTTCCGGTAGATGCAAGGTGCCAATTCCCTTTGGCACATGCCCGCGTACATACCCACACCAGGGTATGTGCCGCTGCCTGGAGGGAAGTGTTTGACGATGTACGTGACGGGATTTTTCTATTATTCATATCTTGAGTAGCGCGTCATTTTCGACAAACCATCTTATCCTCCCATACTTGTTTTGGTTCACGCCAAGTTGAGAGGGTGATTACGAGAGCACCCAGACGTAAGTAGCTAGATATATGGATGATAGATAGATAGATAGATAAATAGATAGATAGATAGATAGATAGATAGATAGATAGATAGATAGATAGATAGATAGATAGATAGATAGATAGATAGATAGATAGATAGATAGATAGATAGATACGTAGGTATACGCCAAAAGTGCTTGCACTACGTAACGAAATACTTCGCACTTAAAATCGTAAGACCATCTTAACACTGGACGCTGATGTAAGCTTCAAATTTTTGAGGCTCGTATATAGCAATAAGTTATAGTTGCCTTCGTTGAGCCGAACGTCGAATACTTACATATACTTGAGCACTCCCTGCTTCCCTAGCGCACGAACAGTTTTCTTTATTTGAAGCCAATTACAAAGTAAATACATTTACTTTTTAATAGGCTTCTCTAAGCATTTTTTCATAGGTCTGTTGTACCAAAGTGTGGTTCTGGCTACGCCACCTTACCTTGCTTTTACGGGCGAAGCTCCTTAGGACCTAGCCTTGTCTGCCTCTGTGGTCGCGGTATAGAACCGTAGGGGGGTCGAAGTGATTTTTAAATGAAATGAAGATAAAAGTGAGCCCCGTAACTGTCTCTCAGGGGGAGGACACCTCAATGGTAGCTCGCGAGGGGGGGGGGGGGTAAGGAGGGATTAAAAGGCTAGGGAGGAATTAAAGGTATAGAGAGAGAGACAGAGGGGTAGGGAGAGCCACATACGGAAGTAAGGAGAATATAGGAAAGGTGGACGCGGTCGCAGGAGTTCGAGGACGGGGCACCACTCAGCGAGAGCTGTTGTCGGCGTCAGGAGATGGCGTAGGGCGAGCCAGTCGGCCAGAGGTGCGCTGTCGTTGGGGATCGCGGGGGACAACCGCTCGGCACGAAATCCAGTGAACGAGTCCCCCGAACCGTAGCTACAGTCGAAACATGTGTGAGAGATGCAAAGTATTTTGACAAGCTTCAAGGTAGACATAGACTAAATACGATGTCAGCGATCGCTGTTCCTGGCGAACATTACTTATCGAGAAGAGTAGTGAGAGTTGATCTGTACTAAAATGTGCCTGGGTGTTGAGGCTCTCTAGAAAACCTGGAACTCAAAGGCACGTCGAACACTGTACGTGCGAACAAATTACGCGCAATAACATGATATCTTGCCACCAGTAATAGAGTCGGTTCTTGGATTCACTTTCCAGGCATATCATCCGCTCCAGACATTTTCTAAGTCATCCTTGAATTCCCAAAGATGACTGGAAGAGAAATCAAATATAAATTTTCGTATACAGTTTATGTCACTCCGTTTACATTATATGGGGCAAATTTAGGGTAACGTACGGTTACTCATAGTGAAACACACAAACACACACGAATCGCACGCATAAAAACACATCCACGCACGCGCACGCACACATAGGCAGGACAGCTGCTTCGATGATAATATTAGAAAACATGCTCTTCGTCCCCAGAAAGAAGAGAATAGTCAACAAGTGTACGAGAAAAGAAGGGAACTTACGTGCACAAACATACAGCACACTAATAATGCCCCATATACTGCATTTTGAGACCACACTCAAGGCGACCACAAAACATACGCGCACCTTGGCTCCCCTTTAAACGCACCGATTGGTGCTACTAAGCGAAATTACGAGCGTGTCCTTACTACGAGGCCGTTCTTGTGAAGGAACTTGTGTGAAAGAGAGCAATCAACAAGAAATTCCGGCGCTGTCAATGCAGCGTAAGCACGTGTGCCTCGAAGAGTTCCGGTTTCGCAGCGTACACGTTACAACAGTACCAATGCGGCACGCCAATTGCATCCGGCACGTGAGGAGAATTAATCTCTCCCGATGAGTAGTCTACCCATGCACTACGTCTCGGGGCCGTGAACGTCACCGTTCATTCAACGCAACTCGGCCACACTCGCTCGGCGACCGCGTCCACTCTGCCGTCGGTAACGGCGAAGCGGCGTGTCTGCGGGGAAAAACTGCCGTCCTTGAAATCTGTTGTCGTCGCTGCCCTTTCTCCGGCGGAGCGCCTCACCGATGTTTGCACATCCTTTCCGAAAACGGGTTTTCATGCGTTGCGCTCGCGCGGGTAATGGAAAAGGGCTTACGTATTTTTTTTACTCCCTCCTGAGGCGTGCGCTGGCGCGACAAGGATGTCATGGCTGCGCCAGCGTCGTCGCTGAGCTCTCGGTGTCGCTCGTATTGACGCGTGTAAAGTGCGCAGGTCCTGTGAATCTGAACAAGAAATTGTGGGTACACTATATCACCCGGACAGCTGGCAGTCATCTAAACAGAGGCAAGTATCTTGTTGTTTTGAACGGTTTGACAATTTTTAAGATTACTCTACGGATAGCAGCCTCGATTTACGATTTAGAATAAGTATCCAGTGTGTCACAAATTGTGTGACACACTGGATACTTATTTCTGCTGGTGTGAGCGGCACTGCATCCAATCATATGTCTATTGGCTTTTGTGTTTCATTAGAAAAACCAAATTCTGAAGGTTTTTGAACGAGGCGGCAACCGTACCTGATAAATAAGTAAGAAATGACATTAAAAATGGCAAACTTACTACATGTACTACATACTTGCACAAAGTGTAATGAACGTCATCGAACATCGAAGACGAGGAAGAAAGTGTGAATCTTATAATTTGTGTTTGCTTGCTATTTTGTTCTCAAGCTTTTTGGTTGAATTAATCAAACTAGCATGAATACGAAGCATATTTTTGTTGCAAATTAACGCCATGTTATGCTATCAGTCCGTAATACAGCATTGCGGAAGGACTAGTTTACCTTCTGTCCAAATGAACAGCTTGACTGTTGTTTCCCCTAAGCGTCAAGTTATATCTGACAAAAAATAACGAAAAAAGAACCAATTTCTTACGATTAACTTAGCTAGCTTTCACACGCATGATGATTCTTTGGTTGCCCTGCAATTTTTGTTGTTTCTCTGTAGACAGGACTCTTCGCTGCACGTATTTCTTTCCATCGCAGTGGTCAGCCCAAGAACCACCTTTTCTTCATTTTTCCCGCTTGCAGCACGTGAGCCCTGCGTGTCGGATTTTAAATGGCGCATATATTAGATATTTCGGCAATCTGACAGAGATGGCGCTACTTTGTTTGGGCTTAAATGTGTCATGTCATGCTTGGTTTCTTCCAGCTACAGTTGTCCTCAAGGCACGCTAGAGGGCTGAGACGTGATATTTTAGTTTTCCTTGTAAAGGAAGATGCAGTTCTTATCATATTTATAGTGCAGGAGAGCGTGCTGCATGAATAGCTAGCGCTAGGGACTATAAAAATTGAAATCTTTGCTTTCACTGAAAAGACCAGTAAACGATCACTGCATGGTGGTCACCTCAAGTGACCACCTTATATCTTTTGAACTAAAATTGTAAATTTTTGTTTTGTGAAAAAAATTGTTTTCTGTAAATGACTTGCCAACTTTTTTCAATAGAGCACCCTTTCCCGTCAAAAATGGAGTTTTGTGCATGAAAGAAGTATACTGGTCTTCACACAGACAAGCTCTTTTTTGTTTGTTTTTTCGCACAGCTACTCGCCACTGGGAAATCCCACCAGCAAGCTGAACTCTCTTGGATACGCAAGACTGTAATAAGCCAGTGTCGTGAAAATGCAAGTGACGTGGCTTTTTCTGTGCGTCGTAGCTCCTCTTGGAGTTCAGGGAGGCCTTATAGATTCTATTAGGGAGCGCAAGGCGCCAAAAGCGTGGCGACGCTCCCAGGAAACCATTAGTGATGTTGTGAATAGCAACAACGGTCTGGGAATCAGTATGCTGAAAGCCTTAGGCGACCAGAATGTGCTTCTCTCCCCAATAAGTGTGAACATCGTTCTTCATATGGTACTTATAGGAGCACGTGGACGCACGGCCTACCAAATGTCCGCACAGATGGGCAATCCTTCTAGCTCTCTCATGAGCGAACTTTTGCATAAGATGTCATCTCCTGACGGAAACAGCAGGAAAGTAGCTCTGGATCACGCCTCGGCAGTGCTCATTCAAGAAGGCGCTTCCTTTAATGCCAGCTACTATCGCGAGATCAACAGACTGTTCGACGCCAGCCTTGCCACAGTGCAATTTGGTGAAGGTCGTGGAAGTGATGTCGTCAAAGAGGTCAACGAGTGGGCCAGCAGAAAGACTCAGGGGCGTATACCTCAGTTCCTGGAAGAGGTCCCCGAGGAGACAACGAAGATGCTGGTACTGAATGCCATGTACTTCAAAAGTGACTGGAAGACCCAGTTTGATCCCGAGTTCACCGACAAGCGTGTTTTCCGCAACGAGGACGGAACCACCGCAAACGTTCCCATTATGTTTGTCATCGAGACGTTTGACTTTAGCCATGATGACGAGCTGAATGTGGACGCACTCCGTGTACCGTACGCAGACAACCAGTATAGCATGATCCTTATGCTTCCGCGAAGCCGCCAGAGCCCTCTCTCGAGCGTCGTGCAGGGGCTTACTGCTGCGAAGTTAAATGAAATTATCGGGGAGATGGAGCCCGAGCAAGTTGAGCTGAGCCTTCCTAAAATGAGTGTGCAGAAGATGCTCAAACTACGTGCGCCGCTGGAAAAGTTAGGCCTGAGAGTTCCCTTCACTGATGCGGCGGACTTCAAGGGAATAAGCAAAGCTGAGGACTTGCGGCTCAACGAGATCCTTCACAAAGCGGCATTAGACGTTGACGAAGTAGGGACACGTGCCGTCGCGGCGACGCAAGCGCAGTTTGTGTCGAAGTCCCTCGTCCACTTCAAGCAGTTCACCGTTGATCGTCCCTTTTTAGCGCTCATTCGGCATGAACCCACTGGAGCGATACTGTTCATTGCTCAAGTCTTGTCTATGCAGTCGTGAACTAACGCGGGCATTCGACGCAATTTCGCTGCAATTCAGTTGTGTGCATAGAGTGGGATTGTGACCGCGTGTGAGCTACCTGCAATATATGCGAGTTATCGATCGTCCAATGGCCAGAATGTTGCATACTATGAAGGCCATGACAGTGGTATTTTTCAGCATTGGCAAGCGCCTGGTTACCGGAGTGGCGCGCATGGAGTGCTCTGGGACTGAAATCACTTGAAGAGACAATGTGGAGTGCTATTGCGTGATTGGCCTATTTTTAAATCCTCATTACGCTGTCCAATCAAACCGCAATGCTTTCCTGTTATTTGTGATCATTGTGCTTCTTGTTATGTCTTCTACTTATATGTATTTCACATCGCTTTAGGCCGCGCACATGAAATATAAATAAATGTACTACGGATATTGCATTTGCGTAATTGGAGGCACAATCGCTTCAAGAACGAGGTATCATTTAGCTTGTAAAACTCCAGTGCATACCTCATTACACTGATACGCGGAGCTTCTGCGGAAGGTAGACACAAGGGAGGACAACTGGATCGTAACGTCTATAGTGAGATCAACCTTGCAGAACTCTCTACCCAAAATGTAGCATATCAAACCCGATGTCTCGTGAACGTGCATATCGGGATGAAATACCAGTTAGGCAACTCACAGAACAGCCTCAGCTTTCAAATTGCTTTAAACTATACCTCCTTTATATCTATGCTTACCTGGACTAATACGTTTGCGGAAGAAGAAGGCATATTATGCCATTCGCTGCCCTTTAAGGCTTTTCATGCAACAAAACAATACATTATGTGCAAACAGAATATAAACAGCCGTTTTCTCCCCAGATGTCTACCACAAGCTTTTAGTTGAAGCAGTCATTCTGAAACCACATTCACATGACTGCTCAATCACATCGTGGCGGTAAAACGAGAAATATACGCTGAGCGGTTTCTATCAGCACATTTTTGCATTTGCGAAGTCCGATCACGTATCGCTGAGTAGCTTGAGTGTCGCCTGATCTGCAGTGATGTTATGCAGAGACCGTAAAAGAAAAAAAGGCATATCTCACGTAGAGTGCGAATCGATGATATGCGAAACATGCATGCGGAAGGTTGATATGTCACTTTAAAATCAGTACAATGTTACGAGGCAGACGTAAATTAAGCCGCACATCACTTCCATTAGAAGATTGTAATTTTAGCGCCTAGAATTTGTGTTCTTCGTTCATTCACGTCACGTAATACCAAATTTAGTGTATACGCAGCTGGCGAAACGGCCGCGAGCCTGCTATGAGCATAGCATGTAGCCATGATATGCATGAAACCCATCTCATTATTCTCATGTTTGGACGTGTCAATTATTTTTGTCGTCTGTTCACGTCATGTGAAACCAAATTAGGTTTATGTAGAGCACGCTGTGAGCGTGGCATGTAGCCTTGTTTTACATCACACGCATGCCATAAATATCAAGTTCGCCCGTGTCACTTACCTTTGTCTTCATTCATGTAAAGTAATACCAAATTTGGTAAATGCGAAGCAAGTGACAGGGCCGCGAGCGCTTAATGAGCATGTCGAGTAATCACGACCTAAATGGCCTGTACATCATAACTTCCACGTCAGGGTCTGTCAATTATGTTTGGTATGCAGTCTCTTGTTAGCATAACAGTTTCGCAATACCTCACGTGAACGGAACTACCGTAAGAGCTGCAACGCCATGAAATGTAAATCAGGACATTCATGACATACATGTCACCATTTTCATGTTATGAGATGTCACTTATGCTTGTCATTGAGTTATGCTTTGACATACAAATTTTGGTATAGATACCATTATCGAAGCGGCAAGAGGCGCAAAAAGTTGTAGGTGGCTAGACAGACAGACAGACAGACAGACAGACAGACAGACAGACAGACAGACAGACAGACAGACAGACAGACAGACAGACAGACAGACAGACAGACAGACAGACAGACAGACAGACAGTCAGACAGACAGACAGACAGACAGACAGACATATAAATAGATAGATAGATAGATAGATAGATAGATAGATAGATAGATAGATAGATAGATAGATAGATAGATAGATAGATAGATAGATAGATAGATACTGTAGAACTCTCTGAAGTGCGCTGAGAAATGAAAAAAAGGCAGATCCAATTTACAGTTGGAATCAATATTATGTGAAGCACGAAGGAAGAAGGTTTATATGTCAATTTAAAATCAGCACAACGTTACGAGGCGGACGTAAATTATGCTGTGCATGACTTCCATGTCATGATTATCTTGGTTGGACGTGTCACTTACCTTCGTCGTCCATTCAAGTCTCATCATACCAAATTTGGTATATGTAGAGCTAGCGAAACGGGCACGAGTGCGCTACGGGTGTAGCATGTAGTAATGTTTTACATGTCTTACATGTCATGTTTGAACGTATCATTCAACTTCGTCGTCCATTGATGTAGCGTAACACCAAACTTGGTTTACGTGAAGCTAGCGAAAGGACCGCGAGCGCACTATGAGAGTAGCATGTAATCCTGTTTTGCATGACACGCATGGCGTGATTATCATGTTCGGGCATGTCATTTACTTTTGTCTTAAGTTCGCATCACGTAAACAAAATTTCGTATGTGTGAAGCTAGCGAAATGACGCGAGTGCACTATACGTGTGGCTGTAGTCATGACTTACATAACATACATGTCATGATTTCCATGCTAGGGCCTCTCACTCATGTTCGCCCTCGAGTCATGTCATATTTTCAACGTGCAATGAAAATGAAATGACCAGAAGAGCAGCAAGGCCATGAAATGTAATTTATGACATTCATGACATACATGTCACAATTTTCATGTTGTGATTAGTCACTTATGCTCTACATACAGTCATACTATGCCATACCAAGATTGGTATGGATTCCATTATCGAAGCGGCCACGAGAGCTAAAGTCGCAAGTGGCTGGCTAGATAGATAGATAAATAGATAGATAGATAGATAGATAGATAGATAGATAGATAGATAGATAGATAGATAGATAGATAGATACGCTCGAATTCGCCGACGTTCGCTAAGAAATGCCTCGCATTTGAAAAGCAGATGATATTTGCCCGAAGCTGCATTCGAAACACATGCCATTTCGCTAGCACAGGAATTTCGTCGGTTTCTGACGTGGTTGCTCTGCTATCGCAGGGATCCTCAAAGATGAAAATAACTGAGATTTCGGTTTTTGAAATGCAAGTTGCATAGGTGGCAGTTATAGCTAAAAATTGGAAGACGCTTAAGCTCAGTCATCCAAAGCAGATCGTTATAGCACAATCTGGCGTCGTATGCATTAATTGCTTTCTGAACTCCTATAGCTTCCTTTGGTTCTCCGTGTATATCTCAACCGGGGCGCAAGGATGGGAACCAGTGTGAGCGCGATTAGCCGTTTCAAAGTATCATTGAATCCGCACGGTAAGCAGAATTGTAATGTGTGACCACCACAACATATTTTTTTTTCTTTTGCTAATCAGTGAAGGGCACACTACACGCCCATGGAACGACAAATGAACCTATATGCAGCCCTTTACTTTGTCGATGGTGTTGCTCGATGATGATTAAGTACATCATAGCGCTTTGTAATAGGTGGGCCTTCAACAGACCTTCTCGTTGCTCAATTAATAGGTTTTCACGTCTGGCTCGATTCCACGCTTCTGTCATGCCATTAGGATGCGCTAGCGAAATGTCTCACACGTTTTTTTTTTCAAAAGCAGTTTCAACAAACATCGTGGCTCTTTAGTAGACCAATACTTGTGGCCTGGGTTTCATTCTCAATAAGACCTAAATATTTTTGTTCAGTTGATTGGCATCTTTCTAGATGTTACGGTCACGGAGAATTTGATGATTTCTGTTTCGCAACCAGCGACGCGAAAAACAACCCCAGAATTAATGCGAAACGATGCTCTTTACCGCCATCGCGTTCACAAGTGCTGCGAGGCTGTGAAAAGGCAATTCACGTAGAACAAACCATTGTCTCCTCACATAGGGCTGCCTGCCGTACCGGGCGTGCGCTTCGGCTTTCAAAAACCTTCTAGACGTAATCTATGAATTCTTTTCTTGACATTTGATGTGATACTTACTTTTGCGACAACCATAGCTAAGCGACACGTATCCCCTTTCTCCTCCAACACATTCCTATTTCTTTTTTCGCAATGTGCCTCCACAGAATATCTAAAAAAAAAACTAAAACCTTCTGCCTTCTAACTCACTTCATTCGCCCTGGCTGCCACTCATTGTCTCCCACCCATCCCCCTTTTTTGCTCTTGCCCTGTCTTCATGCTGTTTTTATTGGGGGAGAGGGTACGAGGCACGCACACTAAGCGCTGAGCAAATCAGTGGCAGTCTTGAAAAAGACAAGTACGCTTGTGGAAACGTTACCGTCAGCACTTGCCTCATGTTTTCAAGTTTCCCTTTTCAATGCAGAAGACATTCAAATCCTCCTTCGTCACTTGAAATTGCCGGCTGAGAGAGCTATGGAAATGCAGGTAGAAGTTTAGCCCTTTCGACCCCGGTGTCACGAATTGATTACACTACACAATTTTTCTAGAACCTTGAAAACGCAATCCATCCGGATCATTTATAGAGAAGCGTTTCTTCAACTAACCCCACTTCGACTGACACCACCTTTGTTACAATATTGCGGAGAATGGAGCCGTAAAAAAGAATCTGGACCGAGGTCGTTGGTGACGATGACGCGGCCAACAGAGGCGAGAATGCGGTCCTTTAGGGTTGAAGTCCTGAAGTTTTTTTTAAGAGCTCTTTGTGGTTTAGGTTGTTTAAGAGCACTTTCAAATACTACGTATGTTAAGATTTTGTGCACTATAGGGCACAGCAGAAACAAATTTACCATTTCTGCCTTTTCTTGACAAAAGAGTCCAGATGATCTAATTTGATGTCCTGGCTGTAAATTCATGAATACGTACACTACTGATCTAACTTTTTGTTTGTGATCTTCTGAGACCCTATCTATTAGTAAAACACGTACTATACACGTGTAGAATAAAAATAAAAAATCCAGGGCGGAAAGTGCGAGAATGAGGGGTAATAATAACTTGTGACATTCATAGACATTCTAGGCATATGTGCAGGAGGATATCCCTGTTGTGGTGTGACCATTTGCGGCAATGATCAACGAGTTCCATCCCAACAAGTGTCGTTAATTCCTGTTCGAAATAGAGCGATGTAGACAGTAAAATAAACTTCATTGGCAGACTTCCTATGTGGTTACAGAAAAAAATTGGGAGATTCCACGTAGAGCGGGAATTGGTGATACGAGAAGCACGAATGAGAAAGGTAGAAATGTCACTTTAAAACCTGCACAACGTTCCGAAGTGGACGTAAGTTATGCCGTACATGACTTCCATATCATGTTTCTCATGTTTGCGCCTGGCATTTGTGTTCGTCGTTCATTTACGTCACGTGACACCAAATTTGACATATGTGAAGCTAGCGAAATAGTCATGAGCACTCTATGAGCGTAGCATCTTTCATGTTTTATATGGCTAACTTGTCATGACTGCAGTGTTTGGACGTGTCATTTACCTTCGTAGTTTATTCATGTCACGTGCTACCAAACTTGACATTTTTGGAGCTAGCGAAACGGCCACGAGCACGCTAAAAGCCCAGCATGTAGTCATGGTTACATGACTCGCTTTTCACCATTATCATGTTCGAACGTGTCATCCACCTCCGTTGTGTATTCACGTCGCGTGATACCAGATTTAGTATATGTGAAGCTATCGAAAAGGCCGCGAGCGCATAATGAGCGTGGCGTATAGTCATGTTCTTACATGACACGTATCTCATGATCATGTTCGCACCAGTCATATACCTTCGTTTTCTTAACTCCAATTTTGGTATCAGAAGCTAGCAAAACGACCTTGAGCGCACCATGAGCGTATCGTGTAGTTATTACCTACATGGCCTGCATGTTGTAATTTCTATATTAGGGTCTGTCAGTTATGTTCGCCAAGCAGTCATGTCATACCAAACCAGTTTTGCACCAGTCATATAAACAAAACCACAGCAAGAGCAGCAATGCTATGAAATGTAAGTCATGACATTGATGACATACATGTTATGACTAGTCATTTATGCTCATGTTACAGTCATGTTATAATATACGAAGTTTGGTATAGATGGCTTTATTGAAACGGCCAGGACAGCTAATGCTCGTAGGCGGCTATATATATATTCACCAACACATTTTGCTGAGGTTCGCTAAAGAAATGCTTCGCATGGAAAAACTGATTAGGCCAAAGAGTGGGAACAAGGCACAGGAAATGACAGCGCGCAGCGCTGAACCATCTGACATCTTGGATTTCGTCTTCCTTGCTTCTGAGCTACTTTCGCGAAAAAGATATTCAGCCCTTTCGCACTAACTAGGCATCTCTGATGTAACTTGTTTGAAACAACTAGTTTAACTGCCACTTCTAACATTGGTTATTTTATGGCCTGAATATATTGATAGTGTGGACAAGCATGAAGCTGCCCCGGAAACATTAAGTTGATTCCATTAGATCTATATGGCGAAATGTATGAATGGTAGAGATACACGAAAAAAAGTCTGCGCACTGTTTTCATAAATAATTGTGTGATTACTGCCCTAGTTGGGAGTGGAAAGGTCATTTTTTTATTTTTTTGGAGCATCAGCAAAGCCAATGCCTTACGCGTGCAGGCAAACAGCAGTTTCTTAAAAAAATTTCCTGTGGCTAATGTAAAACCCAAGCCACCAAGAGTTATAACAAATGTCATGCTTGTATCCATGCAGAAGCAATGTTAAGACATTCTAGTACTTCTCACTTAGAGCATTTTGCAACTGAAAGGTCACTGGAATCGAATATGAAGTCGCTTAGTACTCGTGAAACTATTCCCCCTTCACTTCTATCAGTCGCTTTAGGAAATATGTGCAAAATACTCAAAATTCAGGGAAATCAAATATTTGATTCTTCTGTAGCCGCTACAATTTTTCGATTGTTCAACGCATTACTTGAGACCACAATTATGCAAATCACAGTTAAACACTTCTAAATTGGTTCAGTTAGGCAGTTATCTCAAATGTATTTTGTGGTTTATATCTTTCGTTGGAAGAACCCATGCTAGGTTTGAGATTTCGAAACAAAAGTTTCTAGTAATAATAACAAGGCAACGAAGTTTATTCACATTCAGGGACGAAGCCTAAACCCAAATGTGGAAGAGCGCAGGTGCCGCCGTCAAAGACGTTCAAAATCAGTGAGCATCGTTATGTAAGATATCTACCAAGTTCGTTTTGTCATTATGCGGGCTGCGCTTGCAGCAACAACACACAAGACGTACACACGTCAACGAATGTTAAAGCGCTACAATCCTGTAAAGGTATTCTTGAATAAGGTGACATAATTGTGGTCGTGAGTTTGTGGGGCTTATCGATTCTTCAAAGTAGTTTTCAACTTAAATTTGGTTGTACTTCGTTACGTTACAATAGCACAAGGTGAATGACGTTTTGCAACACTCCCACGCTTCCAGGGGGAGGGGCACTTCCCCGCGTGCTACGTCACGCCAAGGGGCCACTGGGAGAGCTGGAAAAACGTCTTGCTACACTGTAGTCTGCCTCCACGCCTTTTCTCGGTGTGCTTGCCCATGCAGGTCAGTGCTTGTGCACCAAAGTACTGCACAATTTGTTCTATTCGTGGCGTACGTTCGCGCTCGGTTCGGTGTTCGTTGAGTCCGCCTGAGCGGTCTTCTTTCGGCGTCCACTTTTACGCCATCTTTGACGTGAGTTGCAAGGATCACAATGACTGCAAGTTCGTACAACATGGGCTGGTATTGCGCTCCTGGGTGCCACAAAAACTAGGACAGTGGGCAAAAGCGCACCTTTACTCATTCCCAAGTGATGACGGGGAGATTAAAGCGTGGCTTCGAGGTATTCGACGGAACAATTTCACGCCAACATTGTATTTGAAAAAAAATTTAACATTGCTTTATCGGGTGTGGGAATCTTCGTTCTTAGCAGCAACAGCTTTATTTGTAGAAAGGGAATACACTTTTCTTCCATAATGAGATTGCTTCAAGACACGGCAATAAAGAATCATGCATTTCTCGTGAATATTCACTAATTAGTGGAGGAGTTTGTAAGTGAACAGTGCTAAGAAGGATATTCTTCTCACGGTATAGTTAATTAGGGAGGCAATTGACGGTGGGGAGGCTATTGCCGGAGAGAGTTCAGGCTTGTGCTCAATCCACACTCAATCCACTTCAGTAAATTATTGTCAAGGTTTAGTAGACTCAACTTCAAAAGTAGTAGTTGGTTAAAGACTTTGTTGAAAGCCTTACTAAAGTCTGAATAAATACAGTCGGCGTGTGATGATTCGTCCAAAATCTGATGCAGTTTGTGAGATAGTGATGTGAGTTGTGCGTCGCATGAAAAATGTTTGCGGACGCCATGTTGTGCAGGTGTAAAAAATTAGCTTGATTTTTAGTGTTTGGAGTGTTTATTATCCGATTTAAAAATTGGCACTACCTTCCCGATTTTCCATTGTGTAGGAATAGTTGATGTATCTAAGGATTGTTGAAAAACTTTTGTTAGTATCAATGAACTGTAAGTAACCGTGCTCTTTAGAAGTTTAAAACCTATATTGTCGTGGCCAAAAGAGTGACTGGGCAAGTTATTTATAAGTTTAGCAATACCGGAATTGACGGAAACATAGGGCATGACGATATAGTCGGAGTTCTGCGCATGAAACAGAATGATGGTACCAACTAAAGAAAAGTTGTTTTCGAAAGTGTCATAAAAAGATCAGCACACATGTTGGAAGGAACTGAATTGTGCAAATGATCTACCACAGCTATGCTGTTATCTGGCAAAGGGTTAATTAGGCGCCAAAATTTGCGTAACAGAATAGAAAGTTGGGCGAGTTGGTGTATATTCATATTAAAAGAAAAGCGGCGCACAAAAAGACGGAGACAAAGAAGAGGACCACACAGAGCGCTGCACTCACAACTGAAAGTTTAATCCGAGCAAGAAGAATTTAAAAAGTAAAAGCCACGCATGACCAGTGACGTACAATGAGAATAAATGATACACTCATCAATAAAAGTGAACTCTTTTTTGTGCAATGTAACCGAGGTCTGGCTTACGCAAGCATCACGTGACTTGTTAATATGATAGGCTTCAGACACCTCACGGGTGAATTGATCGTGGTGCTTAAAAATAATAACAGTGTTAGACAGATCAGGTGTGCACCCACACGTGGCACAATGCGAAGCCAAATGGGAAGGCGTGTCGTTATGCAAAGAGAGATAGTGCTACCGCAACCTTTTATTAACACAGCGGCCCGTCTGTCCCACATAATGAAGACCACAAGATAAAGGAATGTGGTACACCACCCCAACAGCACAAGGCACATACTTATTTCTATGGTTTACGGCACATTTTTTGCATCTGGCTTGTCCTTGTCTAGCTGTTTTGACACCAATGCACATATCTTTCCCAATTTATTGGGTGCCCTAAAAACCACATCAACTCCGTAGCGGGAACCAACATTTTCTAACCCATGTGCCAGTTTATGCATATAAAGAATTGCTGCGAACTTCATTTTTTCCCGATTGATTTTCCTAGCTGCACGTCCTTTTAAACCACCAATTAACTTATCGCAAACAGCCACAATTATGTTAGGGGGGAATCCTGCTTCCTCTAGTCTTGCAACTTGCTTAGCAAAACCCGAACCCAACACATGCCTGCATGATTTTTCTAGAGCGTATTTAAGGCAGGTGAAAGCGATGCCCCTCTTTACCACCTTTGAGAAGGCTGATCCAAAATTAAGAATTGGTTTCACTGATCTTGGCTCAAAACACCAGCAAATATGGGAACTCTGAAACCGAAGTTTAAGATCGAGATATTGTAGACAGTCGGATTCTGGAACCTCCGATGTGAAGGACAAACCCATGCCTTCTGTCCTGAACACCTTCAACACATTAGAAACAATATCCGGGAACGTGGCATCCTTTATAACAACTAAAAAATTGTCCACATATCGGAAAAAACGCATCACAGTTCCGCTCAGGATTGTGTACAATGCGATCTATTTTGGCTAAAAAAATTCCACAAAGGACAGGTGCAACGCACAAACCTATAAAGACTCCTGAACGCTGGATTAGGGTCTTCCCTCGCCAACTAATGTACGTAGACTTTAGGTAAAAAGCTAGTAATTCAGTGAACGATTCTACAGATATACCACTACTACTTCTGAAACGAAGCTCATCATTGTCTTCCTTGATAAATTCCTGAACGCACACTAGGAGCTTATGATTAGGAATCGAAAAAAACATGTCAACAACATCTATACTGAACGCCAGACAGGAGCTCGTGTCGCGCTCCTTAAGAAACTGAACCACCGCACCCGAATTTTCCACTCTAAAGGGATCATGAACGCACAGCTGCTTCAAATGGCTTTCTAAATACCTAGATACATTTTTCTGCCTCGTATCTGTTTCCGTAATTATGGTACGAAAAGTCATGTCAGGCTTATGGGTTTTTATCGTAAAGAACGGGCTCAATTCCAAACCCTGGCTTTTTGCCACAGAGGAGGCCAATCTCTCAAGATTAAGGTCCCGCAAAAGATTTCGCGCCTTATCTCTGACCTTGGACAAAGTCACAGAGGCTGGCTTAAAGTTCTTCTCTATAGCTTTACATGCCTTTTCAGAAAACATTCCACTATACATAATGACAAAGAAACCTTCCTTATCTGCCACAACCGCTCTTAAATTCCTTCCTGCGAGCACTTTAGCCAAATGAAAAACAGGTGAAACATTCCGCGCAATTCCATCAGCTTTGGCTAAGGCATCCACACACTCAGCTACCCACCGTGGGCGTAAGTCTTCTTCCACACGCCTTGAAACTGTCTTAGCAACCACGACTTTTTCAACCGGGTTTATTCGAGGTTCAAAACCGAACTTGGAGCCCAAACGTAGCACTGACTGAACAGCCTCCGGCAACGGGGAAGCACTTAGGTTCAAAAACTTGCCGCCTTTGTTCGCCGGTTTTCTTTTTGCTGGAAGCGTCGGTCGCACAGTATTCCAAAGGAACTCACTGAATTCCTTACTTGTTCGACACCAGTCCAGGTAGTCTGAAGAACCACGGCGCCTTGCATCCTTCCCTGAGGCGTAACAGGATACACGCATGCAATCCTTGAAAACACGAACCTGCCTCCACAGTTCAGACTTCAAGATATGGCACATTTTTCTTGCATGACCCGTAGTAGGCAGCAACCAACCGCTTGAAGCTTGTAGGTTCGGAGGGCGCAAACCTAGACGTGCGTACCACGACGCGACTCTCGCTTGGCACATACACAGCGCATATAGTGAATCCAGGGTGGCCGGATGAGAAGTGCTCAAATTAGAACAAATAAAAGAGCCCTGTGTACAAGAAATATATTGTAACAGAATAGAAAGTTGGGCGAGTTGATGTATATTCATATTAAAAGAAAAGCGGCGCACAAAAAGACAGAGACAAAGAAGAGGACCACATGCGTGTATCCTGTTACGCCTCAGGGAAGGATGCAAGGCGCCGCTGTTCTTCAGACTACCTGGACTGGTGTCGAACAAGTAAGGAGTTCAGTGAGTTCCTTTGGAATACTGTGCGACCGACGCTTCCTGCAAAAAGAAAACCGGCGAACAAAGGCGGCAAGTTTTTGAACCTAAGTGCTTCCCCGTTGCCGGAGGCTGTTCAGTCAGTGCTACGTTTGGGCCCCAAGTTCGGTTTTGAACCTCGAATGAACCCGGTTGAAAAAGTCGGGGTTCCTAAGACAGTTTCAGGGCGTGTGGAAGAAGACTTACGCCCACGGTGTGTAGTTGAGTGTGTGGATGCCTTAGCCAAAGCTGATAGAATTGCGCGGAATGTTTCACCTGTTTTTCATTTGGCTAAAGTGCTCGTAGAAAGGGATTTAAGACCGGTTGTGGCGGATAAGGAAGGTTTCTTTGTCATTATGGATAGTGGAATGTTTTCAGAACAGGCATGTAAAGCTATAGAAAAGAACTTTAAGCCAGCCTCTGTGACGTTGTCCAAGGTCAGAGATAAGGCGGTTAATCTTTTGCGGGACCTTAATCTTGAGAAATTGGCCTCCTCTGTGGCAAAAAGCCAGGGTTTGGAATGAAGCCCGTTCTTTACGATAAAAACCCATAGGCCTGACATGCCTTTTCGTACCATAATTACGGAAATAGATACGTGGCAGAAAAATGTATCTAGGTATTTAGAAGGCTATTTGAAGCAGCTGTGTGTTCATGATCCCTTTAGAGTGGAAAACTCGGGTGCGGTGGTTCAGTTTCTTAGGGAGCGCGACACGAGCTCCTGTCTGGCATTCAGTATAGATGTTGTTGACATGTTTTTTCTCGATTCCTAATCATAAGCTCCTAGTGTGCGTTCAGGAATGTATCAAGGAAGACAATGATGAGCTTCGTTTCAGAAGTAGTAGTGGTATATCTGTAGAATCGTTCACTGAATTACTAGATTTTACCTAAAGTCTACGTACATTGGTTGGCGAGGGAAGACCCTAATCCAGCGTTCAGGAGTCTGTATAGGTTCGTGCGTTGCACCTGCCCTTTGTGGAATTTTTTTAGCCGAAATAGATCGCATTGTAGACACAATCCTGAGCGGAACTGTGATTCGTATTTTCCGATATGTGGACGATTTTTTAGTTGTTATAAAGGATGCCACGTTCCCGGATATTGTTTCCAATGTGTTGAAGGTGTTCAGGACAGAAGGCATGGGTTTGTCCTTCACATCAGAGGTTCCAGAATCAGACTGTCTACAATTTCTCGATCTTAAACTTCGGTTTCAGAGTTCCCATATTAGCTGGTGTTTTGAGCCACGATCAGTGAAACCAATTCTTAATTTTGGATCAGCCCACTCAAAGGTGGTAAAGAGGGGCATCGCTTTCACCTGCCTTAAATCCGCTCTAGAAAAATTGTGCAGGCATGTGTTGGGTTTGGATTTTGCTAAGCAAGTTGCAAGACTAGAGGAAGCAGGATTCCCCCCTAACATAATTGTGGCTGTTTGCGATAAGTTAATTGGTGGTTTATAAGGACGTGCAGCTGGGAAAATCAATCGGGAAAAAATGAAGTTCGCAGCAATTCCTTATATGCATAAACTGGCACATGGGTTAAAAAATGTTGGTTCCCGCTACGGAGTTGATGTGGTTTTTAGGGCACCCAATAAATTGGGAAAGATATGTGCATTGGTGTCAAAACAGCTCGACAAGGACAAGCCAGATGTAAAGAAATGTGCCTGTCATGGTATGCGCGGTAGGTTCATCTGGTGCGCGATGTTTGTGAGTTTGTGCTGTGCCGTACGCCGACGAAGATGACGATGAGACAAGGAAAAGGCGGAATCGTGTCGTCAAAGTCAAGCCAAGCCAGGATGAGAGAGAAGAGGAAGAGGACGATGGGGTATTCGAGAAGAAGGATCGGAACGAAACAGTGGCAGGATGAAGCGCTCGTCGGGTCGTGGTCCCGAAGCCTACCTGTGCCTGTGGTCCGCACGAGCCTGGCTCCCTTCTACCGTGTGATCCAGCAGCCGGCGCCGGTCCGTTGTACTCGGATCCGGGCGTTTTCCAGACCTGGGCCTACTACTGGCTGTCCGGGACGTGCTTGCCACACATCGACTCTGCCTCATGCTCCGCTCCGATCATGCCTGAGGCATCGCTGATGTCGGCGTAAGACGCAACGCAACGCATCGACTCATCTGCCTTCGACGTCACACGGTGAAGTGTTTCAAACCTTGTGTAGTGCAGTGGGGAACTACGCTAAGCGTCAGACCTTGTCTTTCGAGAACAGGTGTCGTGCTCGTACTTAAGGCCGTTCTTCGCTGTTGCCATGTAACACGCCAAGCTTCTTTATCGTTTTTTTCTTTTTTTTCGTGGCATTGAAGCCTTATAACTCAAGTTGCAAATGTCTTCGTCAGTCTCGACAACGATTATTTAAGTTGCCGTGATTACCCGAACCTTATCCTTCACAATTGGCGTCCGCGCGACAGGACGAAGCCGTTTGCACTGGGTTGAAATCTATAGGGAAGATGAGTGAGCAAGAGCTTATAACGCTAGCGGAACGCATGGGGCTTCAAGGAGCCGAGCTAAAGACGTGGGTAGACGCGCGGTTAGAGCGGGCTCATGAGGAATCTGTGCAAGCGCGTGAAGAGCGTTCCGCGGAAAGGCAGGCGGCGAAGGAACGTTTGGAGATAGAAGAGAGAACTCTTCAACTGCGAATTCGACTAGCTGAGGTTGAAGGTAGCCGAGAGCCAACAGCGCGGGACCGCGAACCTGAGAGGAGTCAAAGCCGCCCGTGCTTGATCAATCCTCACAACCTGATCCCAGTGTTTGACGAGGGGCGTGACGATCTCGATACGTATCTCAAGAGGTTCGAACGCGTAGCAGTTGGTCAAGAGTGGCCTGAGGAGAAGTGGGCGACAGCGCTTAGTTTATGCCTCAGTGGGGAAGCATTGAAAGTCTTCGGTCGTCTGTCGCCAGAAGACTCAATGGATTACCAGAGTACGAAAGTGGCCTTGCTCCAGAGGTTTCGTTTCACAGCCGAAGGCTATCGCGAAAAGTTTCGGCAAAGCAAGCCTGAAGACGGCGAAACTGGTAAACAGTACGCCACGAGATTACAGAGTTACTTCGATAGATGGCTGGAAATGTCGGAAACGGACGAGGACTTTGCATCCGTGCGCAACCTCATTGTAGCTGAGCAGTTTCTGAATAACTGCCACGATCGCCTGGCACTTTTTCTAAGGGAGAAGAAATGCAGGACGGTAAAAGAAATGGCAGAAGCAGCTGATACCTTCTTGGAAGCCCAGCGGCAAACAAACTTGTTGGTATTTCGTACCAAATCTGCAAACAACATTCCCAAGGAGCAAGAAGGATTTCCTTATACCCAGCCTCCTCTTAGATGTTTCGTCTGTGATCGACCCGGCCACAGAGCATCTGATTGCCGCACGAAACCCCAACGAGTCTTCTGTGGGCACTGTCGGAAGCCCGGCCACGATGCAAGAGCATGCCCAAGCAACGGCGGGTCAAAGAAAATGACATCTTGCATCGTGTCTACTGACCAGAAGTCCGAGACGCCCCGATGTGCCGATGATTCATCACAAGATGAATATGTTGCTAGTGCACTCCGAACGCGCACCGCAACAGCTACACGAAACTTGCCGGTGTTACAGGGAGAAGTGTTTGGACATACTGTATCAGTCTTGAGGGATACTGGAAGCAACACCCTGGTCGTGCGACGTTCCCTCGTTCCCGATGATGCGCTGACGGGTACTACCGCCACTATTTTATTGGCCGATGGTAGTTGCATCGAGGTACCGGAAGCAGAAGTACGGATTCTATCGCCCTATTTCACCGGAAATGCGATAGTCAAATGCATGACGTCGCCACTTTACGATGTCATCGTAGGAAATGTTCCCGGTGCCCGTGACGCTAATGACCCCGACTCAACGTGGAAGGAGTCAGCGAGCCTGAAGTCGGAAACTAATCAGGCATTGAATTCTGAAGAGAAATCCAAGGATGGATGCGGGACGAAGAGCACAGTCATGGTTGGTGTTTCAAGCAAAGGACATCGCCGGAAGCTCACGACTGCTAAATTTGGAAACTTAGAGGTGACACAGGAGTCATTTCGCCAAAAACAAGAGGAAGACCGGTCGCTGGATGTTTGTAGGGCGAAAGTCGACACCCTCATCCGCGGTAAAGGAGCCACATACCACTCATTTATGTTCGAGAAAGGAATCTTGTACCACGTTTACCACCTGACTCCGGGTAAATCAGTTCAACAAGCGGTGGTTCCAAAGGCGTTGCGTGTCCATGTGTTGCACTTGGCACATGAATCACCGATATCTGGTCACCAGGGTATCAAGAAGACGAAGGACCGAGTTTTGGAGTCGTTTTATTGGCCCGGTGTACAGGAGGAGGTACGAAGATTCGTAAAATCATGCGACGCATGCCAAAGGACATATCCCAAAGGCAAAGTAGGCAAGGCGCCTCTTGGACGAATGCCTTTGATTGACACGCCATTCGAACGTGTGGCCGTTGATATCATTGGACCTCTGACGCCGATTTCAAAGAAGGGTAATCGGTTCATTCTTACCCTTGTGGATTTCGCCACTCGGTACCCGGACGCGGTGGCTTTGCCCGCAATTGATTCGGCAACAGTAGCAGATGGACTACTGGAGATGTTCTCTCGAATAGGATTTCCACGGGTGATCCTCTGTGATCAAGCATCTTGCTTCACGTCAGGCCTGATGGAAGAGGTGAATGCTCTGCTTGCTATTCGACATTTGAGCTCGACGCCTTACCACCCGATACGCAATGGCTTGGTCGAAAGGTTCAACGGCACTTTGAAACAGATGTTGCGCAGGTTGTGCCAAGAGAAGCCGAAGTCATGGGAACGATTTCTTGCGCCTCTGTTATTCGCCTATCGAGAAGTACCTCAGGCCAGTATGGGCTTCTCGCCGTTTGAACTGATCTACGGCCGGCACGTCCGAGGACCCCTGGATATATTGAAGGAACTCTGGACAGGGGAAGACCTAGAGGAAGATATCAAGACTACTTACGGATACGTGCTTGATCTGAGAGAACGTCTTGAACGCACCTTGAAGCTGGCTCAAGAGAATCTCTCCCGAGCTCAACACTCGCAAAAGAAGTATTATGGCCGAACCTCCAAAACCCGACAGCTCAAAGTTGGTGACCGGGCTCTTATATTGCTCCCAACCAGGGAAAACAAGCTTCTTATGCACTGGAGGGGGCCATTTCCGGTTACAGGAAAAAAGAATGACCACGACTATTGGTTGGACCTTGGGCACACCACGAAAATGTTTCACATAAACATGCTCAAGCGCTACGAAGAACGTCAACCAGAAGTCACTAGTCAAGCTTCATCGTTCGTTGTAGTCGAAGAAGGAGAGTCGGATTCACCCCTCCCTACATTTAAAGTAAATGAAGGGAAAGGTATTGAGTCGGTCACACTCGGAAGTAATTTAGACGAAGCACAACGCGATGATATGTGCAATCTCTTGGAGGAATTCCGAGACATATTTTGCGAAGTTCCTGGGAAGACGAACCTCCTAGAGTGCCGGCTAGAGCTTACTACAACAAAACCAATCAGCACGTCACAGTATCCGGTGCCGTTTGCAATGAAGGAAATAGTAGAGAAGGAGGTTCAAGATATGCTGAAGTTGGGAGTTATTGAACGATCCCATTCGCCGTATAACTCACCCTTGGTCCTGGTTAAGAAACCGGACAACAGCTTTCGCGCGTGCATTGACTTCCGTCACATTAATGAGGTTCCGGTGTCCGATTCTGAACCCATACCCAGAACTGACATTATGTTTGCTGAAGTCGGCACGAAGTCGGTTTTCTCAAAGTTAGATCTTACAAAGGGCTATTGGCAAGTACCCTTAGAGGAAAGTTCTCGTCCGAAAACAGCTTTTTCAACGCAATCTGGACACTACCATTTTCTATATATGCCTTTTGGGATTAAGACAGCCTCGGCCATATTCACACGATTGATGAGGACATTACTGCACGGCATTCCAAACACAGTGCATTACATAGACGATGTTCTAATTGCCACAGCTACGTGGGAGGAGCATCTAGTGACATTGAAACAGTTGTTTCAAAGGATCCGGGAAGCAGGCCTACGGATCAAACCTCAAAAATGTGAGATCGGAATGACTTCTGTCATCTTCCTTGGGCATCACCTCGGCGATGGTACAATCCGCCCAGTAGAAAGCACGATAGCGAAGATCGCTAAAGCCCCAAGACCGGAAACGAAGAAGCAACTTCGCTCTTTTCTCGGCTTGGCGGGATATTACCGAGACCTCATACCTCACTCTTCCCAGAAAGCGAAACCACTGACTGAAATGACGAGAAAGATGGAAAAGGACAAGTTAGCGTGGAATACCGAAAGAGAAGAGGCATTTGAAACCCTCAAACAAGCTCTAGCATCTACGCCAGTAGTCAAGGCTGTTGACATAAAGAAACCCTTCGTATTACGTACAGATGCATCTGATAGGTGTATAGGCGCTGTGCTTATGCAGGAACACGAGGGTCTTCTTCACCCGGTGTCATATGCCAGCCGTCAACTTATGCCCCGGGAAGAGAGATACTCTGCAATTGAAAGAGAGTGTTTAGCGTTGGTTTGGGCGATCGCGAAATTTCATATCTTCCTTTATGGAACCTTCTTCGTCGTTCAGACTGACCATCAACCGCTACGATACCTCTCTCAAGCCAAGCATTTGAACAGCTGGATCTTGCGCTGGAGTCTCGCATTGCAAGAGTACACCTTTCGCGTTGAGCATATCAAAGGATCAGAGAACGTAGGTGCTGATTATATGAGCAGGCTACAGGTGTAGGTGCTAGCTATACCACATTAATGTAATGATGTACCATATGCCTAGGGACTCTCACATACAGACTATTCTCTTGGTGCAACAGTTCTGTACATTTGTTTGTCGTAAGTCTTGTCTCCCGCGCACTTTGGACAGTTTTTTTTTAAAAAAGAAAAAAAAACTTTTGAAAGGGGGGACTTTTGTCATGGTATGCGCGGTAGGTTCATCTGGTGCGCGATGTTTGTGAGTTTGTGCTGTGCCGTACGCCGACGAAGATGACGATGAGACAAGGAAAAGGCGGAATCGTGTCGTCAAAGTCAAGCCAAGCCAGGATGAGAGAGAAGAGGAAGAGGACGACAGGGTATTCGAGAAGAAGGATCGGAACGAAACAGTGGCAGGCTGAAGCGCTCGTCGGGTCGTGGTCCCGAAGCCTACCTGTGCCTGTGGTCCGCACGAGCCTGGCTCCCTTCTACCGTGTGATCCAGCAGCCGGCGCCGGTCTGTTGTACTCGGATCCGGGCGTTTTCCAGACCTGGGCCTACTACTGGCTGTCCGGGACGTGCTTGCCACACATCGACTCTGCCTCATGCTCCGCTCCGATCATGCCTGAGGCATCGCTGATGTCGGCGTAAGATGCAACGCAACGCATCGACTCATCTGCCTTCGACGTCACACGGTGAAGTGTTTCAAACCTTGTGTAGTGCAGTGGGGGACTACGCTAAGCGTCAGACCTTGTCTTTCGAGAACAGGTGTCGTGCTCGTACTTAAGGCCGTTCTTCGCTGTTGCCATGTAACACGCCAAGCTTCTTTATCGTTTTTTTTTCTTTTTTTTTCGTGGCATTAAAGCCTTATAACTCAAGTTGCAAATGTCTTCGTCAGTCTCGACAACGATTATTTAAGTTGCCGGATTACCCGAACCTTATCCTTCACAGTGCCGTAAACCATAGAAATAAGTATGTGCCTTGTGCTGATGGGGTGGTGTACCGCATTCCTTTATCTTGTGGTCTTCATTATGTGGGACAGATGGGCCGCTGTGTTAATAAAAGGTTGCGGGAGCACTATCTCTCTTTGCATAACGGCACGCCTTCCCATTTGGCTTCGCATTGTGCCACGTGTGGGTGCACACCTGATCTGTCTAACACTGTTATTATTTTTAAGCACCACGATCAATTCACCCGTGAGGTGTCTGAAGCCTATCATATTAACAAGTCACGTGATGCTTGCGTAAGCCAGACCTCGGTTACATTGCACAAAAAAGAGTTCACTTTTATTGATGAGTGTATCATTTATTCTCATTGTACGTCACTGGTCATGCGTGGCTTTTACTTTTTAAATTCTTGTTGCTCGAATTAAACTTTCAGTTGTGAGTGCAGCGCTGTGTGTGGTCCTCTTCTTTGTCTCCGTCTTTTTGTGCGCCGCTTTTCTTTTAAAAAATTTGCGTACATTGATTGAGAGCGTTTCTGGCAGTGTACGAGAAAGAAAGTGAAGCTTGAAAGATTTCAGGGCGGCAACGTAAATGTTGTGTGCAGCCTTATAAATTACCCAACGTTCTTCGGTAGGTGTTAGTCTCACAGATTTGTAAATTCGTTTTTTACGGTTAGATAGCCGTCTGATGTAGGCGTTGTACCATGGTGCCTTCTGATTAGAGATGATGATACGGTTAGGAATGCATTTTTTGGTGAGTTCATCTACTTTTGCAGCAAAGAGATCCCAGTTCATTTGTACACAGTAATCATCGAATTGAGAAAAAAAAGGAATCAATAAAGTTAGAAAATTCGGCAATACTGGCACCAAAATTTCCTCTTCTTAATCGCATATCACCTTTTTCTCTTGCCGCGCCGCGGTGGTCTATGGTGGCTAAGGTACTCGGCTGCTGACCCGCAGGTCGCGGATTCAAATCCCGGCGGCGACTGCTGCATTTCCGATGGAGGCGGAAATGTTGTAGGCCCATGGGCTCAGATTTGGGTGCACGTTAAAGAACCCCAGGGTGCAGAAATTTCCGGAGCCCTTCACTACGGCGTCTCTCATAATCATATGGTGGTTTTGGTACGTTAAATCCCACATACCAACCAACCCACCAACCAACCACCTTTTTATCATTAGTACGTTTGGGAGGTGGTATTTTAAGGTGAAAAACAAGCAGGGGATGATCACTGATAGCGGGCGGATAAGTGATTTCAGAAGCTAAGGTGAGTGTGTTAGTCAAAATTAAGTCAAGTGTATTTGAGGCAGTACTAGTTACTCTGGTAGGTTGGGTGACTGGTTGATACAGACCAAAAATAGAACAGATATCTATGAAATCCTTGGCGTGGGCTAATAAGGGTGATAAGCATGGTGAATAAGTGGTCCAATTTATGTTAGGGAGATTAAAATCTCCTACTAAGATGGTGCCATCATCGGGTCTTCCCCCACACGTTCTTTATCGGTCGGCCCTCGCGCTCCATCGATGTTCCCGGTTATGAGGTCATACACGGGGTGGCAATGCATAGGACAGTAACTTTCCCGCTGAAGTAAGTTGCCTCAACCTCAAGCTCAGTTTCAGGAAGCATCCTAATCATACTGTGAATTAGGCGAACTGGCCTAGTTCTGCCTGTTAACACGCTTTCCCGCACCAAGTTCCTCCACTCGATAACAGTGAACCTTCCGGTGCCTTGTAACACTGTGATCCTCCTTTTCGAAATTGTTCCACGCAGCGCTGGCATTCTCTTCGTAACACCTGTTGGCCACGTTGACATTACAGCACCCACAATAGGAAGTTTCTTCCCATTTTTAAGCTCCACAAATCTGCCGCTGACGTCTTCATCATCTTTTTTGTGGCGCATGCACACAGGCTACTTGGTAGGATTTACTAGCTTCATAACGAAATGCGTCTGCCTTGTGTCCAGTCTGACCACACTTGAAACATTTTGTTACACTGGGACTCGTAAATTTGGTTGTTAGTGTGATCACCCAGTCGGTTAAACAAAGAGAATTGCGTAACACTCTCCGGTGGTGACTTCTTTTCTTTAGGTGCCGATTTTCTCGAACATACGGTACACTCCTTTTTAACCTTGGTGAAATTTGTGGCACCTTGTTCTTCGAAAAATTCATTGGTCAATGCAAGCATGTCTTCAAGCGACTTAGCTCTGCTCTTTTTCAAGTACAGCGGCAGGTTAGGATGAAACTGGTGGGAAATCGCTCTTTAAAAAGGAGCTCTCTAAGCTCACCATAGTCATGTGCTCTCACTGAAAGCTCAATTCATCTGTCTAAAAAATAGCTCAGTCGGGCGGCGTATTCTTAGCCATCTAACCATCAGCAAGCTTTCCCATCTGAAATCTGTCTCAGAAACATTCCGCAGTCAGTCTGAATTGTTTCAGTAAAGCAGCTTTCACTTTGCTATAGTTAGCTGCATCAATTGGCTTCAGCCTACCATACACACTGAGCACTCAAAGCAGCTGCCCATTGGTGCTCCGACCAACTCTGGCTCTAAGCAATCGTCTCTAATCTGTGAATGTAAGCATCGAGGTCGTTCTTCCTCCCGTCGAACGCTACAAGCACTTTGATTGGATCCAAGCAGAAACTATTATCGCTGCTCTCAAATCTACCCTGAACGGCAGTTTCAGTTCGCTGCTGCAAACGAAGCCGTTCAATTCCTATCTCGTGCTGCCGCTGCCTTTCCTTCTCAGCCGTTTCAGCTTCTCTTCTTTCCCTCAACTGCTGCTACTTCGCCTTTCTTTCTTCTTTTAACTGTCACTTCTTTGCCTCTCTTTCTTTTTCGCCATTTTCACTGCCAACCTTTATTTAAAAGCCCCAATTTCAAACACGGCTCTTTTTCTTCGCTAGCCCTCTCAGCCACTGACCCCTCTCTTACCAACTCAGCCACTTTTTCTTCGTTGGCCTGCCAACCTCTTTATCTCCACCACCTTTTTCTCCTTGTGGCTCACCTACTTCTGTAGCTCGGTGCCAGAAAGACCCATCTTCTCACCAAGAGCTACAAACTTCTCCAGATCCATGGCGCTTCTCAAATAAAGCCTAGCCACGTGCACAGAATCTCTGCCTAAATCTGTCTTTCGAAAGTGTCTGCACAATTGTAAGCAAGAACGTCGTGCAGTACACTAAAAACTTCCGATAGTACCATTGACAAATCGAGGCTCTTTCTCACTGTTTTGGACACACATTAAATCAAAAATCTACTGTTGCAAACGCGGGAATATTTGTCAGTAGTCCCGTTAATTAGAGAATCACCGGACTAATTACAAGGGCTGACGTATCGCCCCTCCCCCCACTGCCCCACGAAAGCATGGACAAATTAGATTGGGTCCTTTTTGGCACCCTAGCGAATGCCAGCTGTGGGCCGAAGAACGGAGCAGAGTCGAGAGTGGATAACAAAACGAAAACATATTCTCAAATCATCATCATCATCATCATCATCATCATCATCATCATCATCATCATCAGCCTGACTACGTCCACTGCAGGACAAAGGCCTCTCCCATGTTCCGCCAGTTAACCCGGTCCTGTGCTTGCTGCTGCCAATTTATACCAGCTAACTTCTTAATCTCATCTGCCCACCTAACCTTCTGTCTCCCCCTAACCCGCTTCCCTTCTTTGGGAATCCAGTCAGTTACCCTTAATGACTAGCGGTTATCCTGTCTACGCGCTACATGCCCTGCCCATGTCCATTTCTTCTTCTTGATTTCCGCTATGATATCCTTAACCCCCGTTTGTTCCCTAATCCACTCTGCTCTCTTCTTGTCTCTTAAGGTTACACCTACCATTTTTCTTTCCATTGCTCGCTGCGTCGTCCTCAATTTAAGCTGAACCCTCTTTGTAAGTCTCCAGGTTTCTGCTCCGTAGCTAAGTACCGGCAAGATACAGCTGTTATATACCTTCCTCTTGAGGGATAGTGGCAATCTACCTGTCATAATTTGAGAGTGCTTGCCGAATGTACTCCACCCCATTCTTATTCTTCTAGTTACTTCAATCTCGTGGTTTGGCTCTGCGGTTATTACCTGCCCTAAGTAGACATAGTCTTTTACAACTTCAAGTGCACTATTACCTATCTCGAAGCGCTGCTCCTTGCCGAGGTTGTTGTACATTACTTTCGTTTTCTGCAGATTAATTTTAAGACCCACCTTTCTGCTCTCCTTGTCTAACTCCGTAATCATGAGTTGCAATTCGTCCCCCGAGTTACTCAGCAATGCAATGTCATCGGCGAAGCGCGGGTTACTAAGGTATTCTCAATTGACTCTGATCCCTAACTGTTCCCATTCTAGGCTTCTGAAAACCTCCTGTAAGCACGCGGTAAATAGCATTGAGGAAATTGTGTCCCCCTGCCTTACACCCTTCTTGATTGGTATTTTGTTGCTTTCTTTATGAAGCACTATGGTGGCAGATGATCCCCTGTAGATTTCTTCCAGAATGTTTATATATACTTCATCTACGCCCTGATTCCGCAGTGTTTGCATGACGGCTGATATTTCTACTGAATCAAACGCCTTCTCGTAATCTATGAAGGCTATGTATAGTGGTTGGTTATACTCTGAGCATTTCTCTATTACCTGATTGATAGTATGAATGTGGTCAATTGTTGAGTAGCCTGTTCGAAATCCTGCTTGTTCCTTTGGTTGATTGAATTCTAATGTTTTCTTTACTCTGTTAGCAATTACCTTTGTAAATAGCTTGTATACTACAGAGAGCAAGCTGATCGGCCTGTAATTCTTCAAGTCCTTGTCATCTCCTTTCTTATGTATTAAGATGATGTTAGCGTTCTTCCAAGACTCTGGTACTCTTCCCGTCAGGAGACACCTCGTAAACAGGGTGGCTAGTTTTTCTAACACAATCTGTCCTCCATCTTTCAGCAGATCTGATGTTACCTGATCCTCACCAGCAGCTTTGCCCCTTTGCATGCTCTCTAAAGCTTTTCTGACTTCTTATATCATTACTGGTGGAATGTAATCTGGGTTACTGCTAGTTCTTATAGTATTAAGGTCGTGGTTGTCTCGGCTACTGTACAGATCTCTGTAAAACTCCTCCGCTATTTTAACTATCCTATCCATATTGGTAGTTATTTTGCCTTCTTTGTCCCTTAGTGCATACATCCGACTTTTGCCTATCCCAAGTTTCCTCTTCAATGCTTTGACACTTCCTCCGTTTTTCAGAGCGTGTTCAATTCTCTCCATGTTATACCTTCTTACATCGCATACCTTACGTCTAATAATCAACTTCGAAAGCTCTGCCAGTTCTATTTTGTCTGTTGTACTTGACACTTTCATGATTTGACGCTTCTTAATTAGGTTCTTCGTTTCCTGGGAAAGCTTGCCAGTGTCCTGTCTAACTACCCTGCCTCCAACTTCCAATGCACACTCCGTAATGATACTAGTCAGATTATCATTCATTGTATCTACGCTAAGGTTGGTTTCCTCACTAAGAGCCGAGTACCTGTTCTGCAGCGACACTCTGAATTCCTGTACTTTCCCTCTCAGTGCTAGCTCATTGATTGGCTTCTTGCGTATCAGTTTCTGTCGTTCTTTCTTCAAGTCTAGGCGAATTCGAGACCGTACCATTCTATGGTCACTGCATCGTACCTTGCCAATCACTTCCACATCCTGCACGATTCCAGGGTGTGCACTCATTATAAAGTCTATTTCGTTCTTATTTTCGCCATTAGGGCTCCTCCATGTCCACTTGCGGTTTTCTCGTTTTCGGTAGAAGGTATTCAAAATCCGTAAATTATTGCGTTCTGCGAATTCTACTAGTAGCTCTCCTCTGGCGTTTCTAGTACCGATGCCATAATCTCCTACTGCCTGGTCTCCAGCCTGCTTCTTCCCTACCTTTGCATTAAAGTCGCCCATCACTATAGTATACTGTGTTTTTACCTTACTCATTGCCGATTCCACGTCTTCATAGAAGCTTTCAACTGAAGCGTCATCATGGCTGGATGTAGGCGCGTAAGCCTGTACTACCTTCATTTTGTATCTTTTATTCAGTTTAATTACAATACCTACCACCCTTTCATTAATGCTATAGTATTCCTCTATTTTGCCAGCTATGTTTCTGTGAATTAGGAACCCCACTCCCAGTTCTCTTCTGTCCGCCAAGCCCCTGTAGCAAAGGACGTGCCCATTCTGTAGCACCGTATAAGCCTCATCTGTCCTCCTAACCTCACTGAGCCCTACTATATCCCATTTAACACCCTCCAGCTCTTCGAATAGTACAGCTAGACTTCCCTCACTAGATAAGGTTCTAGCGTTAAACGTTGCCAAGTTCAGGTTCCAATGGCGGCCTGTCCGGATCCAGAGATTCTTAGCACCCTCTGCTGCGTTGCAGATCTGACCGCCGCCGTGGTCAGTTGCTTCGCAGCTGCTGGGGACTGAGGGCCGTGAGTTATCTGACGTAAGCATGTGGGAGGTAGTGGCCAGATACTGCACCAGGGTGGCCAATCCTTCTCTGGTGAGAGAGTGCGTTCTCGGCGGTGTTTGCCGGTGAGGCGGCACCCCAGGCCTCTTAATGCAGTTCCATCAACACGCGGATTTTTTTTTAATCCGGTTGGGAACTGCGCGGTACCGGGATTTGAACCACGGACCTCTTGCATGCGAGGCGGATGCTCTAACCACTACGCCATCGCCACATTACCTCAAATACGGCAGATCAAACAACACAAAATATGCCCTCTCGGAAATAAGCCAATACTATACGCCACCAATACCACAAAACTCCAGACAACGTCCCATACGACACAATAGGCTACACTTGAAACAACGGGCACGAACAACACGCGCTGCAATGCAATCTCATGAACCAGCTAACGAAGACACTTGTAGTCTAAAATGTTCGTCAAACAAACTCACTCGAAAGTTCTTGGAACAAAGCTTGAACGTTTCTCTTCTAAGAAACACGCACTCCAGTCCAGCACTGATTGTCGTTTCGTTGCGTCTGCGGTTTATTTCCCAGGAAACGTTCGCGTCATCAAATGTCCGCCATTCAATACCAAAAACTTTTTTGCCGGTAACTCGCCAGCCCCTCACGCGCTGCGACTGCAGAACACGTCTCCGTCCACGGGTGTTACACACACGCTTCCCCTGCTTGTAACATAAGCCTTCACGCGCAGGTGGAACACTTCTTCATCTACCCTGCTTGGTCAATGTAGAACAAGCACTTCGCTTGACGGCGGTAAACTCTTTAATCAGTTCTCTAGCAAGGGCGCAAAACTCTCATAATCTCCTCCTGTGGCTTGATCCGCTGCTAGCTTATGAGCATGCTCGCCCTGGGTTTTAGAAGGTTCGTCGGCGCGCCACAAAGCCAAAGCTAGGGAAGGCGCGGGACGTTTGTTCAACTCTCCTCTACCCGTGACGCAACTCACGCTTTTATTCTCGAATGTTCTGGTGTTCGCTCGACAATAGGTGCGAGGTGGTTGGCCAGCGTAGGGACGGCGCTTTGGAGGAAGAGATGCGGCGCACCCGAGGAGTTCTTTAATGCTCGTTTTCTTCTTTTACGCTGGTTTCTGCCGCGTCTAAACTGCGCTTGGTATCGTCACCATCGCTAGAATTCAGGACTGCGTTGTTTCTTGATCGTTCGTTTGTGACAATAGTTAGGATAGCTGCTATTTTGCTCTTTCTGCCAATAACTTCGCCTGGTTTAGTCTCCGTTTTTTGTTTTCTGCATGTTAATGTGTGCAGCCATATTTGAGGCCAAGCATGTTATGTAGTAAGTTATTGCCACAATCAGAATGGCATTGATGATGATGATGGTAGATTTTAGTGGCGCAAGGGCAACTCAGGCCAAAGAGCGCCAAACACACGGTTTTTGGTGGATTTGATTATAAAAAGTCTACTCAGGGTGGCAAGAGTAAAAGAGTAGTGTATAGAACTTAAACTTAGGTGTAGTGACTATGTGTGATGGGTTTAAAACGGGCTACGCTTATGGGTTTTACAAAGTCATGCCATGTCGTCAACAGTCCTTGTCAAGACAAGGAGTGTGTGCTGCATGACATTTGATAAAAAAAAAGTCTCAGTGGTTCCCTCAGCATTGAGAGGAGGCTGAGATTAGTGAGAATATGTTATGGAATGTAGGAAGCCTACACTAGCTAAAAACTTTAAGACTACTTTTGGGGGAAACAAGGGATCGTCTCCAAGAAAAAATTGTGGATGAGGCGGAATGTGACATTTGTACAGCTTTGAAAAGTGACACAGTCTTTCTGGTTCGAGGTACGGACAGGTAATTAGAACGTGAACGACAGACAGCTCATCACCACATTTTGCACAATGTGGTGCTGGAGAATTCTTTAAAAGGTGTAAGTGTGTTGCATGTGTATGACCGATCCGTAGTCTGCACAGTGCAACCTCTTGGTGCCTGTTACGTTTTTCAGTCAGATATCTTCCTATTCTTGGCTTTACTAAGTGCAGTTTGTTTGCGTTTGCTGCATTCCATTCTTCTTGCCATTGTCTACGCATTTGGGATATGATGAGTGGCCTCAGGTCCTCATACGGGATGGTGTTTACGTCAACTGATGGGCGGAGTGCTGCTGACTTCGCAAGTTTGTCCGCTATCTCATTGCCAGCTATGTTGCAGTGTCCCGGAATCCAGCATAGCATGATTTTGAGCTTATATTTGCGGGCTGACATGATTTGATTGATTGATATGTGGGGTTTAACGTCCCAAAACCACTATATGATTATGAGAGACGCCGTAGTGGAGGGCTCCGGAAATTTAGACCACCTGGGGTTCTTTAACGTGCACCCAAATCTGAGCACACGGGCCTACAACATTTCCGCCTCCATCGGAAATGCAGCCGCCGCAGCCGGGATTCGAACCCGCGCCCTGCGGGTCAGCAGCCGAGTACCTTAGCCACTAGACCACCGCGGCGGGGCTGCGGGCTGACATGATGCATTTTCGAAGTGTATTAGTAACTGGGTTTTTGAGTATCTTAGTGGAGGACAGCGCAGTCACAGCACTGAGAGAATCTGTGTATATGATCGAGGCTGGCTCTTTCTCCTTTAAAATGTGCGTTACAGCTAAATGTATGCCATAGCATTCTGCAGTAAATATACTGGTATGTTCGTTCATTGTTCTAGATTCAGAGAAAGCAGGACCGTGTGCCGCACATGCGACTGCGGAGGACTTGGAGGCATCAGGATAATATTCAGCACACCTGTATTTGGCCTGCAGGTACCTGAAGTGTTGATCGATTGCGACTGGGTGGCAATTTTTTCCTACCTCTTGGAATGACAAGTCATAATCGATAGCCTGCATTTTCCATGGCACAACAGTGTCCTTGTGAGAGGTTAGTTGAAGACTGGAGACCGGTATGTGCATATTTCCAAGGTGTGAGGCCACTCTGAGGGGATACGGTGGCGTAGCTGATGGTCGCCTCAAAAACAGGGGGGCGTTCCATGTATCCTGCAATAGCGCACGAGCTGGGTGGTCGATATAGGAAAGCACCTTGGTGGCATACGTGACACTTGTAAACTGACGTCGCCGTTCTAGTGGCCACCGGTTTGTCTCAACATACAGGCTGGCTGTTGGGCTGGTCCGGAAAGCACCGCTGGCCAGCCGAAGCCGAAGATGATGCACTGGGTCAAGCATCTTCAATGCAGTTCTTGAAGCTGACTCGTAAACCACCGAGCCGTAATCGATACGTGATAGCACTACACTGTTGAGAAGGTTCAGCAGACAGTCATGGTCTGTGCCCCATGACTGTTGTGAGAGAATCTTGAGCAGGTTCAAGGCTTTCAAGCATTTAAGTTGTAGTTGTTTGATATGTGCAACAAAGCTGAGCTTTTCATCAACCACAACACCTAAAAATTTGTGATCTTTTTTGGTAGTTATGGTTTGTCTGTTAATTGAAATATTGGGGGGTGGCCTTATGCCACGTAGTTTTGACAAGAGTACGCAAACAGTCTTGTCACAGTTAAACTTAAACCCAATTTTGTCTGCCCAGCTTGACAGCTTGTTTACTGCCAACTGAATCTGACGTTCACATGTGGCTAGGTTGCATAATTTGAAGCTGATCTGAAAATCATCCACATATACAGAGTAGGAGATTGTTCTAGGCATAATGGTGCTTATGGAGTTCATTTTTACGATGAATAGTGTGCAGCTAAGAACACCACCCTGGGGGACGCCATTTTCTTGCGTAAACCACTTCGATAAGGCATTACCAACACGAACCACAAATGTAAGGTCAGAAAGGTAGCTTTCAATAGTATTCAGCATGTTTCCTGACACTCCAAAAGATCGCAGGTCACGGAGAATGCCATAACGCCATGTCGTGTCGTAAGCTTTCTCTAAGTCGAAAAATACAGATAGGCAGTGCTGTTTATGAATGAAGGCATCCCTGACATAGGATTCAAATGCTACCAGTTGGTCAGTTGTCGACCGGCCAGACCTGAATCCAGCTTGATGACAATCAAGGAGGCCATTGTATTCAGGGTAATACATAGGGCGGCGATTCACCATTTTTTCGAACACCTTGCCCAAACAGCTGGTCAGCGCTATAGGCCTGTAACTAGCAGCAAGTGTGGCTTCTTTTCCTTGTTTAAGGATGGGTATGATAACTGCCTTTTTCCAGGTCATGGGCAGACGCCCAGAGGACCATACACTGTTGAAAAGAATGAGGATGACGTCTAGCGTTTCTTCGTGTAGGTGTTTCAGCATGCCGTAAGTAATCCTGTCCGAGCCAGCTGCTGAGCTGCCGCGCTTTGCCAGTGCTGCCTTTAGTTCACCTATAGTAAAGGGGGCATTGTACCCTCCCGCCGATGGCCTGTCATCACGAATAGGTTTACGTTCCTCGGCAAGTTTGTATCGCCTAAAGGAGTCTGTATAATGTGCTGAGCTGAAAATATACTCGAAGTGTTGGCCTAAGGCATCTGCCTGGTGTTCAAGTGTATCACCAGCAGTACTAACAAGGGGCATCGAATGAGTGCTGTGCCCTTGGAGTGCTCTTACTCTGTTATAGACCTTATGTGTGTCAGTGTAAGAGTTCACGGATGAGAAGAAGGATTGCCAGCTCTGTCGTTTAGACTCTCGTCGGACACGTCTACCGTTTGCTTTTGCACGCTTAAAATTCACCAAGTTTTCGACTGTAGGATACCTGCGGAATTTCGACCATGCTTTGTTTTGATTGTCACGAGCATTTTTGCACTCAGAGTTCCACCAAGGTCGTATTTTGTTCCGTGTATTGTTAGATGTATGTAGGATGGATTGCTCTGCGGCCTGTACAATGTGTAGTGTGACCAACGCTTCAGATTCATCGATGCCTAGGGTTTCAATTGATGAGCGCGATAGTTTTGAGAGTTTTCGGAATTTCATCCAGTTCGCACCCTGTTTTCGAAACCTGGTTACATTCACAGTCATTCTACTCGTATTTCCTTTGTATTTTAGACAAACCGGAAAATGATCACTTCCATAGAGGTTATGAATTACAGCCCATTCAGTGGTTGCCAAGAGTGAAGGATATCCGATAGCAAGATCTATTGCTGTGTATGAGTAGTGCGCTGCGTTAAAGTATGTTGGCTCTTCTTTAATAAATATACAGGAGCCGGAGGACTATAGAAAGTTTTCGATTAAGGAGCCTCGAGAATCCGTTCTTCTCCATCCCCATAACGGGTGGTGCGCGTTAAAATCTCCGACCAACAGAAATGGATGCGGAAGCTGGTCGATGAGCGTTTCAAATTCTTTAGTAGAGAGTTGGTGGTCCGGAGGGATGTATAGTGAACACACGGTTGTTACTCGTCCTAGGGTTCGTATTGCCACTGCTTCTAAGTCAGTAACCAGAGTGAGGCTTTGAGACGGAACTGCTTTCTGCACCACGATAGCGACACCACCAGATGAATGGGAAGTCCCCTTTCTGTCCTTTCGGTATACCACATATCTTTTCAAAAGGCTAGTGTGTGTATGTTTTAGGTGTGTTTCCTGTAAGCAAAGTATGTTTGGTTGGTGTTGTGCAATTATTTCATAGATGTCGTCTAAGTTCTTAAGTAAGCCTCGGCAATTCCATTGGATAATATTTTCGGCAGCCATTTTTATGAATGAGGAAAAGAGCGTGACTTATTCACACTTCGCTGCCTTTATTAGGAGGCTTAACTGGCGGGTGTCTTTTCCCTCTGAGGCGATCTATGGAGCCCCGCCTCACTTGGGAGGATTCCGTCAGCATCTTAGACGCTTAGGATCCTGGTGTCACTTCCATTGCCTCCGGTGGACCCTCAGAAGCTAATGGAGGTTTCTCAGAGGAGACAGGTGTCTCAGTTGTCTGTGTGGTTCCTGGGGTCTGATGAAGTTCGACCTCCGGGACGTGAAAGGTTCGTGCAGCCTGTGGCTGCTTGGTGGGGGGCAGAGATGTGCACGCATCAGCAAAGCTGTATTGCGTGCCCACCGTCACTAGACGCCGCCCAGCCCCCCGGCACGCTGCGTCAGCCTACGTTCTTCCGGAGAAGAGTGACACCTTCTTCCCGGCTTCAGAGAATGTTATGTTTTCCATTACTTTAATCTGGATGATTTCCTTTTCTTTTTTGAAAATTTCACATGTCCACGAGTACGCTGCGTGCGGCCCGTGACAGTTAGGGCACTCTGTTTGCGTGGAAGTACAGCTCTCTGTTGGGTGCTCATGATCACCCCATTTTGCACATGTTTGTTTTCCGCGACAAGTATTCAACCCATGTCCATATTTATGGCATTTGTAGCACCTTCTAGGGTTGGGTATGTAGGGGCGGACCTTGCAGTGAAGGAACGCAGCTTTCACGGATTCTGGCAGAGTGGAGCGGTTGAATGTAAGTATTATATGAGGCGTCACCACTTCTTCATTGTTTCGCCTGATGGTTATCCGGCGGATGGCGACTACGACTTGCTCTCGAAAGCCTTCAAGGAGGTCAGCTTCAGTTTCTCGCATCAGATCACGTTGTGAAATGACGCCTTGAACAGTGTTAAGGCTGCGATGGGGGGTGATAGACACATTCAGGTGGGCAAACTGCTTCTGTTTAAGGAGAGTGTTTGCATGCTCTTTCTGGCTTACTTCAACAAGAAGATCACCGGATGACAGTTTCTTTGCGTCGTACTTTTTGCCTATTAAGTTAGTAAGGGTTTTAGCTATCAGGAAAACCGACAGTCCTGCAACAGAGACGTTATCTGCCAGAGAGTGTATGACTAGGAAGCGTGGGAAGTGCTCACAATCGCTTCCGGTTCGTTTGGAGCTTTCATCGGTGCGGTTCCTTTTCAGGGACCGATCATTGAGGGGGGGGGGAAAGATTTTGCCATGTGGTGGACTTCATGTTCGGCGGCGATGGTGACCACCCACCACAGAGCCCAACAGGGGGACGCTACACGGTAGAACACTTGAAGGCGTCAGTCAGACATCGCCGCTATAACCAGATATAACTACCCAAGGTTGGGTAACTACACAAGGTTAACCCTTGCCGCCAGGAAATTTGGAAGGAAACAGAAGAGAGTAGAAGACAGGACAGATAGATAGTGAGAAATAAAGACGAAGATGTAGGCAGAGAGAGATAGGAAAAGGCGACTGCCGATTTCCCCTGGGTGGGTCAGCCCAGGGGTGCCGTGTACGTGAAGCCGGGGCCAAAGGGGTGTGTTGCCTCTGCCTCTGCCTTAAAGGTCCAATCACCCAGCGTCAGCTCAACCCCCAGGATCCCCTTTTCCCCGGACACGGCAAAGCCACGCACGGCTAGGCGTGGGAGGGAGCCGAAACTCCCCCGTTAGCTCGGGTCCGTGGTGTCGCTACACACCAAACGCCTACTTGCGCAGGCGCCCCTGCGGGGCAGAATGGCATTCTAATGATGCGATGCAAGAAATAAACGAAACATAGTCAAAAACAAGAATGTAATTTCCTTTCATTGCAATGTAGAAACCCTCCTTTGAAGGTTGTTTCCTTTTTCTTTTTCTTGCTTTTTCTTTTTAAAATGAAGAATCGTAATCGCAGTATAGTGCAAATCCATGGAACTGAATATTCACGTTGCCCAATAAAAAAAAATATCTTTGATTTCCACGCTACATGTATCACTTTGCTGTTCTTCTTTTATGACCGACTTCGTGCGTATACCCAGTTAAATATTTATGAAGAAACAACTATTCGCAGGGGTTATCTACGCATAGTGTGTCACACGTGTGGCGTTTTATAACAGCTTTCTTTTTTTTGCACCCACAGATTTATGAGCTGCACTTTCATGCAGAAGATTTTATAGTCACGCTGTCACATCAAGATGAATGAGCTGGAGAGATAATAGAGGTAGAACACAAGATACCCTTGCTGATTGATTGATTGATATGTGGGGTTTAACGTCCGAAAACCACCATATGATTATGAGAGACGCCGTAGTGGAGGGCTCCGGAAATTTCGACCACCTGGGGTACTTTAACGTGCACCAAAATCTGAGCTCACGGGCCTACAACATTTCCGCCTCCATCGGAAATGCAGCCGCCACAGCCCGGATTCGAACCCGCGACCTGCGGGTCAGCAGCCGAGTGCCTTAGCCACTAGACTACCGCGGCGGGGCAAGATACTCTTGCTAAAACGCCATGCTGTACCTTTTATCTTTCCAAACTGTCCAAAATACTTGTCCTCAGAACCAGCACGTCTTGAAACGCCAGCGAGGAAGATCGCTAGAAAGGAAAGCGCTTCTTCAGAAGCAGCGTTAAAGAAATCACTTGACCCAGCAGAACTTGAGCTAAAAACAAACATGGTGTCTTTATATAGGGTCTCCATGTAAACCTGTGAGAGATCTGCAATGATATTTTTTTTTTGGCAAGAACTGAAGAAAAAGTGATGTTGTAACGGAATGAAGCTTATTTGATGTCGTATGGTTTCTTCTTACGAGAGTAAAGCTACCTGCAGAATGCTTCACTTGTGACCGAGAAAGCTTCTCAAATACCTGACATAGTATTTCACACTCTTCACAGACTCTTACAACGCCAGCAGAGGCGAGCGCAATGGTCCGAAATACCGAAACGCAGCACCCGTGTGAGCCCATGGGGTGAGGTCACGCAACCATGCATAAGGCCTTAGGAATATAGGTGGTGTTGGGAGGGAGAGTGTACAATCGAATGTGGTCATGGTTGTTTTTCACGCATGTGCATTCTTCCAGGAGGCTTGAATATGCGATCAGTTGCTATTCTTTGTTGTTACTTGCTACATATACTGTACTGTTCCGTTCTAACTGCAGCTTTAGAATTTGCGGGGTTTGACGTCCCAAAACCACCATATAATTATAAAAGACGCCGTAGTGGAGGGCTCCAGAAGGTTTGACCACATGGGGTTCTTTAACGTGCACCATTATCAGAGCACACGTGCCTCAGAATTTTTGTTTTCTCGAAAACGCAGCCACCGCAGCTGGGATTCAATCCCGCTACCTGCGAGTCAGCAGCAAAGTACCTCAGCCACTAGGCCACCATGGCGGGGCACCAACCGCCGTTTCAGAATGAATAATAATTACACGAGGTCGCTTCCGTTCTATCTCCAAACTGCGATCGGTTCTTCACACAAAGAATTTTAATTCTCTCGTTTCACCTGATGGCCATACAACACTAACAAGAAACTTTTCATCTTAACTTTAATAAAACTGTCCCAAATGAGTTTTTATTCGTGTTAGGACGCCTGCGGCTACAGAAGTAATTTTATTTAACGTAAACTTGTCGCCTGCATTTTACTATTGGAAAGTAAAGTACAGCTACTGGCTACCTTAACGGAGCCCTGCAACACATTTTGATCATGATCAGAAAACGCTGCCAATCGACGGTAAAGGCTCCCGACGACAAGCCAGCCAAACAATATATCACAGCACGCGACCAGGCACTCGAAATGAATAATCCAAGTCAGCTAAAGATTGTTGTCTCTTCTCTCAAGAAATTACGTAAGACGCTCAAAAATCACTCGTAGATAGCCCATATATCAGCAATTGGCTTATTTGAACATGGCGTGCTCTGATGTTACAGAGATCGCCACTTGAGGCTGTGGCTTGCCCTCCCATGCACGCACGATCGCACTAAAAAAAGCTACGCATTCAAAGAAAAAAAAACAAAGAAAAAAGTGTTCAAAGTCAAGAGGCGCGCCTGAAGTATTTTCATTGCGTCTGCCATCCCTCCCTGCTTAGCTTCCTGGGCATTCGTCGGGACGACAAAAAAGATAAGAAAAAGCAGTTGCATCATGTGACAAAGCTTTGTAACTCCACTCACACTGAACCGATGTTGAATTTTTTTCGTGAGGGAAAAAGCGCTTCCACTGAATTGATTCTATGGTTAGTTGAAAAAGTGTTTCAGGGCCCTTTTAAGGACTCCTTTTGTTTTTATATCATCAAACAAAATGGCTTACTACTGGGACACTGTCACTGGCTTTGCGGCTTTCTTCGATCGTGTGGAAGAATTATTATTGTTAGTTATTATCACGTGAGATCATTATTCTTCTTAGAGAAAAAGAGAACGCCCACTCTTACTCTGAAAATAAATTAGATTAGAGAAATACACGAAACACTGAAAAGCTGAATCCAAGAAGTGGAATAGACACAAAGGGACGAAGGAACTGTTCTTATAGAACATGATATCTCCCTCGTAGACGACAAAATAACCAGGAGATGTGAGGACAACAAATATTTGTTTCAACTCCTGTAAACATTTGCCCCGCTGCGGTGTTCTAGAGGCTAAAGTACTCGACTGCTGACCCACTGGTCGCGGGATTGCATCCCGGCTACCGCAGCTGCGTTTTTGATGGAGGCGATGATGCTGCAGGCACGCGTGCTCAGAATTGGGTGCGCGTTGAAGAACCGCTAGTGGTCGATATTTCCAGAGCCCTTCACTACGGCGTCTTTAATAATAATATGGTGGTTTTGGGACGTTAAACCACACATATCAATGAACTATCAAATCAAAGTGTGAACGTTTATGGTTAGTGTTTCATAAAACGGAAGGAAATGTGTTTTTTTATTTAATGAAATACTCATCATGAAAACTTCTGCGACCTCGTTCCCAGGAGCCTTCCCAGCAAAGTGGCCGGTACTTTCATAAAGGAGCCTTAAGTGCAATTTCTGAAACTTTTCTCGTGTCTCGTACTTCATAGGTCAACTTTACGCGAAACTTCAGTTCTTCGCTTGAATATAGGCCCAATACACAATTTGGGTGCACGTTACAGAAATTTTCGGCGCCCTCCACTACGGCGTTTCTCATAATAATATGGTGCTTGTGGGACGTTAAACCCCACATATCAATCAAGGCCTAATACACCAGTAACATGGCCCATGCAACGTAAGCGAATGACATCAGTAGCTAGACGGCCAAGTGAACAAGCTGAGACGCCAACGCACGTGCGCGGTACGCTGGCACAGCCAGCGTATTTACGGAGCCGTAGTCTCCCTGGCTCACTCCGCCTCCCAAGTGGAGCGTGCGTAGTGGACGAGCGTGCAAGCGTTTTCCAAACAAGGCCTCTGCTCGATTGACAGTATTTTCTAGCTTGTTGACAAGTGGCATTGTGCTCCTTGGAAACAAGCGGGGCATCACTGAGCTTTTAAAGACCATAGTCTTTTTCGGGATGCTTCAACACAGAAATTTTGGTCTGTCTGTTTGTGTGTCTGTCTTTCTGTTTGTCTGTCTGTCAATTGATTCAACCACCTGACAGCGTTACCATGGTGGACTAAGTGGTAGAGCAAACAGCTTGAGACGCTGTAGCCCAAATGCAGCCAATGAGCAAAAAGACCTAAAATATGTCTATACAAACATACCCATTATCACTTTCCAATTTACTTGGAATAACATTTTTCCATTTGGCCAATATCACCCCTTTTTTGTACAACACGTCTGTAGTAAATCAAACAGCTTCTATTCAAGAAGGTAAAACCATTGACATTCCTGTATTTCCCTATGCAATCATGCTGCGTTTCTTAGAAAAAAGAGCAAAAAGAAAACTATTCATTCAGCCACCTACGCCTCACTCCGTTGCTTTTGGAAAGGGACCTACCAATGCGAGGTCTTTCATAGGAGCAGTTGTCCCCAAATGTGTAGTATTTTGCACACGAAACGAAATAGAGTCACGAGTTATTTTTGGCGCTTACTTAGACGTACTTATTAATCATGTTAACCAGCCTTTGCTACCGATCTGTGAATATTCAGTTCACACATCCAATTCAGTTCAGCGTCATCTAATGAAAAAAAAAAGTCTCCACTTGTGTACTTGCATTGCGGGAGTGATGAATAGAGTAGCGGAAGCGGTAGGTACTATAATTTACTTCCCAGAACGACGAAATGTTTGAGACACGCCGTGGAGACGGGCTCCAAAAATCACAACCGGCTGAGACTACTTAGCATTCATCTTACTTAAGCTGCTCCGTCAGTCTTGGTGGGTATCGGATGACGTGGTGAAATCTGCTACAAACCGCGTCGGCTGGTTAGGGTGTAAATATAGCTCACGTGCCCTTTCTGACGCACAGAAAGCATGTTGACCATGTCATACGATGCGGAATCAAGCTGTGCCAGCTCGTATGAACTTACCGGTGATGCGTTCAGGGATTATTGCAGCTACTATCTGAGCGCGGAAGCATCGGCTATTGATTTTGACCATGGTGGTTTCGACCTATTGCCGCGCGAAGTGTCGGACGTGCCCTGAGTCGATCTTCTCATATCTGAATATTGTGCATGCTTAGTGAAAAACTCGACGTCAACGACGACTAACACGCTGTATGCAACTGGCAAAGCTGGACTGTGCTTGCGTCATCGTCCCCTCGTAGACGTTAGCGCGTAGAAGTGAGATCTAAAGCAGAACTTACGTCACATAAACAGAGTGGACCGTGTCTACAAGTGTGATTCCACAATTGGCTACAATTTTAGCAATCGGTTGTTCTAGAAAATTGGTTTAAATTCTGCATGTTACGCCGCAAATGTAGTCGAAAGACGATAGTCTTGCATCTGAAGAAAGTGAACAAAACGTTAATTTGATGTTCTGCGCTAGAAAATTGGTGAAGGGTATTTTGGTGGCGCTGCGCTAGAGTGCCTCGAGCGTGTAGCGGAGGCGAACGAGCTCATCGAGGCACGTTAGACACAAGCGCCATCTGGCAGCTATCTTCGAAAACGAAGGCGTGCAGCGCGCGGAGAAAGATGCGCGCCAGTCTAGGAGGTGATAAGGTGTAAAACGCAACGCGACGGGCAGGTGCCACCACCGTGACGTCGTAGCAAAGCGTTGGAAACACCTTTTTGAGCATCGCGTTGCACTGTCAGCGCAGCGCTATAAACGCTACATTCCTGAAAGTTTTGTGTGTGTGCCGTTTCTAGTGTAAAGGCAGACATACAAAACTTCAAAGTATTGTTACGGCACCTCAGGTGTGCGCAATAATTGCTTTTTAATTGTCAATCGCACTATGAACGCTAAACCTTGAGCAATATTGGTGGGCGCTGCGGATGGGGTTGGCCGTTAGGTGCCGTTTAACGTATCGTTAGGACGGACAAACAAACAAATGTGCAGACAGACAGACAGACAGACAGACGGACAGACAGACAGACAGACAGACAGACAGACAGACAGACAGACAGACAGACAGACAGACCAAAATTTTTCCGTTGAAGGTCCCCAAAAAAGACTACCGTCTTTAGAAAACTGAAAGACTTACAGTTGTATAACATGACACATATACTGTACGAACGAGCACACATGTTTGCAGATTATTTGAGATCGGTTATTATTTAAAAACAGCAGAGTTTATCTTTAACGAGCAGGTGAATGACTCATCATTTTCGCAGCATGTGCGCTCGGGCTTGTGTGGCTTTTGCAGAAATCACCACCACTTAGGTTGCACCTGCAACGTGAATAAAAAAGGTGGGTCATTCCCCATTTAGAAATTGGTATAACACCGAATTGAACCGCGTCTTCGCATAGATAGTTCAGCATTCATTGTGCGTAATTTCGCCACAAAGGCGAGAGAATGAATGTTGCAGTAACAAACTGCAATGTCGCGCGAGGAACGGCAAGCAGCTCGAAACTGGCAGCGCACACCTCAAGCAGAAAACACGCGTGGAAGGACCATACCATGCACTGGAAGGAGCGTACCATACACAGGACGAGTGCCGACCAACAACTGTCACAGTTAGACTTTTAATCACGCTACTTAAGCGGAAAGAAAGGCATACAAAAACAAAACATTGACCCCTAATCTGCATGTTACACTGCATATGTCGTCGAAAGACGATAGTCTTGTGTCTGGAGAGAGAGAAAAAAACGTTTGTTTGATGTTCTGCACACGAAAATTGGTGAGTGGTATTCTGGAGGCGCCGCTAGAGTGCCTCGATCGCGTATCGGAGACGATCGAGCGCATCGAGTAACGTTAGACACGAGCGCCATCTGGCAGTTATCTTCGAAAACGAAGGCGTGCGCACCCGTGGATAACGATGCGCGCGTGTCTCGGGGGTGATAAGGTGTACAACGCAAAGTGACGGGCAGGTGCAACTACCGTGTTGTGGTAGCAAAGCGTTGGAAACACCTTAGAAGTGTGGCAGCTTGGGCTAGTTGGTATGGCATGACGATAGTTACAGCGCGAGAACAACACGACGACACTAAGACAAGAAGGGCACGAAAGACACGAGTGCTAAAAACTGCACACTAAAAACGGCACACACAAAGAACTCGGAGGAATGTAGCGTTTATAGCGCTGCGCTGACAGTGCAGCGCGATGCTTGTCTCTGTGTCGTCATTGTGTTTTCGCGCTCTAACTATCGTCATGCCATACCAACTAGCCCAAGCTGCCACACTTTTATGTTACATTTCTAGTTACTCGGGCTTTTTTTCGTGTGTTTCTCTTTATCATTCAGTCCTCGTAACCCTCATCGCAATTTCCATTGGCCGTGCGCGCACCTTTTCCTTCTGCATTGGCACCAAGCAGCTCCCTTTGGACGTTGAAGCCTTGTTTAAAGGTTATTACCCCTCTATCGGCCATGGCATACGGGTGTGCAAAATTCTTCGGTCTGAATGGCACCGACAATTGCGCACGTACCGGGACGCCCTTCACGTCCAGCTTCAACAAACAGATCTAACACCGGGAGTGAAGAAAAGAAGATGGCGAGAGTACTGCGACCGAATAGAATACACTCCAAACTGCCTGTGGTCACCTGAGCTCACTGGCCTTCGTGCGCAGCGCCCAATCAAGCCCCGGCAATCAGGTGTGGTCCACTCATGCAGTGACGTCGTCCTCCCAGACTACGTCCACAACACCCTCACCCTAGGTCCGAAGTTTGCCATCAACCGAGAGAGGTCCGCACCCGAGCTTCTTTCAATGGTGCGCTGTGTTGATGGCTGCGCTTCACCAGAGTATTCGGACAGGTGCATCTCAGAAGGCGTCAAGGTACTTTTATAGGGTAAGCCTACCAGCAACAGCCTTCTGTTGCGGAAGACGACCAAGTTTCTTAGAGACAATGAGCTTTGTGTCATGCCGTCAGAGAAGGAGGTTGGTTTCGCCGTTCTTCCTAATTGCTTGTACCTTGAAAAAGTGGTCACAGCTACCGACTCTGTTTTCAAATGTTGTACCGACATTCGTCAAGATAGAGTAAAAATGCAGGTGATGTAAATGTGTCGTAAACTAGAGTTGAAACAGTTAGCACAGCATATTAGCAAAAGTGACAAAAATGGGTTTAGCATGTATTTTTTTCTGCCAAAACACATAAAGTTCACATGCCCTTCCGTGTCATTGTGACAGAAAGTGGTACGTGGCAAAAGCAACTCGGCTTGTTTATTCAGACCCACCTAAAGTGTCTAAAGATTGACGACCCATATTTGATCGAAAACTCGCAGGCTCTGATAGAATTTTTCAAACAGTCAAATCAATCTAATCTTTTCGGTTTTTCAATCGACATAAAAGACCTTTACTATTCTCTGCCTCACGATGAGGTATTAGAATGTATAAGGGATAACATAGAAATTTTCGGTGAATTGAACTTTCAATTAAAAACTGGCATCAGTGCGCGAGATTTCCTTGACCTGATTTTGCTGTACGTTACCTCTACTTTCGTTCAATGAAATGGTTGCATTTATCTGTAGAAAAAGGGTGTTTCAATCGGCTCATGTATAAGCACCTCTACTCAATGATCTTTTATTGGCAAAAATGGGAAAAAAACTGCAGGAAAAGTTAGAAGGCTCGCATGTCGTAAAAAAATTAAGATACGTGGATGATTTGTTGGTTTTTCTAAATTGTAATTCTTCTTTCTTCCACTCGTTTGAGACTCAAACGATAGGTGTGTTCGAAGCATAGGTCGGCACTTTGAGAGACTGCTCACCCATACTCACTCACCACAATTTTTTCAGCCTTCACCCTCACTCACGTTCATACTCGCGTCTACTCCCACTCATGGGCCCTCACTCACGTTCATACTCACGCCTACTCGCACTCATAAGTACTCACTGTTAAGTTTGGCCCGGCAATTCGTCTGGGCAGACGCCATTGTGCGTAAGCCAGTCTGCTTGGGAGGCTCTCAATCCCTTCGGCGCCTAGTCTGCCAGACGCTGTTAAAGATTTCGCCAATTAACCAGACCACGCTGCATGCAAAGGTGAGTTCCTAACTTTCAAATGCGGACCCTTTTGTCGTCCCTTCAAGCAGCAGCGGTGCCTGATGACCTCGGTGATTCATGTGGCGATGGGGAAGCTGTTGTGAGTGGCGTCAGAGCTGACGGGGGAGCGGCGCTCTTTAATCCTCAATCAAGTAGCCGACCGGCCGGCTGCCTATGCTCGTCAGGCATTGTCCGTGCTAGCCGGAGGACGAGACGTCGTGTCACCACGACGCCGTAAACTGTTCCAGAGAGGACAACAAAGACAGCATCTTCCTTGGAAGAGACCGTGGCGGCCGCCGCAAATCACCCCGCTGATTGAGCGAACCGATCGGCGGACCCTTTGATGTATGCTGTCAGGATCTTGGGACCTCTCGACTAGCGGCACACACACGAAGAGGAAGAGCCCTGCTGGCGCCACCTTGCAGTGCAGTGTTCACGACTCAATATGGGACGTTCACGTGAACCGTGCATGCTCGTCCCCCTCAACTGTTGTGTGTGTGTGATTGGTGTTCCACTCGGAGAGGAGCCCGACAGGGCTTAAAACGACGCCGCAGAGTGCTGAACGTCACTGTGAACTATGTAGCGGTTCAACCACCATGCTCGTGGGTTGTGAAATCATTAACCTTTCTTTGCTGTAAATAAGTGTAAATAGTGTCATAAACCTGTTTGTTTTCGTATCCTCTTCTTGTCAGCGTTAGGTTCCTCCTCCTTCAACCTTAACAACTGATGGCAGCGGTGGGATGCCATCAGCAACTTCCTCCTTCCGACTCTTAACATCACTAATGTTCATACTCCCTCCTTGTTACACTCAGAGTACTCACTCACGTTTATACTTACTCCTTCTCACACTCAAAATACTCGCTCACGTTTATACTCGCTCCTTGTCACACTTAGAGTACTCACTCACGTTCATACTCACTCCTACTCACACTCATGAGTACTCACTCACGTTCAAACTCACTTCTATTCACACTGAAAGTACTCATTCACGTTCATACTCACTCTTACTCATACTCATGAGTACTCACTCACGTTCATACTCACTTATACTCATACTCAGAGTACTCACTCATGTTCATACTCACTCCTACTCACACTCATTAGTACTCACTCACGTTCAAACTTACGCCAACTCACACTCTAGGCCCTTACTCACGTTCATACTCACGACTACTCACACTGATGAGTACTCACTCACGTTCATACTCACGACTACTCACACTGATGAGTACTCACTCATGTTCATACTCATGCCTACTCACAGTCACTCACGTTCATACTCACGCCTACTCACACTCATTGTTAACGGCTCACGTTCATACTCATGACTACTCACACTCTTGGACAAACACGGACTGCTGGGCGAGAGTGGTAATTTATTTTACCTGAGGTGCACAAAAAATTGAAGTACAAAAGCAAGACACGTCGAAACAGCGCGCCGTGACCAGGTGTCTCATTTTTGTACTTCAATTTTTCGTGCACCTCAATTAAGACTCATAGTTAATCACTCACCTTCATACTCACGCCTGCTCAAGATCATAGGCCCTCACTCACCTCCGCACTCACACAAGAATTCACCTTCATACTTACGCCTACCCATACTCAGGCGCACTCACCCACGTTCTTTTACATTCACATACTCATCATCATAACAGCAGGACAAAGGCCTCTCCCCTGTTCCGGCAGTCAACTCGGTCCTTTACTTGCTGGTGCTACTTCATACCCGCAAACTTCCTAATCTCATCTGCCCACCAAACTTTGTCTCCTCTTTTCCCGCTTTCCTTCTCTTGGAATCTACAAAATAACTAGCAGAAAACGAAAGTAATGAACAACAACCTCGAAAGAAAACAGCGCTTCGAGATTCGTGGCAGTGAACTTGAAGTTGGAAAAGGTGTATACGTCTACTTAGGACAAGTAGTACCTACGGAGCCGAGCCACGAGACTGAAGTATCTAGAAGAATAACAGTGGGGTGGAGAAGATTCGGCAAGCATTCTCAGCTCATGGCTGGTAGATTGTCACTATCCCCTCAAGACGCAAGCATTGTAGCGTCATCATTAACGCCATTCATCATCATCGTCATTTTTGTAGCCCCCGCGCTGCGCCTCTCGTGCAGCTCATGTGACAGCTCGTGGCGCGAGCGGTAGAGAACGAGCACCAGGCCTGGCGGTTCGGACGTGGCAGCTGCTGCCGCTCCGCGGCGGCGATCGCCTTTGATAATAAAGTGGGGAGAGAACGACACGACCGCGTTTGCCGCCGTCCCGTCTTCCTCTCTTGCTACATTGGTGACCTCAAGGACACGCCCTTCGGTGAGCTGGTGCTACCAGCTGCCATGCTTCCGCCACTCTGGCCGCCAGTGCCGCCGTTCCACCCGGCCTTACCCAGGGCATGGCTCATTAGGCTCGACGCCGTTCTCACTGTGAATGGCGTCGCGGACCAGCCGCTTATGCACGCCATCTTGCTCGACGCGTGGCCGGTCGAGTTTCGCCATCTTGCTGCCACATCGATCACGAGCCCGCAGCCATATGACGACCTCTGCAATGCACTGTTCACCTGCTACGGACTCACGTACCGACCGCTTCCAGGGTGACGCGACTTTGGGGCTCTCACTGCGTCGCAACGTGTGCTACCAACCGGCACGAAACCCTCTAATAACCACCACCTCACCACTACGGCTACGACTCCCTCTACCTCAGATCCGGTCACTGGAACATTGAATCCTGCACCCGACCACGACGACGAGGTAGAAGACGCTCGCACTTCAATTGACTACACCACCGAGAGCTGCGTTTCGTTGGCGCTCACGTACAAAGGTTCACCGCAGGTGCCTGCCACATGCACAATTTCTGTGACATCAATGGCACGCGACACCTCAGCGACCCCAGACTCCATGACGGCTACCTTGCGGCGCGCCTCGAAGTCTGAGCACGAGATATTTTCACCCATTATTCAGCACCCGATTTCGGAGCTTCCACAGTCGACATGTTGTGTTCTAGGTTTCGGTTTCGGAATGACATGTGAGGATGCCAGGGGGTGCCGCTCTGGCATCCAGGGTTTCAAGGCGACTGTTGTTCCTTCCTTCGGCGCTTCGTGCCAACCCGCGTATTCGGGCTGGTCGGCGTCCCCGCCGGTCGCGTACGTCTCCATCGGCCATGTTCTTCTTCTGCTTCGTCGGGACCAGCCAGCCCCCAACACAGCAATGGCGACGAGGACCTGTAAGAACCCATTTCGTTCTCCGTGGTCGTGCTAGCCCCAGACGCTCTTTGTTCCCAGCAAGGTGGCTACTGCGTGCAGCGTCGCTTCATTTCTTCATTCAGCTACGCCGCCTCTGCCTTCGTCTTCGAACAGTATACTGGCGTCATTTTCTTCTCGTCTGCACCTCTCCATTCTTTTTGCTTGAAATGATGTCTTCTATTCCACCTCAATTATTTCTTCATTCGCCCAGAGACCCGCCACTTCCGTGGGCGGACTGGAAATTGGTGTTTAAGGCCTACGCAGACGCGGCCGGGGAAGACGCCAGCAAGCCCGAGCGTCGCAAGGCCCTGCTGCTCAACGCGTTGGGCCCTGCCGGGTTAAAGCTCTTCTATACTTTGGAAGCCACCAACGCGTCGCCGACGCCAGCGTCGGGCGATGCCTTCAAGAATGCTTTTGCTCTTTTCGATGAGCATTTAAAAGATGTCTCGTGCGATTATCTCGCACGCGTAAAATTCCAAGAAAGGCGACAATGGCCTGGCGAGCCAGCCGCCGAGTTTATTACTTCTCTTCGAACGCTCGCCGCGTCGTGCGGCTTCGGCGCGCTCGAGGACGATATGATCCGCCATCAGCTTTTCACCGGGGTAGCCTCGCAAAACGTCCGCTGCCGCATGCTTCAAAAAGGCTCCTCGATTTCATTATCTGAAGCCCTCTCGATTGCGCGAAAGGACGAGCTTATTCGCTCCCAGTTGGAGCAATTCGCTCCGCATTCAGTGCAGCAACTTTCTGCTGCGGGGGGCCAAGGCGGCGGCTCTTTGTTTCACGGGACGTGTCAACATGGCGGCCCTTCATCTTCGTCTCGGTGCGGCGGCCAACATGGACGCCCGCCTGCACAGTCCTTCCGTGGCGGCCAACATGGCGGCCTCTCTGCGTCACGGGGGCGAGGAAGCCGGAAATATGGCGACCCCATTCCGCCAAATTCTGGTTTTCAGGAACAGCACCGAGCTCCTAAATTGCATTCGCAATTTTCTTCTCCAAGCGCAACCGCGCATTGCTTTCGTTGCGGAGCGGCTCGGCATTTCGCAAATTTTGCGCAGTGTCCCACGAGAAACCCCACTTGTCTTGTGTGCGGAAAAATCGGACATTTTCAGTCCGTATGCAATTCCCGTCCAGCAAATCTTCCTGAACCAGTTTCTTCGTCCGCTCCTTCGAGCACTGCACAGACCAATACGGTCACTGTTTTAAATGTGGATTGCCTCCACACTACGTCCGAGCCCAGCATCGTAGTTTCAGTAGGCCATGTGCCCTTGTCATTTCTCGTGCACAATGGTGCCTCAGTCTTTTTAATCAGTGCCGCTGACATTCATAGTCATTTTTCCAATATTCAGCTTTTGCCTTCACGCGTCGTTCTACAAACATATTCCAAGGAAACGATTGATAATTTAGGTCAATTTACAGCTCAGATCTCCTATCGCAGTCGCACTGCTTCCATTACTTTTTATGTAACTGTCAATGGCAGCTCGCTTTTGGGACGTGATGCCATCAGGGCTTTGTCCATCAACATCGTCGGTGCGTCTATGACGTGCGCTCAAGTCGACGTCCAAGATGATCTTCCGGCCAGCGCGCCTTCTGAATCCCACCACCTGTTCACCCGTGAACTGGGTTGTGTGCGCGGTTTTGTGCATAAAGTGATGCGTCGACCAGGTACGTGTGTGCCCTGTGCATGCCAAGCTGCGCCTCAATCCTCCTCTTCTCCGTGAGCAAGCCTCTGCGGAACTGTCTCGCCTTCAAGGCAGTGGAATCATCGAGCCTGTCTCTGCTTCCGACTGGGTTTCTCCACTGGTCGTCGTTAAAAAAAAAGATCGATCCCTTTGACTATCTGTCGACTTAAGAGAACCGAACAAGGCGATCGTCGTAGATGGTTTTCCACTTCCTCATATTGAAGAACTGCTGCATGAGCTCTCCGGAGCGGTATGTTTCTCCAAGCTGGACCTTGCGTCCACTTATCACCAAGTTGAACTTTCTGAGTGCAGTAGAGACTTAACCACATTTGTATGGCACGAAGGCTTGTTTCGGTTTCGCCGCGTGTGTTTCGGGCTTGCATCTGCCCCTGCAGTGTTTCAGAAAATGATGTCAATTACTCTTAAGGGTTGTAATGGCGCCCTTTGTTACTTGGATGACATTTTGGTGTGGGGACGTACTCGCGAAGAGCACGATGCTAACTTGCATACTGTTCTCAACCGCATCAGTGAATGTGGTATGAAACTTAATAACAAGTGCATTTTGCTGTGAATGAGTTACAATTTCTAGGACATAATGTCAGTTCTCGCGGCTTGACACCTGTTGAATCGAAAGTTCAGGCCATTGTCAATGCCCCATGTCCTACTGATGCTAAAACCTTGCAATCTTTTTTAGGTCTTGTTGGTTATTATGCCAAGTTTGTTCCTCACTATGCTGATCTTGTTGAACCACTGCGTACTCTACTTCGACAAGCACAGCCTTTTAACTGGTCAGCTGAAACTGAGCAGAGCTTCATTCGAGTTAAGTCAATAGTGGCCTCACAGCCAGCTGTTAGTACTCTCAATGAGAAGCTTCCCATCGTCATCACGACAGATGCGTCCGATGTTAAATTGGGAGCACTGTTTCAACAACTCGGAGGTGATCAGCTGATCACTATCGCTTTTGCATCTCGTACGTTGACCCCTGCTGAACGCAGATATTCAGTAGGAGAGCGTCAAGCTCTCGCGTGTCTTTTTGCCTGTGAGAAATGGCATGTTTACTTGTGGGGCCGGCACTTCACACTACGTACAGCTCACCAAGCACTAGTTGCTCTTCTTTCTGCAGAATCCGTAGGCCGCCGCCCCATTCGCATTTCCCGTTAGTGTGCCAAACTCATGTATTATAATTTCAGCGTTCATTATTGCAAAGGTTCTAATAACGTGGTTTCTGATGCACTGTCGCGCCTTCCTCTTCAGATACCGGTTACTGAAGAGAGGGATGAGGAAGTTGTTTCATTAGTTACTTTCTGCATTACTAAAGCTGAGCTTCAGGCAGTTACAGCTGCAGATTCCACTTTGTCTCAAGTTCTCAAATATTTGCGTGAAGGATGGCCTTCCAAAGGTGCTCCTGCTTCTGAATTCGTGCCTTACTTCGCAGTCCGACAGGAACTGCCTTGTGTGGAGGACTTGCTTTTCCGCGATGAACGCGTGATTCCCCCTGCTTCTTTCCGTAACAAGCTAATACAGCTTGCCCATGAGGCCCATCCAGGCATTGTCCGCACCAAACAGAATCTCCGAGACAGGTACTGGTGGCCAGCCTTAGACAAGCAGGTCGAGCATGCAGTTTACAACTGCCATATATGTCAGGCAGCTGACAAGTCTGCCAAACCTGCATTTTCTCCGTTGCAGCCAGTCCAGTGGCCTGATCGGACTTGGCAGAAACTCGGCATGGACATCATCGGTCCTTTGCATAATTTTCCGCAAAATGCCTGGTTCATTGTTTCTCTCATTGACTACCATTCCAATTGGCCAGAGTTTTGTTTCACATATACGGTTACTTCTGAGGTCATCATTGAGTTTCTGTCTTCAATCTTCAGCCGGGAAGGTTTTCCTGATGCCATAGTTACGGACAATGGTCCACAGTTTCAGTCCCAACATTTCGAGGCTTTTCTTTCACAACGAGAAATTCAGCACTTGAGGTCATCAGTTTTCTATCCCCAATCAAATGGGCAAATCGAGCGCTTCATTCGCGTTCTGAAGGAACATATCCAGATTGCCCAATTAGAGCACCGTCCTCTCAAGCAAGTCTTGACTGAATGTTTAGCTTCGTACAGGTTCACACCACAAGGCACCACCGGAGTGTCTCCTGCTCAACTTCTCCACGGTAGGCAACCGCTAGTTGCTCTCGACATAGTCTCTTTGCCTCGTAACATAGCAGTGTCTTCTCCTGATGAAATCCGTACCAGGGTTATTTCTCGTCAACAAGCAATGAAAAATTATGTCGACACCCGTCGAGGTGCAAAGCAGTCCAAAGTTCGCACTGGCGATCTAGTCAAGGTTCGTGTGCCAGGCAAGCGCCCCAAGTATCGGGGTCCTTACAAAGTCTTGGGCCAGGTTAGCCCCACTTCTTTTCGCTTAAGTGATGGTAACATCTGGAATGCTTCGCACCTTGTTATTTTTCATACGGATTTGCCTTCAACACCTAAAAGTCTTCCCCATCATGTTCCGTCCGCGCCTTTCAATTATTCATCAGATTATTACATGTAGCCTCCATGTACAGGCATTTCTTCAAGGGGGGAGGAATTACCAGTCGGTGTCGCTGGTTCAAGTACACCAAGTCTTACGGTTCACTTCGAACCTTCAAATACCGCTGAGACCGTTGAACCACCCCGCCATGGTGGTCTAGTGGCTAAGGTACTCGGCTGCTGACCCGCAGGTCGCGGGTTCGATTCCCGGCTGCGGCGGCTGCATTTCCGATGGAGGCGGAAATGTTGTAGGCCCGTGTGCTCAGATTTGGGCGCACGTTAAAGAACCCCAGGTGGTCGAAATTTCCGGAGCCCTCCACTACGGCGTCTCTCATAATCATATGGTGGTTTTGGGACGTTAAACCCCACAAATCAATCAATCAATGAGACCGTTGAACCGGACTCCGATCCACAAAATTCTTCCGAAGCTCAAGCTGCGAGCTCTGATGAGACCGCAAATTTTAACGCTTGTTCGGAGCCTTCACAATCTTCTTCTGCTCTTGCACCTGATTCTACACTCAAAAGGGCCCGCCCTAAGCGGAAGCGGCAGAAGCCGCGTTGGTTCGAAGACTACGTGACGTAGAACTCCAAATCTATATTGTACTGAGTTGTATACAATTTTTAGTGCATTTTCAGCACTTCCAATGTACATATTTTCAGTTCATTTTCAGGACTCGTAGTGTGTGAGTTCGGTGTGCCGTGCTCTGAATTTTCATGTGTTCTAACGTACATCGATCATGTATAAATATAAACAATGTATAGGTGTGCTTCTTTCGAGGAGGGGATGATGTTGTGTTGTAGGTTTCGGTTTCGGATTGACATGTGAGGATGCCAGGGGGCGCCGCTCTGGCATCCAGGATTTCAAGGCGACTGTAAATAAAATCAGTGTGTGTTGGGTAACCATGGAGTGCAGTTGTTCCTTCCTTCGGCGCTTCGCGCCAACCCGCGTGTTCGGGCTGGTCGGCGTCCCCGCCGGTCGCTTACGTCTCCATCGGCCGTGTTCTTCTTCTGCTTCGTCGGGACCAGCCAGCCCCCAACACAGCAGACATTATCCAATGAACATGATCTTCCATCAACCTTGGCAGTCTGCACGTCCTGCAAGCAGCCACTACCATCTCCATTGACGTCTCCCGCAGCTGAAGTTGTTGCCCGCGACATGCTACAGCAGAACTTCGGAGATGCTGCTACAATGACCAAGGACCAGATGACAGATTTGCTAATGGCAGAGCAGCCAGCACAATCCATAACCACCACACAGGCGGACATCCACCAGGCTTCCCCGACGAGCACGGGTGCGCCAGCCAAGTCTCCGGTAGAGCCCACGCCTTCCGGATCCCTTGACCAACCTCCGGAGCCTTGGAAGGGCGACACCACAAAGGAACAATCTACCTTAAATTCAGATATGACCCTCATCATGACCCAGACGACTACCGCCTTTGCGCGGAACATCGGCAGACCAATCACAGTGGACATAACTGTCTGCAGTGACTTCCGTGCGCTATTTTGACCACGGCGTTTTCACGCCCGTTGACTCGGTCATCCATGCCGGCATGTCAGCCACACTGCAACGCTCAGGTTGGTGTTCCATCGACGGCTACGTCCGGGCCGGAACTCCCAGCCCACTGCTCCTTGTCAACAGCCATGTCGGCGTCATGTGCGCTGTTGGAGACGCCTCCGCATCCTTTATGTTTCAGTACTCGGTCGTCCTGGTTTCATTTCAATGCATAGCACCATCTCGCCACCATCACCGGCACAGCCTCTCCGGTGCCCTCCTACAGCTCCACCTGTCTGTACGTTTGTCAGACACGGATTCTCGAAGCACCGGGTGCGCTCTCGAGTGATCCCGCCAAGTCATCGTGGGAAGCTCGTGTTTATGGCCACAGCAACCCGGCACTGTCATCTTTGCCCGCTGCGTTTCTCCCAGTGTCGCCCGCCAGAGACCCACTGGTTGCCGATTGTCCCTTCCCGTTGACGACCTGGACTGCTCATGGACCCCGTTTCGTTTTGCGAACCTAACTCGCTTGTATATACGCCCTCATTATTTCCATTCCGGCTTAATTTCTGCGGGGGAGAGTAATCTGCAGTGTCATCATCATCGCCATTCATCATCATCGTTATTTTTCAAGCCACTGCGCTGCGCCTCTCGTGAAGCTCATGCGACAGCTCGTGGCGCGAGCGGTGGAGAACGAGCACCAGGCCTGGTGGTTCGGACGTGGCAGCTGCTGCCGCTCCGCGTTGGCAATCGCCTTTGATAATAAAGTGGCGAGAGAACGACACGACCACGTTGGCCGCCGTCCCGTCTTCCTCTCTTGCTACAGTATATCAGCTGCATCTTGCCCGTACTTACCTACTGAGCAGAAACCTGGAGGCTTACAAAGAGGGTTCAGCTTAAATTGAGGACGACGCAGAGAGCGATGGAAAGGAAAATAGTGGTTGTAACCTTAAGAGTCAAGAAGGGAGCAGAGTGGATCAGGGAACAAACTGCGGTTGAGAATATCATAGTTGAAATCAAGAACAAGAAATGGACATGGGCCGGGCATGTAGCACGTAGGCACGATAACAGCTGGTCCTTAAGCATAACTGACTGGATTTCCAGAGAAAGCAAACAAGTTAGGGGGAGACAGTAAGTTAGGTGGGCAGATGAGATTATGAAGTTCGTGGGTACATAATGGCAGCAGCAAGCACAGGACCGAGTTGAGTGGTGGATCATGGGGAAGGCCTTTGTCCTGCAGTGAACGTTGTCAGGCCGATGATGAATATTAATATTGAGGTAGCGTTACGTGTACTCAGGTTACTCAATAAACAATCGAGCTGAACCATTGTCGCTTTCTTTAAGGAACGGTAGGTTCCACAAACAGGCAATAACTCAGCGCAATTACGACGCACCTGCACATTCATTTGTGTGCCATGACGCAAAGGAGACGCTGAGACATCGTTTAGAATCTCAGTAATGTGTTACAAGCACTCAAAACGCGCTTTCCTAGGCTAGTACGCACGCGCGCGAAATAGAGACGCTCTCGACAGCTTCAGTATACTACACGGCCGCCGCTGATTACCCGCCAGAATCCAAGATGTAGCCATGTCATCCAGCTCGGCCGCTTCGTTCGTTCCACTGTCCCTAGCCCCTTCTGACTGCACTAGCGGGACAGGCGGGCGCCGCGGTCGCCCAGTCACTGGTAGGTGTTCTGTGGCCCGGCGCGACCGTCGAGACGGCGTCTCCCCTCTCTGCCTCGCCTTCAGATGGAATGCGTTGCGTACGGCAGTTTTGCATTCGAGAAATTGTGCGCATCTTCGGAGATGTTTTCATTTCTCTGTGGGTCGCGCTCACGCGGAGACTTCATTGGCTCCGTGCCGGCACTGACGATTGCAGGAGCCTTATTTATGGATCTACGGACGCGGTTAATGTTCATTGGCAGTGTACGTACGCAGGGTTATCGTGGACAGCCGAATAAAACGGTAATTAACGAGTGGCGTTATGTGGGTTTTTGTATTAGCGCGCGTTCCGTGAATGATAGAATAAATTATCAAGGGTGATTGGGCGCTTATTGCACATTGTGTCTGCACTGTTCAAGGCATAATAAGCCGCCGCAAACTGAAGTGAGGGTAGAGATTAAAACGGCGATGCGAACAGGGTCCGATTACGCTATCGCATACTATACTATTGACAGTGAAGCTCGACCGTCCTTCAAGCTTTCCTTTCTTTTTCTTAATGGTACACTGAGAAGGCAAAGTTTGCACACAGCTTCGCGTTTGAGAGGTCATGAGATCACTTAAGGTTTTCGTTCAAGGCAACCTTCGCTTGAGGGACAACGCAGAGATGGAAACTGCAAAATCTCTGAGCACAATGTGCGTCACGCACACAATGTGCTTTCTCTCGCGGGCCATTTCAGCGTTTTTTTTTTGTCGCTTGTGCAGTGCATTTCTTTTTTCTGAACCGGCTCGCGCGGCGATTTTTGTCTAAGGGCTTCTCAAGACCTTGTTTTACATGTATTATCAGCGGGTTGCGTAGACTGAAGGCGCAAGAGGCTAGTGCAGCAAGAACGGTAGCTATAGGGACAGGCACTTCAAAACTTTTCAGCCTAGAAAATTCAAATTACAATAAAAGAGACGGCTACCCTCAACGCGAATTTCGCGCGGTCACCTCGCCCCCCCCCCCCCATCTGATGTAGGATGGCTCCCCCAGTTTCCAAACTAACTGAAGGCTTTTACGTAGAGTAAGCTTGCATGCCATAGTGCCCGTTATTTCCAATGTATTGAGGATGCCGTTGCGATGGTTACAAATATTTATCGCACTGATAGTAACTCACTCATGTTCCTACTCGTTGCTATTTACAATCACAGCAACTCACTCACCTTCGCAGTCAAGTCTACTCACACTCATGAATACTCACCCACGTTCGTACTTACTCCTACTCACATTCATGAGCTCTCCCTCACTCCTAATCACACTCATGAATACTCACTCACGTTCATACTAACGAATACTCACACTCATCAGTACTCACTCATGTTCAAACTCCTACTCACTCACGTTCTGACTCACGTTCATACTCTCTCCTTCTTACACTCAGAGTACTCACTCACGTTCATACTCACACTCACAAGATCTCACTCATTCCTACTCACACTGATGAATACTCATTCACGTTAATACTCACGGATACTCACACTGATGAGTACTCACTCACGTTCAAATTCACATCTACTCACACTTATGAGTACTCACTCACGTTCATACTCGCTTATACTCACACTCAATGTACTCACTCACGTTCATACTCACTCTTACTAACACTCACAATACTCACTCATGCTCATACTCAATTGTACTCACGCTCAGAGTACTCTCACATTCATACTCACTTATACTCACACTCAGAGTAGTCACTCACGTCCGTACTCACTTCTATTCACACTCAGAATACTCATTCACGTTCATACTCACTTCTACTCATACTGAAAGTACTCATTCACGTCCATTATCACTCCTACTTATACTCATAAGTACTCACTCACGTTCTACTCACACCTCCTCATACTCATCAGTACTCACTCAATTTCACACTCACCACCTTCAATTGAGTATGAATGAGTGTGAGTGATTGTGCTCATGATTGAGTATGCCGAGCTATGGTTCGAAGATTGTTTAAAGCCTCTTGGGTTGACACATGAAATGCCCGAGAATGAAGAGTTACGCTTTTTGGATTTAAGACTGGTTTTTAGCTTAAATCACATCTGATGGTGTTATGAACCACGTGCGCAGAAACCTCTACTTCCGTTTTCTTTCGCTCACCGCAAGTTAAGTGAGGCATAGCACGAACCTGTCTTGAGAATGCCGTAAATAGGTCGTGCGTCCACAATATTGTTACGAGGAAGATTTATTCACCGAGAGCTGGTCTTGCTAACGGTTTAGGGAGTGCACAGTCCGGCAGGCCAAGGGGAGAAGCTCGAGAGTCCAACCCACAACAATCACGTTGTCGTCTTCTTCATTTCGGTGCCAAATCAGCTGTGTCGGGGCGACAGTTCCATACACATATCATCACCCCGGCCCGTAAGGCACTGTCTCGGTGCCTGCTAAATAGGCGAGTCGGCGTTGTAGGGCTTGAGACGAGAAACGTGGACTACTTCCGTTCTGGGTGCAGCAGCTGATGAGTTTGTGGTAGCGGCAATCTCGTAGGTCACAGGTGTGACCTGACGAATGACTCGGTAGGGCCCAGCGTATCGCGATAGTAGTTTCTCGCACAGGCGAACACGTCGAGATGGGAGCCACAGAAGAACAGGAGATCCCGCATAAAAAACGACATCGCTATGTCGACGGTCATAAAGGGATTTCTGTGCTGTTTGCGACGACGATAACCGAGCGCGCGCTACAGCGCGTGCCGTGAGGGCCCGGGTGATCGCATCCTGAGCGTACGAAGTGGAGGATGTGTGGTCGGATGAAAGCAGTGTGTCGAAGGGCAGTAAGGGATGACATCCGAAGAGTAGATAAAAAGAGAAGTAGCCCCCTGTTTCATGACGCTACGAGCTATAGGCGAAGGTTACAAACGGAAGAGCTATGTCCCAATCAGTGTGGTCGGTAGATACGTACATGGCAAGCATGTCTGTCAATGTGCGGTTTAGGCGCTCCGTAAGGCCGTTAGTCTGAGGGTGGTAAGATGTGGTGAAGTTGTGACGGGTAGCACAAGATCGGAGTAGATCATCAACCACACGAGATAGAAAGTAGCGACCATGGTCTGTGAGCAGGTGAGACGGAGCGCCATGCTGGAGAATAATGTCGCACAGCAGGAAGTCGGCAACGTCGGTTGCGCAGCTGGTTGGCAGCGCTCGAGTGATTGCATACCGAGTGGCATAGTCTGTAGCCACTGCAATTTTTTTATTTCCAGTTGTAGAAGTAGGAAAGAGACCTAGCAAGTCCAACCCCACTCGATAAAATGGCTCGGCTGGAACTTCAATAGGTTGAAGAAGACCGGCACGGGGAGTCGTAGGCTTCTTTCGGCGCTGGCAGAGGTCGCATGATGCGACGTAACGGCGAACAGAGCGGTAGAGGCCCTTCCAGAATACTCGTCGTTGAATGCGGTCGTAAGTTCTCGAGACTCCTAGATGTCGAGAAGTTGGAGCATTGTGAAATTGCCGAAGAACATCCTTTCGCAGATGATGCGGTACAACGAGTAAAAGTTCCGCGCCGTCGGGGTGTAAGTTTCGGCGGTACAAAACGTTGTCTTGAAGTAGGTATCTGCTAAGAGAAGGGTCAGCATAACGCGATTGAAGGGGGTCAATGATGGTGAGCAGCGATGGATCTCGGCGCTGTTCGTCGGCCACGTTCAGAAAGTCAGCGATGGCTAAAACGCAGGCATCGGATTCAAAATCAGTGGAGCTAGGCGGATCAACGGGGTGCTGGGATAAGCAGTCAGCATCGCTGTGTAGCTTTCCAGATCTGTAAACAACCGAGAACGTGTACTCCTGTAATCGAAGTGCCCATCGCCCGAGTCTTCCTGTAGGGGCCTTAAGCGTCGACAGCCAGCAAAGCGCATGATGGTGTGTGATGACTGCGAACGGACGTCCGTATAAGTACAGACGGAATTTCGCAATAGCTCAAACGAGGGCTACGCATTCCCGCTAAGTAATGGCATAATTTTGTTCCGCTTGCGACAAAATGCGGCTAGCGTAGGCTATCACATGGTTGGTGCCATTCTGTATCTGAGCGAGTACAGGACCAATTAAATGACCGCTTGCATCGGTGTGAAGCTCTGTTCGAGCCGCTGGATCAAAATGTGCCAACACAGGTGGTGATGTGAGGGCGGCAATTAGCGACGCGAAGGAATGTTCTTGGTCCCTTTCCCAAGAAAAGGCCACAATCCTTTTAAGGAGATGCGTGAGGGGCCTAGCAATATCCGCGAAGTTGAAGACAAAGCGGCGGAAGTATGAGCAGAGCCCAATAGAACTGCGAACTTCTTGTGTGGAACGCGCAACCGGGAATTCTCGGACTGCACGGACTTTGTCAGGGTCGGGTTGAACATCAGTGGCGTCAACAAGGTGGCCGAGTAGTTTAATCTGCCGGCGTCCAAGTGAGCACTTCGACGAATTCAGTTGGAGACCAGCGCAACTAAAAACGTCAAAAATTGTCGAGAGACGAGACAGGTGACTTTCGAAGGAGGGCGAGAAAACGATTACATCATTCAGATAGCAAAGGCAGGTCGACCATTTGAAACCGCGAAGAAGAGAGTCCATCATACGCTCAAAAGTAGCCGGGGCATTGCACAACCCAAAAGGCATGACCTTGAATTGGCAAAGGCCGTCGGGTGTGATGAATGCTGTCTTCTCGCGGTCGCGGTCGTCGGCCAAAATTTGCCAGTATCCGCATCGAAGGTCGAGGGACGAGAAATAGTTGGCGCCGTAGAGGCAGTCGAGCGCATCATCGATTCGGGGTAAAGGATAAACGTCCTTCTTGGTGATCCGATTCAGGTGGCGATAGTCGACGCAAAACCGCCAGGTGTTGTGCTTCTTTTTAACTAAGACCACAGGGGATGCCCAAGGACTCGATGAAGGCTCAATAACGTCTTTACTCAGCGTTTTCTCGACCTCCGTCTGTATAACTTCGCGCTCAGCATGTGACACGCGATAAGGGCGTTTGTGGAGTGGACTGGCGTCGCCGGTGACGATGCGGTGGGTAACGGCACTTGTGCGGCCCAGGGAACGGTCGTCGACGTCAAAGATATACAGGTAAGAAAATAGAACACCCCGAAGCGCTGCAACTTGGGAAGGTAAGAGGTCGCTGGATATCATTTTGTCGAGGAACGCCTTATTGTGACGTGATGACAGGTTTCTCCATGGTCTTAGTGTCAGGGGTAAAAGAAGAAATCGAACATTTATCAAGGGTGGAAAGATCGACTAAATTGATGCCTTGGGGAAGAACTTGGGTCGACGTATAGAAGTTCTGAACTGGAAGTAGCACCGTGTTGTTAGCAACAACCACTATAGGATGTGGTAGTGCGATCTGGTGCGTAAGGGTCAAATCAATGAGGAGAGCCACCAGATAGTCTCCATCAGGATTAGACGGGAAGGGCGACAGAGAAATGTGCAAAGCAGCCTGGGGTGGTAGCCGTAGAGTCTCCACGGATCGTAGCCAAGTGCCACTTGGAGGAGTGAAATCGGTGCACAAAGGCAATTGGAGTCGGAAGATATCGGTAGAACAATCGATGAGGACGGAGTGGGTGGTTAAGAAGTCACTTCCAAGGATGACGTTGTGTGGGCAAGCATCGAGGACTGCGAAGAGAACGGAAGTGTGGTGGCCAGCAACAGTAACGCGGGCAGTGCACATACCAAGCACCGATGTTCGACTTCCGTTGGCAACTCGAACAGTAGAAAACATAGCCGGTGTGAGAACCTACTTCAGGCGAGATCGAAGTGTAGAACTTATAACAGATACTTGGGCACCAGTGTCAATTACAGCAGTAATGACGTGGCCATCAACGAACACCCGAAGTAAATTGCGTCTAGAATTTGTAGCCGGTTGAGGGTTTTCGTTCCAAGTCGTCAATGCTGCTCCACCTCCAGGAACTGCACTCGTCAGTTTCTCGGAGAATGGCCAGAATAAGCCGGTAACGGAGAGCGGTGGCGTTGAGGGGAACGTGACGGCTGACACTGAGGTGACGGCGAGCGGCTAGACCAGTTTCTTTGGGCGACGACGTCAGCGTAGGACGGTTCGGAGCGTGGAGATGAACGGCGAGCTGAAGGGTCCTGAATATGGTCATCCGGAAAACCTGGTTGCGAATAGTGTCCACGGTTCTGACGGCGGTTGACATTAGGAAAGCTTGGCCGGAAATACCACCTGTTGCGGCAATGGCGGGAGATGTGCCCAACTCGAGAGCAAGAAAAGCAGATGGGTCGATCATCGTGCGTGCGCCATTCTGATTGATTTCGGTAGCGTGGTGGAAACCGAGGAGTCGCAGCTTCCGCAGCGACAAGTGGAGCAGAGTGGTGGTCAGCGTTGTGGACGGGAGTGCTCATGGGCTGCGGCATAAGTCTTGCGGGCTGGGGAACCTGGACACCCAGGTTAGCAAACTCCTGACGTACGACGGCTTGAGTAAGCGAGACTGTTGCCCAGTTTTCTTATGCAGGAGGCTGATAGGAAGCGGGTGCCATGGCTTTCAGCTCCTGGCGAACAATCCTTGTGATATTGGCAGGAGGTGCAAGTGAACGGGGCGCTGCAGAATCCTCGCAAGATGAAGTCGCAGCAGTGTTTGGTAGTCTCGTGATGTGGTGGGTTATTCGCCTACTTCATGCTTGTTAAAATCGTCGGCATTCAGATATGATGGAGTCGACAGTGGTGCAGGTATTGCACATTAGTCTGTTGGAAGCATCATCAGGAATGCCTTTCAACACGCTGCTGATCTTGTCCGCCTCGGACATGTTTTTGTCAGTCTTCCGACACAGTGCCAGTACGTCTTGATTGTACGTGACGTATGACTCCGTCGATGATTGAACACGCGACACGAGTTCCTGCCTGGCTGCCATCTGACGAGCAACTGACCGACGGACAAATCGCGAAGCTTTTGCTTGCATATATCGCAGCTTGTGAGTTCTCCTTCATGCGTCTCATACCAGGCGCGTGCTGTACCCCCGTAGGTAGAATAGAATATTTGCCAGCATAAGCGTTTCGTCCCACCTGTAGTGCTTGCTGACGCGCTCGAATAATGTGAGCTATTTTTCGACGTCCGTGCTGTCCGTCATAGAAAACGTGCCAGGGTCAAGAAGATGGGGGGGGGGGGAGGTGATGGAGCTGGCGCGGATGGCGAGGCCTGAGTGCCGGTTTCAGGCATGGCGGCTGGACAAAGTTGGCGTCCACTGCGGAGTTCCAGAGCCGGGTTGTGTGAAGACTCCGCACCTTCCACCAAAAGATGTTACGGGGAAGATTTATTCACCGAAAGCTGGTCTTGCTAACGGCTTAGAGAGCGCACAGACATGCAGGCCAAGGGGAGAAGCTCGAGAGTCCAACCCACAACAACCATGTTGTCGTCTTCTTTATTTGGGTGCCAATTCAGCTGTGTCGGGGTGACAGTTCCATACACGTATCAATATATCTTCGAGCTTCAAAGCTTAAATTTCACGGGTTAAAGTTCCCCGAGGCGTTTATCGCTTCCGTTGCTGAGACTATCTTGCGGACTAATAAGGCAGAGCAGAGGCAGCGACAGAATCCGAGCAACACCGATACAGAACGTGAAAGGATAGCCGTGATTCCATACAAACACGAGATAACACAAAGGCTGAAGAAAATCGGAAAACGCGTTGGAGTTCGTGTCATGTTCTCGGCGCCGTTCAAATTAATCAGCCTCACCAAATCTACAAACCCCTTGAAAACGCAGTCATCAACGAAATGCAGAGTTCAACATAGAAACAGGTATGCGACATGCTCCCGGGAAATTGTCTATAGAACCCCCGTTTCATGCGGTGCTTGTTATGTCGGAACGACCGGAAGGTGTCTGAACGATCGGCTGAGAGAACACGATAACAATGTTAGAAACGGGAAAGATTGTTTTCTTGCTCAGCACTGCACTGAATGCAGTTGTGTGCCCATTTTCAAGGACACAGCGACGCTGTACAACACAGAAATGAGCGCACCCGAGTCATTGTCGAGGCCGCGCAGATGGCACGCGAACAGGTAGGTGCCTTGCATTAGCAAGCCCTCCGTGGCTCTGCCTGAGAAGGAACTCAGGTTTCTCGAAGGTTGCAGTGTGCACAAGTAGTTATATTATCTTTACTTTTCTGTTTTGTTTTCTTATAGATTTTCTTTGCCGTTTTTCTGTGGTTTTTTCTTTTTGTTTTTTGCTTTTTGTTTCTCTCTTACTCATGTTCTGCTCTTTGTGCCAATAGGTTTTTGTCACATGGTTACTGTCTCCTCTATATATTTTCGTGCTCTGCGCAATAAACTCAGTTGGAAGTTAGAACTCGTATCTTTCGTGTCCCTCTTGTCTCTGTGTTGTCGTTTTGTTCTCGCGCTGCAACTATTGTCGTTGGAAACAACTTTTTGAGCATCGCGTTGCGCTGTCACCGCAGCGCGATAAACGCTACAGCCCTTAGAGTTACTTGTGTGTTCCTCTGGTAGTATAAAGACACACAAACAAAACATTGATTTGCTGTTAAGGCGCCTCGGGTATGCGCAAAAATTGCTTTTCAATTGACAATCGCACTACTATGAACGCTGAAGCTTGAGTAATATTGGTGGGTGCTGCGGATGGGGTCGGCCGTCTGGTGCCTTTTGAGATTACTAAGGGCAGAGAAACAGACAAATGGACAGACAGACAGACAGACAGACAGACAGACAGACAGACAGACAGACAGGCAGGCAGGCAGGCAGGCAGGCAGGCAGGCAGGCAGGCAGGCAGGTAGGCCAAAAATTTTCCGTCAAAGGTCCCCAAGAAAGACTATTGTCTTTAAAAGTACGCACAAGTATGCACCTGAATGAATGCTAACAACGGTCACAATTACTTCTTCGTGGCTGCGCAACGTGGTCATTTGTTAAACGCGGCCGTGGCAGCGAGGCAAGTTACGTTCGTGTTCTCAATAAATATTGTTACGGTGCATCATCGACAGCGGCAAGCGTGGCACTTTGCGAAGATGAAGAAGACGCCTGTGCATTAGGCGCTTGCGCGAGAGGCAACTCGGACAACTTGTTCGGCTGCCGATTCTCGGTGGACGCTATTCTATAAGCCTAGACCTCGCCCCGTCACATTTGGTGGAGGTGCTGGGTGGTGGTGTTGGTGGAGGTGCTCGTCCGTTACTGCAATTACCGCTGGTCCTCGCCACTTCGGACTTCATCTGAACCTCACTACCGACAGGACAGCACCCGCTTCGCATCTGCCACGCAGCCTTCTTCGCCAAACAACTACAGAAGGTTCAACAGCCGATCTCGGTCACCGCATGGTCGTCAGTCGCGTTCGCCTCCAGGACGTCGCCAGTCGTCTCAACCACCGCAGACTCGCAGACCGTCGTCCCTATTCAACCCCGCTCCTGCCTACCCGGAAAACTAAATGGTGCAGCGCCCATTTAGTTTTGCTAACTAAATGCAGGTGACGCTGCATTTCCGACTTCTTCCACAAATCCTCTATGGACGCTTCCGAGGAGACAACGTTTGTTAGACGTTGACGTTGACGGTGTGGCTATTTCTGCCCTTATAGGCACTGGAGCGCACGTTTCTGTAATGAGCGCGAACCTTCACCGACGCCTACCTAAAGTGCTCACGCCTGCCGCTTCCCGCACACTTCGTGTCATTGATGGGAGGACCCCTGACGTTCAAGGAATGTGCACAGCCTGTGTGTTTATTGCCGGTCACCCTACATTAGTTCAGTTTGCCGTCATCGAAATGTGTCCTCATGACCTAACACTTGGTTTGGACTTCCTGTCACGTCACTCTGCGCTCATTGATTGTGCCACTGGTGCTCTTCAGCTTGAACTGCCGCAGTTTGCCGATTTTCGAGCTGACTATTCTCCCCCTTCATCCTCTCGTCACCACGTTCGCTTGCCTCCGCAAGGTGCTACATATGTCATTTTGTCGTGCTCACGTCATGTGCCCGATGGTGACTACCTCGTCACTCCTATAGTCGACGTACTGATGGCCCGAGACGTCGCCCTTGCTCACAAAGTTGTCGCCGTCCCTAATAGCACAGTGGTTATACCACTAGTCAACGTGAGTCTCTTGACTCAAGTTATTACGCAAGACATGTCTTTGGCCACCCTATCTCCATCTGACAGCTGCAACATTACTGGTTTGGACACCGATACTACAACCCCCTGTCTTGGCAGCAATTACACTCTACCTGCAGATGACATTAACAAGATAATTGCTCCCCACCTCACTGCAGCGCAAGCTGCCAGCCTCCGTAGTCTGCTAACATCATGTAGAAACGTTTTCGACTTTTACCACCGCCCTCTCAGCCAAACAACTACAGTAACTCACCGGATCAACACTGGTGATGCCAGTCCTATACGGCGGCGTCCATATCGCCTATCTCACAAGGAACGCCAAGTAATTCAGAATGAAGTGGAAAAAAATGATTACTAAAGACGTAATAGAACCCTCATCCAGCCCCTGGGCCTCCCCAGTCGTGCTCGTTGAGAAGAAGGATGGCAGCTGGCGCTTTTGCGTGGACTATCGCCATTTAAACAGAGTGACCCACAAAGATGTCTACCCTTTGCCTCGGATAGATCACGCCCTTGATTGCCTCCATGGTGCCCAATACTTTTCGTCTATCGACCTTCAGTCCGGCTATTGGCAAATTTACGTCGACCCCATGGATCGTGAAAAAAACGCTTTCGTTACGCCCGACGGTTCAAAGTCATGCCGTTTGGACTGTGTAATGCGCTGGCAACTTTCGAGCGCATGATGGACTCCCTTCTCCGAAGATATAAGGGGTCCATCTGCTTATGTTACTTGGACGATGTCATTGTCTTTTCACCTACATTTGACAGCCATATAACACGTTTGTCAGCCGTTCTGGATCTTTTTCTAAAAGCTGCTCTCCAGCCTAATTCTGCAAAATGCCATTTTGGACGTCGCCAAATCACCATACTCGGCCACCTTGTCAGTGCCGATGGTGTTCAACAAGATCCCGAAAAGGTGCGAACAGTACAACAATTTACTGAACCACGCTCAACCAAGGACGTCCGAAGTTCTGTAGGGCTATGTTCCTATCTTCGTCGATTTGTCCGCAACTTCGCCGACATCGCTCGACCGCTTACTGATCTCTTAAAGAAGGACGTTCCCTTCGCATGGGACTTAGAGCAAGCGGACGCCTTTTCGGCTCTTATCCATCTGCTGACTACGCCACCAATACTAGCCCATTTCAACCCTGCGTCACCTACAGAGCTTCGGACCGATGCCAGTGGCCATGGAATTGGATTGGTCTTTGGCCAACGACAGCACGGGAAGGACCGCGTGATTGCTTACGCCAGTCGTCTTCTTTCAGCTGCCGAACGGAAGTTCTCCATCACTGAGCGTGAATGCCTAGCTTTAGTGTGGGCTGTGGCGAAATTCAGGCCTTACCTGTATGGCCGAACTTTTTCCGTTCTTACAGACCATCACGCTCTTTGCTGGCTGTCATCGCTAAAGGACCCATCTGAACGTCTCGGTCGCTGGGCGCTCCGTCTGCAAGAATACTGGTTCGTGGTCCACTACAAGTCGGGACGCCTGCACACAGACGCAGACTGTTTGTAACGTTATCCGGTTGAAACACTCGACATGACAGACATTGATTCAGACCGCTGCGTTCTCTTCATCCACGCTTTGGGTGAAATCTCCACCGAACAACGACGTGACCCGTCGTTACTCTCCATCATCGATCGTCAGACCTCTGCTTCAACAGACCCTTCCGTTCACCTGTTCGAAATGCACGACAGAATTCTGTACCGTCGCAGCTTCAACGCGGATGGCCCGGAATTACTACTCGTGCTTTCCATCACCTGCGTACCAGCGTTCTCCAACAACTAAATGAGGTACCTACAGCCTGTCACCTAGGCGTCTCTCGTACCTACGATAGTGTGAGAAGTCGCTTTTTCTGGCCCGTAATGTATCGTTCTGTGGTTCGCTACGTCACTGCTTGCGACCACTGCTAACGCCGCAAGCGCCCCTCTGTGCTACCGTCTGGCCTCCACAGCCCATTGACATACCGACGGAACCATTCTTCCGTGTCGGCCTTGACCTGTTGGGCCCGTTTCCTACGTCCACCTTCAGAAATAAATGGGTTGCAGTCGCCACAGACTACGCCACACGCTTTGCCATCACTAAAGCACTGCCGACAAGCTGTTTCACTGATATCGCTGACTTTCTCTTGTATGAAGTCATTCTTCATCACGGCGCTCCGCGGCAGCTGCTTACTGACCGAGGAAGGTACTTTCTTTCACGTTTTGGGGATGACATTCTCCGCGCCTGCTCCACTGAGCACAAGCTTACCACCACTTATCATCTACAGACAATTGAATTGACCGAGCGTCTGAGCCGAACGCTGACGCAGATGCTGTCAATGTACATTTCGCCAGATCACCGTGACTGGGACAAAGCACTCCCCTTTGTCACGTTCGTGTACAATTATTCACGACACGACACAGCTAGTTATTCGCCGTTTTATTTGCTATTTGGCCGACATCCAGCATTACCATTTGACACGCTCTTTTCTTCGGCTGCCGTCTTGTCTATTGAGTACACCAGCGATGTCGTTTCTCGAGCTCATGCAGCCCGTCAGCTTGCCCGTGATCGGCTGCACTTGTCGCAAGCACACCAAAAAGACCGCTATCGCAGTCGCTACCAAAGCGTGCACTTCTCGCCGGGGTATCTGGTACTTTTCTGGACACCAAACCACCAAGTCGGCTTATCAGAGAAGCTACGATCACACTACCATGGCCCCTACAAAGTGTTACAACTTAGTGACGTGAGCTACGAGATCGCACCCCTAAACAATGCCTCTTCGTCCCCCTCACTCCAGACAGACGTTGTACACGTTTCCAGACTCAAACCGTATCACCCCCCTCATTCGTCGCATCCGTACAAAGCGCCGTGACGGCGCTTCCGCCGTAGGGGAGTGATGTTACGGTGCATCATCAACAGGAGCAAGCGTGGCACTTTGCGAAGATGAAGGAGACGCCTGTGCGTTAGGTGCTTGCGCGAGAGGCAACTCGGACATCTTGTTCTGCTGCCAATTCTCGGTGGACGCTATCCTATAAGCCTAGACCTCGCCCCGTCACAATATATACTGTAACTTCAAAGCAAGCTTGCGGTGGAAGCACAAGATGTAAAGAGCGCCCGAATCTCGTGATGAGCCCGCGCGTGAGCGAGTTACCACCCAATATAACATCTATAGGCACATTGACCCGGCCATATGGAGCAACGCTAGCCAGTCGACGTGCGGGGTGGCGTCGCACAACCACCTTTAGAACATGGGCCCACAACACGCACTCGTCTTGCGAACTCGCTACTGATGACGAAAACGTGCCGAAATACAGACCTCTGAGGACTGCCAGTGGCACATGATGTACGTCAATGGCTCACCGTTAACATATTGGAAACGGGTCATTTGATGGCTAAAGTGGTCGCTTGCACGTGTTTGTACGACATATTGAAAAAGATACAGCATGAAAAACGAGAGACCAGACGAATAAAGACACAGACAGAATGCCGACTTACAACAAAAAATTTATTCTTTAAACTACACGAACATACTTATGCAGCGGAACGAAAACAGAAGAAACAAAAGTGATAGTCAAACAGAAATTCGGCAGATCCCACGTACCTGGGAATCTACGTTATGCGAAGCATACGGAGGGAAGGTGACCGTGTTGCAATTTTTTTCATTAAGGGACCCGTCATGAAATCACGCTAAATATATGTACAAATGTTGCACGCACAGACATGTGTTGAAGAGTTGCATATGCTTATGAAACCTGTTGTTTGCACTTGCGCAACGATGTCGTTTGTAACATCTGTATTAGCAACACCAGAAGCTGATATGAAGCACTGATGCTCGTGAAGATGCTGGCCCTGGACAGAGCTACAATAATCAACTTTAGCGCATGGCAAAAAGCCACAATTGACGTTAACCCGACGTGACGGCTGTATCGAAGGAGTTCATTTGTAATGTTTTTAAAAATTGGCTAGGCAGCACTGACACTACAATTGACGTTTCACGAAGATTAGCGTCTATTTGAAAAGGCGTTTTTAGACCTGGCGCAGCTCTGTGGTAAAATGCTTGACTGCCAAGCAGAATTCTTGGGTTTGATACCTGCTGAGACTTCGAGATGTATTATTTGCATTCGTCGGGTGGTAAACGCTGCCTATGTCGGGTTTTTTCAAACACTGAAATTTATTCTTCGTATTCGTTGGGTTGACGTTACCGATGTGGGTTATTTCCTAATCCTCGCGCCTTAAAATTGCCCATGTGAGTTCTCGACATTCTTGGGTTAATACTAAGTGTTAATCTCCTCTTGCACATACCCGCACACCAGCGGCACATACTTGCCCGTGGGTAAGTTCCACTGTCTGACGAGAAGTGCTTGATGGCGTGCTCGGAGATATTGGGGCATCATTCATGTCTTGTTCAGCACGTCATGTCCGTCAAACCATCTTATCCTCCCATGCTAATTTTGGTTCACGGCAAGTTAAGGGGTGACCACGAGAGCACCGAAGCGTAAGTGGCTAGATAGGTAGATAGATAGATACGCTCAAAGTCACCGAAGTTCACTAAGAATTGCTTCGCATTTTGAACGAAAAATAAAGATCGTAAGAAGAAATCTCATAGCTCGTGCAGTCATGATGATATATAATGTGTTTTGGCGCAAGGGCCATTTGATGGCCAAAGAGCGCCAGTTCATGGGACAAAGAATGTGGACAATGATTGCGACTAGCGGCTGTATAAGGGCCATAAGATTCCTTGCAACAAGGCGGGTAAAAACATACAAGTAATAAAATCATGACCATGCCGTGAAAGGTGTGTGTGGTGTGAATAGGTGACAAAAGTTGGTGATAAAGAAAAACGATGGTGGACATGTCTGGCATTAGCACAAGTGCCTCACTCGTTCGTACCCTTGCGTCCAGGGGCCGTGAGGCAAGTGCTTTCTTGGGTAGCCACCGCAGCAAAAACCTCTCTTTAGAGGTTGTGCTACGGAATGCCCGGGTATACGATATGAAAACTATGAAGTGCTTTTAAAAACGCTAACAAAGATTTATGACTAAAAAGTGGTTCCCTACCGACGAACATTGCAGGGTGTAAAGGTATATGTTGTCGGTAGGGTGATGGAAAATGTTGTTTTCTTAGAGTTTCTAAGTGTTTGCACTGGATTAACGTGTGAAGGACTGTTAATGCTTCACCACATCTGTCGCACAATGGTGGATCGCCACCGGACAAAAGATATGTGTGTGTCGTGTATGTGTGTCCTATCCTAAGTCTCGTTAGTATTACCTCTGTATGACGCGATTTCGATACGGGCAGCCAATGACCAAGGTATGGGTTATTAACGTGTAGTTTGTTTTGTGTGTGTGTATCCCACTTGCTCTGCCAGTATACCCTGAGGTTTCGTTTGAGAGATGGCTTAAGATCAAGGGCCGGGATTGATATGGGTGTAGTGGCAGTGCTTTTTGATCGGATGCAGCGAGCTGATCCACCCTCACGTTGCCTTGAATCTCACGGTGCCCTGGCACCCAGCACACTACAACATGTTGTTTGAGTGTGTAGAGTGTGCACAAAATGGAGTAAAGTGAGACAAAGACCGGGCTTTTTTTGTTTTTTAAGACTGTGCAGAGCCGTTACCACACTAATGGAGTCTGTATAAATTACTGCTTTTTGTATTTGTAATTGTTTGATGTGTTTAGCCGCCACAAGTATCGCATAGGCTTTCGTTGTGAAGATACTTGTGCCTGGATGTAGAGGGCCAGCATCCGAAAAGGATGGGCCGACAGCAGCGTAGGACACAAAGGAGTTAGACTTGGAGGCATCTGTAAAAAACTCAGGACGTGTGTATTTGTGTTGAAGTTCGAGGAAGTATGTTTGAATATGGGCAATAGGCGCATGCTTTGTAACTTCTAGAAAAGACACATCACAGTCTATAGTCTGCCATCGCCACGGTGGCGGCTATGCTACAGGAGCCATCAAACTGTGTTCAAGTGAGACTCCAGTTTCCTCAGCTAGACCCTTCAGGCGAACTGAGAAGGACTGCCTCATCGAAGGCTTGTTTTGAAACAGAATGGAGCTCGACAAATCATTAATAGTAGAGTATGAGGGGTGCTTCTTGTCTGCTTTCACCTTAAGGAAATAAACAAAGGACATGTAAGTTCTCTGCAGATGAAGCGACCACTCATTTGACTCAACGTAAAGGCTTTCTACGGGGCTGGTGCGAAAAGCACCCGTAGAAAGGCGGTTGCCCAAATGGTGCACGGGGTCCAACATCTTCAAATCACTTTGAGTTGCAGACTGATAAACAACGGCCCCATAATCTAAGCGGGTGCGAATGAGGCTTCGATACAGATTCATGAGGCATTGCCTATCACTACCCCAAGTAGTACGTGACAATACTTTTATAACATTCATGGCTTTTGAACATTTTGTTTTTAAATACTTGATGTGCGGTACGAAGGTCAACTTGTTGTCCAAGATTAATCCTAAGAATTTATGCTCCGTATTAACAGACAGACGTTGTTTGTTCAGTTAAATGTCGGGTTCTGAGTGCATGCCTCTCTTTCGAGAGAACAAGACACACTTGCTTTTTTGTGGGTTAAGTCGAAATCTGTTTTCATCTGCCCGTTTAGAGACCTTGTTTAAACCCAGCTGAACCTGCCGCTCACACATTGCCAAGTTGCATGACTTGAAGCCAAGCTGAACGTCGTCGACATATGTACAATAGAACATATTGCTGGGGATGGACAAGTGCAAGGAATTCATTTTGATAATAAAAAGTGTGCAACTAAGTACACCACCTTGTGGCACGCCTGTTTCCTGGACAAATGTTTGGGAGAGAACACTGCCCACACGGACACGGAATGTCTGGTTTGACAGGTAACTTTCAATTATGTGAAACATTCTTCCGCGCACACCAAGGTGAGACAGGTCTCTTAGAATTCCACAACGCCATGTTGTATCATAGGCCTTTTCGATATCGAGGAACACAGAGAGAAAATATTGTTTATGGACGAAGGCGTCTCTGATCTGTGCCTCGATACGAGCAAGGTGGTCTGTGGTGGATCTACTTTTCCGAAACCCGCACTGAAATGGGTCGAGCAGATTGTTTGTTTCAAGGATATGTACAAGTCGCCAGTTTATCATTTTTTCGAAGACATTGCACAAGCAGCTTGTAAGTGCAATAGGCCTATAACTTGAAGCTAAAGAAGGGTCCTTGCCCTCTTTCAAAATGGGAATAATTATAGCCTCTTTCCAGGAGATAGGGATAGTGCCAGAAAACCAGATAGCATTGTACAAACAGAGTAGGGTTTTTCGTGTTTCTGCTGGTAGGTTTTTTAACATTTCATACACCACACGGTCAGAACCTGGGGCAGAAGTACTGCAGGAGTTTAGAGATGTTCGGAGCTATGCTAGACTGAAACCTTGGTTATATGCCTCGTATCTAGTGGTTTTGTGTTCGAGTTTCTGCTTTTCTATTCTTGTTCTGTATTTTTGGAAAGTGCCAGTATAGTGGGACGAGCCGGATACCCGTTCAAAGTGTGCACCGAGGAAGTTTGCCTGATCTTCCAAGGTATCGCCCTGAGTGTTGACGATTGGAAGTGTGTGTACTTGTTTTCCTGCTATCCTACTGACCATGTTCCAGACTTTAGCCTCCTGTGTGTATGAATTCTTCCTAGACAAAAACTTCTGCCAGCTTTCTCTTCTGGCCTGCCAACGCGTTCTCCTACCTTGAGACTTTATTTTCTTAAAGCTCTCAAGGTTTTCCGCTGTCGGCGAGTTTCGCAGCAACCTCCATGTCCTGTTCTGTTCCTTTCGTGCATTACGACACTCTGTGTTCCACCATGAGACGTGTCGCTTGCCGGGCTGTCCAGATGTTTGTGGGATGCATTTGGCTGCTGCGTTAATAAGGAGAGCTGTGAAGTACTGCACAGCTTCATCTATGCTTAGCCCACATATGTCAGTCCAACATAACTGAGCATTGTTATGAAACTGTTTCAAGTCGGCTTTGTGTATAAGCCATTTGGGAACTCGTGAAGGACATTCGTATGATCTTTGTGTACTCAAAACAACAGGAAAATGGTCACTTCCGTTGGGATTATTTAGAACTTTCTATTGAAGTAATGATACAAGTGAAGGAGATGCGATGCTGAGATCTATGGAAGAGTAGGTTTTGTTGGAGAGGTTATAATATGTTGCCTCTTTCCTATTCAACAGACAGGCACCGGAGGAACAAAGGAACTGTTCAATGAGACGACCTCGTGCATCGCAGCGAGAATCACCCCATAGACTGCTATGAGCATTCAGGTCACCAAGGACCAAATAAGGTTCGGGTAGTTGATCTATTAAGGACTCAAATTCTAGTTTTTCAAGACGGTGGTGTGGGGGTATGTACAGAGAGCAGATGGTGACGAGCTTGTTGAAAAGAACTGCTCGAACAGCCACTGCCTCTAGTGTTGTTTGCAGTGGTAAATGTGTGCATGCTTCTTTTTGATTAACAATAATGGCTACATTGCCGGATGATGCCGCAGCATCATCTCTGTCCTTTCGGAAGAGAACATACCGACGCAAAAAATTCGTGTTTTTAGATTTCAAATGAGTTTCCTGTACACACAGCACTTTCGGCGAATATTTGCAAAAGAGCTCTTGAACATGATCGAGGTTTCTAAGGAGTCCTCTGAAGTTCCAATGTATTATTTGTGTTGGCATATTGGAGGTAACGTAGTGCTGTGTGAAAGGAAAATTGGGTGTGTCTGCTTCTTAAGCTAAGCGTTAAGACTCAAAGAACAGGGCCGTCACTGGGCCCAGTTATTGGCTTTTTATTTCTTTTGGCGTGCTCCTGGGAGCTACGCCGATCTTTCTGCACCAGGGGTACCGTGGTGTCCATTGCCTCTTCAGAGAAACTGCGGGCCCGCATTTGCGAGCTGATTTTTGGGGCTTGGGACCTCGCCTGATGAGACGAGGCCTTCATATAGGCCAACCCTGGGGTCTCCTTCACCTCGGGGGGCGAAACCTTTGGTCCTCTTGGGCTAGAGGTCGAAAGAACCTCCTTCGGTGCTGGGATACCCTGGCCGCTCTAAGAGCTTGCAGCGGCCGTGGTTGTCGCCGTGGGGACGAGTGGCAGGGCAGCCTTGGCTGTTCCCGCCGTGGGTGGGGGCATTGGCGACCACCTGGGCACACTGTGCCTGGCATGGGCAGTTACCGCAGGCCGTTGTAGTGCTGCCCCCTGTTGCACTACATCGGCGAACGATGGTTTGTTTGTGAAAAGACCAGATACTTGTTGACGGGCTTCTCGGAAAGTAATGTTTTGTGTGATTTTGATATAACAATTTCTTTTTCTTTTTCCATGTTGGACAGGTTTGGGAGTATGCGGGATGAGCACCATCGCAGTTTGCGCAGTGGACCCCATCCTCCACCTTACACTCGTCCGTAGCGTGTCCTGTGGTGGCACACTTTCCGCAGGTGAGTTGGCCGCGGCAACTCTGAGAGCCGTGACCAAAACGCTGGCATTTGAAGCAACGTCGTGGGTTGGGAATGTAGGGTCTCACATTCAACTTCAAGTATCCTGTTTCGAGATGTTCAGGCAGAGTACTGGTGAAAAATGTCACAATTATGTGTTTTGTTGGAATTTCCTTCTTATCAAGCCTAATTTTGATTCCTTGTACTTGTGTCACTTGATGGTCCTTCCAGTCCTCGAGGAGCTCATCTTCAGTCAGGTCAAGCAAGTCTTGATCAGATACAACGCCTCGGGAAGTGTTGAGTGAGCGGTGTGGTGTAATTGAGATAGGTGTGTTTCCAAACGATTCTAGTTTTGAGAGGTTTTCATACTGGCTCTGATTTTTTACCTCGAGGAAAAGATCCCCACTGGTCATTCTTGTAGCCTGGTAACCTGGTCCAAGTGTAGTGGTGAGGCATTTGGAAATAACGAAAGGCGAAATAGTTTTGGCGTTCTTTTCAGCGGTTTCACAATGGATTACATAATAGCGGGGAATGGTTTCTTTCGGTTTGCTGAAATAATTGCAAAAGTCTTCGGTGCGCCCTCTCTTCGAAAGAGGACGATCGTGCAATGGAGAGAAGAAAAAGCCATCAACTAAATATGAGTTCGGCAGCCATGCCAGCCGCCCACCATGGAGCCCAACGCGGGGACGTGACAAGTCCTAAATTTATTTGAGGCATGTCAACGTCAGCTGTACACAGCCGCTATAACCAAATATATTGTGCCCAAGACAGAGCACATACACAAGGTTAACCCTTGCCGCCAGGAAAAATTGGAAGTAAAATGAAGTGAGGAGAAGACAGAAAAGATGTAAAGTGAGAACAAAAGACGAAGATGTAGGGAGAAAGAGATAGAAAAAGGCGACTGCCGATTTCCCCTGGGTGGGTCAGCCCAGGGGTGCCGTCTACGTGAAGCCGGTGCAAAGAGGTGTGTTGCCTCTGCCGGGGGGCCTTATCGGTCCAATTACCCAGCGTCGGCTCAACCCCCAGGATCCCCTTTTCCCTGGACACGGCAAAGCGATGCACGGCTAGGCGTGGGAGGGAGTAGAAACTCCCCCGTTAGCTCGGGTCCGTGGTGTCGCTACACACCAAACGCCTACTTGCGCAGGCGCCCCTGCGGGGAGCTCGTGCAGTCAACCAGATAAAAGGAAACTTCCTATTTTGAGAGGGCCACCAAATGCCTACTCACGCATCCGTCACATAGCCTAGCAATCTCCAGGGCCTCCAATATCTCACGGGTAAGCTGGTACCGATAACGCTTGCCAACCGCACATGACCGAAAATCAGGGGCACACCCACAATCTGGGCAATGAACATCTTGGTGGCCAGACTCCGATCGAGGAAATGCAGTAAGCCTGTTCCTTGAGACGCCAATTAAAACATCGCCTAGTTAGCCCTATTTATTGTTTACCACAAGACAATAGTAAGAAATACACCATGCCATGAACGCATTAAACAAGCTTATTCTGATGCTTAGTTGGGCAGGTGGTGGTCTCCCTAGCCCCTGGGTTGATTGCCCTACCACACATGCTAGGCAGCTTCTCAAGGGCAGAAAAAACAACCTCGACGTCACATCTGCCGGCTTCTTCAGGTTGTGGGCCGCGCCATGAATGTAAGAAATCACAGCGTACTCTATAGTGCGCTCTCACTTTTTTCCAGGCCGAAAACACGTCTAGCATAGCATTGTGTGCGTTGTTCTTTTAGTTCATGTAAGCCTCTGTTTAATGAAACTGAAGTTCTGCATGTTAAACCGAACAAGACGTACAACAATAGAAATTGTTGAAGCGTGGTATATCTAGACTTGAACACACGTGTATTAGTCATCTTTCAGTATCACTGAAGGAAAAGATTGATTTGACGAATAACACGTTGTATTATGCTGCATCTGTCAAAGTTTTAACTATAGCTACGTAGCCAGTTCACCCAAGTTGACGGCAATTTTCCTTTTTTTTTTCTTTAGACCAACATGACTATAACCAAACCTAGGAACATTGCTACCAGAACAAACGTTTAACCCCTTGATTAACAACCACCCCTCTTTGCGTATTGTCTTCGTTCACGCTAGTAAAAGTTATCGTTAAAAAGTAATAAAAGTAGTATTATGCGTATTAGAGGCAACATCAATACGCCAGCAGTAGGGAGCGTGTTACTTCATTTTAAATATGCATCGATAGGTCATTTATTACGCGACGCTGGCAGCACGATGTTATGCCAGGGAGTCCAAACTAAATGTCATTGACAAGAGTGGAAGCTTGAGCTAGTTGGTGCGTAGTCATATTTGCAAGATGTTTCAGCGCACGAACAAAGGAAAAAAGGACAGGTGTGATGGTTAAGGACGTTCGTCACTATGTTTGTTGATAGCGGACGAGAAAGGATTAACATGAACTTTTTATTTCATGGCATGGGTGGAACGGCTGACGACGCACGGATACGCCACCGTGTGCAGCGCCGTTGAGTCGGACGTCGCGGCCAACTCAGCAGTCAGGGTCGCAACTCCGGAGGTCCAGGATCAGGCCACGGCTCACGATGACCACACCCGGTAGGCCTCGTCCACGAACTTGCTCCCGGCAACTGCACCCAGGCAGGAGCCGTTCGGCAGGTCTCGACCTTGGACCTTGAACAGACACACCGGAGCTCGACCTGGCCGACACGTACGGGTCTCACGTCTGGCTCAGGAACGCTGCCAGGAACTCGTCCTCTCGAGCGGCGCACCGCTTTCTCTGCCTTCCTGGCCTCAACCTTCCAGCTGTGGTGGCGGAGATGCCTGGACCAGCGCGACCTCGGACCTCGTTTCCAAGCTCTTGATCACCGCCCGGGCGTAGCAGTTCCACGTGCGGGTTCTGGCCAGCACAGCACCGTCTGTGCCGTGCTGAAATGCTGCTCGCTGCAGCTGCGCTGAAATTCTGCTCGCTACAGCTGCGGAGCGGCAGCTCACTCACCGGCGTTCCTCGCCTTGGCCAGGGCACAGCCAGGTACCCTCGAGTGCACAGCTCGTGAGCTCGTGGCCCACTTCCGAGGCTGGCGCGTCGCTCGGTGCGGCTGGGCACCGCTCGGCGATCCTCGATTCAGCCAGCAACTCCCCTGGCATCTGAATCCTCGGCCACCCTGAATCCTCGCCCGGCTCCATGGTCCTCCGTACACACGCCCGCGTCTCGCCCGGCAGAACATCTCACTCGTCCCTTGCCGAAGTGCGACCCTCTGGTGACACCGGCGCTTGATGGCATGGGTGCGACTACTGAGCAGTCCACCCGCATCGGAAACGCGATGCTCCATGCGGGGAATGGCCAGCCCGTCCAGCGAAGATCGTGCGCCGAGACGCGATGCTCGACGCAACCGTGACCATTAGCCAGGCCACGTTCATCGCTGTGTTGAACGGCTGACCCCGGAGACGCCTCGCCGAGATCCGCGATGCTCTCGGCAAGGAAGAGAACAGCAGGCCAGGCCGCGCCCCGAGATGCAGTACTCGTGCCGGCCATGCCGCCCCAGCTGGTAGTTGGACGACAGTAGCGTGGATAGCCACGTTCCCTGGCCGGAACCTGGATCGCCTGCGTCCGACGCTTCGGCCCGCTGTCTCCCGTCTGCCCCTGCTTCGGCTCGTCCCTAATGTGCGACGCTCTGGTGACACCGGCGCTTGATGGCACGGGTGCGGCTACGGAGCAGTCAACCCGCATCGGAGACGCGATGCTCTATGCGGGGAATGGCCAGCCCGTCCAGCGAACAGCTTGCGTCGAGACGCGATGCTCGGCGCAACCGTGACCATTAGCCAGGCCACGTTCATCGCTGTGCCGAACGGCTGACCGTGGAGACGCCTCACAGAGATCCGCGATGCCCTCGGCAAGGAAAAGAACAGCAGGCCAGGCCGCACCCCGAGATGCAGTACTCGTGCCGGCAATGCCGCCCCAGCTGGTGGTTAGACAGCAGCAGCGTGGACGGCCGCGTTCCCTGGCCGGAACCTGGATCGCCTGCGTCCGACGCTTTTGTCCCGTCTGCCGCTGCTTCGGCTCGTCCCCAGCCACAAAGCCCACTGCCACGTGATGGTCGCCCGTGGCCCAATCGTGGCACGCCACCTCTATGGGCCACCACAGGTCATCAGCTGATTCGCTGACACTCACGCGCACATTACACGCGCCTTGCCCCGCACTTCCGTCGTTGTCGTTTTCTTCACTCATCCCAACTTGCGGCGGCTGCATTTCCGATGGAGGCGGAAATGTTGTAGGCCCGTGTGCTCAGATTTGGGTGCACGTTAAAGAACCCCAGGTGGTCAAAATTTCCGGAGCCCTCCACTACGGCGTCTCTCATAATCATATCGTGGTTTTGGGACGTTAAACCCCACAAATCAATCAATCAATCAATCAATCATCCCAACAGGGTAGACAGAAAGAGCGCTGACTTCCAACTAACTTTATTTCACTGAGTGGCAAGAATTTATACGTCTAAAAAGGAAGATTACAGAGCATGAAGGTAAAAAGAAAGCCTAATCTACACACCAGTAACAGCACGTGTGACGGGTCCTCTATTGCCTCAAAGCCCAGCCAGGTAGTTACGTTCAGCCTGTGATAAAGCAACCGATGAAATGCTTGCGCATTTACCTCCTGGCACGTGTATTTTTTCAGCTTCCATAATTTCTCGGGTAAGCTGGTACCTGTGCCTTGCCAATATAGAGCACTAATCAAAGAGGGGGGTGCACCCACAATCTCGGCAATGAATGCCAAGATGCCCTTGTACCACATTGTGCGCATTGTTTCGGTGTTCTCGGAGGCGGTCGTTTATGCACCTGCCGGTTTGGTCGACATAGACGCACCCAAACGTCAGTGGAATCAAGTATACGACTCCCACTGCGCATGGCACGTAGCATGTCCTGTGCGCGACAGAGCACGCGGCCAAATTTGCGCGAGGTGAATTGACCCGTTTGCAAAGCTTCTGCAATTTTTCCGGTGCTGAAAAAGCATCAAGAACGTTGGCGTCTCGAGCAATGTTTTTTAGCCTGTGTAAGACTTCGTGCACGTACGGTAGTACGACTGGCCGGCTCTTTCTGACGCTGTTGCGCCTATCTGGTTTGTCGCCTCGCTTCACGACAGTGACCAGCTTTTTCGCCACTGAAACGAGTACGTGTGCAGGGTAACCGGCTTTGGTGAAGCGCTGCACTTGTTGAGCAAAGCTGCGGTGTACCATGTGGGGGCAGAACTTCTATAAGGCGTTGGCAAGGCAGAGGTTAGCAATGCCCCACTTGACCAATTTAAAGTGTGCAAGGCACAGGGACCACCTTACCCGAGAAATTATAGAAGCCGAAAAAATACACGTGCTAGGAGATAAATGCGTAAGCACTTCATCGGTTGCTTTATCACAGGCTGAACGTGATTACCTGGCTGGGCTTTGAGGCAATAGAGGACCCGTCACACGTGCTGTTACTGGTGTGTAGATTGGACTTTTTTTTCCGTCATGCTCTGTAATATTCCTTTTTAGACGTATAAATTCTTGCCACTCTGTGAAATAAAGTTAGTTGGATGTCAGCGCTCTTTCTGTCTACCCTGTCCTTTTTTCCTTTGTTCGCGCGCTGAAACATCTTGCAAATATAAATGTCATTGCTTCTACAAAGGCAACCAGGGTCAAAGCCAGCGAGCGAGCCCGGCTGACACCATTACCGTCAACAGTGTGTCTTACGCAACACGTGGCAAGCCACCTATGGGTCCAACTCCAGCCCGATGATGCAGTGGACGTCATCTAGACTGGTGCGTCTTATGCAACGCGCGATAAATCACTCGCTCATGGGTGCGATCTATCGGCGGTTCCTGATTGGAGGCTGCTGACGTAAGCTATACCAAGGGTCTTTAAAAGAACCAAGCGGGGCGACCAGAAGCAGCAGATGATAGCGGCAGAGCAGACGAGGGCGTCTGAGAGCGCCCGAAGGAATCCTGGCTTGTCGCATTTCAGTGCAAGCTCCCTAAACTGTCGGCGCCAGTGCCGAAGTTGTAATGCCTCTGTTTATACCGTACATAAATCTTGCCTAAACTCACTGTCACCTAGCCCGTTTCGTATATCAGCTCTGCGCAGTTGCAGCCGCGAGCGGAGAAACACGCGATTTTCAACAACGGTGACAGCGGCTCGTTATGAGACAACGACGCAATGAACGAAAAACAAATGTGTCTTAACGTTCACTAAAACTACATGGTGCTGCCACCTACCAATTGCTTTTTGTTCTAGAAAAGCTTTGTTTCTAAAAAATCATGATAGATGGCGCCCATATCTCACGCAGTGGCTACTCACCATTTTTTTTTTTTTTTTGCGCATAACGTCTACTTGGCGTTTTACTGCCTCTCTCTAGACAGAAGACTATCATCTTGCGACGACCTTTGCCAGCGAAGCACGCTGATACGCCACTAATTTTACGGGCGAAGCTCCTCTCAGTCTAACCTTGTCCTGTGTCAAGTGTAACGGGCAAAACAGACAGACAGGCAAACAGACGGATGGAGAGACAGACAGACAGACAGACACAGGGACGGACAGACCGACAGACAGACAAGACACACACACACACACAGACAGATGGACATATGGACAGATAGACGTACACACGAACAGGCAGATGGACGCTTCGCCCCACTTATCATCATTCACTCAACGGATATGCGGTGATTTTTGATAAACTTCCTGTAGTCTTGACCCCCACTGCCCCCTCCTACTCCTTCACTGGGTCTGCTGGCCCGCTGAAACACTTAACTATTACTCCCTATTTTTAATGAATGTAATTGCGATCTTCCATTGCGCGCTACAAGCGAACATAAAATGGCCTTCACAGTTCAAATCGATGTCTATCGGCAGGCTGATATGATAAAAAGTTACAAATTGTGCTCTTCGGTTATACATTCACCATTATTCGCTCGTTACAGATGGGTAAATATGTCACAGTATTTACAAACATGCTTAGATGTCATACAGGAACATTACCAGAAAAGAAATTCTCGTGCATGTTTAAAGCAAGACTAGTGCAAGGGAAATCAGTATCACCTTCAGCGGACGTGTTTACTTACCTGTATCGGATAGGAAAGTTTTCACGTTTCGGCTGGTATTCCAGGTGTTGTTGCTCAAGTTTCATATATTTCGTGCTTTTTTGTGCATCAGCAACAGCCAGTGCCATCTCTACTAGCGCTCAAGACTTCTGCTTTGCTGGAATGCCTTTCCGGTGAAGCTTGTTATGGAATACAAGGTAGTGGAAGCGTCTTTGAACAGGGACTGACCTCCCACCGCAAGAAAGCACCTCAGCTCTTCAGTGGCATCGGGAGCTCCCGATTCTAAGCCTTATACTACATCGGATGACTCAGAAGCCTTCATACCTGCTAAGGATCGTCGTCCAAGATGGAAGTCTCCGACAACGTCCTAAAGTGTGGACACTGTCATATAGAACAACATCGAGATCACGACTGTAGCCTACGTGCCTGTTGACATGACGGTAAGCCTCAATGCTATCTCCAAGCAGAAGCGACATGACTTTTTCTTCAACTTAGCCTGGTGTGGTTCAAGAGGTTCGTGTGATCCCACGGAAGAATATCATAGCTGTTCACACAACAGATTCGAAGACGGTAGAAACCCTACCTCGACTATCGCATCTCTGTGGTGTCAACACGCGGGCTTTTATACCCCAGGGCACGAATGTAACAGGTGGTGTTATATCAGACGTCGACAAAAAACTTCAAGATGACGTTTTGAAGAGCCTTATCCTTTGCACGCCTCCATGTAAAATGATCAGCGTCCGAAGACTAGGCTCGTCAAAGTGTGTAAAGATTGTTTTCAAGCCAGAAAAGCTTCCGAATCACATAAAGACTGGTTAAGTGCGATACCCAGTTCAACCTTTCGTACCAAGGTCCTTACAGTGTCGTAAATGACTGAAGCTTGGACATGGGCAGAGTTTCTGCACAAGTATTTTGGTTTGTGCCAAAGTCGGCGGAAAGCACAACGTAATGTTTTGCAACAGCTCGACATTTCAGTGCCCTATCTGTAATGGCAAGCACTTGGCAACTGACAAGGAATGTCCCACCCTGAAGAAAAAAATAAAGGTTCTGAAGAAAAAAGCCAAAGTTGAAGCATTGGGAGAGAAGACTCTCAACCGCAGTACGTGTCTACATGCTGTAGAAGGCAAAACTCATGTACCTACACTTCTGAAGTACAGTAATAAAAATGTACCTCAGAGGAAAGAGCAGAAGCGGAACTTCTCCCTTTCAGCAACATCGTGGCCGGCGCTTCCACAGAAAATGTCCGAGGCAGTCTCTGAAAAGATCGCTTCTCGCAAAGCGCCGGAAGTAGTTTTTACTAAGGCCCCGGCTACAGTGGAAAAGATTGCAAACAAAACGGACTCTGTCGACGACGATGCCCAGCTCATCAACCTACTTCAGATACTGATCAATCTTATTAGATCACTGATTGCCGGTCACCAGACACTAGTAGCACTAGCCGCAGAACAGCTTATGGAGGCGCTCGTCCCAGTTCTCCATGACCTTTACTAAAAACAGTATGAACAGTCGAAAGCCCCACCCCTTCATATTGTAGTGGAATGTCCGATTGTTACCTTTATAGGCGTTTTTATGTGACTACTTAATTTTTTTTGCGTGTGCTTGTCCCCCCCCCCCTTTTTTTAACTTTCCTCTCCTTTCTCCTTCTTTCTACCTTTATTTCCTCTAAGCCTTTCATTCCAAAGGAGCACGCAGGCTTTGTGCCCCCAAAGGTGGCAGTTGTGAGCCTCTTCCCTGCCTGTTTCCTCTGTCTTCGTGTTTCTCCATGTACTCAAATCAAATAAAGAAATAACAGTGAACTTTGTTATCTTGGATTTGATTTTTTCTGCGGATTTATCAATACTTTACACAAGCAAGCACTATCTCATGGCAAAGCACACATTCATATTTTTGTTCAACCTGCGCATGTCAAAGAGGTCACCCAGACTCTCAAAAGGGCCCGAGTTTGCTCATTCGTTTCGTGCTTCGTATCCTTGGCTGCCCGATAGACAACCGAAGAGAGTTTTTCACAAAAATACTTAAAGGGCAATCTGGCGCTACAGTCTATGCGAATTTATTGTCATTCGCTACCGTGAGAAAGTGGCTATTTTTTATATGTCCCGATAATCAAGTGATTGGCTGTTCAGAAAGCACTCCAGCAGGCATTGGAGCATATGAACTATGCACAATGAATTGCTCTTTCTAAATAGATGGAAGTTATAGAGCAAGAAAAGTATTATTTAATGAAATAAAATGAGAAATGTCTGTGAATTTTTGCTGCCAGCTGGTAAACAATGCAATAAATATGTATATGCAAAATTATTAAAAAATTTCTGAACATACATTTGTAAGATAAATAGAAGTGTAGATAAATAGAAATGTATGTAAGAACATACATTTGTAAGGAATAGTAAAAAAATAATAAATATCCTACAAATTTTTCAATTCATATAAACAAAGAAAATGTTAAACGAGATGCTACTTCGTTGCTCATGCAATGCGATGAAGAATTGCTTGGTTTTTCGCGTGATAAAGATGCACCTGTGCACATTCATTAACATTTTTTTGTTTTTTTACCAAAAGAGCAGGCACGTGTTTCATTACAAATGTATGCCACGATGTGACCGATATTCTCTCAATAAATTAGATGTGCAGTGAACTTAACAAGTTCGTCCAGCGTCACCTCTTTCCATGAGCCACCTTTCTTGCCACACATGTTGGTATTTTATTATATGCGTCGAAGCGTATTTATTTGTATTTTTAAGATAGTATTAAAAAAAGAATAAAATCGCGTGCAGTCCTGAAACGTCTCGCACCATTACGTGGTGCGGAGCCTAGATATCTGTACTCTAGCAGCCTTCTTGTCGTGAGGAGCACCTGAGCAGCCGACGCCAGCAGATCACGCCCCAGTGACATGTGAACCTCGCAAGTGATCACAGTAGCTCTAAGATTGGGCACAAAAATCAGCAGGTACGCACGTGTGGTGTAGAAGACTACTTCAAGCCATGAACAAAACCAACCCCTGGACGGCTGCGGATGTGTCAGAGTGACAACTACGTCGTCATCATGAGAAGTTGTACCTTTCGGGCTGTCATCCTAGTACTCAAAGCTCCGTTGTCACTCGATTAAGGTTTGTTTGCAAGATAACTTCGAGTGGCGCGTGTTTTGTAAGGCAAAGATGTGCACCCATGCGTGCGTGACGACTATACCGCTAGAGTGAAGTGGACACTGATGCAGCCCTGTGTCTGATATAACAATACAAGCAATTCCGAGGATCCGGGAAGTGGCTGAAGAGGCCACCCACCTTCACACTTTCTACATTCGGCGGATCTTCGGGGACAATCTTTTATAGAACAAATTTTCCCATGCAAGCTCGAACAACCAGTTCTCTAGTAAATAGCTAGCATAAATTTCTGACAAATATTACCACTCAGCATGGTAAGATTGTGAAGCTGACACCCTAATTTGATATTTACCTGGCAAAGTTTTTTAGATTAGTCAGCTTTACACTGTAGCGTAACCAAAAGTAGCACGCACTTCTGTTAAGTTTGCCAGCCCAGTGCATTGTCCCAAGAACACACGTACATTGGCTCACGCAAAGTCTGTCAAAATCTCTAGGTTGCGAATTCGAGCATATTCAAACTGAAAGTTTAGTGACTGACTGCTAGAAAGTTCTGGGTGCATGCAAAACAAACTGGACATGCCACAATTTACGTTTGAAAGCGTCCATTATTGGTGAACAATTTAAATAGGCGTGTTTATGAAAGAGTTGAGAAACGCAGTTCCCACACAGGGAATGACGGTATGTGTTTCTGTAAGGCTTGTGTTGGCTAGTGTTGAGTGAAACTTCAGCACAAGAGTGAATATGACTGCGCAAGCAAACCTTTTCCAAAACGAAAAGTTTTACCAGTGGGACCGTTTGAGAATCTGATAGAAGATGGGAACTTTGTTTAGGTTCAGAAATTACCGGCATTCGCCGGTCATTTCCAAACCTAAACAAAGTTACAATCTTGTTGACAAAAAAGTTCACGTAAGTACATTCTTTTCTTAGTTCATGCAACTTATAAATTCAATTCAAGTTGGTCCTGTACCTTGTTTCTGGCATTGCCAAGCCGTCCTCGGTGACTGAAGAGCACACGAGGCTTCAGAAATTTATCACGGAATAAAAATAAGTAATGAACAACATGCACCGTAAAGGCTTCTCTGATAAGCGACAGGTTACGTCTTCGTGCTCAACAAAACATGGTGGTCGAGCTTACAAGATTGTCGCGAGATGGCACTGTGCTTTTTTATGATCATCTGAACGTACTGTCATTTAATCAGTCATCGAAAGTGACTGGAGAGGGAAAGTGCCGCATTCCTTTTTTCTTCATCTCTGCACTCGGTGTGTCCCCCCCCCCCCCTTCCAAAAAAAAAAGAACAGTCCAGCTCGCACGCCTCGCTCATGTCTCTGAGCACACGTGGTGGTTTAGATAAATACACCGATATATGCCAATGTGTATGACGAGAAGCATTTCTACGACAAATATGAATGACAGGTGGTTTATTGAAGATCGTGGCATGCTTAACATGTAAAACATGTGCTACATGCCGCGCTCATGGTTGGCTCACAGTAGGATAGGTAGCTTTGTATTTACCAAAATTTGTATTTTGAGGAATGAGCGTACCACGAACACGAATGAAAGGTGTGAAGACGAAAATCACCACGTGAATTTTATGTACACCATGATTTACACGTCATGAATAGTGCACTCGCGGTCAGTTCATTATTTTGATATACGCAAATATCGGTATGGCCCAATGTTACTAAATGAAGAACATAAAACATAGGTTGTAACAAACAAAAATTTTATGAAACGGTGTATTTATGCTAAGAAATAAGGCAAGAAAAGATGACCTGTATTTTGTCACCACTTATTATTCATGTGCGTCATACAGCCTCCTCCCGCAATACCAATCTCTCGTACTTACCAAGCTAGTGAAATGGCCGCGAGCGCACCATTAGTGGGGCATACGAACATGAAAAAGCCTGCCATTATTTTAATCTCACCGCATCTCCTCCACGTTCGTTTTATAATCACGCGGCACAATAGCAGTTTTGATGTACATCTGCATATAGAACTGGCCGTTAGTACACTATGAGCGCAGCGCTCCGCTCAATCGGCACATGATATACATGTTGTGATTTTCTGATTGCAACTGTTATTTGTGTTCGTCAGACACTCACATCATGCACCCGGAATTCGATCCTGCGTTCTTTAGTTTACCAGTTGAGTGCCGTAACCATTAGACCAACACGGCGGATTACATGCATGTTACGACTTTCATAATTTTATGATTCATGTCCTGCCATTTAAATTAACCATGCAATAATGTCTAGAGGTAGGCGATAGAAAATAGATAGATAGATAGATAGATAGACAGACAGATAGATAGATAGATAGATTCTTCAAACGTGCAGAAGTTCATTAAGAAATAAGTAACATTAAACAAAAATTGGCTAATTCCGCGTACAGTGGAAATTAATTATATGCGAAGCGCGAAAGCGGGGATTGATATGTCGATTTAAAATCAGCACAACGTTACGAGGCGGACGTAAATTAGACCGTACATGACTTCTATGCCATGATTATCACGTTTGCGCCAGGTGTTTGCGTTCGTCGTTAATTCACATCCCGTAATACCAAATTTGGTATATGATTGATTGATATGTACCGTTTAACGTCCCAAAACCACCATATGATTAAAAAAATTTGGTATATGGGCAGCCAGCGAAATGGTCGAGAGCATGCCATGAGCATGAAATGTATTCATGTTTTGCATGACGCGCATGTCATGATTATCATGTTTGGGCGTCTGATGTACCTGCGTCGTCTATTCAGGTCACGTGATATCAAACTTGGTATATGTGGAGCTAGCAAAATGGCCGTGAGTGCGCTATGAGCGTAGCATGTAGTAATGTTTCACATGACACGCATGCCATCATTATCATGTTTAGACGTGTCATATACCTTTGTCGTCCATTCACATTCATCATCATCATCATCAGCCTGACTACGCCCACTGCAGGACAAAGGCCTCTCCCATGTTCCGCCAGTTAACCCAGTCCTGTGCTTGCTGGTGCCAATTTATACCCGCAAACTTCTTAATCTCATCTGCCCACCTAACCTTCTGTCTCCCCCTAACCCGCTTCCCTTCTCTGGGAATCCAGTTAGTTACCCTTAATGACCAGCGGTTATTCTGTCTACGCGCTACATGCCCGGCCCATGTCCATTTCTTCTTCTTTATTTGAAGTATGATATCCTTAACCCCCGTTTGTCCCCTAATCCACTCTGCTCTCTTCTTGTCTCTTAAGGTTACACCTGCCATTTTTCTTTCCATTGCTCGGTGCGTCGTCCTCAATTTAAGCTGAACCCTCTTTGTAAGTCTCCAGGTTTCTGCTCCGTAGCTAAGTACCGGCAAGATACAGCTGTTATATACCTTCCTCTTGTGGGATAGGGGCAATCTACATGTCATAATTTGAGAGTGCTTGCCGAATGTGCTCCACCCCATTCTTATTCTTCTAGTTACTTCAATCTCGTGGTTAGGCTCTGCGGTTATTACCTCCCTAAGTAGACATAGTCTTTCAGAACTTCAAGTGCACTATTACCTATCTCGAAGCGCTGCTCCTTTCCGAGGTTGTTGCACATTACTTTCGTTTTCTGCAGAATAATTTTAAGACCCACCTTTCTGCTCTCCTTGTCTAACTCCGTAATCATGAGTTGCAATTCGTCCCCTGAGTTACTCAGCAATGCAATGTCATCGGCGAAGCGCAAGTTACTAAGGTATTCTGCATCAACTCTTATCCCTAACTGTTCCCATTCTAGGCTTCTGAAACCTCCTGTAAGCACGCGGTAATTAGCATTGGGGAGATTGTGTCCCCCTGCCTTACACCCTTCTTGATTGGTATTCTGTTGCTTTCTTTATGAAGCACTATGGTAGCAGTTGTACCCCTGTAGATTTCTTCCAGAATGTTTATATATACTTCATCTACGCCCTGATTCCGCAGTGTCTGCATGACGGCTGATATTTCTACTGAATCAAATGCCTTCTCGTAATCTATGAAGGCTATGTATAGTGGTTGGTTATACTCTGAGCATTTCTCTATTACCTGATTGATAGTATGAATGTGGTCAATTGTTGAGTAGCCTGTTCGAAATCCTGCTTGTTCCTTTGGTTGATTGAATTCTAATGTTTTATTTACTCTGTTAGCAATTACCTTTGTAAATAGCTTGTATACTACAGAGAGCAAGCTGATCGGCCTGTAATTCTTCAAGTCCTTGTCATCTCCTTCCTTATGTATTAAGATGATGTTAGCGTTCTTCCAAGACTCTGGTACCCTTCCTGTGAGGAGACACCTCGTAAACAGGGTGGCTAGTTTTTTTAACACAACCTGTCCTCCATCTTTCAGCAGGTCTGATGTTGCCTGATCCTCACCAGCAGCTTTGCCTCTTTGCATGCTCTCCAGAGCTTTTCTGACTTCTATCATTACTGGTGGGGTGTCATCTGGGTTACTGCTAGTTCTTATAGTATTAAGGTCGTGGTTGTCTCGGCTACTGTACAGATTTCTGTAAAACTCCTCCGCTATTTTAACTATCCTATCCATATTGGTAGTTATTTTGCCTTCTTTGTCCCTTAGTGCATACATCCGACTTTTGCCTATCTCAAGTTTCCTCTTCACTGCTTTGACGCTTCCTCCGTTTTTAAGAGCATGTTCAATTCTCTCCATGTTATACCTTCTTACATCGCATACTTTACGTCTAATAATCACATTCACATTACATAATATCAAATTTGGTATATGTGAAGCTAGTGAAACGGCAGCGAGGGCATCGTGAGTGTGGCATGTAGTCATGTCCTTACATGACAGGCATCTTAAGATTATCATGTTTTTACCATTCATATATCTTCGTCATGCAGTCACGTCCCGTAGATTTGTGACACCCTGTAACAAGCAAGCGATTTTATGGCAGACTGAAAATTTCAACATCTTTTTCATAGCGCATATACCCCACTGAAGTCTCAATGTACCCTGAAATAACACAGTGTCAAGTTGAATTTCAGCAGATCTCATGAACTGTGGGTATTCGTATCATGCGAAGCAGTCAGTGATTACGTGTCTCTTCGGCATTTGTTATTTTCTTGCAGACAGGCATTGCAGGGTGCATTGACGTGTTTTCGCAAGTGAAGTCGTACTCACTCCTCGTCTTGACTCCACTGGCATTTAAAGGAAAATTTATGAAAGGACATAACGTAAGCACTCAAAATAGAGCAAGGATGAAAATTTTAAGAAAGCCGAGTGCACGCTACGGTGTCATGATGTTATTATAATTTGTTAGTTCAGTCCTCTGTTGCCAAGCAATGCTTATTCATAGCTTGCTGAATGTTGTTGCTTGTAGATAATGTTTTTGAGACTGTTATAAAAGTGAAGCCAACAATGAAGCCAAAACTGATGTTAACCTGACATAGAACTTGTATAGCAGGAGTATACCATGTGCAATGTTTATGTCTTTGAATTCACTTTAGATAGCTGACACGGTAAATACAATGAACGTTACGGCACCTTGGTGTCTGCATAGTACCGTTTTTAAAGAAAATTCAATACCTTGCGTTGTCCTCCACTAGAATGCATGACTGCCACACCAAATCCTTGAGTTTTACTCCTACTGGGATCCTGATTTTTATAAAAGTTCTTTGCAGACGTTGGACCAACACTGCCGATTACGGAGTTAAACATGCACAAGTTTTGTGTCGGCGTCTATTACGGCTCCACTGGCATATTTCAGTCATGGGTATGACGCTGCAAAATATATATTAACAGCATGCGAAGAATGAAAAAATGGCAGCAAATACACGGGGTGAATGATGAAGAGTGGGGAGAAACATCCGTCCGTTCATTCGTTCTTGCTTCAGTCCGTCCATGCGTCCATGTGTGTGACCGTCCATGCGTCCATCCGTCCGTCCGTGTGAGCGTCTGTTCGTGCGACCACACGTCCATCCATGCGTCCGTCCCTGCGTTCATCTATGCATCCGCCCCTGCGTCTGTCCATGCGTCCATCCGTCCGTGGAGCCATCCGTGCGTCCGTCCATGCATCTGTCGTTGTGTCCGTTCATCCATGTAGTCAACACTCTATGTACCACCATCTCGCATCTTTTCATCATATATACCGCATATAGAAGCACCGTCATCCAGCGGACATTCCAAGAACTAAACGAGACGTGGCACACGCACACTTTCTTACGGCTTGCGCTTCGTGTCTACTTCCCACCTTTAACCACCTAGAGTTCACGGTATATACTAGTTCAGTGTATTCATGGCACTGCGGCCCAACGCTCGCTAAACCTTTCTAAAACCAAGGATGTTACGCCCAGCGAGTATGACGTAGCAACCCTTTCTTGTCAGATAGTGCTCAATGTACATGCCAGTGGGTGCTAATTGGGATTGAGAGACAGGAGAATTCGGCTTTCAGTTACCGCGCACGCTGCGAATTTTTTATTGTTCAACAACGCATAGGAAAAATCTCCCACCATCACCGTCTTGCAGGTCAAAGCGTTAGACATGTTACGTACTACGACGAGGAACGAACGGGTGCCGCTTTAAGGAGCTTCACCCCTAACACGAGAAAAGTTCCGTCGCCGGGTATCGAATCTATATACGACCTATCTATGTCACGTTGCGCAATATCGTAAAGCCACGGAGTGCAAGTCTTTCAGCTTGCTAACGCCAAGCTATTTATGTACACCATATACTGTTGACACTCCTCAGAGCTCCGCATCTTCAGCGCACTTTCGTCAGCAGTAGCGAGATGGAGTGAGGGGTGGATGATGAGCGCGCTTCTAAAGGTTGTCGCCCCTCGTGTTTCCATGCGTGCGTGCCTCTACGAGACGTCGTGTGTAGTGCGCACGTGCTTAGCTAGTGATTTGGGAGAGCACGAAAGTCACTTCACTAACTGTCAAGGCCACGTTTGTGGAATGAGCGCGCTTCTGACACACGATGAAATAATACACGTCGCGCCTAGTACTTGTGCGTTTGTTTCGTGCGTGTTTCTTTCTGTTTGAGCACCACGCTAAGTGGCGAGCTGTGACAGTTGCTTGTCCGTGCTCGCTTTGTGTATACTCATTTCGTGCGGGCTTCTGCTTGAGCTGCGCACTCCTAGTATTGAGTTGCTTGCTTTTCTTTCTTCGTGTGACAGAATAATTTGTTACTGTAGCATTCAGTCCATCGCCCTTGTGGTGCAAAAATTACAATAAGCACTCAACTGCCCCTCTGAAGACACGTTTCACTTTCGTGTTACACCGATTCCTAGACAAAGAGATCGGGCAAGCTTTATAAAGGTTGTCACGTGTAAATCACCTATGTTTGTTGGCGCCGTTTCTAGGTATGTACAAAAGGCGCATACTCGCTTACCGGATACCAAGGTGTACGGGTATGTAAGACTTACGACTGAAGGAAGGAGTCTCAAATCATACTTGACCATGTCGTCGTGCCATGACCAGATACTTATGTTCGTCTCACTCTCGTTCTATCTTATGACAATTTTAGTGTGCGCTAAGGCACTGAGACAACTGCGAGAGTATCCAGAAATAGGTGTCCAGACAAGTATACATAAGAAGATAGAAATGGTATAAGTGCTAAAGCAGAATACTTGAAAATAAAAATGGTTAGACACGGACAGACTCAGAGTACACACCTTTTTTACCCGTCGCGCTGTAAATTATTCTACGATAAACATCCACCAATTTGCCCAACTCGCGAATCTGCTTCAGTGCCGTCACGCGTTCCCTGAGGCTCGCTTCGAATTTAAAAAAAATAATTCTTACAGAACAGCGTTTATTCATTAACAAAACATTGCTGCTAAATCGTACAAATATAGGCTGCATTGAACACTGCGATCCTACTACTATATTCATGCGGAATGTTCTGAAGTAATGCATAAGGAGCACTTCTATGACGTATCCATCTCTATGAGCACATCCTTGCTGAGAAAGGGAAGAAGAAATAGAAATGGGAAGCGCTGCACGTCTGTGCTTCTTTGCTGTGTGAGTTGTGTTTTGAGCTATAAAGAAAAATTAGTCGCAAAAAGCCCCATATAACGTTTCCTTACTGTTTTGATAATAAACCTCTTGCAGTAGTAATTAACTTTAGGTATCTGGGAGTCATCATCTCTCACGATTTTAAGGAGGCGTTTGCAAAAGTTCTCTCCAGAAGTTAAGCTTTGAGCCTAAAAAGCATTCATTTGGACACTCCTGGAGTACCGTGCCGCTGTTTGGGATCCATTCACAAAAAGAAACATTTAAATATTGAAAAGGAAACTCGCAGATGCCACGTACAGTGGGAAGCTATGGTATGTGAAGCACGAATGAGAAATGTTGATATGTCGCTTTAAAATCCGCACAATGTTACAAGGTGGAGGTAAATGATGCCGTACATGACTTCCATGTCATGATTATTATGTTTGGATGTGTCGTTTACCTTCGTTAATTATTCACATCACGTGATACCAAATTTAGTATAAGTCGAGCTAGCGAAACGGCCGCGAGCACGCTATGAACGTGGTATCTTGTCATGTTCTTACATGACACGCGTGTCAGCATTATCATGTTTGCACCAGTCATATATTTCGTCATCCATTGACGTCACGTAACACCAAATTTTGTATATATAGAGCTAGCAAGACCACCGCGAGCGCATCATGAAGGGTCAAATATACTCCAACTTAGCGTTAACGCGCACGCACACTGGGAATAGCGACGCTACGTTAGGAAAACCTGAGCACTATATATTTAGTCTGACGCCAGGCGCGACCAGCGTCTGTCAGCGCGGCCTGACGGCAACCTGCGCAAAATGCCACATGCTGTGTTTCGCACCGATGCGTTACACAGACAACACTGCGTCTACCTTTTTTCGTGACAGAGGGACGCTGGACGCGCTGAAACGCGCATGCGTGAAAGCAACGCAGCGCGGTGCGTGCCTGCGAGTATATGGCAGGACCGGCGCCTGGCGTGGCAACGCTGGCGTGGCGCGACGAAATGAACGCTGGTGAGCCCGTGCACCGCGTCACATCGAAATGTATTGGCACGTTCACTGTGGCATGTAGTCATGTTCTCACATGACATGCATCTCATGATTATAATGTTTGCACCAGTCACATACCTTCATCATCCGTTGGCGTCATGTATTACCAAATCTGGCATATGTGAAGCTTGCGAAATGGCCGCGAGCGCATCATCAGTGTGGCATGTAGTCATGTCATTACATGACACGCTTCGGTCTTAAGAACAGCCATCCGGTCGTTCTCATCCGGCTTCGTCTCTACTACGGCTGCTCACATCACGAATAAAGTACCTACTCAGGAAAATGAAGTGGAAGTTTCCGGACACATATTGCAAGATTCCCGGCCCATATGGGGAATCTCTCGTCTTGCCCGACCGGCAATCCAAACGAGAGGGCTCACGAGCTAGCGCGCGAACTAGCTACCCACGGCGAGGAGCGGCCCTCTCAGAGAGGTAGCGAACAGGAATGTATGGACATCAAGAATCCATCGAAAACATTTCACGAGATCACCACAGCTCATGAACTAGGGCGCAGAGTTTTCCCTCTACCACACACTAAATTGAATGAAAGACAAACAGTTACACTTCGGCAACTACAGATGCAAACGTACATCACACCAACCACACTGCACAGACTCGACCCGGATTTCTCACCCCACTGCATGCACTGTCACCACGAGTACTGTAATTTTGAACACATGCTCTGGTTGTGCCTCTTTAACTCGGAGTCAGAACTACTAGACAAAACCTCCTGGGTGGCTGCCACGTGCAGCACGGAACTCGTGAACTAACTCCTGGCCGTCCAGAGGGCCCGGGACATCGCTGAGAGACTCCATCTCCCGGGACCATCCTGGGCGGAGCCACCTGGCTGAGCTAGCAGGGCCTCAGGTCCCGTCCAGTCACTGCCGCCTTTGGACCAAAATAAAGTTTTCGCTCACTCACTTACATGACACGCATGTCTTGATTATCATGTTTGGATGTGTCAATTACTTATGTCTCGTCTGTTCGCGCCACGTAATACCAATTTTGGTGCATGTGAAGCTAGCGAAACGGCCTCGAGTGCATCATGAAAGTAGCATGCAGTCATGTTATTACATAAAACGCATCTCATGTTTATCACGTTTGCACCAGTATGATGCCTTTGTCATCTAATCACATCCCGTAATACCAAACTTGGTACAAGTGAAGCTAGCGAAACGGCCACCAGCCCCTCATGAGTGTGGCATGTAATCGTGTTGTTACATGACACGCATCTCATTATTATGATGTTTGCACACGTCACATACCTTCGACATCCATTCACGTACTGTAATACCAAATTTGGTATAAACGACGCTGGCGAAACGGCCACGAGCACATAAGGAGTGAGGCATGTAGTCATGTTGTTACATGGCACGCATGTCTAGATTTTCTTGTTAGGTTCTGTTTCTTGTGTTCACCATACAATCATGCCATACCATACCAGTTTTGCAACATGCCGTGTGAACGAAACCACCGCAAGAGCTACAGGACCATGAAATGTAGTTCATGACATTCATGACATGCATATCATAATTTTCATGTTAGGACTAGTCAAATATGTTATTTATGCAGTGATGTAATGCCATGTCAAGTTTGGTATCGATACCATTATCGAAACAGTCAGAAGAGTTAAAAGTCTTAGGCAGCCAGATAGATAGATAGATATATATATAGATAGATAGATAGATAGATAGATAGATACGCTCAACGTAGCCGAAGTTCACTAAAAAATGCTTCGCATTTAAAATACAAAGGAAATCACTTAGGTTCATCTTTATTAAATACATCCGGGAGACATCAGACACATCTATTCTAGAAATGGCTGAGCTAGAAAAATGAGCAAATCAGTGATAACGCAAACAAATGAAACTATTTTATCGTTTTCATCATGGTATAAAAACGATACATATCTAAAAGAGTCCCACCGGCCGCCTACTCACTCCTATGATAATAAAACAGTAGCCGACTTCTCAAGTCACACCAACATGTTTCAGTATTCTTTTTTCCCGAGAACTGCAACCATTTAGTATTTCCTGCCCTCAGCTGTGGTGGAACGCCCATCACTATCATCCTATCTAAAGGGCGCTCAGCCTTTCCGATGGAGGCGGAAATGCTCTACGTCCGTATGCTCATATTTTGGTGCACGTTAAAGAACCCCAGGTGATCGAAATTTTCAGAGCCCTCCACTACGGCGTCTCTCATAATCATATGTTGGTTTTGGGACGTTAAACTCCACATATCATCAGGCTCTTCAGTTCATAAGACATAGCTCTGACGTAGTTTTACATGAACCCGCACACTATTTTACTTCTATATGTTTCTGTTATATTTTCACTAGTTATTTAATTATCTTTCACATAATTCACATAAAAACAGCGCCAATAACGAGGGACAAGAACAGAAAGAGACAGACAGTGGCATTGACTTACAATAAGATTTATTTGCTGGAACCACGCAATATATACTTGAGTAGTATCTGACAAATAGGAGAAATGACAAATGAATGAAAGCAGAATTCACCTAACAACCGAGTAATCATCGTGATAACGCGCCCATGAACATCACGTGTGCCAACGTTCTGAAGAAAATCTATTTCTTTTTGTGATAGAGCAATCGAAGGCCTGCTGACAAATACACTGCCCAGCCTTTGTATTTCTGCAGCTTCATGAATTTCACGTATCATCTGGTTCCGATAACGCCTATTGAAGGTACAATGCTGAATGTCGGGGACACAACCGCAGTCTCGGTAATGAATTTCACGATGGCCCGATACTGTAAAAGAGATGGCGTGAGTATGCTCTTTTGGCAGCTCATTTAAATACCTGCCTGTTTGGTCGATGTACCACTTGCCACAGGATAGGGGTAGAGAGAACACCACCCCTTCGATGCATGGAACGTACTTCTTCCGATGCTTGATTTTGCAGCCTAGCTCTTCGCTGCAACCAGGTGTCATGGCGTTGCACATCCTAGCCAGCTTATCTGGGGCAGAAAAAACCAGGTCTATATCGCACCTGCTGGCCACTTTTTTGATGTTGTGGGTGATGCCGTGGGTATTGGGAATAACGACAAACTTTCGTTTGTCCCGTCCCTTATCCTTTGTACGTGTTCGAGCATTAGTCTCTGGGCTCATTCTGATTTCTCGAAGTAGACACTCAGCAATGGCGGTCAAAACGTACATCGGGAAACCAGCCTCAGTGAGGCGGTTAGTTTGCTGATTAAAGCTGGACCGAATCATGTGATGGCAGGACCTTCGCAGAGCGTTTGTGTAGCAAGTCTTAGCAATAGCGCGTTTCACCACATTTGAGTGTGCCGATCTAAAAAAAAGAATTGCCTTGTTTGTGCGCGGCTCATTGGCCCAACACACGTGTGAAGGACTCAACGTTAACATCATATCTAGAAACCTAATGTTTCTTCTGTCCAGAACTTCAGTGTTATAGCAAGCGGAGAAAGACACTTACTGCAAATTTCTAAAATACTAGTCAAAGATGAAACTACCGACGAGGTTCCAGCCTGAAACAGCACGAGGAAGTGGTCAACATAGTGGAATATTTTCTTAGCAGTTGTAGATTTAAAGCAATTCTGAATGGCAGGATCACGGCTGGCTAAAAATAAATCACATAAAATGGGCGCTAGGCACGATCCTATGCACACTCCTTGACTGATAATGCACACCCCTTGAGTGACGGTGTTGAGGAGAAGTGCCTGCAGTGAGCAGCGCGTGTTGGTACTAAAGGCTATACGTCGTGTGTCACCGCTTGTGGTAGTTTGTTATGTGTAGAGAGTATCTATACGTGGACGGCTGCTCCAGGTACACTTTCGGCACCGCTTGTTGTTGTTGACTGTGCAGCCTGTAGAAGCTGCTACCGCGTGCTGTGGGGGAAAGAGACGCGCGTTGATAGTTTCCGCGATAGCGCAGCAATGATACCCCCCCTCCCCTTGTTCGTTCATGAGATAAGCCCGCACGCAGATGAGCCCTGCCGCAAAGACGATGTTCGCTCCGCAGAAAGAGAAGGCTGTAGCGCATCTCTCTTTCTTTCTCTCTCTCTCTCTCTCTCTCTCTCTCTCTCTATATATATATATATATATATATATATATTTATTTATATACGTAAATGATGGCAGCGGCTACGGCAGAAACCAGCAGACACTGTCCTTATAATTGCTAATACAACAAAAAAGATCAACCCAATAGGTTTCGTTTTGCACAATCTACTTTCCGATTTGGGCTCCCTCTCCCCCGAGTGACCCGTATCCACCGTTCACTCTGTTTTACGCACCAGGCCGCCAAACGGAATATGGGGTGGCCGCACTGGTGCCAAGTCATGGCGTGATACGTTATTGTGTAGGTGAACTGAGAAACAAGAAGGACTTATTTGTTGAAGTATTAAAAACACATTTCATAACAGCGAGACTGTGAAAGTGTCGAACGCAATTATTCTGGAAAATTCGTCGACACATATAAAATATAAATCACTGCCACGAACATTGCGCAGTACTCTGGAAAAGAGTCATATTTATACCTTAGTAAAAGCACGCACATTAGAGGGCCCTTCCGCACTGCATTTTCCAACACGTGAGTCAGGGGTGATTCTTCTGATTGCTCTCTGAACTAAGAGTGTCTAATGGTATTAAGGGCGTTCAGCTTGGATTAGTGTGAAAAATAACAGCCTTGGCACGTGCAACTGGCAACTTGAATGTGTGCGAGAGTGATCGCTTCTTGCGACTGAACAGGCTTCTCCAGTCGTGAAGGTCTTCGCTTAAGCTTCACAACTCTCACGCCATGGGCGCGGCTGAGGTTCTTGCGACACGCACTCGGAAATGACAGCCTTTTCGTGCTCGCTAGGTGCTGGCGTGACAAAGAAAATAGCTCGGAGAGGTGAAGCCTCTGCAATCACAGCAACGACAGCCAATTTAGCGTTAACACCATGTGGGTTGCCTCGCTTCCCAGGGTTGCCCGATATGCGCGCACACGTCATCGAAGCAGAGATGAACGTTAGGCGCGAACCCGCGCGAGAAACTGCATGACAAATGTCTTTGTCCCGCATACTCAAACGTGCGGCCACAAAAAGGGCGGTTTTCGGCTGCGTGGTCTTCGAAGAATAGCGCTCTGTTACGGCCGTAAGGTGCTGCTATCAGTTACTGGGTAAGGTTTACGGAAAAAATAGTACGTAGTAGAAAAATGCAACGAATTATCCACCTAATGGTTAAGTTATTGCTGCTGGTACGTTTTGTGCCAGTTTATTGACGTTGACTCTCCAGTCGTGGCGTCCCTGTTTTTTCTCACTTCTTTTGTAAAGGCTCAAATGTTATTTTTACTTCGTCGCAACACACTTACACTGTCATTCTACGCGTACGTAGTTTCCGCTTGAAGTGTTTTACAGAGCGTTTATTTACGAGGCAGTTTGTCGACTTCTTTATCGTATGCGGACATATTGTTTAATACAAATCTTTAAAGAACGTAGACATAGCACTGCAGGAAATATTCCGGATTTCAAATAAACCTTTTCGTACAGGCTCTAGACCAATGAAAATGAAAGCATCTTTGGGATGAGATCAGCTCCGTGTACGTAGATAGATGCCCCCTGTACGTAGTTTAGGCACTACGGCCTAAACTGTTGCTCCAGATAAATCAGTCTTACACAGCTATAAATCATCATAGCTCTCTTGATGAATTATACACCACATCCACTCGCTGTGGGAACAGCAAAATGTTTTTACCCTAAAATGCCAGCTTCAACCTTTTTTCTACTCAATCTTTCCTAAAAATATCTCAGTTGATACAGTTGATCAGACAACGTAGTATAAATATAATAAAAAATTATTCATTTCTTTATGTTGTGAAATTGTTGTTGCAATAACAAACGTATGCACTACGTGCCATACGAGTATATTAATAGAGTCATACTTTTGTAACTTCAGATAGTGCTAAAGTGATATTTGTATGTGTGTACATATCCCTGCAGCGCGTTAGCGCGTTCCTTTGTACTGGTTTTGTTTTTGTTTTGCTCCCCTCCCCACCGCCACTACACAAATTTAATTTATCTGATTCATGACGTGAAGCAAGGCATAACAATTACAACGATGTTTATTTTCCCTAAGCGTAGTCATTGAAAAGGGTCTATGAAAAAAACAAAAACTAAGTTAGCTATTTCAAAAAAATAAAAAAATAGGAGGCGCCTGCGTTTACAGCAGTGAAAGATTGCTTGAATACATCAGCACAATTTACTGCAAAGCTCTTACACTACAGCAAAAGAGAGTCTGATATCACTACACAAACAAATGCTGACTTGTCTACTTCCACGCCACACGAGTAATAAGGAAAGACCGCAAGGTATTCATAGTTATATTGACTCTCGATGTTGAGCATGAATAAAACAAAGCAGTAGGGACTGTAAGTGAAGATCAGGGCTCCTTAGCTTCAGCACATATTCTACCAACATACGTACTTAAACATTCAGTTATCACTACTTTTTCGCGCTTCTTCGGTGAAAGGCTGAAGCTACTTTAGTTTATTAATGAGGTTACTGCTGAGTGTTCTCAATTCACGCCATCGCGCTGCATAAAGTTCTTGTTAGGTTGAAGTAGACGTTTTGCTATTGAAAAGCAAAAGCAATCGAGAACTTTTGCGCGCAGTCACTATCAGTCGAGATTTTGGAGTAAAACAACCTGCAGCTTGAACCAGGATGTTGGTGGCAGCATCCAAAATGAGTTCTATGAATAATGTATTGTAGTTGTAGTACTTTTATAGCTGTATTTAAATTTAGAGGCTTCATTTCTCAAGAGTGAGCAAAATGCTTCTGAAGAGGTTGGTTTCGGTGCTTTTCCGAGAGGTTCCGAGGGACATCTGTTATCCCACCATGACAGATATTCCAGAGCATGTATGATGTGAAATATGAGCTTGTCGGTTCTCGCAGTGGAGTTGCTCATAAGTAGTGTTGTCTCGTCGGCGCCTTACATGCGCACAGCACTGACGCACATGAGCCCGAAGTCTATGAGTTTTTTTAACTAGAGAAGAGATTGGCACTGCAATCATTCAGTGACCATGGGAATGATGGGTGTAGTACATGGATTTGCCTAGCCTTACTGACTGTGGCTTGCGGCTCCGCTTGTCGCTTCGTTCATTGCGGTGTTTTCGTTTTATTCCAAGAAAAAGAACCAACTGATTTGAACTTCGTGACCAAATTCGCATTCGTGAGCCTAAAAGACAATCGTTAAGCGTAACTGATAAGCTAATGCTGATTGTTGTTTTGTGACAAAACAGGTAGAAGCCATGCGAAGCTAAACGAAACATAAACTGCGAAAACTAGGCAAATTCATGTACTACCCATCATAACCTCCTCAAACCTTTTGTCCCCCCATAGAGACATTGGTTCACAGGCGACGAAAACTACAACGGCTGTTGCAGTGGAGAGAACCAATCTCCCTCTAGGAGGACAAGGTCTGTGGCGCCATCTACCTTGAGCTCGGCGAAATTTCTCTTTCCCACTCGGGAAAAAACATAGCGGCAATCAGCGCCAGCACGTTTTATGCGAGACGGCCAGGTAAGTCGCTTTAATGTTGGTCTTAACACTTTTCATTTTAAAAAATTGCAACGGCGTTCAAAGGTTTAATGCCTGGAGAACACGTTGACACCGTTTAGAGAAAACCATTGACGTTATTAGGACCTTCGCAGCTTACTAAGTTTAGTGTCCTCGCAAAGGGACATTGGGTTCATGTGCGTGTTTGTGTGCTGTCAACGCCGCCGCCATCGCGGCTGTTGCTGCTGATGATTTTGTTTCATCCCTAACAAACCAAATCCTGTGGGGCTGAAAAACTTTGTTCTCGCAGGAAAGGACGGGTTGATTTACGATTTTGCAATTTACAAAGGCAAAGAGACGTTACCAGACCCTTTGGCCTTGGCATATCGGGCAACTCAGTCTTGAAGCTGGTTGAGACAGTGCCTGCATGCTCCACGCTTTACTGTGACCGTTGGTTTTCTTCAGTCGGTTTGATGGATGAGCTCATGAAGAACGGCATTTCTGGCACCGGCACTCTGATGAAGAACAGAATGCCAAAAGAGGCCCATTTCACAAATGACAAGGATTTGTTGAAGAAATCTCGGGGCATTTCGGAGCAGCGACTGCGACAAGACAGCAGGCTTGCTTGCACAAAATGGGTCGACAAAAAGCCTATTGTGATGCTGTCGGCTGCCTTTGGAGTGGAGCCTGAAGATAAGTGCAAAAGATGGTGCAAGAAAGACAAGAAGTTTCTAGGTGTCCTGCGCCCATCCATCATCAGAAACTACAATGCAATTATGGCTGGTGTTGACTTAGCTGACAGAATGCTCTCCCTGTATGCTCAAAGGAGCCGCACAAACAGGTGGACACTGCGTACAATTCTTCACATGTCTGATCTTGCTTGCGTAAACAGCTGGCTTCAGTACAGAGCAGACAAGAAGGCAGAGGGCGTCCAAAGAAAAAACATTCTAGAGTACCATGATTTCAAGCTTTGCGTGGCCGAAGCATTGATATGGCAGAAGGTGATCGCAACTCGTCAAGAAGACGAAGATGACCTAGACATCCCACCAAGGAAGAGGCCAAAAGCTCTGCCATCAGAACATTTCCGCAAAACAGACGCACTGCATTTGCCAATCAAGGACGACCTACCAGATGGAGCGAGGTGCCGGAACGCTGGCTGCAGCATGAAGACACGCCACAGATTTGCTCGGTGCGACGTGTACCTTTGCATAAAAGTTGGAAGTGACTGCTTCTATGAATTCCATTCGTGAGTTCTGTCACAAAGGAATTGCGCTGATAGCTTGACTCACTAGTGTGTGGGGTTAAGAACGTCCCAAAAGTGATTTTTTTCTGCTCTAAATGTGTCACCAAAACTAATAAAAATCAATTTAATCTTTCTGTCTCTAAAGCTCATCCTCAAAACAGTTATTTGCGGCTGTTTCCAAATACACAAAAATGCATACGTAATCCTATCAATGCCTAAGGATACACTCAGGGTCCCTGCAGGGGGACAAACAATTACTTGTTGTTAGGCTCTGCGCACATTCAAAATAATTTTTGGGGGGGTTTTATGTAACGCAAAAGTAAGTATAAGAACTTGGTCAAAGTTATTTCTCCGTGCCATTACTCTCAGGTCTGAGGAGGATAACGCTTGCCGAAACGCCATGCGTTGCAGCTCCCATAGACACTAACGCCAGAGTTTCCTCTACTGTATTTATAGGAAACTTTATGCCTTAAGTATAATACCAGGAAGGCCGCACCTACGGACGAATAATGTACTCACCTAAGCTCCGCCTGGGACCTTTTCTCCCTTCCACAAGCCAGGTATTTTCACTCCACCTAAAAACGAACCACAAAAGTTGTACCCTAACAAACTCAGCAACAGTGAACCATTTCCACTGGGTCAAAAGCAATTTTTGCAAAGCGTGTCCTGAAATACACGCACTAATTAGCTGCCTTTCACAGAATCGAGCAGTTACCTTTGGTTAATGAGATAGCCTATCTAAACTATAAAAAAGTATGCATGACTCTTTTCGAAGGGTTCTGACTAGCCTCGTATGCAACTCTCTTCAGCGAGACACGGTGCCTTTTTGTTGGGTAAAATGCGGCTTGCTCTAGGAGAGTTCCAGACCCTCCTCGAAAAGGATAAGGACGTTTCTGCGAAGGATCACAATGCCACTTTTTAAAAGGTCAGGCGACTCTTGCTGGCGTTGCTCGTACGTGGGTCAAGCGAAACTACGGCTATTGAATTGAATACGGCTATTGAATACGGCTATTGAAATTGAATACGTCTATGAAATTGAATACGGCTATGGAAGCTACTGAATTGACTTATGCTAGACTATTGTTCGACTATGGATGGAAATAGTGAAGTCACAATCTTAAGCTACCCCAATATTACTTGCAGTTGTGCCCAGCAGATGCGAAAAAATTGTAGCTCAATTTTCAAATCATTTTGACAAAGCAAGCTCTTCAATACAATATCCTGCACGATATTATAAAACCACGAAAACATAATCTGTGACTACCAGTGAGGCATTTCTTATTTATGTACTTGTATGAGCAAGCCAATCAAAATGTATGTGATGTCATCATCATAATCATTATCATCAGCCTGAATACGTCCACTGCTGGACAAAGTGTTCTCCCATGTTCCGCCAGTTCACTGTGCTTGCTGTGCTTGCTGCTGCCAGTATATACCCGCAAACTTCTTAATCTCATCTGCCCTCCTAATTTTCTGTCTCCCCCTAACTCTCTTGCCTTCTCTGCGAATCCAGTTAGTTACCCTTAATGACCAACGGTTGTCCTGTCTACGCGCTACATGGCCGGCCCTTGTTTTCCTCTTCTTGTTTTCAACTATTATATCCTTAACCCTCGTTTATTCTCTAATCCAATCTGCTTTCTTCTTGTCTCTGAAGGTTATACCTACCATTTTTCTTTCCATTGCTCACTGCTTCATACTCAATTTAACCTCAACCCTCTTTGTAAGTTTCCAGGTTTCTGCTCCATAGCTAAGTACCAGCGAGATACAGCTGTTATATACCTTCCTCTCGAGGGATAGCGGCAATCTACCTGTCATAATTTGGGAGCTTATATATATATTACTTTCGTTTTCTGCAGAATAACTTTGAGACCCACCTTTCTGCTCTCCTCGTCCAACTCTGTAATCATGAGTTGCAATTCGTCCCCTCAGTTACTCATCAATGCAATGTCAGCGGCGAAGCGCAGGTTACTAAGGTACTATTAATTAACTCTTATCCCCAACTGTTCCCATTCTAGGCCTCTGAAAACTTTTGTAAGCTAGCGGTAAATAGCATTGGGAAGATTTTATCCCCCTGCCTAATACCTTTCTTGATTGGTATTCTGCTGCTTTTTTGTGAAGCATAATGGTAGCAGTTGATCTCCTGTACATTTCTTCCAAGATGTTTATATATGCTTTATTGACGCCCTGATTCCGCAGTGTCTTCATGACTGATGATATTTCTACTGAATCAAACGCCTTCTCGTAATCTATGAAGGCTATGCATAGTGGTTGGTTATATTGTTACGGAAAAGAAGAGACGCCGTGACGACGAGGCTGGGGATTAGATATACTCAAAACCAGCGGTAATGGCGTGCCCGGTTCACCAGCGATCGAGCGGAGACAACTCTTCGTCTTCCTCGTCAGGCACACAGACGCGTCACCCCCTAGAATATCAATATACATGCATGTAGCGTAACCCCCGGCGGCGCAAGCGCCGTCTCGGCGCATATAGATGTCAACGTCACTAGGAGAGTTGTAGGGCTTCAAGCGCGCAATATGTACAATATCGGTAGCCTGTTGGACACATGAAGGCAACGGGGAGGCAGGACCAATTTCATGTTACTGGAGTAATCACACGAAGGACTCGGTATGGGCCTGTGTAGCGAGTAAGCAGTTTTTGTGACAAGCCAACTTGACGGGTCGGAGACCAGAGCCATACCAAAGAACCGGGCGGAAAGTGTACGTCGCGGTGTCGTTGGTCATACAAGCGCCGTTGCTTCTCTTGAGAGGTCAGAAGGCGAGTACGGGTGATTTCGCGTGCGTGAGCGGCCCGAGTGATAGCGTCCATGGCATACTCACTGGTCGGTACTCCAGGGGACGGTATGACGGTGTCTAGAGGCAATGTTGGTTCTCGGCTAAACAGCAGAAAAATTGAAGAGTAACCGGCAGTGTCATGGCGCGAAGAATTGTAGGCAAATGTGACGTACGGCAACGCGAGATCCCAGTCGGTGTGGTTGGTAGAAACATACTTAGCGAGCATGTCTGTAAGAGTTCGATTTAGACGCTCCGTGAGTCCATTGGTTTGCGGGTGGTATGACGTAGTCAGCTTGTGTCTCGTTTTGCAGGACTGCAAGATGTCGGCTATGACCTTCGACAAAAAGGTGCGGCCACGGGTTGTAAGCAGCTGCCGTGGGGCTCCGTGTTGCAAAATCACGTCCTTGAGGAGGAAGTCGGCGACATCTGTGGCGCAGTTTGTTGGGAGAGCTCGTGCGATGGCATAACGCGTGGCGTAGTCGGTGGCCACGGCTATCCACTTGTTACCCGAGGAAGACAAGGGGAAAGGGCCAAGTATGTCCAAGCCAACGCGGAAGAACGGTTCTGACGGAATATCAAGTGGTTGAAGGCGTCCGGCGGGAAGTGTCGATGGCGTTTTGCGGCTCTGACATTTCTCACAAGCCGCAACGTATCTTCTGGCTGAGCGTGCATGCCCTGGCCAGTAGAAGCATCGGCGTATTCGGTCGTAAGTGCGTGACACACCAAGGTGACCAGCAGTCGGAAGGTCATGAAGTTCATGTAGAACTTCCGAGCGAAGGTGTTTTGGAATGACAAGCAGCAGAGCCGGTCCATCCGGCTCAAAACTTTGGCGGTATAATTCACCATCGTGGAGCACGAATGAGCGATCGGACTGACTGGAAGATGGTGATTCGAGGCGCTCAATGATAGCACGCAAGGACGCATCATAACGCTGCTCGTCACCGATGCATGTCATTTGTGAAAGGGAAAAGACGCAAGGCTCGGTGTCGGTGTCATGCATAGTGCTCGACTCAGCGACCGGGTAGCGCGACAGGCAGTCTGCGTCCTGATGTAGGCGTCCTGACTTGTACGTATGCTACATGCATGCATATTTATATTCTAGGGGGCCACGCGCGTGTGTGCCTGACGAGGAAGACGAAGAGTTGGCTCCGCTCGATCGCTGGTAAACCGGGCACGCCATTACCGCTGGTTTTGAATATATCTAATCCCCAGCCTCGTCGTTACGGCGTCTCTTCTTTTCCGTAACATATTTGGTGGAGGTGCGGGGTAAAGGGTACACGTCCTTTTTCGTGATTCTATTTAGATGACGGTAATCCACGCAGAAGCGTCACGTGCCATCTTTCTTTTTAACGAGCACAACGGGAGACGCCCGAGGGCTCGAAGAGGGTTCAGTAATTCCTTTGGCTAACATCTTGGTGACTTCTTGTTGAAATTTTTTACGCTCGGTGGCAGACACCCGGTATGGTCGCCGATGAATGGGATGAGAATCACCTGTGCTAATGCGAAGCTTGATGAGTGAAGTCTGGCCGAGTGGACGGTAGTCGATGTCGAATATGTCGCGGTATGAAACCAGAAGGCGATAAAGCGGGGTTGAATTCTCAGGTTTGAGGTCCGGGGCTATCATGGAGCGTAATGTCGCGTCGAGGCACGTGGCATCCTGCGAGTGATGTGGGTGCTCGGGACATACGTCTGCCGTAAAACAGGTGACGCGGTCGTCAATTAAGGGCCTTAGTGTGACGACCGAAATTCCTTGCGGTAGCACTTGTTTTATGAAACCGAAATTGATAACAGGTAAATATGTTCGGTTAGAGGCCATACTTACGACAGAGTGTGGGACAGTAATGTCACGCGCCAGGAGAACATCAGTAATCGGCGTCACGATATAATCACCGTCGAGCACGGGAGAGGGTGTCGCCCATTCGATGAATGTGAGAGCTTTAGAAGGTATCCGGAAGAAGTCAGTGTGTGCACAAGCTGTTCGGGAGCTCAGGGTGAGAATCCGGGAGAAGAAGACGTTCTAGGCAGAGAGTACCGGCGGCACAATCGATGAGGGCAGAATGCGTCGATGCCGAAGATTAGGTCGTGGGGGCAATTTGCAAGCACCGTAAATAAAACGGGAACATGGCGGCCGGCAATACTAACACGAGCGGTACACATTCCAGTGATGGCCACAGTTCCACCATCAGCGACACGAGGGGCTTCAGTTGCTGCAGGCGTGAGGACTTTTTTGAGCAGGCGACACAGAAGAGCACTCATTATGGACACTTGAGCTCCGGTATCGACTAACGCCGTCAAAGAAATACCATCCACATACACCTCAATCAAGTTCGTATCAGTGGGGAGCGTCAATGGAGGATTTGGATCATTCGCAAGCGATGCAGCACTACCTCCCGGAGCTGCATGATCTAGTTTTCCGTCCGACAGGATTCATAGTTGACCGGCGACGGATAGCGGCGTGGTTGGGGCGATGGGGAACGGCGGCGTTGAGGTGACGGTGAACGAGCAGTGGAGTGGCTGTTGGTGATGTCGGAAGAAGGGTACACACGACTGGGCGAATACCGACGGGAGTCCTCGTATGGTCGATTAGAGGAATTGGCTCCAGTTTGAGGGCGCCCAAGTGCTGCGGCAGTAGCGGGAGATATGGCCAACTCGGTGGCAGCGGAAGCAGATCGGCTTGTCATCTGCAGTTCTCCATTCCGCCGGATTGCGGGATCGCGAATAAAGTGTAAGTCATGGCGTGGTGCATTTGTTATCATTGGACTGGAGACGGGTCGGGAGACAGAGCAGGCGTCAGGAAAAGCAAGCTTTGCAATTTCCTGCCTCACGACGGCTTGAACCATGGAGACCGGTGGAGGCGTTTGTGCGGCGCCATGGTCGAGCGGATGTGGAGGAAATGGTGCCGGACTTGATGCCTCAAGCTCCCGTCGAACTATTCGTGTCACGCGGTCCTGCATGGGTGGTGTGGCACCGAGATTGGTGCAAGTGGATGTAACATTCACGTTTGGTAGCCGCGTAAATTGAGGCAGAACACGGCGGCTTTTGGCCATTTTGAAGCGGCGGCATTCCTTGATAGTCATATCTACGGTCATGACGTTAGTGTAGAGAAGCAAATTGAAGGCGTCGTCCGCGATGCCCTTAAGTATGTGGCCCACCTTGTCACTCTCTGTCATTTGCTCGTCGACTTTTCGGCACAACGCGAGCACATCCTGTATGTACGAGAAATACGACTCCGTTGACGACTGCACACAAGTGGCGAGTTCTTTTCGCGCTTCCATTTGGCGACCGGACGGGTCCCCAAAGATGTCGCGTAGTCGCTCCTTGAAGGTATCCCAGCTAGTGAGCTCGGTCTCGTGGGCGTTGAACCAGACCCGTGGGGTGTCGTTCAAGTAAAATATTACGTTGGCGAGAATCATGGTAGGGTCCCATCGGTGGGTGTTGCTAACACGCTCGTACATACGGAGCCAGTAGTCGACGTCGAGCCCAGGTTGTGCGGAGAATGTACCGGGATCACGGGGGGCTGGCATCGTCAGGTATGTAGTGGCTGGAGCTACAGATGGAGACGCTGACAGGCTGTTGTCATTGGTAGCCATGGCCGGAGACTGAATGGTGCGGCCACTGCGAAGCTTCGTGGTGAAGATGGGGAACGTTACACCTCCACCAAATATGTTACGGAAAAGAAGAGACGCCGTAACGATGAGGCTGGGGATTAGATATATTCAAAACCAGCGATAATGGCGTGCCCGGTTCACCAGCGATTGAGCGGAGCCAACTCTTCGTCTTCCTCGTCAGGCACACGCGCGCGTCGTCCCCTAGAATATCAATATACATTCATGTAGCAATATTCTGAGCATTTCTCTATTACCTTATTGATAGTATGAATGTGGACGATTGTAGAGTAGCCTGTTCAAAATCCTGCTTGTTTCTTTGGTTAATTGAATTCTAATGTTTTCTGAACTCTGTTAGAAATTACCTTTGTAAATAGCTTGTATACTTCGGAGAGCAAGCTGATCGGTCTATAATTCTTTAATCCCTTGTCATCTCCTTTTTTATGTATCAAGATGATGTAAGCATTGTTCCAAGACACTGGTACTCTTCCTCTGAAGATACACTTCGCAAACAGGTTGGCTAGTTTTTCTAACACAATCTGTCCTCCATCTTTCAGCAGATCAGACGCTACCTGATCCTCACCAGCAGTTTTCCCTTTTTGCGTGCTCTCCAAGGCTTTTCTGACTTCTTCTATCATTACTGGTGGTGTTTCATCTGGGTTACTGCTAGTTATTATAGTATCAAGGTCGTGGTTGCCCCGGCAACTTTACAGATCTCTGTAAAGCTCCTCCACTATTTTAACTATCCTATTTATTTTGGTAGTTATTTTGCCTTCTTTATCCCTTAGTGCATACATCCAATTTTTCCCCATCCCAAGTTTCCTTTTCACCGCTTTGACGCTTCCTCTGTTTTTAGAGTGTGTTCGATTCTCTCCTTCTTATACCTTCTTACATCGAATACCTTACGCCTATTAATCAACTTCGAAAGCTCTGACAGTTCTATTTTGTCTGTTGTACTTAAAACTTTCATTTTTTGACGCTTCTTAATGAGACTCTTTGTTTCCTGGTAAAGCTTGCCGGTGTCCTGTCTAACTACCCTGCCTCCAACTTCCACTGTACACTTCGTAATGATTCTCGTCAGATTGTCATTTTTTGTATCTACGCTAAGGTAGGTTTCCTCAATAAGAGCCGAGCACCTGTTATGAAGCGAGACTCTCAATTTCCGTAGTTTCCCTCTCAGTGCTAGCTCATTGATTGGCTTCTTGCGTATCAGTTTTTGTCGTTTCTTCTTCAAGTCTAGGCGAATTCGAGACCGTACCATTCTATGGTCACTGCATCGTGCCATGCCAACCGTTTCCACGATGCCTGGGTGCGCACTCCTTATAAAGTCCATTTCGTTCTTATTTTCGCCATTAGGGCTCTTCCATGTCCTGAGTTTTGAGTTTGAGTTTAGTTTATTTACCACGTACAGTTGTACAATAGGTGGCTTGGACAGAGAAGAAAAGCTGTACAAAACAGCTTGACCAAGCCACATATCCCCATGGCAACTGTGGCGACAAAAAACGGCAAAATCAAATTAAACACAGGACAGTTTAAATCAGCAATGCACATGCTTTGCATCAGAAAAAAAACATGAACTAACTATACTAACCGAAAACGCACATGCTATACATCGAAAGAAAGAAGTAATCAAAGAGAAAATAATACTACACAAAATTAATAAAGCATATTTAAAATAAAAATATTAGAGAGCTTGCGAACATTTTTATAATTAATTCCTAATTTATTTATTATATTCGGCAAGCAATAACTCAATGTCTGAAAGCCATAATTTGTATGCGGTCTCGGGACATGCTAATATTTAGAGTGTCGGTTTAGGCGCGTTGAAGGATTTAATTGCAAGTTAGCTGAATTACGTATGATGCCGCGACCTTTTATGGTATCAGATCTAAAAGAGACTGCTAAAGAATATTCGTAGAGCAGGTTTAATTTGATCATTTTGTATTTAGCAAATAATTTTGAAGTATGGACATTAAAAGGGAGGTTAGCAACAGATCTTAGCGCCTTTTTTGTAAGAAATAAAGATTACTAATAAGTGGTTTGTTCCATTACACCAAATTAGGTTGCAGTAACTAAGATGTGATGTAAAGAGTGCATTATATATCAGAAGTTTTTGAGGAACTGGCAATAAACCCTAACATTTTCTCAAGACACCCAAGACTTTGCAAAGCTTTTTGTATAAAAATTCCGTGTGATGATCCCATTTCATGTGTTCATGGAAAACAGCGTCGACTTACGGTTTCCTCGTTTTCGGTAGGAGCTATTCGAAATTCGTAAATTATTGCGTTCTGCAAATTCTACTAGTAGCTATCTTTTGGTATTTCTAGTACCGATGCCAAAATCTCCTACTGCCTGCTCTCCAGCCTGCCTTTTCCCTACTTTTGCATTAAACTCTCCAATCAGTATAGTATACTGTGTTTTTATCTTACTCATTGCCGATTCCACGTCTTTATAGAAGCTTTCAACTGAAGCGTCATCATGGCTCGATGTAGACGCGTAAGCCTGTATCACCTTCATCTTGTCTCTCTTATTGAGTTTATTTACAATACCTACCAGCCTTTCATTATTGCTATAGTATTACTCTATGATATTCCTCTATTAGGAACCCTACTTCCAGTTCTCTTCTGTGAACCAAGCCCCGATAGCAAAGGACATGCCCATTCTGTAGCACGGTATAGGCCTCGTATGTCCTTCTAACCTCACTGAGCCCTATTATATCCCATTTAAGACCCTCTAGCTCCTCGAATAGTACAACTTGACTTGCCTCACCAGATAAGGCTCTAGCATTGAACGTTGCCAAGTTCAGGTTTCAATGGCGGCCTGTCCGAATCCAAAGATTCTTAGCACCCTCTGCTGCGTTGCAGATTTGAACGCCGTCGGGGTCAGTTGCTTCGCAGCTGCTGGCGACTGAGGGCCGCGAGTTAATTGACGTATGCATTTGGGAGGTAGTGGCCAGATACTGCACCAGGGTGGCCAATCCTTCTCTGGTGAGAACCCCCCCCCCCCCCCCCCCGCCGTTAATACGGGTCCATCCATGGTGTCGCTACACACCAAACACCTGCTTACGCAGACGCCCCTGTGGTCCAGCGCTTGAATGAACTGGCAAACGAAGGCAAACATTCCACGGCAATATTTCCTTTTCCGTAGGCACTCGTAGGTGTTGTAGACACTGGCGTGAGCACATTGTGGATCGGAACGAAACGACGCACATATTGTAGAGCACAGCGGTACTTCCTACCATCTGTGGAATAGTTGTTCCGGTAAAAAAGGCCATCCCGAATACTACAGTGTGGAGCCTGGCGTCACAGGTTTCGAGTTGTCGGAAGAATCAGTGCCTCGGATAACGTGCCATGAAGCGAAGTGATCCATGGATAATGCGTTGTGCAGAAGAAATGGTGTCCACACCAAGAGCTGACAACGTGTTGTCTGATAAAATCCGTGCTATGTGAGGGAATAGTGGGGACGACGACAGTGAGTCAGCATTGTTATAAATGCGGCCGGAACGGTAAAAAATGCGGACGTCGTATTCTTGAAGACGTGAAGCTTAACAGGCCAGACCACCCAATGGATCCTTCAGCGATGACAACCAGCATATTGCATGATGGTGCGTTACTACATCAAAAGTGCTATCAATAAGGCATGGGCGTAACTAGACAAGCGCCCAAACAATTGCCAAACATTTCGTCTCGGTGACACTGTAGTTTGATTCAGCCTTACTGGGAGCACTGATGGCGTATGCGATGACATAATTGGCGACTTCAGGCTGGCGTTGTGTGAGAAGCATAGCGAGAGCCGCCGGTGACGATGTGGACTCCATTTGCCGCCATAGAATCGCAGTGACACAATATTGGCGGTGAAGAGACAACGAAGGGTGGAGAAAGCTTGATCCCATTCAGAAGACTATGACGGAATATCTGTGGCGCTGCTAAAAGTTGGGTCAACGACTGAATAATAGGGGTGAAGTTGTGCACGAACTGAAAGTAGGAGCATCACGCTACGAAGCTGCGTAACTGCTTCGCAGTCGATGGTTTGGGGAAGTTGCCGATGGCACGTAATTTAGCTGGTTCTGGAAGCACACCGTCTTTTGATACAGCATGACCAAGAATTGTAAGTTGCCGTGCAGCAAAGTAGCACATCTTAAGGTTGAGTTGGAGCTGCGCATTCTTCAGACACGCGAGGACGCGTTTCAGGCGCTCGAGGTGTGTTGCAAAGTCTGGCGCAAAGATAACAATATCGCTGAGAAGGCAGAAGCATATTTTTCACTTCAAACCCCGAAGAACCAAGTCGATCATGCGCTCGAAGGTGACAGGCACATTGCAGAGGCTGAAGTACATGACATTAAACTCGTATAGACCGCCAGGTGTCACAAAGACTGTTTTCGGTTAATCAGCATCTGCAAGAGGCACGTGCCCATACCCTGAGCGCAAATCTAAAAATGAAAATAACTCCACCCCTTGTGAAGTATGAAGGGAAACGTCAATTCTGGGTAAAGGGGACACGTCCTTTAGAGTGATCTTAGTTAGGTGCCGGTAATCCAAGCAGAGGCGAATGGAACCATTCTTTTTTTTTGACAAGTGCTACGGATGAGGTCCATAGACTCTGTGAAGATTAAATGACGCTGCGTTTGAGTTTGAGTTTGAGTTTGAGTTTATTCAACCACGTGACAAGTACACGAAAATACACTGTATACGTGGTTTGGTGCGAAGGGAAAAAAAGCTGCATTTCACAGCTTGACTGGCCCCTTCAGCCAGAAAAAATCCAAACTACATATTTAGAAAAATTACAAAAAATTACAGGCAGCGGAAAGCGACAATACAAAAAAAAAACACGCATGTGGCCCATGACAGCAAATAATATAATCACAACTCTGAAATACATACATAAATATTCATAACAAAGCAATGTATGAAAGAATAAAAACTGAATAACCATTACAGAAATCACCCAACATTCGTTTACAACACAATCAGCACATCCGATGTAACATTTCAGTTTTAGACAATATACGCAGATTATCAGTTGTTAGTTTCCATTTGTTCATCACACTTAGAAGGCGGTAACGTAGTGTTTCAAATCCATAGTTTGTGCAAGGACAAGGTACGTGCCAAGTCTCCGTACACCGAGTGACGATGTACGGAGATTGTAACGGTGTACGGACACAGTAATGGTGTACGGAGGTGGGTGATACGCGTTGCAGCGTATCACCCACCTGTTTGGTAATGAGTTGACATTCTGCCGTGGAAACACGGTACATTCGTTGCCGCACTGGCGCATGAGAGCCGGCATCAATGTAATGAAGCGTGGTAGAAGTGCAGCCAAGTGCAGGCTGAGCAGCATTGAAAAATTCGCAGAACTGGTATGGCAGCTAGATGAGATCAGATTGTTCAAATGACGACAGCCCGTCTGCAATCAATAAATCGAATACTTCGAAAGCCGGTACATCACAGTAGTGGGCACTGACGGCGGCGACTTCAAAACAATTTTTGCTGCATGGTGAAAATTTGTTCTTTATAAATCGAAGAGATTTGCCTCTAAACAGAAGAAAAGGGATTTGTGAGACAGAGAGTACTGGCTCCATTAGAAACTAAGACGGTGGAATAAGGGGAGAAGAAGTGGTTACCGGCTTAGAAGAAGGCTTGATGGCTCAAAGAAAGCTACTTCATCACACATGGCGGGTGATAAAAAAAAACAAAGAGAGCAGAACAGCTGCTGTCAGTGAAACTTTGGTGTCTTCTCTGACAACTAGCTTGTGTGCGGCTTGATGTGTGTGGTCATAAGGCTGGTCGAACAACGGGAGCAGCTCAAGTACAGATCCGGCACAATCTCTAATGATGTGACTACGCGATAAGAAATTCCAGCCAAAGATGATGCCATGAGAGCTGGAGGAAAGGACGATAAACTCAACAATGTAGTGCTCGTTCGCGATGGTGAGTCGGAAAGTGCAGGCAGCTATAGGCCCAACAGATTCTCCATTCGCTGCATGTAAGCACGTCAATTGTGACGGCTAGTTACCCTCATTTTCACGGGCTGGCCGTCGATGCGTGGGTGACAAAGAGCAAAAACTGGGTGCAGGTGAGCGACAAGAATAAGTGGCCATATAGTCACATGAAGACGTGCTTGGCTGAGGATCCGAAATTTCTTAACAAGAAGGGGGTAGATCTATGTAATAGCTCTGTGATCGGTCATCTGTTTAGCCTGGCCTGGCACGCGACGATGGCAGCATCGAACAATATGGCCATGGCCGCCGCATGCAAAACACATCGGCCGGTTGTTGCATGTCCCCAAGACATTTGCAGTGATGGAAGCGACACGTTGATTTTGGGAACAGATTTTGGAGCAGAAAAAATGGTGCTTTGGAGCAGCCTTAAGCATCTTTGAATCAACAAAAAACGCTAAGGTTGATATTGGTGTTTTCGGAGCATATTCATGTTTATAACGACTACTGAAGTTTTAAACATCACTTAAGTATCTAAAAAATATTTATAATTATTACTAAACATGCGGTATGCTAGTATGCAGCTAGTATACGAGCAGTATAGTTGGCGTAAGTCATGAGCGAAGGAAGGGAAGGGGGGCTGAGAGAGTTCAGACTTTCCTGGTGTTTAGGCTGGAGAGGACACCCCTTGCAAGTGCCCCGCTTGTGATTTAGCTTTACACATGATATAATTGAGTTAAGTGTTAAGCATAGCGCAATAAACTTTTAAAATGATTTTGATTGCATACCTCCCTTAATTTGTGACCTGTCTCTTGTTGGACTGGATAAAAACAACTTTCACCTTTCACTTTCTAACATGACACACTCTTTGGCACCTGCGTCCTCCTGCTCCTGTGTCAAGAATAGTCTATGGGCATAATTGTCATCAGTCGCAATCTTAATCAAGAAATGATACCTAGCCATCGGATTGCTGTTCAAAGTACAACAGATACGTTCGATCCTGCTATGAAAATAGCAAAGCGAGTAACAGTGCACACAAGCGCTTCATATGAAAGCTGCTAAGCAGCGATGCACTATTCAGCAATACAAAACTGAGAGGCATGTGCATAACGAGACCAGTTTCCAGCCCAGCACTGCGACTTGACATTTGGTCAAGTGGTATGCAAACTTTTTGTGGTTGACTGTACTTCCTGTGCTTACGTCACGTACTTAGGCGTTCTTCATTTTATTCTTTTACATTTTCAGTTCACTGTTCTAAAAAATGTTGCAAGATCAACAGGTATACAGGCGAGGGACCCAAAGTAAAATCACAGTAGTGGAGTGCTGTGCCTTTTTACGGCTAATATTAATAACGCTAATAGCGGGTGTCATACGGTCAGGATACTTTATTCTTTTGGTAGGTGTATCCTTTCACGTCTTCACTAAGAAGCGAACAATCGCGCACTTTTTTTTTCACACAGCTTAAGATGCTCAGTATAGCTGCAGCCCTAAGAGTGGCTTTTTAAGCTTTGGTCCATGTTATTGCTTATTTTTGTGATGGTCGCCAAGCTACAGTCACTTTCCATGACCAGGCCCGATTTTAAAAAAATTCCCTCACTTTTCCAGGAGGGTCAAAATTCTCTAACGTTTTCAGGTTTTCGAGGCCGGCAGACTCCCTCCTTTACATCCACTGTTTCAAACGTAACTGCAGTGAATACCTAGTCATGTCTTATATAACTAATGTTTATTACGAGTTTTGGACTGCCTAAACTGTAATGGCTCTTTTTATGCTTAACGTTAGTGCGTAGTCTTCATATCACAACACCTTCATGTGCCATAAAAGTGAACTGTATCGCAGCAATTGCCCTGGCTATAATCTGCCATGGAAGGTCTTGAAATGTTCTAGAAGTACAACGTTCAGTCGATCAATGCTTGCAAGTATTGCGCGATTGCGACAACGCCTAGACTACCAGGAATAAATGACAGTAAGATGACATCCGGAGACTCGTACGCTGGTATGATTGCTGAAAGCCCTTGCATGCCTCACCATGTTCAATGAAGGCATCAGCTTGCTTGCGTGAATGTGTAGGTGTGTTTATATTGTTACGTAGGTGAGACGCACTAGACTGCTTACACGGTGCCAGTTATTTCTCTCAGATTAATTTACGTTCGGGCTACTGGCAAATTGCAGTCGATGACAGAGATGGCGAGAATACGGCGTTTGTCACTCTAGACGGTCTCTACCAATTCAAAGTGATGCCTTCCATTCTATGTAATGCTTCGGCCACCTTCAAACGCATGACGGACTCTCGTTTACGTGGTTTTAAATGACCTTAAAAAGGAGAGTCCCTTTTAGTTGGGGACCTAAGCAAGCTCGGGCATTTTCCACGCTTACGAGTCCCCTTGTGAATCCGCCCGTTCTGGGTCATTTTGTACCACCTACACACACGGAAGTCCGTACGGAAGCAAGTGGCCATGGTATTGGTACTATTTTGTCCCAGTGAAAAGGAGAGCTCAATCGTGTGATCGTTTATGCTAGCCGCCTTCTTTCGGCCTCGGAGCGCAATTACTCGATCACAGAACGAGAATGTCTATCCCTTGTCTGGGCCAAGTTTCGCCCATGTTTGTTTGGGCGGCATTTCACCGTGGTAACAGGCCATCATGCCTCATGTTGGTCCTCCTCACTTAAAGATTCACGGTATGCCTCGGTTACTGGTCTTTACGCCTCCAAATACACATTTTCAGTGTTCTACAAGTCTGGACGGCTATGCAAGGACGCCGACTGCCTCTCCCGCTTTGCTGTTGATCCACCTCACACCACCGAAACTGATTCAGATAACCGTGTTTAGCCGCACTGCAATTTCATACACATCACCGATGAGCAGCACCATGACCCATGTTTGCGATTCCTTATACAATTCCTCACATCAGCACCACAGGACGGCGCTCTCGGTATGCTTTTTCTGCACGACTGTACTTTATATCGACGCAATATGGCACCACATGGTGATGAACCACTTCTCGTTGTTCCTCAGCATTTGTGACTAACTATCCTCTTGCAATTACACGATGCTGCCACCGCTGGCAATTCGGGTGTTTACCGAACTTACAATCGTGTGCGCAGACGTTTCTTCTGGCCTGGCCTATACCGCTCGGTTCGAGGCTGCGTCACGTCATGCGTACTCTGCCAATGCCGCAAAGAGCCTTCTCTCTCCTGCTGGGTACCTTCAGCCCATACATATCCCCAGCGAACCATTCTTTCGTGATGGCCTAGACATCCTTAATCCTTCCCCAACGTCGTCTGCGGGTAACAAGTGTGTGGCCGCAGCGACTGATTATACGATGCGTTATGCCATTATGCTAGCCCTTCCTACCAGCTGTGCAACGAATGTCACTGGCTTCCTTCTCCGTCAAGTCATCTTACACCATGGTGCCTCGCCTCAGCTACTGACTGATTGAGGCCGATATTTCCTTTCAAAAGTTGTCGATGACCTTTTCCGCTCTTTTGCAACGTCTCAAGTTCCGCACCGCTTACCATCCTCAAACAATCAGACTTACTGAGCACTTGATCCGTACACTCACGGACATGTTATCCATGTACGTGTCTGAGGACCACCTGGATTGAGACTGCACATTACGATTCGTGACATTTGCCTACAAATCGTCGCGTCATGACATTACTGGTTATTCTTCGTTTTATCCGTTAAAAGGCCGTGACCGGCTCTTGCTCCTAGACTCACTACTTGCTTCCGAGGAAAACTCAGCCACATACTACGCGCACGTCTCCATCGTACGCGTGGCTACGGCAAGTCGCATTGCCCGTAATCAACTCCTGGCGTCTCAGACCAATCAAAAGTGTCATTACCACAGTCACTACCGTGACGCGAGTTTCAACCCTGGCTCCCTGGTCTTGCTCTGAATGCCTTTTCATTGCGTTGGCTTGAGCGAAGAACTCCTGCCACGCTACGTCGGGCCTTACCGAATTCTTCGCCGAGTTACCGAAGTCGCATACGAGATCTCGACGCTAACCCCCGAGCATTCGTCCACCTCACCAGCTACTGAGACTGCGCATGTTTCCAGACTCAAGCCCTACGTCACGTTCACCGATCCGATGCACTAAGGCTGTGCGTTTGCCGCCGGGAGTTAATGTTACGTAGGTGTTAGTCCAGTGTCGACTAAAGGAGGCTTCTAGCCATAGAAGAGGTTGAAGTGACCCGGTCTCAGAATCGAATGTGTCGTATTTGCCTGGAGTTAATGCAACTTCAACTGTAACTGTACGCATATCAATATTTACAACACGGATAGCCCTCCACGTAAATAGTGATTGTCTCCATTTGTGTTATTCTAGAATTTGGAAAGTAATTAAATCTGTTGCTATAAACACAATATACAACGAACACTCAATACTGGCCAAAATTATTCAGATTGATCTCGGAGAACTGTAGAAGGATATTCCAGAAAAAGAGATTGCTTCACTTTTGTCAGAACAAATTTACAAATTTTTAAACACTCGTTTCGGAGTGTTGTTGCCACTACATCAAGTACATGTTCTCTTACAGCTCAACCGTACTCTTGAAGAAGGTGGCCCCTGATTATCACGTTATGAAAGTAGGGCAATTTTGCAACTGAAAGTGCATGAAGGTGAAATATAACACCCACTCTTGCTGCCTGACTTCAGTAAGCAAGGGGCCTCAGGACCGTCCTTTTGTAGATCCACTCTTGCTGGATGTGATGTGCATACCATCAAGTTATGCAAAAAAACCGGGGATATGAGTATTATATTTCCATATTTATTCCTTAAGGTAATAAATAAATCAAAAAATTGTGACGGTAGAAAGAATGGAACTTGTGGCTTGCTATGGGATCGCTCCTGTCCAGCATGAGCATGCCTTTGAAGGCATGGTGAGTACCTGCATGATGAAGGCAAACGAATTAGGCTGTGCGTTCGGACAGCTACCGAGCCCACCCTGCTCTTCGAGGTTAGAACGGGAGTACTGCGGACCAAGACGTACCGAGCAAAGTACGAAGGCACAGACACGGTATGTAGTGCGTGTGGAGAGGAGCAAGAAACGGCTAAACATTTGATATTGTTTTGTAAAGGGCTCCACTCTATAGTCCAAGATAATGGTACCGAATGTTTTTAAGAATTGGGGTTTAGGGACAGTGAACACGAAATAGACTTTTAGTGGGTAGAAATAACCAGATGGAGGCTGATTGGTGGCTACAATCGAGGGGCGAGAGAAAGTTAATCCTTAAACACACAGTGATAGTACTTAACTTCATAGCTAGGCAGCGTGAGCCACCGTCATATCTAAAGGACACAGCCAGATACATCCATCCATCCATCCGAAAGATGGCAACCACTCATTGTAGCATGAAGCCACAAGGAAATATTCACAAATTTTTTCAGAGAGAACAGCTTCTTAGTTGCCGAAAATTTGTCCGGGTCCGGGGTCTCCAGACCAGCACAAATTTCTCGGTAACTGCGACTCTTTTTTGTCCCTTAGAAATCCTCACGCATTTTCTTGTGGCTTCGCACTACAACCGGTCGTTGTCTTCCTTTCCTTTCTTAATATGACGTGAGCTTCATTTACACAACAAACGCAATGAATATAGGCTCCTTTTTGTAGGTGCCACTCTCTTCTTTTTTTACGTCGTCTTATTCAACGAAAGCAAATGTAGGACTGACTGCCTCGTTGACAGAGCGAACGTTGCTGTTGATTTTCTCAATACTAGTGGTGAGGAGGCGCCAGACCGTAGCGACACTCTCATTTTCCCCAGCGTCACTGTCAACTAGGATGAAGGTGCTGGAGAAGTGATCCGGTGGTATGGGATTAACCACCACACAAACGCACGCAGACGGACTAATTTTGAATTCAATTTCATTTTATTACTGCCTTATTCAACTTAGTTTTGTGTTTTTAAAATGTAATTTTGCAACAAAATGATATTTTCACGTAAAAGCAGGTGAGAAAAGCGTTAAACAATAGGCCAGGCCCGTAGTGGGGGAGGGGGGCGGGTAGCCCCTAGCCCAGAAAATTTAATAAAGCAGGGTACTTTTCCGATAATTTATAATGACAATAATAGTTTCTCAAAGCTTTCAAAACTCCCCCCCTCCCAGCCCCGAAAATTAGATGAAGCAGGGTGCTTTACCAATAATTTAAAACGAAAATAAGAGTTTCCTAAGGCTTTCAAGAAGCCCCCCCCCCCCCCTGTCCCGAAAATTAGGTGAAGCAGGGTGCTTTTCTGATAATTTATAATGAAAAGAAGAGTTTCTCAAAGCTTTCAAGAACTCCCCCCCCCCCCAAGCCGCGGAAATTAGATGAAGCAGGGTGATTTTCCGCTAATTTATAATTAAAATGAGAGTTTCTTAAGGCTTTCAAGAAGTCCCCAACCCCAGCCCCGAAAATTTGATGAAGCAGGGTGTTTTTTCGATATTTTATAATGAAAATATGAGTTTCTCGAGGCTTTCAAGAACTCCCCCCCCCCCAGCCCCGAAAATTAGATAAAGCAGGGTGCTTTTCCGATAATTTATAACGAAAATAAGAGTTTTTTAAGGCTTTCAAGAAGTCCCCCTGAAATCTCCCCGAAAAAATCTCTGGCTACGGGTCTGAAATAGGCACTGCCTAGCCCTATTAAAAGCACTTCATTTCTTAGAAACCGCTTCTAAGTTTGCTTTCAGAATGAGCCCCCGACATATTCCGACAACCAAGCCCATCCTCTGGCAGTAAGGGGCATGCCGTGAACGCTTATGAACTGTGGGTTGCACAAGCGTAACCAATCCAACTACTGAAGTAAACGCACGCCAGTACGAACGCTCGCACGACACAAATGTGCGTGGATGCAGTCTGCGTTGACATCAGCCATGGATTATACTAGAGCTACCACACATAGCTCCCACAGCCACGTAAGTCAATCGATTCTGTGATAACGCTGAACGTCATGGTAGATGTAAGCATAGAACGAAAACGTGGAACAGGAACGAGAGAAAACCACGCATTGCGGTGATAGCATAACGCGCGCCGTTGAAAGTTGGAGCTTTTCCTGTTACTGGCTAGGCGTGTTCTGAACAATTTAAAGACTACCATGTATATGTGCTGGCAGAATTGCATTCAAGCTACCAGTCTCAAGCCAAAAAAAAGCCATTATATAAAGTACGTCTTCAAACACAGGTGGTCTTTTTTTCTTTACAGTATATGGCTAGGAGAAACGAACAACTGTCCGGCAGTGGTGTCACGGGTGGTCTTCAATAGCTGTGTTACCAGTTACGTTGTTCGTAGCATCGTACCCAAGCACGTGTGCCTTGCCTGCGTTGTGACAGACGTCGTCTGTCTCCTCGCAGGTGAGGCGTCGGGCACATGCAAATCAGTTGCTCCTGAAGTCTTTCTAGAAATGCGCCCACAGGAGAAACTTGAGAGGGATTGCTTTTGACTTGACGGTGGGGTAGTCCAGGTAAAAACAAGCCCGGGAGGCCAAGTGCCGGCAGCAACTGCGCTGGAACGATCTGGCAGCCTTCCTGTGATGTGTGGTGCGCGTTCAAAGTGCGCGCCTTCGAAAAGTGCGCGTCACGGAAAAAAAAAAAACAAAAGGAGAAATACCAGAGTGCACGTGCGGTGCTGCTTAAACAAGAATGACGACGTTAAAGAGCGTCAAGCACGAGGATGCGTGGCAGGACGTGAAGTAAACAAAAGGTAAAACATCCAATGGGCAGCGAACACGGAGATTTCAAGGCCCAATGGCTTGACACCACGAAACAGTAGTATCTCCAATGGGAACGAGACAAGTGGGCCAGAGCTGAAGCAGGAGCCTGGGGAGACCAGAGCAAGGGGAATTCGAGGCAGGCAGTGCAAGCGGAAGGTCGTCACCGGACCGGGCGCTGAAGATGGGCCGTTGGGTTCCGGACCCGAGCCTACAGGACTTCCACCGGCCGGGACCTCCTGCTGTCGGGTTCCCGCTCCAAAGGACCGTGGCCATCCGGTCCTGAACTCCTTTCCAGGGCCTGCGGACTTTGGTTCCGGCAGGCGAGCTGTGCGCCCAGCTGCTTGACTAGGTCGACCCTAGTTCCCGGACGCGTCGCCACCAGCCTGCGTTCTCCCGTCTCCGACGTGTCCACGCTCCTCAAGCCGAAACCATCACGATTTGGTAGGGCTTTTCGACGTGTCGCCAGCAGCCAGCGTTCCCTCGTCCTCGTCCAGCCCACGCATTGACGCAGGAGTCACGGCGTTCCGGTTTCTCATCACCGCCGAAAACCAACTTGTGGGTGAGACTGCACCGATACTCTTGCGCTACTCCCATCACTCAGCCCCTTTCGAACGTTAGGTTTAGTTACTGACTTTGAACGTTCTTGTTGGGTGTTTACAGATGTGTTTCGTCATGTCCAGTCAACTGTTTATTAAGTGTTTTGTTTTGTGAGGAATCTTTGCCTTTTTACTTTTCAATTAAACTTTTTGTGTGTTTCTTGGAAACCGAACGGCTTTGTCCTTATTAGAAAAACTCTCTGAGGCTCAGCCCGGGAGAAAAACAAATCAGCAACAAGAACCCCGCATCACAAATTGGCGTCCGCAGCGACAGGACAAAGTCGTTTGTTTTTCCAGTAGATTTTTTTGACGCGGTTAACACGATGACGAACACGTGGGAGTTAATTGAGTTGGCGGATAAAATGGGACTGACGGGAGCGGAGTTTAGAGTATGGTACGAGGAGCGGATGGAGAGGGAGCGTGAGCAACGGGCTGCAGAACGAAAGGCGGCGAAGGAAAAGCTTGAATTGGTGCTTAGAGCTAAGAAGGAGGAGCTAGAGCGCGTAACGCGTGAAAATAAAGTGTTGCTAGAGCGTCAGACACGCATACTGAAGCAGCAGCTCCAATTAGAGAGGGTGGACTTCGAGCGGCGACTCGAGCTTGCGATGGCGAAAAGGGGGCAGCTGGCGATGCAGAAGGTCGAGCAAGCGGTGAATGTTTGCTCCGATAGCAGCGTTTGCTGGAGGGAAGTCGATTCCTGCAAGGTTGGCCTCGAGCCTCGCGACAGCCTTACTTCGGAGCGAGAAGCTCAGATAGAGGAAGGCAGAGAGGTGGACAGCCAAGAAGGCAGGAGTCATGAGGAGTTTGTTGAAGCGACGGAAAGCTTCTCTGGCTGGGAACATATTACTCCCGTTAGCTGCTTGGGGACCTCTGAGAGGCCAAGCACCTATGAAGAAGAGCGCCTGGATATGGGCGACCTAGAAGCTGTGGAAAATGTTGTGGAGCAAAGCTTCGATAGCAGGGAACGAAGAAGCTCCATTCAGAATGAGGTGTGTATCAGAACGTCTCAGAGGCCAAGCACCTATGAAGAAGAGCGCCTGGATATGGGCGACCTAGAAGCTGTGGAAAATGTTGTGGAGCAAAGCTTCGATAGCAGGGAACGAAGAAGCTCCATTCAGAATGAGGTGTGTATCAGAACGTCTCAGAGGCCGAGCACATTTCGGGAAGGGGTAGGGCTACCTCTCAATAGCTCCATGGAAGGAGCGCTAGAACGTCATTGGGAAGATGGCAGCGAATGCCATGAAGGCTCTGATATAGTGGCCACTGATTGTTTTGTACCGACAGAGGTAGCAGCAGGCACCACGTCAATGGTCCTAGACCATACGTATATCTCACTCAGAGAGAGAGGGGATTCTAGTTCACAGGATAGCGTAACTGCTATTTGTCCGAGAAAACACGATGGGAGTGCTGAAGCACTCTTCAAAATAAACAGTATCGAATCGGAGGTGGGCTCGATAGTAGGTATGGAGAATGCCAGACAGGGTCTTGAACCTGAGAACGTGATTGGTTTTGAACCTATAATTAAGTCCACTCAAGATGAGCTGTATAATGACCGAGCACAACGGCATCCCTTCTCAAGAATCCAGGAACCTCACACGCTTGTCGGAGCGTTTGGGCTTGCTGAGGGCACCCCGAGCTTGTGTTCATTAGATGGTGAACTAAAAGAAAGCATTTGTGTGAGAGATTGTGGCATTTGGACATTCGTGTCTCAGTGCGTTTCGTGTCGACGCCGACGGCTCGAGACCGCGCCCTGTTCCTCTGTGACCGGTAAGCGTTCATGTGGCCGGCGGGGGCGCAGACACGCGTTTCAGCGAAAGTGCATAAAAGCATGTTTGCCACAGTTACTTTCGAAACGTGCGAGAAGGGCAGTGCGTCTGGTTTGGGACGACGCGATAACCTGAGTGTAGGGTTAGAAAACCGGTAGCTCTTTCTGGACTTCGACTTTTAGATGCGGACACAAGTAGCTTTGTCCATAGTCGATTTTGTAGTAAAAAGGTTTATTCCGGGTTTCAGAACTTTTAAATGCAATTGGGTGAATCTAAAGTTTAAGTGTGGACATTTGGACGATGTAGCGAACTGTAGCCCGGTGATGTGTTGAACTGCGTGGTGCAAATATGTGGTTTAATTGTGACGTAGTGCAGAACGCGCACTCATCGGCAGTTTTTTTTTCTAAAAAAAAAAAAAAAACTTGAATAAAAGGGGGGCGTATGTGATGTGTGGTGCGCGTTCAAAGTGCGCGCCTTCGAAAAGTGCGCGTCACGGAAAAAAAAAAACAAAAGGAGAAATACCAGAGTGCACGTGCGGTGCTGCTTAAACAAGAATGACGACGTTAAAGAGCGTCAAGCACGAGGATGCGTGGCAGGACGTGAAGTAAACAAAAGGTAAAACATCCAATGGGCAGCGAACACGGAGATTTCAAGGCCCAATGGCTTGACACCACGAAACAGTAGTATCTCCAATGGGAACGAGACAAGTGGGCCAGAGCTGAAGCAGGAGCCTGGGGAGACCAGAGCAAGGGGAATTCGAGGCAGGCAGTGCAAGCGGAAGGTCGTCACCGGACCGGGCGCTGAAGATGGGCCGTTGGGTTCCGGACCCGAGCCTACAGGACTTCCACCGGCCGGGACCTCCTGCTGTCGGGTTCCCGCTCCAAAGGACCGTGGCCATCCGGTCCTGAACTCCTTTCCAGGGCCTGCGGACTTTGGTTCCGGCAGGCGAGCTGTGCGCCCAGCTGCTTGACTAGGTCGACCCTAGTTCCCGGACGCGTCGCCACCAGCCTGCGTTCTCCCGTCTCCGACGTGTCCACGCTCCTCAAGCCGAAACCATCACGATTTGGTAGGGCTTTTCGACGTGTCGCCAGCAGCCAGCGTTCCCTCGTCCTCGTCCAGCCCACGCATTGACGCAGGAGTCACGGCGTTCCGGTTTCTCATCACCGCCGAAAACCAACTTGTGGGTGAGACTGCACCGATACTCTTGCGCTACTCCCATCACTCAGCCCCTTTCGAACGTTAGGTTTAGTTACTGACTTTGAACGTTCTTGTTGGGTGTTTACAGATGTGTTTCGTCATGTCCAGTCAACTGTTTATTAAGTGTTTTGTTTTGTGAGGAATCTTTGCCTTTTTACTTTTCAATTAAACTTTTTGTGTGTTTCTTGGAAACCGAACGGCTTTGTCCTTATTAGAAAAACTCTCTGAGGCTCAGCCCGGGAGAAAAACAAATCAGCAACAAGAACCCCGCATCACACTTCCAAGCGACGCTAAATCACTAACGGGAACGCAAGCGCTGGTAGCGGGCGGATCCTGCACACCCTACCGCTGAATGTCAAACACATGCAACAACGCAAAGTTGCGGCGTCATTGCAGCAGCGCGTTTGCCACGGTGAATGCCCGCTTTCGGCGGGAGTATCTCCAGCGGCACACTGCCTATGGCTTCGACGTCTGTGACAACCTGTTTCGAGAACAAGCACTGATAAACAGATTGCAAAACATATTTAACCGCTCATAACATTCCTCTTTCACTGTGATCATTCGAGGCACAATGTGTGGCATGTGAAATGAACAATGTGGTAAACCCAAGCCAAGCACTGAGTAACTCATAAATGCTAATTGGAGTAGTGCTACAAGAAAATCTAGTTGGTGTGAATGACTTATATTTAGCACACACTGGCACATGGACAAAGCGAGGGAACGAGGCCAAAGTGAGGGAACGACACCAGCGCCAACCTAACCTTGAAGTGTCGAACCCCGCCGCCTTGGTCCCCCGTCTTTGCCCTGTGTGAGGGCAATGCGAGAATTTATGAATGACACTTAAAAAGCACTGCTATCGTTTCTTTTCTTTGTCCATGTGTCAGTGTGAGCGAAAATTATTCTATCATGAATGCTGTCAGTTCTAGAAAAGAAGCAGCTTTTTGTCTATCCTGTGTAATGTTGTCTCGTGTGTCCGTACAAAAGCACCGCAACTCGTTCCTGCCGCCGCAGTTGCTGGAACGATTCCAGGTCGGTTATGTGACAGTTGCGCACTGACGTCAGTCTCTCCCTCACCCGCAACAGCCGCCGGCTCCTCTGCTCACTTGGAACACAATTCCTTCTTCCTTGACCTTCGCCACCGCCCGCACCGCTCGACCACACGTCGAGTGGAAACACTCCGGCTAGTTTATCTGCAACGAGACTTACACAAACCCCAGCCCGCCTTTCATTTCCTTGCGTTTCAAAAACACGTTTACTCGAGTAAACACTACACAGAGTTTCTTTCAAACCGTTCTTCCAGCAACCACGTCGACACCCGTTCCAGCCAGGTCAACGGCTTGCGCACCGCTGGTGCTTTGCGTCGCATCAGGGTTCCCTTCGTAGAGATGGTCCATAATTTTTTTCTGCTTTGTTATGGTGGGATGTGGGGCTACGCAAGCTGCGTTTTTATCGCAACTTTTCCCCCGCATTTTACACAATACTATAAATCTCTGTTGTGACCAACAAAAAACCAATGTGTAACTGTGTGGTGAAACAAACTTGAAACTTCAAATGCGCGCCTAACCACAAAAAGAAGCACGAACACGTAACGAATAATTGTGAAAGGCTTCAATCCAACGTCGGGCTGAACCCACTGCTGAACACCGGGGCTGCACGTTTCAGCTTTCACTGGTTAACCATATGTACCGTGCCTAGGCGGTGATTTTCTTTTACGTTTGCACCCGCACGCTGAACACTCCAGCATTGATAGAAACGATATGATGCCGTAGCCCAAAGCTAATCTCCAAAACGATCTCAAGCACTTTCCCCAGTGCTGACATAATGTGTGATAAGTAAGTAATCGTCATTCACAAGTGATTGCACCAAGCATTGTATGACAAATGAAATTGCTTACACAAAAAGACGCATGGTGTTGTCAAGTCGATAAGCGATAGTTATCATTGAGGATGTGCGACAGCCCTGTGGACGCATGCTACTTTTAGAAATGGCTAGAAGCCGACATACGCCGAGTGATCGAATCCTGGCCATGCGTTTGGGTGCACGTTAAAAAAACCCAGGTGGTAAGTATTTCCAGAGCCCTCCACTGCGGCGTCTCCCATAATCATATATATCAATTAATTACATCCGCAGAGCTGCTGCAGCGCACATTGAACTCTGTTTAATTAGTACCTACGAAAACAGTACACTGACCATTAACGGGTGCACGTTGTCTGTGTCCGCAGGTCATGAGTATTCTCTTGTCCAAGTGTTACATTGAGCCCGAAGCCTTGCGTGAACGCCACCGAAGGTGCACGTTATCGCTCGAACTTGAAGCTAGAAGACACGGCAGACATGGCCTTTTCAGCACAAAAGACCATGCGGGAGCCGGTGCTCGGACACTCCCCCCTGAGGCCTGTGTGCTCAGATTTGGGTGCACGTTAAAGAACCCCAGGTGGTCTAAATTTCCGGAGCCCTCGACTACGGCGTCTCTCATAATCATATAGTGGTTTTGGGACGTTACATCCCACATATCAATCAATCAACACTCCCCCTATTCTAGATAATGCATGCCTTAACGCAACTTCGCTCGCACGGCCAGGTTCTCACGCGACGTGTCATCACTCGAATTACGCAAAGAAAAGTTCATGCATGACGCTGCTAGCACAGGAACCGCCCTTTCTGTGCTCCTGGAAGGGCACGTCGCTTTCTCCGGCATTGCGGTTAGGAAACTCGACGATGAATCACCGGAACTACGCACAGTATTTTAGATTTTTATTAAGAACTAACCTCGCCAGAATTTGTTACGTGAAATAAATTCACCGTATAAACAACAACTCTAAAATATTGATATAAATGTGAAATAAGATATATTTCATAACTAAATATTTATTAGTGATTTAATTAGTAGCAGAACGTAATGCCGACGCCTAGATATTGGCTGGGAAGGCAACAAGGGTTTATACCAATAGTTTTTTATAGCAAAACCAAACTGCTTAAAGAAGCACAGCACGCTCTCTCTCTCTCTCTCTCTCTCTCTCTTTATATATATATATATATATATATATATATATATATATATATATATATAATGTTATGATTGTTTAATGAGGTATTTACAGCGCAGAGAACCCGACGAGTAAGATGGCGTCAGACCAGCATCCAACCGAAAAACCCACTTCGTCCTCCTCTTTCATGCAGCCGTGTTTAGCGACTGTTTTGTATCATAACCCCCGGCGGTAGAAGCACCCTCCCGGTGCTAAATTTACGCAGATGATGTCGAAGGGGGGTAATAGGGCTTTAGCCGAGCCACGTGAACGGTGTCGCTCGGAGCTGACGATGACTTTGTTGGATCGGTTGGAACATTCTCGTACGTGACGTCTGTCACTTCGCGAACAATACGGAATGATCCAGTGTAGGGCGACAACAGTTTTTCCGACAGTTCCACACGCCAAGTAGGTGACCAGAGGAGCACGAGAGAACCCGGAGAAAAGTGCACGTCCCTATGGTGAGAATTGTAGAGCTGTTGTTGGCGCGCCTGTGAAGCCTGTAGGCGGTTACGGGCGACTTGGCGCGCGTGGTCGGCGCGAGCAATGGCTTCACCAGCATATTCAGTGGCCGCAGGTAGTAACGTGTCTAAAGGTAGAGTTGGGTCCCGGCCATATAGTAGATAGAAGGGCGAATATCCGGCAGTGTTGTGACGAGATGAGTTGTAGGCGAACGTCAAATACGGCAAATGAATGTCCCAATCATGGTGGTCTGGCGCAACGTATTTGCCAAGCATATCGGTTAAGGTCCTGTTAAGGCGCTCCGTGAGGCCATTTGACTGGGGATGGTACGAAGTAGTAAATTTGTGCTTGGTATGGCAAGACCTCAGGATTTCATGAACGACAGCTGATAAGAACGTGTGGCCACGGTCAGTGAGAACTTGACGGGGAGCACCGTGCACTAGTATTATGTCGTACAGCAGAAAGTCCGCAACGTCGGTAGCGCAGCTAGTCGGGAGTGCTCGTGTGATTGCGTACCACGTCGCGTAGTCCGTGCCAACAGCAATCCATTTATTTCCGACTATGGAGAGTGGAAAAGGGCCCAACAGGTCGATTCCAACTCGAAAGAAAGGCTCGTTGGGAACGTCGATCGGCTGAAGGTAGCCGGCTGGGAGGGAAGACGGCGTTTTGCGACGCTGACAGGGCTCACAAGCGGCGACATAGCTTCGAACAGAGCGGGCAAGTCCAGGCCAAAAAAAAAACCGACGTCGTACCCGATCGTATGTGCGAGAAAAGCCCAAATGGCCCGTCATGGGAGCGTCATAAAGTTGATGCAGGACAGTGGAACGCAGGTGCGCTGGGATGACAGGAAGTAAGTCTGATTCGAAGGAATCAAGGTTTCGGCAATATAGGATCCCGTCTTTCACCAAAAACATTCGTAGGGACGGGTCGCGAGGCGTTGACTCCAGTATGTCAATGATGGCTCGTAAAGAAGCATCCCGACGTTGCTCTTCGCCAATGTTTAACAGCTGCGACACGGAAAAAACGTCCGCGATGGCGTCAGTATCGGTTGCTTCGTCAACAGGGTAGCGGAATAAACAATCCACATCCTGATGTAATCGCCCTGTTTTGTACATTACAGAGAACGTGTACTCTTGAAGGCGTAGAGCCCAATGAGCGAGACATCCCGTGGGGTCCTTCAGGGAGGCTAGCCAGCAGAGCGCGTGATGATCCGTGACAACACGGAATGAGCGCCCGTACAGGTATGGGCGAAACTTGGCGACTGCCCATACAAGAGCGAGGCACTCGAGCTCCGTGATGGAATAGTGGCGCTCGGCTGGAGATAGAAGTCGACTTGCGTAGGCTATAACACGGTCGTGTCCGCGTTGTTGCTGCAATAGCACAGCTCCTATGCCGTGTCCACTGGCGTCCGTATGAACCTTGGTTGGGGCTAATGGATCAAAGTGAGCCAAGATTGGTGGCGTTGTAAGCAATGTCGTAAGTTGCGAAAACGATGACGCTTGGTCATGGCCCCAGGTAAACGAGGCGTCTTTCTTCAAGAGGCCTGTGAGTGGGCGTGCAATGGTCGCAAAGTCCTTAACAAAGCGTCTGAAATATGAGCACAACCCCACAAAACTGCGGACATCCTTTGTGGTCTTCGGAACGGGAAAGTTCGTGACTGCGCGAATTTTCTCTGGGTCTGGACGCACGCTTTGAGCATCGACAACGTGACCGAGCATGGAAATTTGACGACGAGCGAAGCGGCACTTGGAGCCGTTAAGCAGGAGTCCGGCTCGAAGAAAAACGTCCAGAATAGCTGACAAACGATCAAGATGCGAGTCGAATGTGGGCGAAAAAACAATAACATCGTCAAGGTAACACAAGCAGGTGGACCATTTAAGCCCTTGGAGCAATGAGTCCATCATTCTTTCAAATGTGGCTGGTGCAATGCAGAGTCAAAAGGGCATCACCTTAAACTGATAAAGACCATCAGGAGTGATGAATGCGGTCTTCTCGCGGTCCATCTCGTCGACGGCTATCTGCCAGTACCCTGATCGAAGGTCAATAGTTGAAAAATAAGTGGCACCGTACAGGCAGTCGAGGGCGTCATCGATGCGAGGTTAAGGATAAACGTCTTTTTTGGTAATTTTGTTAAGGGGACGGTAATCGACACAAAAGCGCCATGTTCCATCTTTAGTTTTAACAAGGACGACTGGAGAAGCCCAGGGGCTGCATCAAGGCTCGATTATGTTTTTCGCAAGCATTTTGCCGACTTCATGTTGTAATATTGCGCGCTCCGACGCCGACACACGGTAGGGGCGTCGGTGAATTGGGGTTGCATGGCCAGTATTTATGCGATGGGTGACAATGGTCGTTGGGCCCAAAAAGTTGCTGGCAAAGTCGAAAATGCTACGATAGCCCTCAAGAACGTGGCAAAGCGCTGCAGCTTGCTCAGACGTGAGGTCCGATGACACCATTCGCTCGATGTCGGCGCCCCAAGAACGTGATGGAGTGGAACCACTGACTGAGCTGCAGCAATCGTCAACTCTGAAGGGCTCGACATGGTCATCTTGGAGAGCAGTAATTTTGGCCAGGGAGATACCCTGTGGGAGAACTTGGGTGGTGAGTGAAAAGTTGACCAGTGGAAGGAAGGTGCGGTTTCTCTTAATCGTCAGAATCATATGCGGCACAGCAACCCCATGCGTAAGCATCACTGCAGGAATCGCGGCCACCATGTAATCACCATCAGGTACTGGCGGCGTGGAGGATAAGTCGACATGTGTGACAGAGTTAGGAGGGAGGCGCGTGAAATCAATGCAGCAGAGGCTGGTTTGCAGTGGGCTGATCGGGTCGGAAAAGAGTGGTAAATCGAGATGGAGAGAGCCAGCTGAACAGTCTATGAGGGCAGAGTGCGTGGCTAGAAAATGCATACCGAGTATGAGGTCATGAGGGCAATGTTCTATAACGGCGAAAAGAACGACAGTGCTTCTCTCCCCAGTAGACACTCGCGCAGAGCACATGCCAAGAATTGCGGCAGTTCCTCCATTGGCGACTCGTACAGCTTGGTTGAGGGTGGGCGTGACAACTTTTCTAAGTCGGCGGCGAAGGTTAGCACTCATAATGAACACATGCGCGCCAGTATCTATCAATGCACTGACACGAACATTGTCGACAGTAACGTCCAAAAGGTTCCGGTTCGTTGTTAATGTTAATTGACAGAAGCTGCACGGCCTAGTTTTCCGGTCGGAGATGCTGTGAATAGGTCGGGGAGGCAGCACGGCGTTGGTGGGGCGACCGGGACTGACGACGAGCAGGGGACGGTGACCGGTCGTACCGAGGTCTGCTCAGAGGTGCTGTAGGAGCGGAAAATGTGGTCGGCGTTGATGGAGAAAGTGGTGGGGACGCCTGGCGAGCAGAAGTGGTGTGATACTGAGGTGCATAATGGGATGGTGGCGCCCAGCGGCTGCGGCAGTGACGAGCGATATGACCAACGCGTCGACAGTTAAAACATATGGGCCTGTCATCAAGAGTACGCCATTCGGACGAATTGCGTTGTATGCGAGGTGCAGAAGGAGTACGATAAGAAGGCTCAGCAGAGTATACGGTAGGAACAGAATGTAGGCCGACATTCGATAGCTCTTGACGAACGACCGCTTGCATTAAATAGATGGTGGTCGGGGAAAACGCAGGCGTCGGTAATGGCGTGGCTACCGGTTGTGCTGCCTCGACCTCTCGACGAATGGTGCGTGTGAGGTTGTTACATAGAGGGGCCTGGTGGAAGGCGTCGTCACACGAAGAAGTGGCCGCTGTGTTCGGAAGGCGCACGATGCTTTGGGCTACGCGGCGGGCTTTAGCTTGTTCGAGACGTCGGCATTCTTTAAGGATTGTGTCGATGCTCGAGACGTTGTTAAAAACCAGCAGGTTGAAAGCATCGTCAGCAATGCCTTTTAAGACGTGGTTAACCTTTTCGTCTTCCGACATGGACTGGTCCGCCTTGGAACAAAGGGCCAAGACGCCAAGAATGTAAGAGACGTACGATTCGGTTGAAGACTGGGCCCGTGTGGCAGGAGTCTTCTTCGCAGCGAGCTGACGACCAGATGAATCGCCAAACAGGTTACGTATCTTTTCTTTGAAGAGATCCCAGCTTGTTATGTCGCAAGAGTGGAAACTTGGGCTAGTTGGTGCGTAGTCATATTTGCAAGATGTTTCAGCGCGCGAACAAAGGAAAAAGGACAGGGTAGACAGAAAGAGCAGAAAGAGCAGTTGGAAGTCAGCGCTCTTTCTGTCTACCCTGTCCTTTTTCCTTTGTTCGCGCGCTGAAACATCTTGTTATGTCGGCTTCGTGGTTTTCAAACCATGTTCGGGGAGTGCCGTCGAAGTAGAAAAGCACGTTGGCGAGCATGAGCGTGGGATCCCATCGGTGAGTAGCACTGACGCGCTCGTATCACTTCAGCCAAGTGTCGAGATCGATCGTACTATCACCGGAGAAAGTGCCGGGATCCCGGAGGTGCGGTAGTGTGACGTAGGTGGTGGCTTGGACTGATGAGGGCGGCGTAGAGGAAGTACCAGCAGTCGAAGCAGTCGAAAGGTTGCCGATGGTGCGACCGCTGCGCGTCTCCATCGAGGTACGGGGGTCGTCCACCTCCACCAATAATGTTACGAGTAACTTGTTTAATGAGCTATTTACAGCGCAGAGAACCCGACGAGCAAGATGGCGTCAGACCAGCATCCAATTGAAAAACCCACTTCGTCCTCCTTTTTCATGCAGCCGTGTTTAGCGGCTGTTTTGTATCAATATATATATATATATATATATATATATATATATATATATATATATATATATATATATATATATATATATATATATATATATATATATATATATATATATATATATATGTCACGTTGCTGGGTACAACGTCTCACGATCCACCCGATGCCCAAGACCCTACCCAGCACCTCCACCAGTCTTGTCACGTTTCTTAAGACAAACTTCGTTTAATGGGTTTGTTGAGTCGACTAGCCAAGCAGCAGCTCAGATAGATAGTCCTTGTCTTCTTTCACTCCTGGATCTCACCCAAGCATATCATGTGGCAATATATATATATATATATATATATATAAATATATATATATATATATAATTATATATATATATATATATATCTATTTATATATATATATATATATATATATATATATATATATATATATATATATATATATATATATATATATATATATATATATATATAATATGTGATGCTAAGATGAATGTGAGACGTGGCCTGGCTCATACACCATGTTTATTCTATCTCACTTCTTGTTCCTCATTCTCTACCATCAGCCACTGCCTTCCTGCGTCACAGGATTCCCCCTCCCCCCGAAAGAATGCGTGAGCTACAAACTATGAGACATCAACAAGTGGTGTCTCATCATAGAAAAAAAAATATCACAAAATGGAGTAGCTCCATGTAACACGGCAGTCATGTACTTGCACAAAAACGTTCACAGGAAAGGCAGTCCAGTGACATCTTGGAGGCCTCAGGTGGGCGAGAATGGCTGTTGCGTTTTGGAGTGCATAACCATGCATTCGACGTGGAAAATGAGGATGACACAGCCTGGATAGTAGTGAAAAACAAACAAGGTTGGGAGTCCTTGTAGCGTTGGAAGGTTGAATGTCTCATGCGTCGAATTGTGTGTCGTGGCGGGAACAGATGAATGGTGTGCTTCTAGTTTGCGAGTGTGATGGTCGTGGCTGACGGAATGTTGTCTTGGTCTCTGCGTTCTACAGATGATGCCTTTTCGTCTCTTGCGTCGTTTTATGTGGTTTCGGAGATGTAATCGTAGGCACAGTATTGATCGCTTGTGCCAAAAGCGTTTGTAGCGCCGATACCTTATGCGTATATGCCTCACGTCTTGAGTTTGCTTTAAGATGCTCGCTTTGCATCGTTGTCCTTGTTGGTGTATCCGTTGGAGTGTCCTGAATTCTTGGACTCGCTTTTGCTGGCGTTGCTGCGGTTGTATTGGAACCTGCTGAGTTGGGAGCGCTTTTTGAACTGCATGCCGGTTTTCTTTACAACTTGATGTAATGTCCAGTCGGCAGCTGTTGCAACGCTTTTCAGGGAGCGAAGCTGGTAGGACAGATTTAACTGGAGGAACATCAGAGGCGCCTTCGACAGCATTGATTACATAGGCTTCTGGCACCTGGCAACCTGTCGGAGTCGCTTCCGAGCCTCCTGTGTTCGGGCTTTCAGATGGCTGCGCTCTTAATGGCGACGCCGTCGCAGGCGTGGTTTGGTCAAATTTCAGTAGGGAATGGCTGCGTTTCTGTGCAACGAACGATGCGAGCTCTTATGGTGCATTAAACTTAGCTGTAGGTCTCGGGCTTGACCTAGTATGCTCCGAGCTTCTCTGCTGTATTTCGGAGCATAGTGAACGTGTGAGACGCGAGGTGGGTGCTGTGAGCGACCGAAGATCCACGCTATGGAAAAGCAGGTGGTTGGTCAATGCGTGAAGGCTGCTTTTCACTGTGACGACCGAGCGTGATTGTCTGTGGATGGTGGGTTATAAGCGAGTCTTCGTCGTAGTCGTCATTGTATTCTTTAAACTAAACGATCATTTCTTGTTTGATCTTTTTACATGACTCGTCGTTTTGAAATATGTGGGTGAGGTAGAATTTGAAGGCCTCACCGGAGACGTAGTCGGTGAAGTTGGTGACCATCTCCCGTTCCGACCATGATGCAGCGGTAGCGTGGAGCTCGAACAGGTTGAACCAGTCCTGTACAGGTCTATCGTCCGCTGCTCCGGTGAACTTGGGGATGGGAAGTTCAGCAGATGGTTCTGACATGATGCTCGTCGATGTGTACTGCTAGGCAATTGTACGGTAGTCCATGTGTGATCAGGGCGTCTTGTGGAGAAATGCGTCGATGATGAGGCATCCTGTCGACTCGTGTGACGCTAAGATGAATGGAAGACGTGGCCTGGCTCATACGCCATGTTTATTCTATCTCACTTCTTCCTCATCCTCTACCATCAGTCCATCAGTCACTGCCTTCCTACGTCACACACACGCACACACACACACACACACACACACACACACACACACACATATATATATATATATATATATATATATATATATATATATATATATATATATATATATATATATATATATATATATATATATATATATATATATATATATATATATATATATATATATGACAAAGGCTGGTCGACCAGCCGAAACGTCGTCGGTCAGAATATACCGTGCGAAACCAACGTGCATCGTACTCTATATTCCCCTATATATATATATATATATATATATATATATATATATATTGACGCGTGTGTACTGGTGGACCAAAACGACAATAAGGGGATTTGGCGGACACCAGGTAGTGGAGCTCTGGCTGATTGAAGATAAAGAAGGCGATCTTGCTGTTTTGGCTGCTGACAGTCCCTGTGTCAACGTTTATCTGCCTTTGGTTCACGCTCTGTACCGTGACACTGGTGGAGGTGCTGGGTTGCGTCCGTCGCTGAACTGGTACGCGACGAAATCCGCCACGCATTTTCTACCACTGGTCCTGGTGACGAGCACCGTCCCATGAGCTATGCCGATGCTCTGCGACGTTCACCATCTGGTCCATCGCCGCCATATCATCCAGTGCCGACGGCCCCTACGTCACCACGGCAAGAGCAGACCCTGAGCCGACCGCCAAGCCAACCGACGTACCACCAGGCGTCCACAGCAGCACCATGGACATCGTCGCAAGAATAGAGGTTCAGACGTCCACCCCTCCGAAGAACAGACGCATGGCGCACAATTGATCGACGTCCACTATGCTTTAACTGCGGAGGTGCAGGTCATATTGCCCGTCATTGCTGGCACCGCAGTGATCCGTTCCGCCCTCTTCGAACATGGTCTGACGATCGACGTGCGAACGAAGAATACATACCACGCCGGGAGGACGCATCTTTCCATGGAGCCCGTCCTCACTTTTACGAATACCGTACTTCTGACGAGGAGGCAATACCTACCCGCCAGCCAGGTTTGGGACGTCAATCCCGCTCTCCTTCTCCTGCTCATTCACCTTCGTCACACCGACGTACCTCCGCTGACCTTAACGCAAGAAGGTCACCCAGCCCGCGACGGGGAAACTGAGGGCGGCGACCTCCGGGGGTAAGGTTGCAGGCCATGAAGATGACGACGAAAAGCCCCCATCACACGACGCTGTAAATCCGACAAGACGTGAGAGCGACGACATTGTGACCGCTGACCTGAGTGTTTTTCTTGACGGCCAGAAAGTAACAGCCTTAGTCGACACCGGTGCTGACTTTTCTATCATCAGTCAGGACCTCGCCATCCGCCTCAAGAAAGTGAAGACACCGTGGACAGGCCCTCAAATAAGGACGGCAGGTGGTCAGTTATTGATGCCCTCTGGAAGATGTACAGCGAGAATTGACATAGGAGGTTCTTCTTTCGTTGCGTCGTTCGTCGTTCTCGCCGCATGCTGCAAAGATCTAATTATTGGTATGGACTTCTTACGAGAGTATGGCGCCGTCATCAATATCGCAGACAGTTTGATTACATTCCGCAACAGTTCGGGCGCACCTGATTGTACACAGGCGCGACCAAACCAATTGCGTCTAACTGATGACGATGTGGTTCTCCCTCCTCGGTCATGCACGCTGGTTTCTGTGGCAGCCGCTGTCCAGTTTGACGGCGAAAGAGTAGCAGATCGAATAACCTCGCTCCTCTTCACACACGGCATTTCCGTCGCAAGAGGTATCGTCAGTGTCGCCGCTGGACGCACGGACTTGCTTCTGACAAATTTTAGTGATGAGCGCCGGCACCTTCCAAAAGGCATGGCCGTCGCTTACTTCGACGAAATCACAGACGCAGAAGGCTGCTTGGCAGTAGTCGACGAGGCGCCAAAACTTGATTCGACACCAGTCCTTGACGTTAGCACTGCTTTGCCTAAGAACGAGCGAAAGAGGCTTTTTGAGCTACTGGCCGAATTCAAAGACTGCTTTTCGACAACATCAAGAGTTGGCCGCACGCCTCTCACCAAGCATCGAATCATCACCGAGGACACGGCGAGACCGATTCACCAAAACCCTTATCGCGTGGCTGCAAAGGAACGCGAAGTGATACAAGAGCAAGTCGACAAAATGCTAGAAGATGACGTCATTCAGCCCTAAAAAGCCCCTGGGCGTCACCTGTAGTCCTCGTTAGAAAAAAAAAGATGGCAGCCTGCGCTTCTGTGTAGATTACCGAAAACTCAATCAGGTGACAAAGAGAGATGTGTATCCACTTCCTCGTATAGATGACTCTCTCGACAGACTTCGACATGCTCGTTACTTTTCATCGATGGACCTAAGGAGTGGGTATTGGCAAATTGAGGTAGACCCAAGAGACCGCGAGAAGACTGCTTTTGTGACACCAGATGGCTTATATGAATTTAAAGTCTTGCCCTTTGGTTTATGTTCAGCGCCTGCTACCTTTCAAAGACTTATGGATACCGTACTTTCTGGGTTGAAGTGGAGAACCTGCTTGGTCTACCTTGATGATGTCGTAGTTTTCGCCGCAACGTTTGACCAGCACCTTAAAAGACTTGAGGCAGTTTTACAAGCCATACGGTCTGCGGGCTTGACGTTGAAGCCTGAAAAGTGCCACTTTTGCTATGAAGAGCTGCAATTTCTTGGCCACGTTGTCAGTCACGCAGGCGTTCGTCCTGATCCTGAAAAGATTGCAGCTGTTGCACAGTTCCCGGTGCCGACTGATAGGAAGGCTGTCAGACGATTCCTCGGACTATGTGCGTATTATAGGCGATTCATCGCAGACTTCGCACGCATCGCATCACCGTTGACCCGCCTCACGAGAGAAGACGTTGCTTTCCAATGGAGCAACGAAGAGGAAGCTGCTTTTAAGAACCTCCGCCAGCGACTACAGACGCCTCCAGTGCTTGCCCACTTTGATGAGAAAGCGCCAACGATGCTACACACTGATGCCAGCAATATTGGTTTGGGAGCTGTGCTTGTGCAGCTGCAAGAGGGCACAGAAAGAGTAATCGCCTATGCAAGCCGTACACTAACACGCGCCGAGACCAATTACTCCACGACTGAGAAGGAATGCCTCGCCGTGGTATGGGCGGTCACAAAATTTCGTCCGTATTTATACGGCCGCCCTTTCAAAGTCATCAGCGACCACCACTCACTGTGTTGGTTGACAAATCTTAAAGATCCTACCGGGAGATTAGCGCGTTGGAGTCTCAGGCTGCAGGAGTACGACATGACTGTCGTATACAAGTCAGGAAAGCGCCACATGGACGCCGACTGTCTATCCCGCTCACCCATTGAATCGGCAAATCTATCCGATGAGGAGGAAACAGCATTTCTCGGCGTGCTTGACTCAACCGCTATTGCACAGCAACAACGTGGCGACCCTGAGTTACATGCCCTAATTAATTACCTGGAGGGAAGATCTCAGAAGGCACCAACTGTTTTTGTAAGAGCGCTTTCATCATTTTGCTTACGGAGCGGAGTACTATACAAAAGAAACTTCTCTTCGACAGGATCTGCGTATTTGCTCGTCATCCCAGCAGCCCTTCGCTCCGAAGTACTCGAAGCATGCCACGACGAGGTGACTTCAGGCCACTTAGGTTACACAAGAACATTGGCCAGAGTACGGCAGCGCTACTTCTGGCCAAGACTGACCATAGCCGTAAAACAACATGTTCGTACTTGCCTCGACTGCCAGCGACGGAAGTCACCGCCGACTAAACCAGCTGGCCTCCTGCAGCCCGTGCAGGTCCCAAGAACACCATTCGACCAGATTGGCATGGATATTTTGGGCCCACTTCCTACTTCTACTGCTGGGAACCGCTGGGTTATTGTCGCGACTGATTACCTTACCCGTTATGCTGAAACAAAGGCTATCCAGAGAGGTACAGCAGCGGAGGTGGCACAATTTTTCATCGAGAACGTTGTCCTGCGGCATGGTGCACCAAGCGTCGTAATCACAGACAGAGGAACCGCATTTACGGCAGCTCTTTTGGAACAAGTCCTCATGCTGAGTGGAACAACCCATCGTAAGACCACCGCCTACCACCCGCAAACGAACGGCCTTACAGAGCGTCTGAACAAAACAATTGAAGACATGCTTTCTATGTACGTAGACGTCGAGCACAAAAATTGGGACGAAATCTTGCCATATATCACGTTTGCATACAACACTGCCAAGCAAGAAACAACCCAGATGACCCCGTTCAGCCTAATTCACGGAAGGGAAGTACGAACCATGTTAGATGCGATGCTAGCGCACGAATGCGACGACATCGAACCGGACGCCAAGATGTTTACAGAACGAGCGGAAGAGGCAAGACAACTAGCACGCCTGCGAATCCAGCAACAACAAGAGTACGACGCGAGCCGCTACAATTCTCGCCGCAGAACAGTCGTTTATCAGACCGGCGACAGAGTATGGGTTTGGACGCCCATACGGAAACGAGGACTCTCTGAAAAGCTCCTAAGAAGATACTTTGGGCCATATCTAGTACTGCGACGACTGAGTGATGTTACCTACGAGGTCGTCCCCGACAGTTCACATAGTACGAGGCTTCGCCAGCACCGTCCAGAGCTAGTCCACGTTGTGCGCATGAAACCTTATGAAAGGTAGTGACTGCGCAAGAAACTTCTTAAAGAACAGAAAAAAAAACTGCACTACTGGTTTAGCATCGGGGCGATGCTCATTAAGAGGGGGGGCAAATGACGCGTGTGTACTGGTGGACCAAAACGACAATAAGGGGATTTGGCGGACACCAGGTAGTGGAGCTCTGGCTGATTGAAGATAAAGAAGGCGATCTTGCTGTTTTGGCTGCTGACAGTCCCTGTGTCAACGTTTATCTGCCTTTGGTTCACGCTGTACCGTGACAATATATATATATATATATATATATATATATATATATATATATATATATATATATATATATATATATATATATAAGGAAAAGAAGTGTATAATAAAAGGCTCTTTTTCCGTGTTTTCACACAATAATGACATTTAACAAACAATATTGCCAAGAAAAGTGGGTGAGAAGATAACTTGCCGTTGGCAGGAACCAAACCTGCGATCTTCGAATAACGCGGGATTTGTTATTCGAAGGTCGCAGGTTCGGTTCCTGCCCACGGCAAGTTATCTTTTCACCCACTGTTGTTTCTTCACAATTACATTAAAATTCAGCCCGATAAGTTCCCCTATACTTTTATAATGTCCGTTAAATTTCAATATATATATATATATATATATATATATATATATATATATATATATATATATATATATATATATATATATATATATATATATATGTGACGCTACGATGAATGGGTGACGTGGCCTGGCTCATACGCCATGTTTATTCTATTCTCACTTCTTCCTTGTCTCCCTCTACCAACCATCGGTTCATACGTCACACGATTCCCCCTCCCCCGAAAGAAGGCATGAAATATGAACAAGAAAAATTAAACAAGGAGAGGTTGAAAAGTCACGAATGTCAAAAGTCACAATTGGTTCTATGCTCCAGGGGAGTTCCGTAAACTTTCAAAGACTTCAGTGGAGAGTGCAGCAGTCCGGTTAATGCAAGAGTTCTGGTGGGCGAGGCTGACTGTTGCGTTCTGGATGGCATAACCACACCCTAGAGATCTGCACTGGTGGTGACATGGGTTGAGTTCTTGCGAGGAACGGACAAGAGTGGTAGTGCCTGTAGCATTTGAAGTTCGGATGTTGTTTGTCGAATTGTGTGTCGTGGCGGGAACAGACAGTGTGCTTCCAGTTGGCGTGTGCGACGGTCGCAGCTGATGACATCAGAATGATGTCTTGGTCTCTGCGTTGTACAGATGGTGCGTTCTCGTCTCTTTCGTCGTTTTCTGTGGTTTCGCAGGCGCAGTCTTGATCTGTTGCGCCAAATGCGTTTGTGGCGCCGATCCAATATGCGAAGATGCCTCACGTCTTGAATTTGCTTTAAGAGGCTTGCTTTGCGTCGTCGTCCTTGTCGGTGTATCCGTTGGAGTGTCTGCGATTCTTGGACTTGCTTTTGCTCGCGTTGGTGGTGCTGCTGTGGAACGTATTGCGGCGGGATCCCTTCTTGAACATCGCGCTGGTTTCCTTGACAACTTGAAGTGGTGCCCAGTCGGCAGCTGGTAGTCTGTGGGCTGTTGTCATGCAGTTCGGGCAATGAAGATAATGCTTCAGAGTTGGTAGAAAGTTCCTCAGAAGCTTCTTCTACCCTGTTCACTACGAGAGGCTCTTGCACATTGCAGTGTGCGACGTTCGATGCGTCTGAGCCTTCGGTGTTGCGTCGACTGTCGAGTGTGTATGCACCGGACGGCAATGCATGAACCCGTGCGGAGGGAGCATGGCTTGACAGGGTAATTTCTCGGTGTGTCAGCTCGTCTATCGTGAACACGGCGTCCTTATGAGGCAAACGGTGAGCGTCAGGAGCACTTAAAGAACCGCGTGATTGAAACCAGGGTGGTGGACAACGTATTTGAGACGAAAAAGGAAGTGGATTAGGTGGGTAAGCAACGTCTCGTGTCATTCGCTGGAGCGACGACTTTGAAAACACAGGCTTTCGTGAAGAGAAACGTGGTGGAAGGCTATGTTTCTTCAGAAATGAGCGCGGATTGTGATGGCCGAGTGTTGTTGTGTGCAGATGGTCGGTAATAAGGAAGCCCTCGTCATAGTCGTTAAAACGGGTAATCATCTCTTCTCTGATCTTTTGCCATGATTCGTCGTTTTCGAATATGTGTGTCAGGTAAAACTTGAATGCCTCACCAGAGATGTAGTCAGTGAAGTTGGCGACCATCTCCCGTTCCGACCATGATGCAGTGGTAGCGTGGAGCTCGAACAGGTCGAACCAGTCCTGTACAGGTCCATCGTCCGCTGCTCCGGTGTACTTGGGGATGGGAAGGTCAGTCGATGGTTCTGTCATGAGACCGGTAACTGCATGCGCCTGAGATCACCTATTCTGTGGTCGATATTCAGTTGAGGCGTATTGCCGGTAGCTTCGTGAATGATTTGAGGCTGATGAGTGGCAGCCAGGTCTTCATCATGTCGACTGGTGTGACGCTATGATGAATGGGTGACGTGGCCTGGCTCATACGCCATGTTTATTCTATTCTCACTTCTTCCTTGTCTCCCTCTACCAACCATCGGTTCATACGTCACACACATATATATATATATATATATATATATATATATATATATATATATATATATATATATATATATATATATATATATATATATATATATATATATAAAGAGAGAGAGAGAGAGAAAGAGAGAGCGCATAGATCTTCACCGCGTGCTTCAATTCATCGATAGCAAATCATCCCACTCTCTCCTTTATCGACCACCAGCCCTCCAGCTAGTTTTCTGCCAGGGAGAAGTAAGCTCCCGATCGATATCTGCTTCGGGCATATCCCACTAACGGAAGCCCGTCGTAAAGTGAGCAAGAATTTCAAAAAATAAAAGAAAAACTTGAGCCATAATTCTGAATCACTAGGCACCATACGTCAATATTAGCGCAACAGCAATGCTGTTAGTAAAGTTGGAATCTTGAGTATATTATTATTTGTGTATGCTGTGTTCCTTGAACAAATCAAATACTGACCAATACTGGTTCTCACAACACGACTTGCGCGCTGCCTTTCGTTGAGGTGTTTTCTCCTGCTGCAAGTGCTTTCAAGAATGACAATTCCCGCCCGCCGCGGTGGTCTAGTGGCTAAGGTACTCGGCTGCTGACCCACCGGTCGCGGGCTCCAATCCCGGTTGCGAAGGCTGCATTTCCGATGGAGGCGAAAATGTTGTAGGCCCGTGTGCTCAGATTTGGGTGCACGTTAAAGAACCCGAGGTGGTCGAAATTTCCGGAGCCCTCCACTACGGCGTCGCTCACAATCATATCGTGGTTTTGGGTCGTTACACCCCACACATCAATCAATCAAGAAAAACAATTCCCCTCACATTCTGGTTACCTACGTGCTCCTGCAGATACCAATGTGGAATTATGTTTTTCATATGGCAATAAATTCACCTATATACACTAGGCTTATACGAAATCGATAGTTGCATTCCCAATAAGCGCTTCGTGCAGAGCATCGTGAGTGAAACGAAAATTTTTCTCTCTTTCAGCGCCGAAAACAGCTAGCTCTTGCCACCTGGATGCATCAGCGCACTTTTGCCTTGATATCCGAACGGAAATGGCAGTGTTCTCTTAGCCACGTTTTTAGAGCGGCGTGAGCCCAGGCGTGGTTAGGCATGCGACCTGCAACGCATGAACGGAACATGCACCCGCATGGCCTATTTTCTGAAACCTCATGGTTATTGAAAAACGGTTCGTGAGTGTGCGCAGCTTATAAAACAGTTTGACATTTTGACTCAGTGCAACTTATTCACATTTGCAAGACCAAGTAGCCGAAGAGTGACCCCTGCCAATTACGCCAACAAGTGCGTAGTGCTAAGGGAGAGGATGATTGCGTATTCTAGTGGTGACGTGTGGGAAAAGCTTCCTCGTTTTTATGGATTGCAGCGAGTATTTAGTTTTAACGAGAGTAAGAAAGAGGCAACAAGAACAGCGTTGGACATCTGCACTATGCCCTGCTGCCCATATCCTCCAATATCAATGAAGATGATGATCGAAATAACTCTCAGCGACTAAAGCTTCCTAATATAAGAAGCGCGTTTCACCGGCTAAACTAAGCTAGTACTAGTCCACGAGTGTTGAAGATTGGGCGAGTTGGTTCGTCGTACTTGAACTGGTATAGCGCATTACGTGGAAGAAGAAACGGCCGAGCAGACCGACACAAGAGGACAGAGCGCTAACTTCCAACTGAGCTTTATTGTCAAATTGCATCAAATAAGTAGACCGGCGACAGCATACAAAACCACCCTAACGCAACGACAAGATAACACACAACATCACACCGTCACATATCACACATTCATAGGCGGTTACCCTGATTAAGGAAGGCCACTTCATGTTCAGATAAGGAAGGCCACTTCATGTTCAGGTATTAGCGCCCCTTCTTTGGGTTTATCTGAACATGAAGTGGCCTTCCTTAATCAGGGTAACCGCCTATGAATGTGTGATATGTGACGGTGTGATGTTGTGTGTTATCTTGTCGTTGCGTTAGGGTGGTTTTGTATTTTGTATGCTTGCGCCGGTCTACTTATTTGATGCAATTTGACAATAAAGCTCAGTTGGAAGTTAGCGCTCTGTCCTCTTGTGTCGGTCTGCTCGGCCGTTTCTTCTTCCACGTAATGCGCTATATCAGTTCAAGTACTAGTACTAGTGCTTTTGGTTGGAATGTGATGAGCAATATGCAAGGGCCGTCATGCTGTATTACATGTACAGTGCCGTTCTTTATAAAAGGGAACACGCGAACGCGTGGCCTGCGCTCTGCGGCAGCTGCCTCCAGCACCATCAAGTGAAGAAAGCACGTTCGCTTTTTGCGTCATCTATTGCCACAAAATTCACTGCCGGTAGACAAGCGCCGCTAGATTACGTTCCGTCACCGCTCGCACAGCCGGCTACATCGCGTGAACACTGCAGCTTGCGCCGTGGTCGCGCACAACGTTTGATATGTTGGTAGCACGCTACGCATGGCAGGCATCACCCTTTGTGCGCGCGGCGAAGGAGTGCAATCTAGAGACGCTTTCTTAAAGGCCATGACTCGTTATTATTGTTTTGGCAACAGATGTCGCTGGAAGCGAACGTTTTTTCTATTGCTGTCAGTGGATGGTGCTGGAGGCAGCCGTTGTAGAGCGCAGGGAACGCGTTCGCATGTCCCTTTTCATAAAGGAGGATAGAGTGCACAACGCCATGCCTGGAACACAATGCCCACGACGCGATTCATACAATTGATTCTCTGGTGTGATAGCACCACCAATGATAACGCTATAGGAAGCGTGGTAAGTTATAACGCATATATATATATATATATATATATATATATATATATATATATATATATATATATATATATATGACATATGAAGCGATGATTGGTAGAAGCCGAGAAGGAAGAAGTGCAGAACGGAATAAACATGGTGTATGAGCCACGCCACGTCTCCCGCATCTCGCGTCACTCGAGTCGACAGGATGAAGACCTGGCCACCGCTCGTCAGCCACACATCATTCACGAAGCCACCCGCAACACGCCTCAACTGAATATCTACCACAGAGGAGGTGATCTCACGCGCAAGCAGTTACCGGAATCATGGCACAACCATCGACCGACCTTCCCATTCCCAAGTACACCGGAGCAGCGGACGATGGATCTGTACAGGACTGGTTCGACCTGTTCGAGCTCCACGCTACCACTGCATCTTGGTCGAAGCAGGAGAAGGTTACGAACTTCAGCGACTTTGTCACCGGTGAGACATTTAAGTTTTACGTCACCCACATAATCGACAACGACGAGTCTTGGCCAAAGATAAAAGAAGGAATGATCATCTGGTTTCAAGACTATAATGAAGATTCGATTAGCCCACACACTCTCAGTGCATTCAAACTCAGTCATCGCAGTCATAAGCAGCCTTCACGCACTCGAGTACAGAGCATGAATGTACAATTCCCGTCAGGTGAAGTTAGCCACATGCTCATAGAAAGACCACGTGGTCGTGTTTCCAACCTTCCAGCTGGTTCCTCATCCGCGGATATATCACCAATGCTCAACTCACTGCTGCATAAAAGAATTGAATCTGCTATTGATGACCGAGATGCATTTAATATTTCATGCCGCATGCGTACTTTGCAAACTGACTTGGCATTCAGCTCAGCAGTGCCACAAAGACAGAAGCATTCACAATCAGCATCTTGTGAAGGAAAGTCTTCTGCAGAAGCGTCTAGTGTTAATCAATTACAAGATCGAAGTGAAGTGAGTCTAGTATGCAACCTCACAGCCAACAATGAAAACAAAAGCACAGGTGCGACTTCTGATGACACAAGTAATCTTCAGGCAACCACCAACAATGAACGATTTATGAATACAGAAGATTCAAGTGCACGAAACCCCGCACATTGTTTTGTGCCATAAACATCAGCATTGGTTCACGTCGTAGAAGCCTGCGAAGGACTTGCTAAGAATCCTGACACAACGCGATCAATGTCACACCACAAGCAAGTCGACGAAACCAAGAAACTACAACGTCAACGTATACTTCAACATTGTCAACGACGAAAGGAAACCTCATCGAAACCACTTTTAAGGCTCAAAGAACATTGCAAAAAGGCCCATCGTCGTGGATACATTCTCAACCAAAGATCAAGAATGTGCCTTCCATCAAACCATCTGTGACATCGCCATAGAAAAATCTCCAAAAGCCACAAAAGCACCCCTTGTACTCGGCAGAAACACCGGCAGTACCCAATCAACCTCGATCAACGCGCACGCAAGCTGCCTGCACGACCTGTGCCACGACGAAGAATTCCATGCCTACGATATCCGAACTGTCCATTCTGCAAGGCGTTCGAACCTCGTTTGTTCTTAACAAGAATGCCAGCTGCGATTTCCGCTATCTCCACGTCCAAAGCATTCTTGTGTTATCCAGGACGCAACCATCAGCCTCGCCCACCACAACTCCTGCGTTGACCGGACTGCTGCACTCTTTCCTGAAGTTTTGCGAGGTTATGGAACACCACGGGGCCATGAAACTAATTGTGCATTTTGACATTTGTGACTTCTCAACCTCTCCTTGTGTACTTTTCCTTGTTCGTAATCCATGCCTTCTTTCGGGGGAGGGGGAATCGTGTGACGTATGAAGCGATGAATGGTAGAAGCCGAGAAGGAAGAAGTGCAGAACGGAATAAACATGGGGTATGAGCCACGCCACGTCTCCCGCATCTAGCGTCATATATAAATATATATATATATATATTTATGAATATATATATATATATATATATATATATATATATATATATATATATATATATATATTGATACGTGTATGGAACTTTCGCCCAGACACAGCTGAATTGGCACCCAAATGAAGAAGACGACAACATGGTTGTTGTGGGTTGACTCTCGAGTTTCTCCCGTTGGCCTGCAAGACTGTGCGCTCTCTAAGCTGTTAGCAAGACCAGCTCTCGGTGAATAAATCTTCCCCGTAACATCTTTTGGTGGAACGTGTGGGGTCTTCACACAACGCGGCTCTGGAACTCCACAGTGGACGCCAGCTTTGTTCAGCCACGATGCCTGAAACCGGCACTCAGGCCTCACCATCCGCGCTGGCTCCATCACCTGCGATTCCCCCGCATCTTCTTGACCCTGGCACGTTTTCCGGGACGGACAGCACGGACGTCGAAGAATGGCTCACATTATTCGAGTGCGTCATCAAGCACTACAGGTGGGACAAACGCTTATGCTGGCAAATATTCTATTCTACCTACGGGGTATGGCACGCGCCTGGTATGAGACGCATGAAGAAGAACTAACCAGCTGGGACACATGCAAGCAAAAGCTTCGCGATTTGTTCGGTCGGTCAGTTGCTCGTCAGATGGCAGCCAGGCAGGAACTCGCGTCGCGTGTTCAATCATTGACGGAGTCGTACTTCACGTACATTCCAGACGTACTGGCACTGTGTCGGAAGACTGACAAAAACATGTCAGAGGCGGACAAGATCAGCAACGTGTTGAAAGGCATTGCTGACGACGCTTCCAACATACTAATGTGCAAGAACTGCACCACTGTCGGTTTCATCATATCTGAATGCCGACGATTTGAACAAGCTAAAAGCAGGCGAATAACCCACCACATCACAAGACTACCAAAACACTGCTGCGACTTCGTCTTGCGAGGATTCTGCAGCGCCCCGTTCACTTGCGCCTCCTGCCATTATCGCAAGGATTGTTCGCCAGGAGCTGGAAGCCGTGCCACCCGCTTCCTATCAGCCCCTTGATCAAGACAACTGGGCAACAGTCTCGCTTATTCAAGCCATCATACGTCAGGAGTTTGCTAACCTGGGCGTCCAGGTTCCCCAGCCCGCCAGACTTATGCCGCAGCCCATGAGCACTCCCGTCCACAACGCTGACCACCACTCTGCTCCACTTGTCGCTGCGCCAGCTGCGACTCCTCGGTTTCCACCACGCTACCGAAATACATCTGGGTGGCGCACGCACGATGATCGACCCATCTGCTTTTCTTGCTCTCGAGTTGGGCACATCTCCCGCCATTGCCGCAACAGGTGGTATTTCCGGCCGAGCTTTCCTAAGGTCGACCGACGTCAGGACCGTGAACACTATTCGCAACCCGGTTTACCTGATAACCATATTCAGGACCCTTCAGCTCGCTGTTCATCTCCACGTTCCGAACTGTACTACGCTGACGTCGTCGCCCAAAGAAACTGGTCTAGCCGCTCGCCATCACCTCAGGGTCGGCCGTCACGCTCCCCTCAACGCCGCCGCTCTCCGTCACCGGTTTATTTTGGCTATTCCCCGGGAAACTGACGAGTGCAGCTCTGAAGGTGGCGCTGCGTTGACGACTTGGAACCAAAACCCTCAACCGGCTTCAAATTCTAGACGCAATTTACTTCGGGTGTTCGTTGATGGCCAAGCCGTTACTGCTCCAATTGACACTGGTGCCCAAGTATCTGTTACGAGTTCTACACTTCGATCTCACCTGAAAAAGGTTCTCACACCGGCTATGTTCTCTACTGTTCGAGTTGCCAATGGAAGTCAAACATGGGTGCTTGGTATGTGCACTGCCCGCGTTACTGTTGCTGGCCACCACACTTCCGTTCTCTTCGCAGTACTCGATGCTTGCCCACACGACATCATCTTTGGAATTGACTTCTTAACCGCCCACTCTGCCCTCATCGATTGTTCTACCGGTATCTTACGGCTCGAATTGCCTTTGTGCACCGATTTCACTCCTCCAAGTCGCACTCGGCTACGATCCGTGGAGTCTCTACGGCTACCACCCCAGGCTGCTATGCACATTCCTCTGTCGCCCTTCCCGTCCGTTCCTGATGGAGACTATCTGGTGGCTTCCCTGATTGATTTTTCCCTTACGCACCACATCGCACTACCACATACTCTAGTGGTTGTTGCTAACAACACGGTGCTAGTTCCACTTCTGAACTTCTCTACGTCCACCCAAGTTCTTCCCCAAGGCATCACTTTAGCCGATCTTTCCACCCTTGATGAATGTTCGATTTGTTCATTTACCCCTGACACTAAGACCATGGCGAAACCTGTCATCACGTCGCAATATAAGGCGTTACTCGACAAAATGATATCCAGCGACCTCCTACCTTCCCAAGTTGCAGCGCTCCGGGGTGTTCTATTTTCTTACCTGGATATCTTTGACGTCGACGGCCGCACAAGTGGCGTAACCCACCGCATCGACACCGGCGACGCCAGTCCACTCCACAAACGCCCTTATTGCGTGTCACATGCTCAGCGTCAAGTTATACAGACGGAGTTTGAGGAAATGCTGAGTAAGGACATCATTGAGCGTTCATCGAATCCTTGGGCATCCCCTGTGGTCTTAGTTAAAAAGGAGGACAACACCTGGGGCTTTTGCGTCGACTATCGCCACCTGAATCGGATCACCAAGGAGTACGTTTATCCTTTACACCGAATCGATGATGCGCTCGACTGCCTCCACGGAACCAACTATTTCTAATTCCTCGACCTTCGATGCGGATACTGGCAAACTTTGGCCGACGACCGCGACCGCGAGAAGACAGCTTTCATCACACCCGACGGCCTTCACCAATTCAAGGTCATGCCTTTTGGGTTGTGCAATGCCCCGGCTACTTTTGAGCGTATGATGGACTCTCTTCTTCGCGGTTTCAAATGGTCGACCTGCCTTTGCTATCTGAATGATGTAATCCTTTTCTCGCCCTCCTTCGAAAGTCACCTGTCTCGTCTCTCAGCAATTTTCGACGTTTTTTGTTGCGCTGGTCTCCAATTGAATTCGTTTAAATGCTTATTTGGACGCCGGCAGATCAAACTACTCGGCCACCTTGTTGACGCCACTGGTGTTCAACCCGTCCCTGAAAAAGTCCGTGCAGTCCGAGAATTCCCAGTTCCGCGTTCCACACAAGAAGTTCGCAGTTTTATTGGGCTCTGCTCATTCTTCCACCTCTTTGTCTTTAACTTCGTGGATATTGCTAGGCCCCTCACAGACCTCCTCAAAAAGAAGGTGGCCTTTTCTTGGAGAAGGGACTAAGAACATTCCTTCGCGTCGCTAATTACCGCCCTCAAATCACCACATGTGTTGGCTCATTTTGATCCAGTGGCTCGAATAAAGCTTCGCACCGATGCAAGCGGCCATGGCATTGGTGCTGTACTCGCTTAGATACAGAATGGCACCAACCGTGTGATAGCCTACGCTAGCCGCCTTTTGTCGCAAGCGGAACAAAATTATTCCATCACTGAGCGGGAATGCTTAGCCCTTGTTTGGGCTATTGCGAAATTCCGTCCGTACTTATACGGACGTCCGTTCGCAGTCATCACGGACCATCATGCGCTTTGCTGGCTGTTGACGCTTAAGGACCCTACAGGAAGACTCGGCCGATGGGCACTTCGATTACAGGAGTACACGTTCTCGGTTGTTTACAAATCTGGAAAGCTGTACAGTGATGCTTACTGCTTATCCCGGCACCCTGTTGATCCACCTAGCTTCACTGATTTTGAATCTGATGCTTGCGTTTTAGCCGTCACTGACTTTCTGAACGTGGCCGACGAACAGCGCCGAGATCCATCGCTGCTCACCATCACTGACCTCCTTCAATCGCGTTATGCTGACCATTCACTTAGCATATACCTACTTCAAGACAATGTTTTGTACCGCCGCAACTTACACCCCGACGGCGCGCAACTTTTACTCGTCGTAGCGCATCACCTGCGAAAGGATGTTCTGCGACAATTCCATGACACTCCAACTTCTAGACATCTAGGAGTCTCCAGAACTTACGACCACATTCGGCGACGAGTATTCTGAAAGGGCCTCTACCGCTCTGTTCGCCGTTACGTCGCATCATGCGACCTCTGCCAGCGCCGAAAGAAGCCTACGGCTCCCCCTGCCGGTCTTCTTCAACCTATTGAAGTTCCAGCCGAGCCATTTTATCGAGTGGGGTTGGACTTGCTAGGTCCCTTTCCTACTTCTACAACTGGAAATAAATGAATTGCAGTGGCCACAGACTATGCCACTCGGTATGCAATCACTCGAGCGCTAGCTACCAGCTGCGCAACCGACGTTGCTGACTTCCTGCTGTACGACATTATTCTCCAGCATGGCGCCCCGTCTCACCTGCTCACAGACCGTGGTTGCTACTTTCTATCTCGTGTGGTTGATGATCTACTCCGATCTGGTGCTACCCGTCACAAATTCACCACATCTTACCACCCTCAGACTAACGGCCTTACGGAGCGCCTAAACCGCACATTGACAGACATGCTTGCCATCTACGTATCTACCGCCCACACTGATCGAGACATAGCTCTTCCGTTTGTAACCTTCGCCTATAGCTCGTCGCGTCATGAAACAGCGAGCTACTCCCCTTTTTATCTACTCTTCGGACGTCATTCCTTACTGCCTTTCGACACACTTTTTTCATCCGACCACCCATCCTCCACTTCGTACGCTCAGGTTGCGATCACCCGGGCCCTCACGGCACGCGCGGTAGCGCGCGCTCGGTTATCGTCGTCGCAGACAGCACAGAAGTCCCTTTATGACCGTCGACATAGAGATGCCGTTTTTTCTGCGGGATCTCTTGTTCTCCTGTGGCTCCCATCTTGACGTGTTGGCCTCTGCGAGAAACTACTATCGCGATACGCTGGGCCCTACCGAGTCATTCGTCAGGTCACACCTGTGATCTACGAGATTGCCGCTACCACAATCTCATCAGCTGCTGCACCCCGAACGGAAGTAGTTCACGTTTCTCGTCTCAAGCCCTACAACGCCGACTCGCTCATTTAACAGGCACCGAGACAGTGCCTTACGGGCCGGGGTGATGATACGTGTATGGAACTGTCGCCCCGACACAGCTGAATTGGCACCCAAATGAAGAAGACGACAACGTGGTTGTTGTGGGTTGCACTCTCGAGCTTCTACCGTTGGCCTGCTTGCCTGTGCGCTCTCTAAGTCGTTAGCAAGACCAGCTCTCGGTGAATCAATCTCCCCCGTAACAATATTCTTGTTACAAGACACAGGAGCGACTTTTGTGCCTGCAGACAAATTGTGCAGAAGTAGAGAACAGCAGTAATCAAATAAAATTGCGAGTGGAATTGCGCTGGTTCCGTGCACCGCAGCATTATTATAAAGCCGGAATGCGAGAACGTGCATACGCTTACGCTTAGCTATGTGTCTACGTAAAACAAGGCAGACTCGTCGGGAGGTGTTTCAGTGCTAATCCTTTTAACAAAACACGGTGCAAATATTTCCTCCAGCGTTGTTTGAGTGAGCAAACAAAGCAAGGGACGTGTATACCAGTCTTAACGTTGAGAGACGTTATCACACGCAAAAAGGACGAAGAGAGAGAGAGACAGACTCTCGTTTCGTCTCCACAAAAGCTTGCATTTGATAGATAATAAAGACAATTTTCTGGTCCGGCAGACGTCAGGTAAAGTTTCCGCAAAGGAGCGTCGGATGCTTGGAGAGCATAAAAAAGTGGAGTACGTATTTCATGGGAGCGACAGCCACACAGAAAGCGAGATGAAGTGCGACTGTCTTTAGATGTGAGAAAATCAATGCTAATTAGGAGAGTTGTGAGTGAATGAGCCAAGTCTTGCTAAATAACAATAATGAAAACATTTTGAGCATTCATCCAGTGAAAATGACACTAGTGACAGTGCATTCATAATAGTTGATTAGCGTTGTCACCAGCTGATATATATTTTTATTTTTTATTTATATTTGGCAAACGAGAAGGTAGCGTAGATTAGAGCCGGCTATCGTAACATTGTCAGTAACGTACAAAATAAACAGTGCATGGTTATACAGCCACACGTGGCGGTTTCTATCTTCTATTAACCTTAGGGAAACGCATTATAACTATTTTTTTTCTACTTTTGACCAAGCTTCACCACATGTTCTTGCATGTGGCGGCATTCGAAGCAGTGAAGATATATCAGCAGTAGAATGGAAGCACTGCTGCAATGGACGAGTGGTTACAGCACTCAGCTACAATCTAGGAGGTTCTGGGTTCGATTCACAGTGTCACCTAGCACTTTTTTCTTTTAAGAGGTTGGCCAGCCTGAGATTATGCGTGGCAGCGGGTACTAACTTTTTGAAAAAGTGGCTTTCACGCTCTCTTCGTTCACTCCCATTTTTACCCAGAAGCACTGTGCCGTGCTCCCTCATAAATCACATAATTCAGGGATCATAATTTTTCCCTCCATCCTCTCTTATGGCAAAAGTGCCCAGTGCTGAAATACCAATATCATACTTGGTATATTACTTTTCACGTGTTTGGATATTCGACTAGCGATCAGTCGTCACGGTGTTTCGAAGAAAATCTACACCTGCAGCGAGCTAATTGCTTGCGGCCAAGTTGAGTGCTTTTTTCGGACATGTTTTTGTGCTAATTTGGTGGCATCATTACATGCAGCAAGAGCAAAGAGCACGGAATGTTTGAGAAGACACAAACAGAGTGATTAGTTTGTGTCTTCTTTCCTGCTATCTGTAATGCTGCGTGCATCAGTGTAATGTCGCTGTCAATGGTTAAAATGAACTATAGCAGCTAATCGAGTTCTGCTGTGAGGGTCCCCTATTGTCCAGAACAAAAGAGAACAATGGCAATTTGATTTGTGTCGTAGAGAGATACTCTCCTTTTGGTTACTACAATAAAGTTTTAAACCGAAGTTTATTTTTTATTACCAACAGGTCCAGTACAGAAGAACGGTGCATGGACGAAATTCCTGTATTCAGCTTGACTAAGTTTGTGACCTTAAAAGTAATTGCCAACCGGCGATACAATATGCATAAATATCACACACATATGCAACCACGTGTGATAGTTCGCTTATTCCGATTAAAATTGGTATGTTGAAATCGACATATTCGACGAAAGAAATGTGTACAAGATATGCCATGTAGAGTAGCTATGCTCTAAACTAATCTTCGCCGGTTGGTTCCATTTTATACCGTTTCTTCCTCATGACTGGAAGTTGGCAAATGCAACAACTTCTTCGAATGCACATAATTTGTGTAAGTTTACATTTATTTTTATGCAGTATAAACAATTTGAGTGTATAATGGCTCAGAAGAAAAAGAATTAGAAACAAATTCAGCTAAATCAGTACCAAACTTACTCATCAATGATAAACGAATTATCATTTAAAAGATACATACATACATACATACATATATTGTGGGGTAAATAATAAGATGAATGGCTATAAAACAACAATTCTAATACGTTGCAGTTCAATTCTAATACACTACAGACAAGCAGTTTTTATAAGAAACACAATAAAGCCCTTGAAAATGTCATGCTAAAGAAAAGGCCTGTGCATCAATATTTCGTACATGTCTGCAATATTACTCTGTTTATTTACATAGCTTGGCTCATTCGCAACACACTAACAAAGCATGTTAAAACCCTTGTGCTGAAAAGTGGCACAGCGCAAAGAAATTCTAGACAATACATGAATAACGCAATTCGAAGCTATTACGCTCCTTGGTGCAAACAGTGTTTATATTGACAGCAATAGACCCTATTTTGTTCCCTGAAAACACTCCTCTAAAAAAATTCAAAGTATGCACATCAACACATTTACCATACAGCTGTCTGTTAGTCTGCTTGAAAAACATTCATTTCAATGATAGGCAAAGACTGTACACTTACTATATAAGGTGATGCTCCAGTGCACTGCATGTAGGTCTTGCTATTATGTTCTTGGTGGAGCTCAAGAAACTTGTTGATCAACTCGACAGAACTGTCAGGCGAAGCAGCAGTTGCAGGCTTCGCGTCGTTTCTTACTGGAGTCAGCATGAAATTTTCATAATCCTGAAGTTTCTTGTTGATCCTCACCGTTCTTTTAGCAAGTAATTAGTCTAGAGTGAGCTTCATTTTAGTACTTATATAGGAAACAAATGCGTCAGTGCTCACTGCTTCCGGAAGTGCTAGTTCCTCTTCATCTTGAGGCGTTGCGGTCAAGACCCGGATGCCACCTCGTTGATTTGCTCTAATGATGAAGTCCACTCACATCTTGAATGTCCACACAGAAAGTATACGCGGCTGCGCCATTTTGTAATAATACTTAGTACTGGGCTGGGGTGTCAGTCAGCCATCTCCTTTATTTCTAACCTCTTCTTCCTCCTCTTCTGCCTCCAACCCTGCCTAACGTCCACGTACAATATATATATATATATATATATATATAAAAATATATATATATATATATATATATATATATATATATATATATATATATATATCGTGCATATAAGATTGGAGGAATTTGTAGACACTGCACAAGTAGACATCTATCGCTGATGGCTATGATCATCGCTGTTCTTATAGTACGAGGGTTGCTTTCAATGCTGGGCCCAGATTCGCCCAATAAAACTTTCAGTTTTTTGTTGATTCATTAGCTGTTGCATCTCGCGCCGTAACAAACATTGTCATTATGCTATCTATTCCGTTTATGTGTATTTGTTTGTTTTTTTAGTGTTCAATTTTCAAACAAATTAGAGTGATGGGACTGAAATTATCCCCAAAAAACATGGAAATAGAAGGAGTAAAAGCTCACAGCTTTGCCACAAAGGCGAAGCAGTGAAGGTAATAGCAACAAATTAGAAGGTTCCACGCAGAATGGCCAGCTGATCAAAACGTTCCCCGCGTTCATTCCCCACACGAAGCGTACTCACAGGTATGTTTCGTATGAATATGAATAAGCGTCCGAGTTGTTACCTTGTTGTGTCTGAAATGCGCACCCTTTTCACAAACGGATGCGCAACGATTGAAGTGACCTTTGTGCGCCCCGTAACTACAACACAATTGTTCCAATGCAAGTTTAACGCCAGCCAAGACGTATGATGCTCGAGAGGTCGTCCACTCCCCTCCTCTCTGTGGGCCAAAGTACGCGTGGGAGATGAGAGCTGCTGCACGCTCAATGCGCCATCTTGCTGATAATGTTCAAAACAAAATAGTCCCCCCCCTCCCCGAGACTCCCGCCAACAGTGGTAGGTGGCAGGTATAAATAGCTTGCGGTTTGAACGTTGAAGGAGGTACCGCTTGGTGGCTCAGTGGTTGATTCACGACGCGGAAGTCCCACGTTCGATTCCGCGCGCCGGAGACATCCTAGATTTTTAGGGGCGAAGCTCCTTAGGGCGTGGGCTGTGCGTCCCCTGTAGCCTGTATGTAGCCACCTCTAGTTTAGTTCTTGCAGTGTTCACTAGATGGCGGTACCGTCCCCTGTATGTAGCCACCTCTCGTTTAGTTCTTGTGGTGTTTACTAGATGGTGGTACTTGTAGCTGATGATGAAAAGATGCAAGATGTTATAAACTAGAAAGCGGTACTTGTAGTTGATGAAAGACGCGAGATCTTATAAAATAGGATTGATGTCACATATGGCGCATGTCATTGGTTGAAGGCAATCGTTCGATTTAGTGCGGCGACGTACGCTAGGGGGAGCGTTGTAATAAAATCCATTCGCTGTTGGCGCGCGCTCGGAGTCCCCGGATGGATAAGGCTGACGAAAGAATGCAAGATGTTGTAAACCAGACGGCAGTATTTGTAGTTGATGATGAAAGATGCGAGATGCTATAAAATATGAATGGTGTAACATATGGCGCGCGTCATTGGTCGATGGCAATAGTTCGATTTAGGGCGGCCACGTACGCTAGGGGCAGCGTTGTAATAAAATTGAGTGGGTAAAACGTACGGAGGATTCATAGTTTACCAGGTTTACCTCCGGAGCTTCGCCCACTCATCATCATTCACTTCGTGGATATGGAGTCATTTTTTTTTCTTTCTTGCGTTTTCATATATATACATGTGTATACAAATACGCCGCATGATATGGACGCTGACGCCTACGGCGAAATCCAGCTGAGAGTGTCCATACAATTGCTATTGCAATAAAAGTAGAGCAGTTACGACTGAACCTATAACGTTTGGCACGAGAGCTGAAAACAGATTTCCCACATTTCGCTCCACCCCGCTTAATTAGGAACAAAATACATGTTTTTTGGCAGCCGAGTAAACGCCTATGATAAGCACAGCCTTTTCTCTAAGTCGCAAGGTGCAGGAATCTGACACACCTTAGGGACCTCGGCAACGTTTCCTTGTCGCCGCAACTGCAGAGAAGTGAACGCTCAGCTTCGTTACGATACACAGTAAGCAAAAGCTAGCCGAAAGTTGTTTTTGTGCGCCTGTGCAAACTCCCTTGCACTTCAAATATACTTCTTACGTAATAGTAGAAGGTGGCTTATGACATAGCATCACCACCACATCTGAACGACGTATTAAAAACATGCGAAAACTCAGTGTTAATACTTGGTGATTTTATCACCCATGACAAAGCTTCCTACTTCGGTAGCTTTTGCCCCTCCCTCCCCAATTGATGCTTCCAGTTACAGCACAGTGCCTCACTGTTTCTCAATTTTTGAGGCACAACTTATTTAGTGACGGTATGCAAACTCGACAAATCTCTTTTTTTTTATTTTCAGACTGCTACGATATCGTCGCGTCTCATGGTTCATCCCACGCCTACGTACTTCCACTGCAAATGGGGGCTGATGAATCACAGCGAGCGAAAAAACCATTTTGCGAACAAATCTGTAAGCGAAAGAGCGTCAACCAAAAGAAAATAAAGAAGAAATAGTAAGATGAAAAACTCGCCGAAAAGTTGTCTTGCAGTTTCCGGAAACCATTGGAACTTCTTGTGTAGTGGCCTTGGAGACAGACAACAGTATTAAGCCTGCGTTGTATGTGTCTCGTTTCTATGATAGGAAATTCAACTTTATGTCACGTGTTTTCACTTAAATATTCATTTTTCCCGTCAGCAGTGAAAGAGTGGAACAAATTGCCCCGTGAATGCGTTAATCTTTCCTCTGCAGATTCATTTGTTCGGAATGTAGAAAGCCTGTTTTATGAAGACTAAAAGCAACTTTTGTTTTTTTTTATGTTTGTGAGCGCTTCTGAACACACTGATCACTGTACCCCCTGCTGATACCTCGATGTTTTGTGACCTGTCCATGATTTTGTACAATTGCTTTCATCGTTCAAGTTTTATTTTCACCATAATCTTGTGATTCTGTTTCTTCCGCTATGTGCGATATTGCCTGGTTTGTACGCGACTGTGTATATTTGCCCACCCACCCTGTACGAGCCTGAGAAAGGCTTACAGTATTAAATGAATAAATAAATAAATAAATAAATAAAATAAGTTTTTATATCATCCAATGGCCGTGCAAGTATAATTGCGAACACTTAAACTGAACGTCGCGAATACTTTGCCTCCGTGCCGAATTGTTAAGAGGCGCGAAAGAACACTGGCAGCGCTAAAAAAACATCAAGCTGGTGAGATAATCTGTAGTTGCTGTAGTTACCACTAGTGAGTGGTAACTACAGCAACTATCTTCGAAAAAAAGTACAGATATCTTCGAAGTTGTTGCTGATGATGGCGTGAAGATATACTCCGTTTCATAAGCTTTTGGCAATGCTGTGGACGCCCTTAGCCATTCATGACCTTAGCCATTCATGGCGCGCTACATAATTTCGTCCCTATATGAATGTAACTTCCACGAATCAAAAGTGCGCCACAATATGTGCAGAAAAGTGTTTACAGCTAATTTAGCAGCTGGTGTGGTCTCGCACGCTCTGGTTTTGTTTATTTTTGAAGTGGTCAATTTTTGAGACTGGCTCGTTGTTGATTTTTCATATTTTATATTTCAGCTGTTGCTATGAGTTTTTGTGAGATCAGAGAACTTCTTAGATGTTGATGCCAGACATAAGCGAAAAACTATTTGCTTCACTAATGGAATAAATTATTTTTGAGATACCATCGAATGTAATAATTCTAAGCCATACTGACTAATATATAAGAGCATGGTTTCTTGTTTTTATGTGTGCTACTTTCTATGCAACGCTACTGAACGACGCCATTCTGCACACTCCACGTCATAATTGCCGTGACCCCATCGAAAGAGCTCACATATCATTGTACTGATCAAAGCTTCAATCTATAGTCGCAGCTCCACTGAAACCAGCGGTGACACTGCAAAATGCGAGTCACTTCTGAGATAAATGCATTTAGAGCGTACCTTGTACTTGAAGTCAGCCTGCTTCAGAATACTCGGCATCGTTGTTTAAGACACGGTCGGCAGCGTTTCGTCTTCTTCGAAATGCTGCATCATCTTGGTGGTTTTTAAGCGCACAGGGTACAGTGAAAATTGGGATGGCATCATTTTTTTTGGGGGGGGGGGGAGATTTTAGAAGGGTGTCCTTTTGTGCATTATTTCCACAATCATGCTTTTCCTAAAGAGCATTTTCTATTTTGTGGCTCAGAACTTGTATTTCTGAAAGCAAGTCGGAAGTAAAAACGCACCCATAGGCAGACCCATCGTATGCGCTCGGCGCTTACTGTGAATTTTTCTTGAAAAAATAAAAGTTCATGCACGAAAGTAAAAACGCTTGTCGAGAGTCAGCTGTGTATAGGAAGTTATCAGGCAACGTCTACAAGGCCATCCAGGGACACTATTGGCTGGTTCGTTGGGCTCAAGAGAGGGGCTCAACTCACCACGAGGGATCAGCCATGAATCCATTGAGTAACAAAGATGTTACTCTATGATGAATTTGTGCGCCTTTATATTCGCTCTTCTTGTTCGAAGCACCTCGATTCGGGCGCTCTCAGCTCTTAGCTTCGTTACAGCATGTGTGTGTTGTGCTTGTCCATCACTTTAGATACCGAGGGTAAAAATGGCCATCAGCAAGTGTAAATTTTGCCCCAAGCAATACACTTCTCTTGTAAACGTGATTACGTGATTTACGGATACGTGATTTTGTCATGTTATTCCCGCTATGAAAGTGTGTCATTCATTAGGAAAAATTTAAATTTCCCCCTCTTGCCATGCGCAGGAAATATTCCCGCTTATTTTTCTTCCACAAATTATACCACAGTGATTCGCCGTGTCGCCATACGCTCATTCACCCTGCTTTGTACATTTCCGCACGCGTTGACCATGATGATAAAATTGAACCTATATTTTCTCGCACAAAAAACACCAATACTCACCCATTGTCTTAGCGATAACCGAGTGGAACTCTCTGCCTGCCAGCATTGTAACGCATACACAGCGATCATCTTTCCAGTCTGCATTATTTTCGTTCCTTGAATGTGTTGGACAATCTTAGGCATTGCTGTATAACGTGTCGTGCATCGTTTTCAATGTGCTCGCATGTGAAAACCTTGCTGTGTTATTTCTTGCTTATCTTGGTTGACAGAATGTGTATCCTGCGCATGTTTTCTTGTCTTATTTTCTTGTTAAAAAGTGCTGTTTTCACAGATTGCTGTATAAATTGATGATTGATTTGTGGGGTTTAACGTCCCAAAACCACCATATGATTATGAGAGACGCCGTAGTGGAGGGCTCCGAAAATTTTGACCACCTGACGTTCTTTAACGTGCACCCAAATCTGAGCACACGGGCCTCGACATTTCCGCCTCCATCGGAAATGCAGCCACCGCAGCCGGGATTTGAACCCGCGACCTGCGGGTCAGCAGCCGAGTACCTTAGCCACTAGACCACCGTGGCGGGGCATTGCTTTAAAAACCTCCTTATGTAATGTACCAGAGGTCCTTAGGGTATATAATAAATAAATAAATAAATAAATAAATAAATAAATAAATAAATAAATAAATAAATAAATATAAATGTCAGTGACGTACTGAGGTGCTCATCGCTCAACCAGCAAGCTTTGCGTTTGTGAATCTCATACCGTCTTCGGCGTCCTTCAAGGTGAATAACATGCAGGCTCACAGCGGGTATACTCTAATGGATATGACAAATGTTGTTATGCAATTATACCGAATAGCGTGTGCGAGCATTTCGGTGCAATAGTTGAGCTAATGGAAATCGCGTCGCAGAGCCTTTGTTGTGTTTGCTTAGGTTCAAATCCTTAAGGATTGTCAAATGTAACATTTTCTTGCATTTAATGATGCTAGTATCACACGAGCCAAATTCTGAAGTAGTTAGGATTGAAAACAGGCCAAACCACAGTCAATTTGCTGGAAAATGTTTACGAAACTCGATAATCCAATGCGGACGGAGCTGAAAGGTAGCCCACAAATTAGACGAAGCAAGCAGTATGAGAGGCTCCAAAGAAAAATTTGGCAGATCCCACGTACAGTGGGAATCGATGATATGCGAAGCACGAAGAAGTCAATATGTCACTTTAAAATCAGCACAGCGTTATGAGGTAGAGGTAAAGGATGCCGTACATGACTTCCGTGTCACAACTATCATGTTTGAATGTGTCGTTCACCTTCGTCATCTCTTCACGTCACATGATACCAAATTTAGTATATGTGGAGCTAGCAAAACGGCCACGAGCACACTCTTAGCGTGGTATGTTGTCATGTTCTTATATGACAAGCGTGTCAGGATTATTATGTTTGCACCAGTTACATACCTTCGTCATTCATTGGCGTCACGTAATACCAAATTTGGCATATGTAAAGCTAGCGAAACGGTCGCAAGCGCATGATGAGTGCGGCATGTATTCTTGTTGTTGCATGACACGCATGTCGTGATTGTCATGCTGGGATGCGTCTTTACCTATTTCGTCCACTCGCATCGCGTAATACCGAGTTTGGTACATATGAAGCTGGCGAAGCGGCCGCGAGCGCATCATGAGCGTGGCATGTATACTCATGTTGTTACATGCCCCGCATCTCATGTTTATCATGTTTGCACCAGTCACATACCTTCGTAATTCATTCACGCACCGTAATACCAAATTGTTATATGTGACGCTAGGGAAACGGCCGTGAGCGCATAATGAGCATGGCGTGTAGTCATATTGTTACATAACACGCATGTCAAGATTTTCAAGTTAGGGTCTGTCGCTCGTGTTTGCCATACAATCCTGTCATACTATAAAAGTTTAGCAACAAGCCATGTGAACGAAACCACCGCAAGAGCTCCAGGACCTTGAATTGTAAATCATGACATTCATGACATACATATCATGATCTTCATGTCATGAGTAGTCAAATATGTTCTTCATACAGTCATGTTATGCCATACCAAGATTGGTATTGATAGCATTATCGAAACAGCCAGGAGAGCTAAATGTCGTAGGTGGCTAGATATGTAGAAAGATACGTGCCAAGTCACCGAAGTTCGCTTAGGAATGCTTCGCATTAAAATAATTACTTTCGAATCTATTACCAAGCTTTCAGCGACAGAATAAAATAGCTGCACTGTGTGAATGTGTCTGTTCGCTTTTCAGCCATTTTCTATCTTTCAGCTCGTTTATCTGAAAACCGTGTTTCATATGCAAAGCTTTCATAGCGAACTTTCACGACTTAGATCGTATCTATCTATCTAGCCGCCTACGACTTTTAGCTCTCCTGGCTGTTTCGATAATGGTATCGATACCAAAATTGGTATGGCATAACATGACTGTATGTCGAGCATAAGTGACTGGTCATAAACTGAAAAACATAGTATGTATGTCAAGAATGTCATAATTTACTTTTCATGGTCTTGCTGCTCTCGCGGTGCTTTCGCTCACATGACATGTTTCAAAACTGGTATGGTAGACCCGCAGGTCGCAGGATCGAATCCCGGCTGTGGTGGCTGCATTTTCGATGGAGGCGGGAATGTTGTACACCCATGTGCTCTTATTCGAGTGCACCTTAAAGAACCCCAGGTGGTCAAAATTTCCGGAGCCCTCCACTACGGCGTCTCTCATAATCATATGGTGGTTTTGGGACGTTAAACCCCACTAATCGATCAATCAAAACTGGTATAATATGACATGACTGCAAGGCGAACGCAAGCGACATGCCCTAACATGAAAATCATGACACACGTGTTATGCAACGAGATGACTACATGCCACAGTCATGATGCGCTCGCATGCCTTTCGCAAGCTTCATTTATACAAAAGTTAGAATCACGTGACGTAAATAGACATCAAATGTAACTGACAGGTATAAACATGATTATCATGCTTTGCGTGTCTTGTAAAAAATGACTATATGCTATTATCATAGCGTGCTCGTGGCCGGTTTGCAAGCTATTGTATTTAGAACATACAAGAACGCTGCATCCGGTGCCTTAACATCATACTCTAATTCCATATCCTATGCACTCATCCTCATCTTCTTTCCTATATACAACCCTTTCCCGGCTGTATATATAAAAAAACTGTCGCTTGCGTAGCTTATAGTGCTTCTATGGAGTTTTTTTTCCTCGTCGGCTCTTGCGTGATGGCTGGCAGGACATTTTGTTCTGCAGTGAAGATAGTTCCGACTGCAGTAAAGCATTCGCTTGTTTGTGTTCATTGCCGTGGCGTAAGTGGACAGTTGTGTTGTTCACTCACAAGTGCACTATTTCAAAAAGGTTCGTTCGTTGAGGGCCGATTCCAATTCAGAATTGAAGGAGGACTACTCTTCAGCTTCCCCGTGGTTTCCGTGTGCACTGCTGGAAATTCTGAAGAGTTTCATACGCGACCGTTTCCCAAAAGAAATAAGGCTGGCCCTGGTTGCTTAATGATTTTCTTCGGTTTCGAAAAGTGCGAGGATATTTTCCCGGAATGAAATGGCTTTCTTCCACGGATGTAGCTGCCGAGGGCAGTTTCTGGTCCGAACACCACGACGACAGTCAGTGCAAAGTTTAGAAGAACCTTGTTTTTTTTGGCCACGCTGACGCAGCCGTTTCATCGACTTTACTGAATTTTCGTGAAACAAAAAATGGGGTAATCTAACAATGCTTAAGCGAGTTCGTGGCAGTCGTCCGTGCAGGAGAACGGCGGGTGAAACTCCAGTTGTGGCATGAGGTGTGCAGCAGTAGACGCCGGAAGAGTCAGTTACGGCGTCACGGATGTCATGCCGCTCGTATACTGCCATCTGGAAAACAGACTTGAGGACTCCGTAGAACCTTTCTACAAGCTAGTTTGCTTGCGGGTGGTAAACAGAAGAAAAACAATGGCCTATGCCACGTTCCCGAATCAACTCCTCAAATTCAGCTGAGCTGAACTGTGGTCCGTCATTTGAAACTATTTCATTCGGGTAGCCATAACAAGCTAACACTTATAACAGAAAGTTCTTGACATTCGCTTTAGAAACCTGTCTTGAAAGAAACTTATAGCTATTTGCTGTGACAATCAATAAACAACACCACATAACTGCAATTGATGGGAGCTTGTTGAAAGGGGCCAATAATATCACTGGCAATGTTCTCACAAGGCTTGTCAGGGAAAATTACTGGCTACACAGGGGCTGCACTAGGCTGCGCAGATTTGTCCCATGACTGGCAAACAAGACATGTTATAACCAGTTATTCTACATGGTCACCCATTCGAGGCCCCCAGTACAACTTTCGCAGTATAAGTTTCGTACGAATGAACCCCGGATGCGATTCTTGTGAGACTTCCATCAAACGAGGAGCAAGGCTACTTGGAACTACAATCCTTTCACCACGGTAAAGCAAGTCGTGCACAATAAATAGTTCTGCATGTACATGGAAATATGGGATAAGCCTCGTTACAGAGATTTTTTTGAGGTCAAGAGGATGAAAAGAAGTCCATGAATTTTGTGATTATCTTGCTAGATGCACTCGCTGCTTGTTTCCTGGAGAAAAAAGGCATACAAATTGATTGTCAGTGACCTGACTGCTTTCTCCAGGTAAAGGTGGTCGAGAGAATGCATCAGACACCACATTATCACTTCACTTGTGGTACTCTACAGTGTAGTTGTAGCACAGCAGTCACGCTGACCAACGAGTAATGAGTAATGGTCAATCTCCAATACACTTAGTTCACAATAAAGTAAGAAGGGCACTATGGTCAGTTCGCAGAATGAAAGGCGACCCCAAAGATACACGTACCAAAGCTCACAAGCTCAAACGCATGCTAAAGCTTTGCGTTCACCTGCAGAATATTTCCGTTCTTGTGAGCTGAAGGACCGGGAGGCAAAGAAAACCGTCTGTATAATTCCCTTGCTGTCTTGTTGTAGCACAGCGCCTAGCCCATATCCAGAGGCATCGGTCGTAATGATGACAAGAAGGTTTGGGTCAAACAAATGTAGAACCTTGAAAGTTGTCAGCAGAGATTAAAAACGAGCGAAACTCTCTTCGGCCGCTGACGTCCAAGGAAAGGCTTCGTTGCCTCAAAGCAATGCCCCAGAGATTGTAAAACATCCGAAAAATGAGGAACGAAGTTGGCGTAAAATCCCACTAGGCCAAGCAGAAAACTACCCAGGCAGCACGCCGCCGTCGGACCAATCTTGGACTAACACCGGCTAACATCGGCACCGACGTCGGGCCGACGTCGGAAGTGCAACTTCTTCCGATGTCGGGCCGACGTTCAAGCCAGGGATGGGCCGACGTTTTACCGATGTTTTAGCCAGTATGCAACCAACATTGGGCCTCTGTAGATATGCCGACGAAGGCCCATCGTATTGCCGACAAAGCTGCCAATGTTCGGCCAACATTGGGCCATATTTCAGCCAATCACATGCCATTTTTACGCCAATGTTCGCTGCACGACGAATATTGGCTACCGATGTACGACCGACATTGGACCAATCCAGGGCCACATTGCAGCCAATCAAATGCCGTTATTACACCGATGTTTTCTGCACGACGAATATTGGCTACTGATTGGCTTGCCATTATGTAACCATTATTAGTAGGGAGTTTTTCTTACCGGATGGATGGATGGATGAAAAACTTTTATTGGGGTCCTGAAGGATTCTACCCCCGTTTTATAGGGGTAGAAGAATCGCGGGCCGCTCCCACGTTGGGACGGGGAGGCCCAGCCTCACCGCCGCATCGTGGGCCTTCTGGACAGCCTTGAGTTGTTGTATGAGAACCGGACTCGTGAGCATTGAATGAAAGGAGTTCTCAGAAAATTCTTCATTTTTTCTTTGTAAAGAGGGGCACCTCCAGAGCATGTGGTTAAAATCACTGCGATTCTGGCAGTCTGGACAAAGTTCTGAAATATCGGAGTATTGGCTATAGGTTACGAGGCTAGGGTATGTTCCCGTCTGAAGCATGCGAAGAGAGATTGCCTGTGGCCTAGACAACTTTTCGTGTGGCAATGGAAATGACCTACGGCCTAATTGATAATGCTTCGTGATCTCGTTGAAGGTAGTCAAAATGTCCCTAAAGTGAAGGCCGCTGGCTGACTCCTCTGTGTGAGAAGCACAAGTCCCGGCGCGGTAAGTGAAGCCTCGCGCCTTTGAGTGGGCAAGCTCGTTGACATTGGGAAGGCCTCCAACCCTTAAGCCAAGGTGAGCAGGGAACCAAAAAATTGTGTGGTGGGTGAGTTCTTTGTGAGCGAGAATTCTCAAAACTTCCTTGCAAACGGAACTAGAAGCGAAGGCCCTAGCAGCGGATTTAGAGTCCGTATAAATATCAGTCCTTTGTGGATCAAGGAGTGCTAGTGCAATGGCCATCTGTTCTGCTTTGTAAGAAGAAGGGGTTCGAACCGACGCCGAGGATAAAATCTGACCCTTAGTATCTACGGATACTACCGCAAAGCGAGCGGAAACGCCATACTGGGCGGCATCAACAAAGCATGAAACAGACGATTGTTTGTGAGCTTGAGCTAAAAGAGAGGAAGCTCGAGCGACACGCTTGCCCGCGTTGTACTGTGGATGCATATTTCGTGGAAGGGGGCATACTTTGATGCGAGAGCGTATATAATCATCGAGTGGCGTATTTTGCACTTCGAGCGTCAGGGGGTTGACTCCAGTGTCAATCAGAATCTTTCTCCCCGCTGGTGTGATCGAAAGCCTGGCAACCTGTGCCATTTGTTGAGCCTCGATAACTTCTTCAAGCGTGTTGTGGACTCCAAGTATCATAAGGTTCTCAGTGCTTGTGCGCATAGGAATGCCAAGAACTTTCTTGATGCTTTTCCTTATGAGGATGTTCAATTTATTTCTTTCGTGGAGTTGCCACCTGTGCATAGATGCGACATAGCTTATGTGGCTCATCAAGAATGCATGGAATAGTCTGAGGAGGTTGTGCTCTCGAAGACCACCCCGACTGTTGGAAATGCGTGAGATTAGTCGGATGACCCCTTCCGCCTTGGAAGTCAGACGGTCGATCGTGCGGCCGTTCTGTCCATTAGCCTCGATAATCATGCCCAGAACGCGTATGAAGTCCACCCTTGGAATACGCTGCCCCAATGCCGTGTGCAGCCTAATGTAGATGTCAGCCACTGGTTGCCAGTTTTTGGGTTTGGGTCCCCGTCTCGTGGGTCGATATAAGAAAAGTTCAGACTTTGCTGGCGAGAGCTTGAGGCGCATTTCATTTATGTAGACTTCAACACAGTCTACGGCCTCTTGAAGAGAGTTCTCCGCTCAGCCCTCCGAGCCACCGACACTCCATATGGGGATGTCGTCCGCGTAAATGGCGAACTTGATGCCCTCTTGGTTTGAGAGCTTTGCAGCAAGGCCGCACATTGCAATGTTAAAAAGCAGTGGGGAGACGACTGAGCCCTGCGGGGTGCCGAAGGAACCGAGATCGTAGGGCTCAGACTTGAGATCCCCAAGCTGTATAGTGGCTTTTCTATTCCTGAGGAACGAGCTGGTGAACTTGTGAAAGTTGGCTCCTAAGTTGAGAGAAGAGATGGAGGCAAGTATGTGGGAGTGCGAGACATTGTCAAAGGCCTTTTCAAGATCCAGACCGAGAATAGCTCTAACGTCTTTTGTCTCCTGATCTATGATGTGATGCTTCAGCATTTTCATGACGTCCTGAGTAAATAGGTGTGGTCTAAAACCTACCATGTTGTACGGAAACAGGTTAGTCTTCTCTATGTGCTTTGATATTCGATCGTTGATGACATGCTCGGCGACCTTGCCTATGCAGGACGTCAGTGAAATGGGTCGTAAGTTGCTAAAACTGGGACTCCGGCCAGGTTTAGGTATGAGAATAACCGACGCCCTTTTCCATTGCTCAGGGAAAGTCCCCGTCTCCCAAATACGATTGATTTCTTTGGTGAGGTAGGTGATAGAGTCATCGTCTAAATTGCGTAGTGTCTTGTTTGTAATGCCATCCGGGCCCGGGCTGGAGTTCCCGTTAAGATTGTTTAAGATGGTGCGGACCTCTTCTTCCTGGAAGGGCTTGTCCAACTCGAAGGCTGGTGATCCCGTGTATTGCGCGTAGCCAGAAGGAGGCCGGGTTGTGTCCAAAGGGAGGTATCTCTGTGCCAGACACTTCACTATTTCCGTGTCCGATTTAACCTTCCTTTCTGAGTGCAGTATTCGGTCTACCAAGCGCGTCTGGTTGGATTTAGATTTGGTCTCCTGCAGCAGGTGTTTGAGGAGGTTCCATTTTCCCCCAACTTTCATCTGACCATCCACCTTGTTGCAAATCTCGTCCCAATGCTGTTTTTCCAGCGTCTGACAATAAGTTGTTATTTCTTGGTTAAGACTTGCGATGCGTTTTCGCAGTCTTCGATTCATACGGTGTGCTTTCCACCTGGTTAGGAGGGCGCTTTTAGCCTCAAGAAGATGAGCAAGCCTACTATCCATTTTATTGACCGGTAGATCAGTCTCTATTGTTTTGGTGGCCGACTTGACGTCTTCGACCAGCTGAGACAGCCACTTGTCGAAATTCAGTGAGTCATTATTCTCTTCTGCGCTCTTCGCTCTGATCTTACGGAAGAGGTCCCAATCTGTAAATTTGAAAGCTTTAGGAGCTTTGCTTGAATTTGTAATGTCGTACTCAAAATACAATGGTCACTCCCCAAGTTTTCTCCTAAGTTTAACCATGATAGCTCCCCCATGGTTGTGACAAAGGTGAGGTCTGGGGTAGTATCCCTAGAGCAAGAATTTCCAGTGCGGGTAGGAAACGTGGGGTCAGTGACCAAAGTAAGATTCAGATCCGATACCGCTTGCCAGAGCTCGGCTCGGCTCCCTTGGCAGTGGTGCGAGGGTAGCCCCAAGCTTGATGGGGTGCGTTGAAATCCCCCGCTATAACTATGGGTGCGTACACTTTCCTAGCGATCGTAACGGCTTTTGATAACAATGAGGTGAAGCGATGGTGCCTGCCTTTTGGAGAGCTATATATGTGGAGTATGAAAATGCTATTTTTAAGGTTGCTGCCAGGTATAATTTCTAAAAGAGAGTGTTCAATCTCGCTATTTGCCATGTGCAAATTGTGCTCAATGTAAATGTACTTCTTGGACACAAACGTGCAGATACCGCGGCCATCTGGAGGTTTCGTGATGTGATGGGTGTAGCCTGGCAGGCTCATTGTTTCCGTAAGCGTCTCCTGTACCATAATACCATGTGGTCGAATTGGCTGGGATTTAATATACTGCTGGAGAGCTGCCTTCTTTGATTGGAAGCCCCAGCAGCTCCACTGCCAAATTACAAAATTTTTAAGGTGTCCCGCCATTGTTGGGACCCTCAAAAGCTGTCTCCTGAGAGACGCTACGGGTTGCCACCTTCTGCACGATCTTGACCTTAGGTATTACTTGGGCCGGAGTAGCCTCGGCTGATTGTAAAGCTTTAACATGGTCAGCCTCGATCTTTGTGACTCTGCTGTCCAATACCGCAATCGACTCGACCACCACCCTGAGAGCATTTTTGATATCATTCAAAGTTTCCTTGACTTCTGTTTTGAAATCTCTGTCCTCGTTATTGGCCGGTTGTGCTAGCGCTCTCCTTTTTGTTGGTTTTGCCCCTGGATGGACGTCCATGGGTACCTCATCGTGACTCGCATCCGATGTGGCCTCTGTACAGGGAACTGTGTTTGAAGGAGACGGAGACGAAACCTGCTGTGATTTCCTTAAGTCGGCTATTTCTGCCCTGAGTTGCTCGACAATGGCCCTGAGGTTAGCATTTTCCCTTTGCATCTGCGCATATATATCACTTTACCATTGAAGCTTTCCAGGAGGCACACATAGGGCAGCGTTAGTTCACGACTCATAGTTAATTGTATGCAGTAGGTTGCTCAAAGCAACTGACTGCATGCAATGGTGAACATCTTGCATGTTTGCACCGCTGTTTCTGCATGCTGGCTTCCCCATACGCCTATCAATTGATGTTGATAGAATTGGGAAGATCAAGAAAGACTACACAGTGCCCTCTGGCCACCCTATACTCCAAACCTCCAGCCAACAAACAAAGAAACAGAAGTATGCAGATGAACATTATTCCTAATGCAGCTAGAATGAAGTGTAGTTTCCACCGATTCTGTGTGTTAAGTCAATATGGAGTGAGTTAACTCCATAAAGTAGCTTTTCTCATAACAGTGTTCACTCCATTGTAACACAAGGAGTGACTTCATAGCATCTAGAAGGAAAAATAGAATCTTTAGTATTTGATCGAAATGTGAGGCTCCACCTTAAAAAACAATAATCTGGAAAAAGAACTCATTACATTTGAAAAAAAAAAGGTAGCACAGTTGATCCCCTTTACAACAGACACTGATGTAACAGACAAACGGGGATAAAAGGCACCAGTGTGCCTACAGTAAAATACAGGTTGATAAAAAATGCATATGTAGTAGTACCCTGCTGATAAGAGATGCCTCATCTAATAGAGAAGAAACGCTCCCCGGTGCATTTCTCGGTACATCGCTCTCAAGTGTAATACCAACTTTACTGGCTGTCTTGCAACTACAGAAGGAACAATAAGTTTTTATGCAGAGCAGCAGTATACAACTGGTGATGCTTTGGTACAGTTAGGTTCAACATGTCACCACCAATAAAAATACTTTATTTTCAACTTGCCTGCAAAGATATCACCATGCAAATATTTAATGGCTCAAAATGAATTTTCTCAGCTTTTATTCTACTCGAATACCTAAGGGCGGCATTTCAAGAATAGGAACAGACATTAACATACTTCTCTAAAATACCAGAGCATTGCACTCGGAGCTGCATTGCCAATCTATAAAGAATGCCACATAGATTCTTTGTTTTTTGTCGTGGCTATAACTGTTTAGGCCATCAGAGGTGCTGCCGACGGTGTAGCAAAACCGCAAAAAAAAGGAAATTAAAACACGAGAAATCGTCTTGGCCCGCATCCTATGCAAACCTGCAAACACTACAGACTGAAGATAACTTTTGCAGCATTTCTTCCATAGGGTACTAAGTCTAGTGACACCACATTTTTTCTTTAGATGCGAAGCAGCCTGTGTAACCTGTTCATCCCTGTCTCCATGCTAAAGCGCCTCACTGCGCTGCCCAGCCACAGTTGTTGGAACGATGCCAAGTAGGTCAAGCCACAGCTGCACATTGACATCACTCTTTCCCTCACCCGCAGCAGCTCCCAACAAACCCAGGTGGTGTTGCTTCTCCACCCGCTCGCAACAGGCTTTTCTATCGCTTCCCCCTCTCCACCACCCGCAATGCTCAACCGCCGATCGAGTGGAAATACTCTTTCGGCTCCTTTATCTGCGATGAAACTCCAACCCGCCTCCCGTGTCTTTGCGTTGCAAAGAAACGTTTACTCGAGTAAAGGTTACACAGTTTCACTTCAACCTGTTCTTTCAGCGCCCGCCTTGACGCCTGTTTCAGCCAAGTCAACATCGGGTATACCACTGCTGCTTCCCATCCCATCAGGATTCTCTTCGGGGAGATGGTCAATAATTTTTTTTCTGTGGTGCTGCATCACCTACAGCACTTCTTAATGCTATAACAGTGTTGAAGCCCGGACGATAAACAAAGAGGGAGAATTCCCAGCAGGTGCGCTAATAGGGACTGTGCAGGCTGACATTTGGCCCATCATGCATCAGGCACTCCATAGATGCGCCTGTGCAGCCGGGAACCCTGCAGTCAAGCATGCTGAGCAAGACTGTTGACCACTGTACAATGACACATTGCCACAAATTTTCAAAACTTCATTTCACATACTTCTGCACAAGCTTCTTACACTCTTGCATGATTTTTGCACAAGCTTCTCTCATTCTTGCGTGATTTTCGTCAGAACATATAAGTGTTGGAAATTGTATGTCCCCAAAAATTTGCACAATACAAATAGCATACATTAAAGTCCATCACTTAATACGTGCATAGTGTAACAATGAAAGAAAACTCACGCAAGGTTTGCTCCGAACCTTCCCCCTGCGGTGCCTCCTTGTGCCTTGGAGAGCACTGTGCAGCTAGAGCAAAGTAGCATCAATCCAGTGTTAATGGCAGGTTAACAAGACAACAAAACTAACCCTCATATTCATAAACGCTCCTCGACTCGACTTTCACACTTCACTTGACAGAGTTGAGCACTGTGCCGCTGCTCATCTGAAAGCGACGCTGCGCTACTCGAGAATCACAGCAGATTATTGCTGACATGCAGCGACTTTCTCCGCCTAAAGACGACGCTCCCATCGGCCATCTCAAGTGAAGGTGAAGCGTTGAGTGGAGGGACGTTCTAGAATACGGGGGTAAGATTGGTTGCAAGAACACTACAATAGACACACTTAATTTTTACACTTCATCTATATTGTACAGCCACACACATTCTGCATCCTTATAATGCAACATATACATACAGGCTTAAAAAGTAAACACTGTGGGCTGCTCAAATAACACCTACACAAAAAATTACCCAAACGTGGCCATGCGCAAAGTACTTTTATTTGAAAATCACAAAACTTTTGCGGTGATGGAGAATGAATAAGACAGGTTACGCTTGGAGGCACGTGAGACCTTGGCAGCTTTCATAAAGTACAAAAAACAATATGCTGTGTGTGTGTGTGTATGTACACATGAAGCTTCAGCCTTTACATGCGGTTTCTTGAAAGAATCGACTATGAATTTTCATGGCACCTGTGTCCTTCAGTGCAATTTAAAGCCTGCTGATCAGTGTGTGTAATCGTGGAATAGTTACATGGAAAATGGCGTGAATTATCTAAACTAAACTTTTTCTAGCTAGGAAATATACAGCTGTGTACACACAACACATGCTGCAAACAGTGGGATGTGACCACAAGAGTGATTTGAGTGTAAGCGGCAGTATTCCGCATTCATGCATCCCGCCATTTTCAAATGTTGCCCAAAAGCAGCACCAATTCTCAGCGTGCTACTTTTTTTTACATCATAAACAGCATGGAATAGAGCGAGGATGAAAACAACATATGCAATCAAATTTTGAGCACTATTTATGGTGCGCATGAAAAAATTAGGCCTTCGTACAACGACGAATTCATAATTTGCCTTTACGGATCTTCTGTTAGGCTGCACCACATACAGATCTTTCGTGGCTTTCAAAAGAGATTTGAAAAAGTAATAACCGTGTTTACTCTCGTCATGAACGCACTCACTAAGTCACCCCCTTTCAGTCGGCAAAACTTTGATTTTTTTTCTTCCACATATTAAACACACACCCTACGTTCATCCGCTGCAGTCCCACGTGCTTCCCCCCCCCCCCCCATCCCGCCTTCGCTCGCTGCCACGTGCCTTTTTATTTTTGTTTCTATTTGTTCACAACACGTCCCCTGTCTTTTTTAATTATCTGTTGTAACATAAGTGGCATTATCTTGTTCCCGAGAAACAAAGCAACACCCTGGATGCCATTTACACAGTTATGTCGCAACACCACATCAATTTATAGGAAACGAAAACTTCAAATGCGTTTTTGTCAGTTTCATGTTTTTAGACGTAATACGTAGCCTTGCGGGGAATTTTGACATGTTTCAATGACTCACATTAAGAAGGTTGATACCAATGTGTTTTATCGAATAGATCTGGCCGATTATGCTATTCATATTCTATACCTTTTTCACCAAATTGTAATTCATGACGATAGTAAACAATATGTGGCAGAAATTTCTCTCATGTATGTATCCCTTTATTTATTTTACATTCACAATTTGTTACAAACTATTAAATTAGCATCGTAGGCTATGCCAGCTCCTTGGTAATCTGGATATATACTTTGGTCTTGTAATTGACATCGTAAAATTGCTAAAAGCCTCATAAGAAATATTCCAATTGTGTATTACAAAACTTTAACATCCTCTGTTCTAACGCAGCCATCGAAAATCTACTTATACATTTGGAATCTGCAGAAGAAACTGAATAAGTGTAATAAGTTTCATTCAATTAAGACAAATAAGAAAAAAGTTTTTCAAGACAGACGTCTCACGTTAAACGATAGTGAGAATAGAAAGCGGCGAAACACTTTCATGGGTTGCACGGGTGGTGCGAAGATCGCTTGCAGAAGATAGCACCATCAAGCACTGAGGATGTGAAGTGTAACAGAGAATCTACTTTCTACTGTTTCCAAACAGTGTTTGCATATGTGAATTGTAAAACGTTAAGCTTCATGACGTTTTTTTTTTGCATAACCACATTTTTTGCTGATCCCTCAAAAGTTTTCATTAAATTTACCCCACATAATAAGCTCACTCCCACCTTTGATTCAATTTTTCAGGAGAAGGTGTGCATTCATTACGAGAGCATATACAATACTCAAACTGGAAAACGTATGTTTCAATCTGTAGCTATATTCAAGATCTTTTTATTATCACCAAGATCAAATCCATGTGCTGGCTGGTTATCGCTTCGTTTAACTGAATCCTCAAAGCATGATACAGTCGAATCTCATTATTTTGAACATACTTAATTCCAACTTCTGGTTAATTCGAACTCACGATAAGGCCCCGTCAAAGCTATGTGTATTCCAATAGGCGAAAAGACCCGGTAATTCAAACGCCCAAGCACTTCCGACTAATAATTCGAACATACCACGCTCCGAAAATGCTCTCAGCACCCGGCCCAATTCCGCTGCAGCACCTACGGCACCTCAACGTTGCCCGCAAAGGAAATGAAAAGGAAAAAAAAAGGCTGGGGTGGAATGTTTGCTCTCTCAAATGCCGATCTGCGACGCGCCCGTGTCACGCTTCTCCCTTATCCGTCCCTGCCAAGAATCCCACCTCCTTCCAACGCTGCACACAAAAAGAGACAGGGAAAAAAAGAAAGCCGTCGCTAAATGAATTATTGTGTGGTTAAAGGAAAGGATAAAGGCACTAACTTCTGTAGCCCTTGCAGGAGCATGGCTCTGCGCCTTAAGGGGGGGGGGGGGCTTTCACGATTTGGTTCCAGACATGCTCTTTTCCCTTCCCTGCCATGTAGCCCTTCTTCATTCAACGACGATCGCGAAAGAGAGCAAAAAAAAAAAAAAAAGCTGCCGAGGAGTGTTGGTTTTCTCTCAAATACTGATCTGCTTCTCTCCATGTGGAGACCCTCCTCCTTTCTCGTCACGTGCTGGCCATGCTACAGCTGCGTGGCGGAGAGCGGGAGGCTCCACCACGCAGTGGTCGTTGTCATCTTTAAAAAATGTCGGCGATGGACATTTTTGCGCGAAACTTCTCTTGCCAGGAGAATGCTGAAGCCGAAGTAGAAGTGCTTTGCAAAACGTGTACGAACTTGATTGACTCACTGCAAGGCAAACGTGTGCAGACGTGCATTACCGATTACCTCAAATAATACCAGATGTCCCGTGATTTGTGAATAAATGTAGGTCTTCTTAAACTTCCCCCTCGTGTGCTAGCTCAATGCACATGCACCACTGCACAGAGAGCCCTCCGTTTGTTTAGCTTTCATTATTTCGAACTTCTTTCAATTCAAACAAATTTTCGGGCCCTTCGAGTTCGCATCATCGAGATTCGACTGTACCATACATCTGACTGTTACCACTGCCCACTTTATAAATGTATTGCCGCTCACAGCCTGCACACAGGACGCAGAACAGTGTGATGCCAGACCCGCATGTTGAAAAGTGTGGCACTGGTGCTATGTTGGAAGTGCCAACAGCATTTTTTCTTCAGCATATGTGAAAACAAACGACTAGTGAATGTGCACTGGTGTACACAGCAACACAGCGGCAAGATTCCCGCCACTTGTTAGAGGGACACAAATGTCAAGTAACATTTTACGTGACAGTGAAAGCTCAATGTATAATGTCTAAAACAACAATATTATCAACAGCAATGCCCTACTTGCCAAAAAACTAAGGTAAATGAACGAAAACACATGCGTCAAAATAGCACATTGATCCTGATGACATCAGTTACAGCCTACAATTATCACTAACATTCAAACTAGCTGTACTAAATAAAGAACCTTCCGTGCATCAAGAGACTTAAAAAAATGCTGCTTGTTCGTTTCAGTTTGATTCACAAAAAAAAAAAAAACTCCCAGGCGTTACTATGGTGAATGGCGCGAGTGGTTCAATAGTTCAATTTTCACCTGGTTACAGTAGACTGATCATGCCATGTAGCTTTGTAGGCGGTTCGTCTGATGTCACCGGGATCATTTTGATAATATCCTACTACAGCACGTGTATTCTTGTGCATTTACCTTAATTTCTCGGCAAATAGGGCACTGCTGCTGATAATGCAGTAATACCTCGTTATAACAAAGTGTGAAATGATTTTCTCTGCGAGGCAGGCTGCTGTGATATTCAGTGGCGAGCACATTCTCTCTTGCTGGTTAATGGTTGGTAGAAAAGAATATGGGCTAAAATAAACTAATGCTATAACAAAGAATTTAAGACTCCCGCTTCAGCTTCGATACAACGAGGTTTACCTGTAGTGTCGTTTTATACGCTGTCACACATTGAACTTTTATTCTGACGTAAATTGTTAGTTGACTTTAATGAAAAAAAAACAATTTCAAGTATTTTAACACAGTAATAACACAGGCGTTGTTCACTGAAGTATCTTTGAGAATTACTTTATGAATTACTTACGAGGTTCGGGCAACCCCACCACAGGCAATGAACCACCCTCCAGTTCATTGTGGTCTTCGCTGCCTAAAAAGAATGTTTATGCATGTACATTTATTTTAAACAACAGTTAGATATGAAACAGATTAGTGAACCTTTTAAGGTTGCATGAAGTGGCAAAAGAAGCTTATACCGTATCCTTAAAAATAAAATACTGCAGTAATGGAAGCTCCATTTTTTTCCTTGGATTCAATGAGCACTACCACGTTTTGGGGCATTAAGAATTGGAAGCTACCATATGACCACAGGTTCCAAATAGACTGGAAATTTAGGCACTGTGTTATTCATAAACATCGGTTTTGGTTTACACTTCAGCTTGCCAAATATATCCGAATGGTTCCTTCAGGTTAACCTCCTAGTTAGCTCAATTATCAAAGTGGTCATCATCTCTTCCGAACTTGTTTCACCTTCTTTAACAGGCATGGTAAGCAGGCACCAGCTTACAATTTTATGTAAGCAAAGAATGAATGTAAGCAATTACCTGACTGCTCCGTTGTGTCTGCCGCTAGGCCGTACTGTGCACCAGTGGCACGGCACTCGGCTTTCTCAAGAGTGCCTGCGAACGAAAGATTTTTCAGAGAAAATCATGATAAAGGCAACATAGGGTCACGCAACTAGTTAAAGAGTGCCGGTCTAATTCTCAGAAAGACAAACGTCCCTAGAAATAAATTTGCAACCCTAGAAAATATTGACAGCGAACTGGCACAGATATGATCAGAAACTGAAGAATGACACCAAAACAACCGTTTTAAAGCAATGAAACTTGAGCTGTTTGCAGAACTTTTTATGGAGATTTTAAATATATAATTAGTTTTTTCGCAAGCTGCATACTTTGAGTCCCGCAACGTGACAAAGCAAAAACCTCTAGCCTCCCCCCCTTCTCTTTCCACTACTAACTGATAGTTCATAATATTTTAAATAAAGTATAGAATGCAGAAAGCCAATCAGAATATGTATACAAATTATGTAATAGACATAAAAAATTACAACATAGAAAGTCTGTTTATTCTACCCTAGTAAAAGTTTACATCGAATTATTTTTTTACTATATAGAAATACTGAAATTGAATCAAGATAACCGCATTTCACGTACTTTGGAACAGATTGGGTGAACTTTATGCAGATCCAAGCACCAGAAGTACCCGAAAAAAGAGGGGCACATTGCGAAAAATGGCAACATTTATTTTGAGAGAAACGAGTTGGTTAAAACTGATTGTTTATTTACTAAAAATGCAATAATTGGAATGAAATTTTCACACAAAAAACAATAATATTTCATGTAGTGGCAACTGCCACTAAAATGCGCCAGCACCATAAGCTTATCCCTCAAAGCTCTTTCGAGCAGACTCTTCACACACTTCCCTCACAAACAGGGCCATGAAACCCTTCCCAAACACTATCTGGCAGAGCCTTGTGCCTGCAAGCTATGCAGAATTTCAACAGGACTTTGAAATCTAAACAAAATACAGTGTCGAGGGACACAACAATACCGATACCTTTGTGGCTCTTGTGGCCGCGTTTGTGCCACATACCGTCATACATAACGGCAATGTCATCCCCACCAATGTCTCTCACTGCGAGCCCTTTCGACCTCGCAAGACTGCCACAGACGACGTCTACTGCCAAATCACGGGCTTTCCTGCTGGTGGCTATAAATGACTCATGATGCATTGGCCAAAGTTCAAGCCAAAAATTGCCGCAAATCGGACCAACTGCTCATAGCCCATTCCTACAGGAAGCGCTGCCACAACAGCTTTCCCAGTGGCAGCACAGCTATCGCTTGAACTACACCTTTCCGGATCCATAACAGAGATAAACACACAAGAAAAGCTTTCAACTGTGCTGCTTGACGAGACATGAGCCCCGCAAGTAGGCTCTACATTACACACAGTGGCTATCCCTGATCCATAACACACAATATAAAAGCCAGTCGCGGCATTAAAAAAAACTGGGAAAAGCATGCTTCTGTTCATTTCTTGCACTGAAGCAGTGAAGAAAACAGTAGTTATTTGAAGAGTGAGGCCTGGCTCTTCGCCTCATGCGATCGACTATGGCGAGTGGCGGCGCATTATCAGGGCTAAGGTCCTCAAAGACTGCACTCTAACAACTTTTTAACAACCAACTTATGCTCTTTAGACACAATATTAAAGCATTTTTGGTTGAGTGTCGACATATATATCTTCTTTCGGTACAGTAAAGGTTCTATTCTTAACAGGTGAGAACAAAAATTGTTAGTTTTTTTAGAAAACTCTTGTTTTTCGACCCACATCTCTCCTTAACAGTTCTAAATGTTTCTACATGCTTTAAAAGTTATCAGTCGTACATATTGTTAGCAGTCAATTTCATGACCCATGGAAGTGTCATGTTGCAGTACATATCTTAATATGTGTTTCTACTATCAATGAAAAAGTGACCTGGTTAGAAACACTAACAATTTGTACAAATTCACTAAGCTGGTACTCATTGTAGCGGTGTTCATTGTAGCGGGGTTCAACTGTAGACGGCATGCTGGGCCAGCTGGTTGCAATCACTTTTTAACTTGAATTACAGCAAAAGTCAAGATGAGGACAACAGAAAGAAAAGCAACAACACAGTGCCATGCTGTCAATTCACTCCCTGTTGCTTTCGTTTTGTGTTGCACTGCAACCAAATTAAGGATAGATCACAGTATTGCAAAGCGGGCGGCAAACCTAGCAAGTCGTGACAACTTAAAGCTAAGACATAGTTTGTCCGTGCAAGGCAACTATTCAGAAGTTGCCACAGCAGATTATCACAATGTGCTCTCACCCTCCAATAAACACCCAGAGCAATACATTTTCAGCAGCAACTTCACCCCCAAAATATCAGCACAACTAAAAGCGTCACGAGCACAATTCTCAATAACTCCATGGACCGAGCACCTGCCTTTAGTTTTACTAGGTCTTCACACAGCGTTGAAAGAAAACACGCAGCGCTCGTCTGCAGAGCTAGTTTTTGGCACTACACTTTGTGCACCTTGCGAATTCTTTACTTCAGAATTGACATTTGCTTGAGTACACTGCTATGCCGATTGCCTGCGAACTACTATGGCTACTGCCGCAGTACCGCAACTTCGTCATGATTCCAAGACAGCTTATACCAGCTGCATCTTCATCCACTAGGATGTTACACATGCTCCATTACAAGCACCTACAACGACCCTTCTAAAGTCCTCAAGTGCGATTTGGAGTACTTTAACTTTTAGTTAACGAACTTAATTAGACAATTTTTATAGACTGTTTGAAGCTAGCTCATGTGGACATGTCAAGCAGATAGACTGCTTGATGGCAACATCTTGCTTGCTTTAATAGGTGGCCATTTAGTGGACGATGTGCATGGTGTCCACGAAAAGGATCAAGAGTCTCAGAAGCTCCGACTTCATGACAGTGACATCTGTTCAGTCACCCTAATAATTTGTTTGTTTTGAGCCTTGTGTTCCCACATGGCGATTGCTATGCCGAACGTCGGTGACACAAGGTGTCTAATATAATTTTTAATCAATTCATATATATTCTGAAGAATTCAAGCCAGTACTTTTTCAATGCGTGGATTCATCATCACGAAAATTATCATAGAGTAAGTTGCATGCGCCAGAATGAGAAGGCTGTGCATTACACAGACGCATGATGCACACCAGTCTCCGGGGATATGTACGACTAATTACTTGGCAGTGTTGGTCCCTGTTCTTCAGCTGGCGTCGGCTACAGCCTCAAAGAAAGTAAAAGTGTTATGTGACTATTTGCCTAGTGAAAAATCCATGAACAGTGGTTGTCACTATACCGAACTTGCAGTCTCTTTTCATAAGTGCCTACCATAGCAGGTTTATATCATGCTTTCTATGCCCTTCCGAAACAAGAGGGGCAGAGGAAAGGGCAAATAGAAAAATGAGGTGAGGAAAGAATTAAGGCAGGTTAGCCCTGCTGCTGCTAAGCCTAAAGGAAGTGTGGAGCCTTTTTTGTTTCTCTTTGGTTTTTTTTCCTCCTCTCCTCGTTCCTCACTTTTTTCTGTATTTATCTTTGTGTTTCTATTTCTTTTATTTTGTATCCTTTCTTTTCTTTTCTTTTTATTTTTGCCAGCTTACTTTCGTAATTTTCACACATGGTTTGCATTGTCGTGTTTGTGGAGCAATAAAAAAGAAGTGTACGCTTGAGGGCTCATTTTTTTTGTTAGACAGAATATTAACGCTGCACATAGCCACAGAGGAACGTACCACCTTATTAACACTGTCGAAACACTCAGAGAAGAGGAAGAAGACTTCTTTTAAGTGTGAGCATGCGCTCAATGTGCTGTATGTAGATTTGCAGGTGTCAGGCCAAGCAACAGTGACAGCCCACAACAGCCTTACCATCTGATGTGCTCTGCATTAAAAAAAATGGAAAGAGATACTGAGATAAAGTGGCATGCCTAATTTAGTGTGTGAATAAGAAATTATTGTGTGAATAAGAAATAAGAAATTAGTGTGTGAATAAAAACACAATAAGAAAACAAAGAAAACTAAGGGACAAGGAAGGTGGCACATGTTAATGTGCCGAAATTTCGGGTTTTTCCTAGGTGAAAAGTTGTTCTTTTTTGTTATAATTACTCTGATGTGCCCAAGGTAAACACAAAAAACTCGAAAACTTCACTTACTGCTACGAGCCACAAGACAAACTGCGTACTTTTGACAGGCTGCAGTTGGGTCCACCCGGTCTCGAACCAATTCTTCGACCCGAAAACCCCTCCTCTTTGGAGGCCAGTGGCACTAGACCCGGTCTTCCGTTAGCCACGAGAGTGGCACAACGGCCACTTTATCTTGTTCTTCGGGAAACGTCACGACAGCAAACAGCTTTGGCATGCTGTAATCAAAGTGGTAAAGTTTGTAGCCAAGATACCGCGTCAATTTTGTTCATGCACTGATAACGAACTTCATGTCAAGTCCAGAGCAGCTCTAATAAAGAAGACGCCTCAAATTTCAAGAAAAAATCAATGTTTATGAATAATGAGAAGAGGTACCAAGTGCCTTACATGTTATGTTGTAACCACAGGTGGAAACATACACTGAAAAATGGTAGCTTATAATTTACATGAATGAAAAAGAGAAATTATAGTGTATAGAGTGCTAAAATTGAAAAAAAAAACTGACATCTTTCACATTATGCTACAATGCTTTTTAATTGTTCTCTGCAATATGCCTAATGTAAATAAGGATGTTGCGGTATATTTATTGATATTCGATAAAACTGCACACTGATGAAGTGTGACAGCACTGTCTGTACAAAATAGCATAAATTGTTCCTGAACACACTGCAGCTGACAGCTTGTTCGACCTTGTCTAGTGTGCCATACAAAGTACTGCCACATGCAACAATGATCTATTCTGTGCCTGATAGCCACATGGACAATGTGGAACAGCACAATAATTGGTAGTCTTAGATGTACAATGAATACGTGGAAGCTATGCTAAATGATTTAATTGGTGCTACAGGTGCTCTGCTATGTAGATGCACCATTAAACTAATATTTTTGATCAACTGTGCATTTCTGAAGTTCACCTTACAAGTACGTGAAACTGGCATGCTTCTTGATCTACGATACACATGTGGCTTGTCTCACTTTGAAGGAAAAGTTAGCATACAATGGTGTAAGCGCTTAGAATTTGAAATGTTGAGGCAGCAGCACACCGGAGATCATCACATGGTAAAGAAACGAGTGCTGCCTTATTACTGGCAAGTTGTCACTTATATGTACAAATAAGTTTTGCGAGCTAAAAAAAGTACAAACGCACAGCGAGACATTGATGTGGTTCAACCTGTGGATTCGCTTCATTTATCATGCCATATGATGAAGCTTCTTTTGGTAAAACTGCCCAGATAAGAAAAAAAGTTTGCTGTCCAATACAGCAACTACACAAAGTGTGCACGTGCATCTGGCAGCGCCTTTTCTTCACTTCCGAAATGCGCCACCGACATCCCCAGGCACCTACCGAATCTATCGCCTACAACTGCCATGTTGTCTCCTCGTGCTTGCACCCGTTTAGTTTTGCCTCACGATGTAAGTTTGAGGAATTATGAGCAGCTAGTGAGGCAAGTTGATTTAGTAGTCCACGCAGAGGGAGCAGAGCTTAGGGTGTTTCTTCGCTGAAAGTTATTACCTAAAATTGAGAACGCTCATTGCGATTTTCCTAAAAGTACCAGCGTATTTGGCTGGTGCAGATTAACAAAAGCTACTTGAAGAAACTTTGCAATATTTGCATCTTCAGGTGCAACTTCATTACGGGTAAGTGCCATAGCCAAGTATTTACCTGCAAACAGATATAGCTTACCAAGATACTGTACATACAAACTTGTCCGCAGTTAAAATCATGATGGTGAGGGAGGCGGTTAAAATCATGATGGCGATCGCGGAAATTTGCGTATTGCATTGAAACAAACTGATAAAGAATGGGAAACAATATTAGTTCACTTTGAAGTATAGCCAATCGGTTCAAGTTGGAGGGCCAGGATTTTTGAAAATTAGTCAATTAATTCTATACACGGTCTCCGTAATGTTCAGCGACTCTACTGTACATTAGCGTACAACAAAAGTAAAATACAAAGTGAAAAAGGTGTTAAAACATACGCGAGAAAAAAAAAGTGATGACCGGCATTACCGTGGCACACACCGCGCAAAGTCTCTATCTGCCTTGTATAATATTTTCCTCGGGGGGCATTGCTACCTTGGTGGTGTGGGCCGCGACAATATATTTATATTAATATTATATCTCTTGTAAACTTGCCTAGCTCGGCACGACTAGTTTTCGGTGGGAGCTGCTGCGCTTCGCTCATCCACTCTTAAAATTGCGGCTCAAGAGTTTTTGAGCTTTAACTTGTTTTTGGCCCAGGCAATTTGTAGTGAAAGCGAGATAATAGGCCCTCGTAGGTTGTGGCAGGCAGCCGGTATACGCGGTGGCTGGTGTACGTGTCGCACATCTTCATTATCTGGTCTTGTATCGAGTGAACGTGCGAGGCCTTGCTGATTCAATGAGCTCGTTAAAGTAAGACAACAAAAAACCACAATGCTTCCCTTTCAACATCGTTCACAGCAACAGATGACGAGCCCCCAACAAACCGCCCTGCAGCACGTGAACTGCCGTAGGTACCCAAGGAGTTACCCGGGCATGGCGGGAGAGGGCGACAACGGCAGAAGGGACATCACATAAACACAATGTATAAAGGGGACATTTAAAGACTTTTTTCCTATTTTTAAACTTCATGCACTGTTCTGTCACAATTTATTGCTCAGAATAGTTTTATTTTGAAAAGGGCACTAATTCATAAGCCCAATGGTTCAAGGATGGGTGCATTTAGGGGGCCCATTCTACGTTTTACTTATGCTCTTTAAGAACTTCCTTACAGGGCCAGTGTCCTGTTTCAGAAGGAACACGCTAGTGCGTGGCCAGCAGTCTGTCAAGCACTAGTGCTGGTGAGATTTGGAAATGCAGCGCATGCGCATCCTCATCTGCTACTTCTCTGCTCATGCTCTCGGGGCTTACTTGCGAGGCACGGTCCTTCGCACTTTTCCTTTTCACACAGTAAATCATCTGATACCAACTCTGCCTTCCATTATTTAATAAACCAATATTCAATGGTCACGAGGACGAGCTTAAAATGTTTGCTACATGAGACCTGAACAGCATTTTGAGTCATCAAAACTTGCCAGTTGCAGTGAGCATTATGCGAAAAATATTATGTGCTTTACGGTGACAACTTGCAAAACACTGCAGCATTGATTAAAATCATGCATTTTTTGTGCTCACAGGAAATCCCTGAAGCAGGAGGCACTGGGCTAGATAAATTGCGCAGCTAAAATACGGGTGCGCTTTTCAATGCTGTCATGCGTACAGGCGGAAAAATGGCAGACAAAACTGGGCGCACCCCGATTCTATGCGCATGCGTCCCATTCACAAGCCTCGCTGTCAGTTGGCACCACATGGCTCACTGTCCATGAGCTCGCTTGTTTTCTGTAACAGTGGACCATAGGTACACCTATTTAAAAAGGAGAATAGAATGTATATAATGCAGCATATGATGAAGCCATGATGATGTGTTGCTGACGAAATCTGGAACTCTAGTTTGTACCCTTATTGGTAACCAGCCGACCGACTAGCAAAAAGATTTGCGACTGAAATGATGGCATCTACACCTGCCCTTAAAGGGACACTGAACAAAATTTTTGCCGCCGAGATTTTCAGCCAAAGTGAAAGATTGGGCCATGAAATTTATAGACAATAATAATTTCAAGCAGAAACAACGAAAAAAGAGTGAATTTAATGAGCCTTTTACAAAATGCCGCGTCTAGCCCTTAGACACTGCGTTTTCTAAAAGGTCGCGACATTTATTTTTCAAGTTTTTTTGTTATTCAAGACAAATCTACGGTGCATTGTTCACAGAAAACAAAATTGCCTCGGTGAGATTTCTTTGTGAGCAGCTTACTAATTTTAAGGCAGGCGCGTTGATTCGTGAATTGAAGGTTGCGAGTGATCGATCTTTCCTGCTAGTGGCTAGGCGACAAAGGCTTTACCTCACGTCCTGGTGTAGCTAAGTCCCGCAAATAAAGCAGAAAATGTGCATTATCATTCATTTCACCTACTTATCACACGTATGTGACTTATTGCCGGCGACAGGTGATCAGGATGAAGTCGACAAGTTGCAAATTTGAACAAGAATTCACTCGAATGAAAAACCAACCTATACTCACGTGCACGGTGAAATCGAACACGTCGTCCGTCAATGTTTTCGCTGATGCCCGAAGGAAAAGAGAAGAGGACAAGCGACGGGGTTGTCTCTTTTTATACAGTCGGCGGAACTGCCAGAACGGCCAACACAAAAGGCATCGGGTTCACATTCCTGAGTCATTCTATCTGGGCATGCAGCTGCTACTGGTTCTACTACTATCCACTTCCCGACATTGCAGTGTTGCTGCCATACTCGCGAACCTGTTTAAATAAAAGCACGCAATCACGTATTATCGTGCGCCATACTAAGCTTAAGAACAGTGCGCCGGTACATGAGATCACGAAGCGCGGTCCATGGCATCACAAGAGCAATTAGAGAAATGAAACAAAGAAAACAAAAATGTATAAAATATTTTGTCTCAATCCGATCCGCAATACAGTTTTCTGCAGCGGCTTTCGGCTCTGAATGAACGGCCAAGCCAGTGCCAAGCCAAGCTTGCATCCCTGATGAGTTGTTTGTTTGCGTCGAGAATTCAAAGCCCAGTGAACTGGCAATTTGTTTAGATGGTATTGCTAAAGGGCTTGAAATTGAATATTTCTCTGCGTACTACTGTTTTACTTTTCCTCTCTGTTTTCTGATCACAGTGATGAGATTGAGGAGGTTACAATATCGAAAACAGCAAGTGCAGCTCAAGCATCGCTAGTATCGCTGTTTCGGTAATAAAATGTTACAAAGATTTTGCCCCGTGACCTGCTTGCTATGTTCGAGCACCCATTAGAAATTTACGGTGCCGCGTTTGAGAGAGTTGAATAAAATTGCAGTATTACGAAAGGAAGGCTCTGAAGCAACATCGCATTTTATCAGGCCTACACCTCCCACACCTAGACGAGTAAAACTCGCCGATATTATCTTGCAAAGCTGTGTATAATATTTAAAACACATTCTTTAGTCCACGATGAATTGTTCTCTCGTGTGGTTTCTCCATTTGGTGCTGCCATGTTAACTTACAAAGGCAAATTTCCATATTTAGTCTCTTTAGATGTTGCAAAAGCTTGACACGTGGTGTGTATGCCATACTGATAGTTCTCCTCGTAACCTGGGTCCGCCTCTTTAAACAGCGCCGCAATTTATTGCTCGCAATCGTGTTTGTCTTATACTGTAAGCCAGCTGTGTGATTTCATCAATATTCACGAGTGTTCCCTGACTATACAAACACGTACGTCTTATTTGGTGCGGTGCACGTGTGTATGTAGCAAAAAATGTCATTTCGTCAGCGTATGTCTGCATACACTTGCATGCCCTGCAGTACGTGTACATAATTAATGCAGTAAGGATGGCAATGCATAGCCTTGCATGGGACATATATTCCATGCACCCTCAGAGAAATGTTGTTTGTTATGAGCTTACTGTTTATCATTACATTTTTTTTTCGTTAAAGTTTCATCTCCATATAAAGCAGCTGTATACAGGCACAAACTTCAGCAGCTTCCTCGTTGTTCGATTTTAAATAAAAACACCAAGACTACCCAAATCAGTGATCTCTTTGCTATCATTACTGTTATGTGTTCTACGATGTACACAAGGACAGTAGTATACAAAAAATAGGGAGGGGATTGAATGCCCTGCCTGCATGGCTGCGCCATTTCACAAGATCAGGCGCTGCGCTGTGAAGCTTCCTACCGGCCTGCAGAGAAATTCAAGGGAGCGTACGATATCAAGGGAGCGTAGGATAGCGTGGTTCAAGAAAACTTGTGGGGAATACTAGACACACTGGGTGTGGAAGATGGAGCCACTAATATTTTAAAGGAAATCTATAAAACTAACAAGGTAGTTATAAAGTGGGAAAAACAGGTATCCAAGCCCACAGTGGTGAAACGTGGACTTAGGCAGGCGTGCCCGCTGTCACCCTTGTTATTCATGATGTACCTACAAGGATTAGAGGCCAAATTAGAGGGAAGTGAACTTGGTTTCAACCTCTCTTTAGTCAAACAAGGAAAACTCATTGATCAGGCACTACCAGCATTATTGTACGCAGATGATATAGTGCTAATGGCCGACAACAAGGAAGATTTGCAGAGATTGCTGGACTTTTGCGGTAATGAGGTAGATAGGTTAGATATCAGATTCAGTAAGGAAAAAATCAGCAGTCATGATTTTTAATGATAACGAAGGTAGTGAGCTTAGAATACAGGAAGTCACGCTAGAGATAACAGATAAATACAAATAACTGGGCGTAAGGATAAGCAATGGGACCGAATACCTATGGGAACACGAAATATACGTGACGACTAAAAGTAACAGGAAGGCAGCAGTGATGAAAAATAGGGCACTGTGGAATTACAATAGGTATGATGCTGTGAGAGGAATATGGAAAGGAGTCATGGTTCCTGGGCTGACGTTTGGCAATGCGGTCTTGTGCATGAGGTCAGAAGTTCAAGCGAGATTAGAAATTAGGCACCGTGGAATATGTAGGCTTGCTTTAGGAGCTCACGGGAATACACCAAATCAGGGAGTACAAGGATGTAGAAAACTGATGGAAGATGGAGCTCAGAGGCGAGGAAGAAGAAGTAGCCAGGGTCACGCTCTGCATATTTTTTTCCTGTTCTGTCAACAATAAACCGAAGACGTATCGGTTCTGCGGTCTCTCTGGTCCTTTTAAACAAAGTGCCGTGACCAGGAGGGTCTGAAGACAGACGCACAGACTTCAACCCCATTCGCAACAACGGGTTGAAAAAGGAAGCAGCGGCGTCTGGCTCAAAGACGAACCGTCGAGAGAAGGACCACGACCGACAACTGTTGGAGACGCACATAAAAAGGCAAGAGCTCTTTCAACACGTTTTAGGCATGAATAAAGAGGTCCTATCGAAGAAGCGGAAGACGCTTCGAGCAAATGTGACGATGCTTACGAGCGAAATCAATAAGAAGATAGAAGAAGACGCCGATCGAGCGCAACTTATGACGCTTCTGAACCAGATGAAGAGCGTGTCACAGACGTTAAGACAAGTTAACGAACAGATAGAACCGTTCATTGAAGAAGACGACGCGGAGGCAGAATTTGAAAGAGTTTTGCATTATGAGATGAAGGTCGTTGCTGCAACGACAAAAATAGAGGAGCGATTACGCGAGTTAGAACAAGCGACGCAACTGACTACGAGAATAGTCACAGAACAGGCGAGTTCAGTGCAAGGTACTAACCAAATCTCGGAGACGCAATAGCTTGTTAAGTTGCCACGTCTTGAGATGATCAAGTTTGATGGGGAAAAAACAGCATGGCCAAGGTTTTGGCATCAGTTTGAGACATCGGTGCATAACAGAGCGAACACGCCGAAGAATCAAACATTTAATTACCTTCTGGCGTCTCTGAGCGGGGAGGCAGCGTTCCTTATAGAAGGTTTGCAGTTTTCTGATCAGCATTACGAGCATGGAGTCGCTCTTCTGAAAGAAACATTCGGACGAGAAGATAATTTTAAAGAAACCTACATAAAAGAGCTTGCAAACTTGGAAGCAGTGAAGAGTCCTAAAGATGTAGATGGGTTGAAGAAACTCTTCCAAAAGTTGCAAGTGAACACACGAGCATTGCAGTCATTAGGAGGGGAAATGGGTAGTTACGCCACAGTGATAGCTCCTGTTGTAAAATCTGTGCTACCGGTGGATATGAGGATTGAGATGAAGATGGAGTTAAAAAAAGGTGACAATAGACCAGCAACTACGGAATCTGACTCAGCGTCAAGAGACAGCACGAGCAGTTTGAAAGAAATTATGGAGTTTTTAAACATATATATACGCAGCAGAGAAGAAACTCGAGAGGAAAAATACGACGTGACCCAGTCACCGCACAGAACATCTACGCTTCAAAGCATATCGATTAAGAAATGCATCTTCTGTGAGATGACTGGACACTACACAGAAGATTGCAGAAGAAGCACTAGTATGCAACAGAAGAAAGAAGCCTTGCAACGGGAACGAAGGTGCTTCAGATGCACCAGACCTCACCACACGGCGAAGATATGCCGCGCTAACGTACGCTGCAAAACATGCAAGGGAAGGCACGCGACATCCATGTGTCGACCACGTACGCCTGCAGGAAAATCAGCACAGCAGCAAAGCGGTGATGTTGAGCAAGTGCGTAAAAGCGCGCAACCTGACCGGTTAGACACCAGCAAGTCCAGCAACATGCGCGCACAGCAGTCTGATGAACACAAGTGCATACTACTGCAGACAGCCTCTCCGTGGACGGAGGGACAAGACAGTGGGTGCTACTCACGTATTCTGCTCGACAATGGGAGCCAGAGGACATTCATTCTCAAAAAACTGTCAAGAAAACTAGTGTGCAAGGTAAAAAGATCCGAAAGGATTACTGTAGAATCATTTGGAGGAGGAGAGATGGAACTAGACATGAAAGTCGTCGAGGTCAGCGTGAGGAAGGATCCCATCTCGGAGCCAGTCACGATTGAGGCACTGGAGATAGAAGTTATATCCTGTGACGTGCTACCATCGCCACCGTTGACAATACACGAAGGAGCAAGATCGATGGGAATTAGTTTGGCTGATGACAGTGAGAAGACGAACAAACAAAGAAAAAAATATGGAAACTTCTATATTAATTGGAGCAGATTCTTACTGGACCGTAGTCACTGGTCGCATTCTCGAGATCCATCCAAAAGTAATGGCAATAGAAACAATATTGGGATGGACGGTCCAAGGTCCTGTAGGACTTCTTTGTGCGCCGATGAAATCATCTAAGGTTATGGTACTCAAGGTCAGTGCCAAGTCGGACACGACTGTGGATGAACTGCAGCGATTCTGGGACTTGTAAAACATGGGCATCAAGGAGGAACCAGCAACAAAGTTGAGTGATGAACATGTGATAGAGTACGTCCGACAAACAATGAAGTTCAAGGCAGGAAGATACCAAGTACGGCTACCATGGAAGGAAAACGTGACATTGGACGACAACAACACCATTGCAGAGAAGAGGCTTATCCAGGTGACCAACAGTGAATTATGCTGGAAAGGCCCCACGTTGATCAAGAATAAAAAACAAAGGCCTGATTATGACATCACGCAAGAATCGGACAGTGATGACAACAAAGACGAAGAAAAGACCGTGACAAGCCTAACTACCACCACGAGTGAAGAAAAAATAATTGATGTGAGCAGGTTTGGATCATACAAGAACGCATTACGAGTTACCGCGTGGATGATGCGTTATATAGAAAACCGACGAAAAGAAAGGGAAACAGGTTCGCTGACAGGAGAAGAATTGGACAAGGCAGAGTTTGTGCTGATAAAGCAGGAGCAGAAAACGCTACAAAATGCAGTGACACGAATATATGACAACATGAATCTGTACGCCACGAACATCTTCGAAGATGATCAAGGTGTCCTGAGAGTAAAAGGGAGGCTTCAGTTGAGTGGTTTGAGCTTTGATGAGAAGCATCCTATTGTTTTACCAAGAGAAAGTCACTTTTCAGAACTCCTAGTTCTGAACGCGCATCAAGTAACAATGTACGGTGGCGTTGCGGCAACATTGACACATCTAAAAACGAAGTTTTGGATTCCGCGTGCCCGACAGATGGTGAAATATGTGATAAAGAAATGCATCACATGTAGGAGATTCAATTGTAGACCAATGGCACAAGAAATTCCACCACTACCAGCTGACAGGATAACACAGACGAGGCCATTCGACACAGTTGGTATAGACTTTGCTGGACCGCTAAATGCTCGAGAGGAGAAATGCGAAAAAGTTACAAAGTTTTACATTGTGATATTTACGTGTGCAGTAACAAGAGCCATACAACTGGAGTTGGTCAAGAGGATGTCATCAGAAGCGTTTATACAAGCATTCCGAAGATTCGTAGCTAAAAGAGGATTGTGTACAACTATTTACAGTGATAATGCAAGAGCATTCAAGAAATCTGAGAAAGAGAATAACAACATATTAAAGATGGAAGATGAAAGGGTTCAACAGTATATCAGTAACCTGAAAATAAAATGAAAGTTCATTGTAGAGTTAGCTCCATGGTGGGGAGGATTTTATGAAAGACTGATCAGAAGATTTAAGACATACATGGCAAAAACTATAGGTGCTCGACGTTTGGATGAAGAAGAACTACGGACTGTGGTTGTTGAAGCAGGAGTACTTAACAACCGGCCTCTTACTTATGTGTATGACTATCCTAACGAGCCACAACCCATCACACCGGCGGACGTTATAGGAGGCAGACAAGCAATGAACAAGCAGGAAGAAAACAGACTCGGAGAATGCAGTTTGTTGGATTACTGGAGTGCAAGAAAACGGGCAATGATAACATCGTGGACCAGATGGAAAAATGAGTACCTGAGGGAGCTTAAGTGTGCCAGCAGAAAAACAGAGCGTCACACAAATGTACAAGAAGGAGATGTTCTTCTGCTTGGAGAAGCGCGAAAAAGAACTCAGTGTAAACTCTGCAAGGTCGAAAAGATTTTCCCAAGCAAGGATGGACTAGTGAGAACATGCCTGCTTCGTACACCTGAAGGAAAATTAGTCAAGAGGCCGATTCAACTGTTGTATTCGCTCGAAGGTTGCTTCGGTTGAATCTGGCCGGCGGGAAGATGTAGAAAACAGATGGAAGATGGAGCTCGGAGGCGAGGAAGAAGAAGTAGCCAGGGTCACGCTCTGCATTTTTTCCTGTTCTGTCAACAATAAACCGAAGACGTATTGGTTCTGCGGTCTCTGGGATGGACATCATTTGAGGGCAGGGAAGCTAGCAGCATGATAAAATTTGAGAAGCGAATGAGAGAAATGGGAGAGGAGCGTTGGGCTAGGAAGGTTTTCAGCAACTTGTACATAAGAATGTCGATACAAAATGGAGGAAGCGACCAGGAAATTGACTGGTAAATACTTAGAAAATAGCAGGCGGCCAAAACAAAAAGAACTATTGGTTAAGAAGAAAGTGCAGGAAATGGAGACTGACATGTGGAGAATTGGCATGATTAAGAAGTCCGCCCTAGAGATCTATCAAACTTTCAAGCAGGAAATTGCCAAAGAAAGGATCTATGATAATGCTCAGGGTAGTTCTCTACTGCTTGAGGCCAGGACGGGAGTATTGCGAACCAAGACATATCGGGCCAAATACGAAGGGATATACACAGTATGCAGTGCGTGTGGAGAGGAAGAAGAAACTGCCGAACACTTGATAATGTTCTGTAAAGGGTTTCACCCTATAGTTCAGGATGATGGCGCGGAGTTTTTCAAAGCACTGAGGTTTAGGGACAGGGAGGGCAAAATAGGCTTTAAGCGGGTAGACTTAACTAGAAGGAGGTTATCTGATTGGTGGCTAATGTCAAGGCACGAGTGAAAATTAAACCCTTCACTGCAAAGTACCCGTCCAACTTTACTATTTAAAGGGGAAACAAATAAATCTAGTGGTTAGTTCACTGAGCATTACGGTTAGGTGGCCTTAGCCGCCGCCCGATCTAAACGGTACAGCCACATCCATCCATCGATCCAGCCAAGAATATGCTCTCTGGTCTCTGGCTTGTTGCTCCAGGCCTAGTCAGGTAGATTTTCTGGCCCCACCGTTGAGTTGTTTGCTCGGGTTGTGGCTTGCAAACGTTGCGGTTTTGGGCTTCCGTATCATCTAGTTCCATCATCATGTCCTCCAAGTGGAGGGCATGTCGCAGTGTGAGGAGGGAGTACGACAAGGCGCTGATAAAATGAGCTATCAGTCTTACCAGGCAGGCGGTTGAGAGTGCACTGAGGCAGCTGGCGCACACCAGCACTATCCGCTTCCTGTATAATACAGGCTAGGGAATTATAAAAACACAGAGCAGAAATCAACTCTTGTGCCTTTCTCAGACACTCACAAGGCGGAACCTGCTTCGAACACTGAGGACCGAGCTAAGCAACACCATGCGTAACGATAAATCATGGCCTCCTATTGCAGTAATGGTTACGACACGCATGCAACTTAAACCATTGTCACGCAACATGAATTCACAACACCATCGAAGTGAACCCAAGGCAGGTGCTGATTATTATGTACGGTACTAGCGCTAAATTCATGCAGACGTTTAGTTGACGCTGCAGTAGTCCTAGTTGAAGGAATAGCCACAGCTACTGCTGTGATGGAGAACGGGCTCATCAACATCTTCATGTAGATTAAAACGGCTTACCCCGAAATGGCTTGGAGTGTCACGCTATCCCTAGCAGTGACACATGCAGTGGCGTATTTTATGATTACAGAAATGGTGTACCAATTTCCAAAGCACCTATCAATACTTCCGTCAAGGCGTAGCACCAAACACTTTCTCGCAAATTTCGGGAAACATTCCTTCACCTCCCCATCTGGTGGCTAGGCATGACTACGACCAAGAATAGGCATGTTAGTATGTATGTCGGAGGTATTTCCATCTGAACCCTGAAAAATTATTTCCCTAAACCCATGAAAAAAAAAAGAAAATGGCATTCGCACCTGTCATCACATTGCACCCCATCACAGGAATGGAATCAGATTGGCCTGGCGCTCAATACTCCCTTACGCTTAATCAGAGCTCCGTCTGGCACCAGCTCCAGACAAAACCATTTATAATCTCCTGTCTGGCACATCTGTTTTACTCTGCTCTCTCTCAACCAGAGTGCACCACCTGTGGTTCACCTCTGGTGGATCTTCGTCACTGTTTGTGAATTGCACACAAAGCCCCTACTGGTAAATCCTATTCCCAATTCTTCACTATTCTCACGAGAGGGCACTCTTTGGGCAGCTTACATCACGACATGTGCGTGTCATGATGTCAGTGCCGTCTTTTTAAGAGTCGGCGCCGTCTTTTCTTTCTCTTTTGCTCCTTTCCTGTTCTGTGTTTCTGGTGTTTCGCTGCAAACAAGTGACGATGGTAAAGAATACCAGATGTTTAAAATTTGCTTCTCATTATTATATCGTGGTTTTGGGAATTAAAACCCCAGATATATTGAAAGAAGATGCATGAAAAGAGAAGGATGATATTGGAAACTGGCAAAAAAGGGATGACTGACTTCTGAAGCTATGCTGCCATTGAGATTTTCAGCTGTTCACGCATTTCTCACACGTGGCTTTGATGCAGCTATGCACATATCACACAAGCATGCTGACTATACAGTTAGTACAACTACAACCTTCATGTACCCAGCCTTCATGTACCCTCTATGACATTTCAGAACATCTGAGTCAGTGTTAGCATGAAGTTGTGTTCTTCATGCTTGGGAACCAGTGTGATGAGTTACCATTTCTACAGAATGAAGCCCTGTCTACTTGGAACAAGCTGCAAGATATATAACTAAACGGCTCTTTTCAGGGCCAGTCAATCCCTGTCTGGCTTGGATGCACCAACTGATTCCCTTTATCATCAACCCTCAATAAAACTGGCAAATGTTTGTACATGTGCAAGCAGTCTCATTCAATATCTTAGGAAATGCTTGTGAAGCAATTTCAAGGAGAATCCTTTTTCGGATGTCATAGTGAGGCATTAGGAACACCTTAGTCAGACCAAACGCCAATTTCAATGAGAGGAATAAGAGAAATATTTCACTGGGAACTATGAAGTAAAAAAAAAACAAATGTTTTCAGATACTGCGAGATCATTTCATAAAAAAAGCTCAGAAGTTGCTAAGTGGGACGACATTCAATCTGTGCAAGCATCGTGTGGTTAAAACATTCTGTACCAAACATAGGTTCAGCTTTCTGGAATAGACCGCGCTGCATAAGATAGCTCAGTGCATGCACTTTTGTACCCTGCCAGAGAATATTTTTACCACCAGTATGTTGTAACGTGAAGCGAAATGGTGATTGTATACTAGGGCGCGTCCTGCAGGACCCCAATAAAGTTGTTTCACTTGATCGGTTGGTGTGCTGTAAGCAGAACATTCCTAAGAAAACTCGTATAGTTTGGAGGAGGACTTAAGCAAGGAAAGGTGTAGATAAAACACTGGATTCACTGGCATTATCCTCACCAAGTTTTACATTGTTTTTCTGGTGAAGCTTTGTGTCTGAACAGCGAGCAGGATAAGCTGGTAAAAACATGCAAAATGGGAAGTCTAGCACAGCAATCTGTGCAGTACTGCTCATTTGATGGAGCATTAATTTCACAGGCTTTGCTCATTGTTAGCGTTAAGCCTATATTATGTCCACCGCAGGGTGGAAGCCCAACCAATGTTCCCCGTCCTGTATGAGCCAATTTCATATTATGGCTGATAATTTCTCGATCTCATTGGAACTGATCACGTGCCACCCTCTGCTACATTTCATGTGTCCTAATATAAATTAATTGACATTACTGACCTGTCATCCATCTTTTTTTCTCATTGCCAACTAATGCATTCATTTTTTGATAAACTTTGCATTCTTCCCATGTCTTAATAATATGCTAGTCTTTTTTCATTTTTCTGAAACATTATCTTTGCTCAGAAGCTAGAAGTTATCAGAAAGAACATAACGACATTCTACCTCCTGAGCATACGGCATCATCAATACGAAAATGTCATGAAAGTGAGAAAACATCCTATCTATATAAGAGGCCCTACAATACTGCAGGAGGCAACAAATAAACTGGTATTTGTATAAAGGCAGTGACAAAAACTTTGACTACTGTCACTTATTCTGATTCTTGGGACATCTTTTTTAGCACATCACAACACATAATTACACATTTACACAATTTACACAGAGGAATCGCCACCACGTGCATTGAGGCCACACTTCAGAAGTCATGTGAGCACAAGAATGAGGTAAGCTTTAAAAACCAGATTAAAAGACTAAAGAATGCTGGATATCCCAACAGCATCGTCACACCCGTCTGCTAAACCCTCCAGCAGAAAGTCAAGTTAAACAAAACAGGACCAAAATAATAACAGAATGACCAAAGATCTTTGCATGGTATACCGTACGTACATAAGGTGTTTCACAATATAAAGAATATAGCGAGCCGATATGATTTTATCTTGTTATTTGCGATCCTTTGCAAGTTTTCAAAAGTGTGTGTACTAAACAGTAACAGGAATAGCCATTATTTCACCATTCGTAACGAGAATAGGTATACTAAATGCCAATATAATGTTGCGTATGAGATACCGTTGACATGTGGAAACGTAAACATAAGACAAACGGGGCAATGTTCCAATGATCGAGCAAGACAGCATGCTTAAAATGTTAAGAATGGTCATGGTAGTCGCATTGCCATACACTGTAAAGAATGTAAGTGGAGTTCTATGTTTCACAAAACACTGTTTTTGAAAAAAGCAAGAACAAGAAATAAAAGAGAGACTGTGAAAGCATTTTCTTTTCAGAAAGGCCATGAATCAGTGCATCAATATACCTTCACTCATCCATTCGGAGAGAGAGTATTCTTTTCTCAGTTAAGATTATATTATCATGGTCTCACATGTGTCGTTGTTTATGAGCACTGTTCTAGTACTCTGTATAAAAGTGGGCGTAACACCTTCAATAAAATTCAGTTGGCAGTCAGCGTTCTTTCCTGTCCTTTATGTCTCTTCCTGAAGTTCTCGCGCTTTTACTAGAACACAACCACGACGAACCAACTTGCCAAGATTAAGCTATTGTTGACGAAAAGTCAGAGCACGAAAAAACTTCAGGGACTCAGAACCTCCTCACTACCCGTCTAGTTACGGCCCTGGTCTATGTGTTCCGAGAGTGAAGCACAAGTGGGGCTATCTAACTACCTAACGATGAGGAAGGTTTGTGTATACTTGAGCTTGTTTCATAACATGGTGAGAGCTGGCAGGTTGTTGAAATAATATGCTGTGTGGGAGGTCAAGATTTTGATTGAGAACGCTGAGTATGAGCCAGTGACATTAGGCGTTAAAGTTCTTTCGCGATATTCACTCTAGCATAGGACCTTGGTTGGTGGTTGACGTGTGCATTTGGTGACATTGTAGTCTGCCATGATAATTTTTTTGCCACTTGGCGTCGGCGCTCTTGAGTTGTACCAAAGTAATTAAGCATCCAGGTACAAGTATCTTCTGTCATTGTTTCAATGAAGAGCTCAATGTGAATAATAGCTTCCATCAATACTTATGGCATTGGTGTACGCACATTTATTTTGAAGTTCTCTTGCAAAAAAGGCATTAAATGTATGTTTTTGTGACTTTTTAGTATTGGCCACAACTGCTGGTGTGTCGTAAGGGCTCTTCGAATGGTTGTGGTGTTGTGTGTTGTCTTGTTCAGGGCCACAGAGCTTTCAGTCTTTTTTATATTTGCCTTCATAGGAATGCTCTTTGCATGCTTCTTTAGTACTTTGTATTATTCCTAAAGCATTGACTTCCAGATGTTGATTGTGGTGCTTTAATCTAGTGTTCAACTTCTCACTACCTTCATTTGCTCACGAAGCAAGAACTCAGGAGTATGGTAACTTTTGCTATGGGTTTTCCCTTCTTCAGTTCACTGTATTTTTGCTTGTGTTGTCTAAGCGATGACAGCCTCGTGCTACAGCTTTTTTTTGTGCACTTATTGTGTGCCAATGACTTATTTGCCTCCTCAGCTAAAGACGTTTAGTATTATAAGAGAAAGCTCTGTCTGTTTTGGTTTTGTCATTTGCTGATGGTGTATCTTCAGTATCTTTTCTCAGTGTACACTATACTTGATTGGAAGAGCAGCATGATTACCTTCAGCTGTTAGCAGGCTTTTACCTGCTGTAAAATTGATTGATGCTCCTTTCTCGGGCGTTATATTTTGGATGGTTGGTATGTCATTGCTTCTTTTAAACTACAAAACTGCATGTGCGCCTTTTCCTGGTTACACCTGGTATATTTCCCTAGTGGCGATGTGCTCTCTCTCTCTTTCTCTCTCTCTCTATATATATACATATATATAAATAAATAAATAAATATATATATATATATATTTATATATATATATATATGTCAGAGCATCGTTATTAAACCAGCTGATAAGGGTGGTGCTGTGGTTGTACTCGACAGGACTGACTACATCAAAGAAGGGCTTCGCCAACTGGCAGATGAAAATTTCTATAAACAACTCCCTTGTGATCCGACAGAGGAGTATGAAAGTACTATTAAGGCCTCACTAATATCATTACGTAAAAGTGGGAAGATAACCTACCCTATGCTTAAAATGATGTCACCTGGCAAATCGTCTCCCGGGCGTTTCTATTTACTACCCAAAATTCACAAGACTAACAATCCCGGCCGACCCATAGTTTCCAGCAACGGTACTGCTACTGAAAAAATTTCTAGTTTCATTGACTCTCTGATTAGGCACATCCCACAATCATTCCCATCATACATCAAAGATACCAGCCACTTCCTTCGAGAAGTCTCAAAACTTGTGGTACCTCTAGATTGCTATTTGGTCACCATGGATGTCTCATCACTGTACACAAACATTCCCCACACCGAGGGAATCGCCGCCACAGTCGCCGCCTATGGAAAAAGTAAATCGACGAGTGAATTCGACGAAAGCGCTTTAGAGGTGCTCCTAAATCTGGTACTTAAACATAATAACTTTGAATTCAACCAAAACCATTATCTGCAAGTAAACGGAACTGCCATGGGAACCAAAATGGCCCCAAATTACGCAAATATTTTCATGGCCTCTTTAGAGATTCCTTTCCTGGAAAATTCTCCATTCAAACCTATATTTTACCGACGCTTCCTCGACGATATATTCTTCGTGTGGGCCGATAGTGAACATAATCTTTCCAAATTCATTTCCGGTTTCAACTCCGTGCATCCTTCGATAACATTCACGCACACGTATTCGCAGAAGAGTGTTCACTTTCTGGATGTCACTGTATCACTCAGTGGCACCACCATATCTACTTCCCTGTATAAAAAACCAACAGACCGCCAACAGTATCTGCATTTCCATAGCAGTCACCCCCATCACTGCAAAACAGGTGTTCCTTACTCTCAAGCCCACAGATACAGAAGAATTTGCTCTGAAATCACGCAATTTGACACCCACGCACAGGAATTGAGAACAGCCTTCTTGCGTCAAAAGTACCCCGAAAAAATAATTGACAATGCAATTGAGCGCGCTCGCTCTTTGGACCGAGAATCAACAATGGGAGAAAAAGGTGGGAATAAAGATGATATAACTTCAGGGGCAAATTTAATCCTCACATACTGCGCCGCCGCCCCTCGGGTGAATTCTATACTAAACCGCCACTTCAACATACTTAAACAGAGTAGTCGCCTCTCTGCCATTTTTCAGACTCCGCCCAAGGTGGTTTACCGAAGAAATAAAAACCTGAGAGACTTACTGGTCAGGGCGAAAACACACAAATCCGACCACCATCAGGGCTGTAGACCGTGCGGGAAACCTCGCTGCAGGGTGTGCACACACATGGTGACCACAGATACGGCCGAAGCCTCCTGTTCAGACTATGTGTACAAAATTAAAGACGACCTTAACTGTGACTCAGCCAATGTGGTATACAAAATTCGCTGTGAGGTGTGCAAACAGGAATATATTGGACACACGGAAACCGCGTTCCGTTTGCGTTTCAACAACCACAGGGCACACGTAAAGGGCCTCCCCAATTTGCCGTTCTCCAAACATATCAATCTTCCTGGTCACTCTTTCGAACGCGTAAGTGTCATACTCCTACAATCCGGCTTCCAGAACACACGGGAGCGCGAACAGCGGGAGTCATACTTTATAAAGAAATTCAGATCACTTACCCACGGAATCAACGAGAGCCCTGGGCGACTGACGTGTCTCCGCGACGTTTCGTGAAACACAGAAATTAAATTACTCAATTAATTTATTTATACATACGTGAAGTCGCACACGCAAGTTGGTCAATATAGCGAAACTAAACGAATTCGATGCTACGTGAACCAAACGGATTGTGTTAGTATTATTAGACTTTATTTTCATTTCTGAGTACTTTTTAGTATTATTTATTTTTATATATTTTCATCCTTTACAAGAATACCCATTTATTTATTTTCAGTATGACTGGTTGTACATTTTTCTGCAAGAGTGGGCAGGTGGAGGGAGGGGGAGAGGGCGCATTAGCTTTCCAACGTGGCCATTATATTCCGAAAGCTGGAGCGGGTCGTATGCTTCTTGTGTGTGTGTGTGTGTGGCCCGATGCCACGGGCCAGCCGCCGAACCACGTGAACTTAAACTCGATCCATGTGTGGGATGCGAGTAAGCGGCAACATGTTTCACGTTTTTCCGTTTTTCTTGGTCGCCTCTGCTGGCGGCGCGTCTTACCTATACCCAGTAACAATGCCAGAATTACCCGCTCGTTTCCGGCGGCTCTCCGTCGCTCCTTTCTAGTTCCTCTCCTTCTTCTGCTTCTTGTTGTCGGTTGCTACCTCGTTCGCCCGCTTGTCTTTTTCTCTCTCTCTCTTTTTTGGAGGGTCTTTAAACTGCGAGGGTGACCCTCTGCTACGGGAACTTGTATCATTTCACTTACATCCTCCGAAGAAGGCTGGTCCACCAGCCGAAACCGTTAGGAATAAATAAATATTTTATTGTTTTGTTTCCTATACTGCACTATTCTCGAAGTTTATAACTTTTATTACGGTAGCCGGAAGAAACTCTGATCATCTATTTCATCTACTTTATACTCATGGCTACTGCAAGTGCTGCAAGGAAACAGTTAACATGGAAGTTCCCCCACCATCCCTCAACGACAGCCATCATCGGTGACTCTCAAGCAAAGTATCTCTACAACCATTTTGACCCCCGTCGAACAAACACGCCCGTCTTCGTGACTCAATCTGGACTGATTATGCAAGAAGCACTCTCACTGCTGGACTTTATTCCACGCACAGTGACCACTCTGGTGTTACACGTGGGTACAAATGACATAGCCTCCTCCTCAGCCACTGTGGTGTTTCAAAAATACAAGGACATGGTGAGCCGAATCGTGGAGCAGCGGCCGGAGATTAAGAAGATCTTCACCACATTGGTGCTACCGAGGGCCCCAGACCGCAGGCGCGCGTGCCTCAACCGGCCCTTCGTCGCACGGTTCAACAGAGAAGCGGGCCACTTCAACCACCTCCTTCGATTGCACTGTCGTCGAAGCGGGACTCTCTTCTACATCGATCACGCCTTGGAATGGCTTCCGCCTGGCCGGGTTCTGGCGGCCGATGGTATACACCCAAGTTTTGAGGGTGTTGCCCTCATCGCCAGCCACCTGAGATCACTGCTTCTGCGAAATATGGTGAGGTCGCCGTCAACCTGGCTTGACCATGCACCATTAGGTCTGCCGGGCCCACCGAGAGAACATTGTCATTCCCGGAGTGAGAACCCCAGCATCCGCGAAGCAAGCGGGATCCCATGCCGACGATCATCACCACGAGCGCCGAGGGGTGCTCCTCATAGATCAAGAAGCAAGAGCCCCTACAACACGACTCGGGGCCACCCAGAGGCTTCAGGTGACAGTGCTTCTCCCCCACGCAGGGACTGACTCAACAACCCGTCAGGTACGGCCCGCTCCAGCACATATTGGTCTCGTGATTTCATGGCCTTAAGAAAGAATGTTGATAAGCGCGTGAGGTTTGAAATGCATGCTTCTAACCTTAAAACATATATTTCATCAGGATTCGCACCAAAGGGTCTCACTGTTCAACTGCAACCCGCAATGAATAACTTCAACAAAAATGAGCAGCGGCAATGGAGCAATATCTTAAAAGATGCATCTATTAGGCTTACACAGGTCGTAATACAACACAGTACACGTAAGGCCGCGGAACTTAAAGAGGAACAAAAGGCGCGACTAAAACAGTCAAGTTTAACGCAGTCAGAAACAGAAGAGCTGGCCAAATACGAAGGAAAAAAGAGATTAACCATTCAGGGCAAGAAGGACAAGAAATTGAGGCGAGACGGTGCATGGCCGACTTTAAAATACTCCGCCAGCAATCCTCCCACAACGTATACAGATCAACCTGTTACCTCTCATCAATCTCCACAAAAGAGCACCGATGTCACCAATGTGGTTAACCTTTCCGGCAAATCTTTGACACCTGCGCAAACAAAGCTGCTATCAAAAGGTCTAACCTTCTGCCCCGCCTCTGGCAAAATTGATGAGTTTAAACTTTACCAAGATTTGGACAACTTTGCCAGAACCATGCGTCTAAAAGAATATTTTCATGATCGAAGCAGCACGCATCAAAATCAATTTTCAGATAAATCTTCGACTCCAGGTGAACAAAGAGACAAATATCTAGACATGTACATTTCAGCCGTCCAGGGTGATATAATCAGGGAATATGAAAAGCGCCGACCCATTCGCAACAATCTGTCCAAAGAGGAGCGGGAGGCTTTGCGCAGTTTAAGTGACAGCCAGAGCATCGTTATTAAACCAGCTGATAAGGGTGGTGCTGTGGTTGTACTCGACAGGACTGACTACATCAAAGAAGGGCTTCGCCAACTGGCAGATGAAAATTTCTATAAACAACTCCCTTGTGATCCGACAGAGGAGTATGAAAGTACTATTAAGGCCTCACTAATATCATTACGTAAAAGTGGGAAGATAACCTACCCTATGCTTAAAATGATGTCACCTGGCAAATCGTCTCCCGGGCGTTTCTATTTACTACCCAAAATTCACAAGACTAACAATCCCGGCCGACCCATAGTTTCCAGCAACGGTACTGCTACTGAAAAAATTTCTAGTTTCATTGACTCTCTGATTAGGCACATCCCACAATCATTCCCATCATACATCAAAGATACCAGCCACTTCCTTCGAGAAGTCTCAAAACTTGTGGTACCTCTAGATTGCTATTTGGTCACCATGGATGTCTCATCACTGTACACAAACATTCCCCACACCGAGGGAATCGCCGCCACAGTCGCCGCCTATGGAAAAAGTAAATCGACGAGTGAATTCGACGAAAGCGCTTTAGAGGTGCTCCTAAATCTGGTACTTAAACATAATAACTTTGAATTCAACCAAAACCATTATCTGCAAGTAAACGGAACTGCCATGGGAACCAAAATGGCCCCAAATTACGCAAATATTTTCATGGCCTCTTTAGAGATTCCTTTCCTGGAAAATTCTCCATTCAAACCTATATTTTACCGACGCTTCCTCGACGATATATTCTTCGTGTGGGCCAATAGTGAACATAATCTTTCCAAATTCATTTCCGGTTTCAACTCCGTGCATCCTTCGATAACATTCACGCACACGTATTCGCAGAAGAGTGTTCACTTTCTGGATGTCACTGTATCACTCAGTGGCACCACCATATCTACTTCCCTGTATAAAAAACCAACAGACCGCCAACAGTATCTGCATTTCCATAGCAGTCACCCCCATCACTGCAAAACAGGTGTTCCTTACTCTCAAGCCCACAGATACAGAAGAATTTGCTCTGAAATCACGCAATTTGACACCCACGCACAGGAATTGAAAACAGCCTTCTTGCGTCAAAAGTACCCCGAAAAAATAATTGACAATGCAATTGAGCGCGCTCGCTCTTTGGACCGAGAATCAACAATGGGAGAAAAAGGTGGGAATAAAGATGATATAACTTCAGGGGCAAATTTAATCCTCACATACTGCGCCGCCGCCCCTCGGGTGAATTCTATACTAAACCGCCACTTCAACATACTTAAACAGAGTAGTCGCCTCTCTGCCATTTTTCAGACTCCGCCCAAGGTGGTTTACCGAAGAAATAAAAACCTGAGAGACTTACTGGTCAGGGCGAAAACACACAAATCCGACCACCATCAGGGCTGTAGACCGTGCGGGAAACCTCGCTGCAGGGTGTGCACACACATGGTGACCACAGATACGGCCGAAGCCTCCTGTTCAGACTATGTGTACAAAATTAAAGACGACCTTAACTGTGACTCAGCCAATGTGGTATACAAAATTCGCTGTGAGGTGTGCAAACAGGAATATATTGGACACACGGAAACCGCGTTCCGTTTGCGTTTCAACAACCACAGGGCACACGTAAAGGGCCTCCCCAATTTGCCGTTCTCCAAACATATCAATCTTCCTGGTCACTCTTTCGAACGCGTAAGTGTCATACTCCTACAATCCGGCTTCCAGAACACACGGGAGCGCGAACAGCGGAAGTCATACTTTATAAAGAAATTCAGATCACTTACCCACGGAATCAACGAGAGCCCTGGGCGACTGACGTGTCTCCGCGACGTTTCGTGAAACACAGAAATTAAATTACTCAATTAATTTATTTATACATACGTGAAGTCGCACACGCAAGTTGGTCAATATAGCGAAACTAAACGAATTCGATGCTACGTGAACCAAACGGATTGTGTTAGTATTATTAGACTTTATTTTCATTTCTGAGTACTTTTTAGTATTATTTATTTTTATATATTTTCATCCTTTACAAGAATACCCATTTATTTATTTTCAGTATGACTGGTTGTACATTTTTCTGCAAGAGTGGGCAGGTGGAGGGAGGGGGAGAGGGCGCATTAGCTTTCCAACGTGGCCATTATATTCCGAAAGCTGGAGCGGGTCGTATGCTTCTTGTGTGTGTGTGTGTGTGGCCCGATGCCACGGGCCAGCCGCCGAACCACGTGAACTTAAACTCGATCCATGTGTGGGATGCGAGTAAGCGGCAACATGTTTCACGTTTTTCCGTTTTTCTTGGTCGCCTCTGCTGGCGGCGCGTCTTACCTATACCCAGTAACAATGCCAGAATTACCCGCTCGTTTCCGGCGGCTCTCCGTCGCTCCTTTCTAGTTCCTCTCCTTCTTCTGCTTCTTGTTGTCGGTTGCTACCTCGTTCGCCCGCTTGTCTTTTTCTCTCTCTCTCTTTTTTGGAGGGTCTTTAAACTGCGAGGGTGACCCTCTGCTACGGGAACTTGTATCATTTCACTTACATCCTCCGAAGAAGGCTGGTCCACCAGCCGAAACCGTTAGGATTAAATAAATATTTTATTGTTTTGTTTCCTATACTGCACTATTCTCGAAGTTTATAACTTTTATTACGGTAGCCGGAAGAAACTCTGATCATCTATTTCATCTATGTATATATATATATATATATTGCTAACTTGAGAAACAAGGCCTCTTTACGTTAGGTGCTCATCAGGGGGAAGAGCACTTCTATTACTTGCTAAGATGGTAGCCCCTTCAGGTGAGAATCATAATGCACTGTTGATGTGTCAAATTCACATAGCATCATTTCAAGGTACTCGATCAATATCCAAGTAAGAAAATTATGTTCCTTTGCGTGAGTTTCAGCAACTCATTGTAATTTGTAAATGAATGCTTCATCATTCTTGGCTGTCATGTTTTATGGAAGCACAGTGGCGTGAGCGTGCGTGTTGTTTTTTTGTTATTAACGATTTGCCCTACGCATTCACGTTTCTTCTTTTTTTTTGCGTCGTACTGCTCGTATCACGCCGCCTACCATTTTGTGCACACGTAAAAAAACTACATAAAAAAGAAGCGTTCCACGCCGAAATTTGCGTTCGCAACGATCTGGGCACCGACAGGGTGCCCTACGACGCCCACACACTTCGCAACGCCTTACCAACCGTTCGCTGCGATGTTGTTGGGAATTCGTGTGGTCGTTGCATGAATATAGCGCGTGCGTGCGTGCGTGCGCACGCGCGTCTGTGTGTTAGATCACGGCAACTGCATATGTTGTATGATTCAGTCACTGTAACGCAACTGACGACCCCCACTCTTCCCACACGTCAAGCAGCAGCAAGTGCCGTTAACACGTACTGTGCTGTGAACGCAAAACAGATTCGAATAGGTCGCGTAGATAGCTAGCCCGACACTTGATACGATAAGATTTGCGTCAGATATTCGACGTCTACACGCACGCGTATGACAGCGGTATCCGCAGCAGCTTCGTCATACGTACGGATAGCACCGCATCGGACGTCACGTCTGACAGAGAAACTTGATCGGTAATTTTTTCTCCCTTAAATAGTCTACCTTGCACAACTTCAACCAACAATGATGCATATCAATGAGCTGTGCATGGTTTAATGACGAAAAGATAGTTCTAATGCTGTGTCCGGCACATATATTACTTTCTCTCGAACTTGAAAAATCGGCGCGTGAATTGGGGCCAGAACAGCGTCAAAAAGCAGCAGACGCCGAAATTTGCTCATATTCTAATGTTATGACATCGCGATGTTAAATTTTCAGCTGACGCCGGCAATAACGATCGAACGGTAGGCCAATAATGCCGGTCTTATTGAATGGCTCCGCCCATATTGGCTGCTACTTGTACAACCTGGCCCAATGTGTCCGTTCTAATAGGCCGGCACAGCCTGTATGGGCGGAAAGTTCTAAAAGCTGGCCCAATATAACTGATATAATAGACTGGCACAGCCATCATTGGCGGAATGTTGTTAATGCTGGTCCAACATAGCCGTTCTATTCGGCTGGCACAACCAATATTGGGGTATGTTGTCAATGCTGGACCAACGTTGCCGTTCTATTTGGCTGGCACAGCCAATCTTGGCGGTACGTTGTGAAAACTGGCCGTTCATTGGCCAGGCAATGCCATTCTATCCCTAATATTGGGCCAACCTTCTGTGCTGCCTGGGTAAGCTCATTTGTGTTTGAAGGCACCGGAACTTCTTTCATCGCTTGGATAGATGACGCAAACGAAAAGAGTCTTTTGCCATTCACAGCATGTCCCAGGAACGTGAGTTCCGTGACGTCGAAAACGCAAAACGGTCATAGGTGATAATATTGGCAATGTAAAAAAGTGCACCTTTGCACCCTTTCTGTATGAGATGCATCATTTTCTGAAACGCCGACGGCGCTGAAGCCAAGCCGAAGCATACTCTTTTGAAGCGAGAAAGCCCGCCATGACTAATGAAAATAGTGAGATCACGACTTTTAGGATTGAGTTCAAGTTGATGGTAAGCAGATGCTAAATCTAGCTTCGAGAATTGCTTGGCGCCAGCTAAGCTGTGCAACAGCTTATCTGTCTGTGGGCAAACACTGTCATATACCTTGGTTGTTAAATCAAGGCTCATCTGTCTGATGTTCAACACTGTCATATGCCTTGGTCAAATCAAGGGTTACTAGGGCCGCATATTGTCGTCTGTGGCAAGCAAGCTTTATACGAGCCTCTAAATCAACGTGCGCCCACCATATAGAGTAACCTTGTCTAAATCCAATCTGGCACGCACTGAGCATCGCATAATCTGTTATGAACTTCGTAACTCTGATGTAAAGTATTCTTTCTATTAACTTAACTACATGTGATGTTAAAGCGATTGGCCGATTGTTATCTATCTACATTCCTAGTCCCTGTTTTTTAAGAAGCAGTATTTTTGCATGTCTACAGTCAGGAGATATCCAACTATTTTCAAGTGATTATTTCACGACATTAAGGAGGTCTTCAGGAAAGATGTCGAATAATATTTTCAACATTCTTGAAGTGGCGCCATCTGGTCCAGGACCTGTGTTTTGCAGAATATGAACGACGTGCGCAAGTTCATTCCTACTTACTTCAACAAAATCATTTCCAAATGAAGGTTTTGCACACTTTATTTTAATTTGTGATGTAAATCTTTTCTACAATCCTAATGCAATTTCAGTTAATGTATCTTCCAACGCAGTTGGAGAAAAAATAACTGAGTCAATATCTACGGGTGCTGTAATAGCTTTACAATTGCGCACAAAACTGAATAGAGCTTTCTTGTTGCCGCTCTTCGATAGATAGCTATACTCTTTTTTTTTCATAATCGTCTTTCACTAATGAAACTGTAACCTTAAACGTAGCTTTAGCAAATAAATAATTTCTCAAATTAGTCGGACATTGGTTGGTAAGGAGGTTTTTCCATGCAGTTTCGCGGCGTCTATAATCTCTGGCACAATCCAGATTCCACCAGGCAGATATAAATTTTCCTTTTGTCTAAGCTATAGTGAACTGTGATTTTTTAATTGTACACTTTAGAGTGGAATAAAGGCTCATAGTTTTCATATTTGATTCCATATTGGGCAAGGAAGACAACGTTTACTGTAAATTGTTTTTAAATTTAGAATAGTTTACAAAACTTTGCACCTGGCGATCTACCGTCAATAACAAAAATGCTGACTTCAAATACCAGGGGACAGGGTTCACTACTTGTAGCGGTATCAAGAACAGTCCAAGACGATATTGTGACATTTAGCTAGCAAAAGTCAAATCTAAGACTGACTTCGAATTACATCGAACGAATGTGGGAACTGTGGAATTCAAACAAATCAGTTTATTCCGATTAGTCCAGTCCCACAACCGTTTTCCAGATGAATCAGTGCGGAATTCCCACGACACGTGATGGGAATTGAAGTCTCCCGAAAAAAGTATACTGTTTCTGCAAAAACTCACAGTCACATCAAGGGCTCTTTCATCTTGTATTCCAGCCGGAAAGTAGTTGTTGGCTATAGATAGTGGCGCACATTCGGGAAAGTGAATTTCCAGAACCTATACTTCATAATTGTGTGATATTCGTTTGTAAACTAAGTGTTCTTTATGACTGGATGAAATTAAAAACATTAATCCTCCACCACGTGAGTCTCTGTCCAGTCGAAAGCACTGATAGTTTTGTAATTATAAGTTTTGATCAGCAAACAGCCAAGTTTCTTGTAGCAATAAGTTTTGATCAGCAAACAGCCAAGTTTCTTGTAGCAATAGGACGTCTGGAGATCGTTGAGAAATTGGGAATAATAAGTCTGTAGTTGCAGAGAGAATTGAACGGCAGTTACTCTGAAGTACTCTAAGGCACCCTATGATGACAAGCAAGCAGTAGCAACTGCTTGATCTAAAATACTGTCTTTTAAGAAGTCCCCTTTAGTCCTAGGTTACTTCACACTCTTTTCTGTTTTTGGATGAGAAGAATTAATAAGCTTGCCAGCAGGTGATCTGGTGCGTTTCGAAAGGCGAGCATCCATATCTACATCCCGACTACTTATTGATTCTGAATCTGATATACCTTCCTGCTCAGTTGTGTTAGATCTAGAAGGCATTGCCTCATTATTGACAGAGGCATCTGACTGATGTTCAGCAGGTTTATTGATTGAAGCACTAGGAGGCTGGATATGCTTAGTTATTCGATCAGATACGCCCGACGTCTGTGAATCCATAATATTATTGAGTGAGTCGGACAGATCGAGGGAAAATTTTTCTAATACTTTTTCTACGGTCTTTTCTACCATAGCTGAAATGGACTGAGAAAGTTATGCATCCGCAGCAAAAGGGGGACGAGCTGCTATGCCGGCATAACCCTGATTCTTGTTTTGAATTTCTGCCATTGCTTCTCTACGAGAGCATCGTCTCCTTTCATCTCGTCTACGAGAGCATCGTCTCAATCACCTGAAGTTCCCTTGATCTTGCAGGGCAGTTAGAATCGTCTGCAGAGTAATTTGCCCTGCACAAACAGCATGTCTTATTGTCTGGTGGGCACTCAGCAGTACTATGACCAGCCCCGTATATTGCCCTACATATGCGGCATCGAGTGTCCGATCGACAACCTTTAGTACTGTGCCCAAAGCGCCAGCATTTAGCACATTGCAACGAACGGGGAGCTAAAAGCTTCGACCTTATAGATAAGCGGCCATGCCTTGATCTCAGAAGGGTGATCCATTCCAGCGAATGTGCCAAAGACAGTTTCAGTGGGAACTTTCTGTCTGTTTTCCTGTTTGGTACAGCGGTAAACAGAAATAACACCTGCTGGAGAAAAGATGTCCAAGACTTCTACTGGGCTTAGACTTGCGTATACCCCTGAACCAATCCTTTGCAGCAAGCTAGATGAGGTGGGATAAAAGAGCTCACCGGATGTGATGCAAAAGTAGTGCGCTTCAGAAGGTCTTGGATACACGCCTCGTCTGGTGAGCAGCATAGTATCCCCAGCGTCCAAACTGATGAACCTCTGTTATCAGTAGAGAGTGGGGAGTGATCGCACGAAGTTCCGTTTGGATTGTCTTTGGATTCTTCATACGGATGAGCCCACCGGTGGTCGGCACCAGAGCGACAGGAATGCTACAGGTTCCATTGCGGAGAAACAACTCCAGGGGCAGATCTTGAGGGGGAACAGTGGCTGACCAGAGGGTAGGCCTCTGGCCCGGAGAAAAAACAGAAATGAAATAAGATGGAGGTACACTTATCAATTCACTCAAAACAGTTGCGGAACAAGAGGTAGATCTAAAAAAATAAAGTAACCGCTGGCTACTTGACCGCAACCCTGAGGATGGAACAAGGAACGTTGGGACCTGCGAAGCTGTGAAGCAGTGGTCAGCTGCGTCAACTGCGTCAACTGCGTCAGCTGCATTCATACAGAAACAATGCATCCGATGCCTTAACATCATCCTCTTCATTTCCTGATTCCACGCGCTCATCCTCATCTTCTCTATATAAAAACAAGCTCAACAAAATTTGATATTACGTGATATGAATACACAACGAAGGTACATGACACGATAAAACATGGTAATCATGGCATGCGTGTCATGTAAATGTTACATGCTACGCTCATAGTACGCTCGCGACTGTTTCGCTAGCTCTCTATATACTCTATTTGATATCAGGTTACGCGAATATATGACGAAGGTAAATGACACCTCTAAACCTGGTAATCATGACATGGAAGTCATGTACAGCGTAATTTACTTCCGCTGCGTAACGTTGTGCCAATATTAAAGTGACTTGTGAAGCTTTCTGATTTGTACTTCGCATATCATCGATTTCCACTGTAAGTGGGGTCTGCCATTTTTTCACTACCTACGTTCAATTATTTCTATACATTCAAAGATAAACATTGATTATTTTTTTAGTATTCTACAAGAACGCCTAGAGCTTCTGACACAGAATTGAAGTTACGAACATGAAAGTTTTTGTGCTAAAATTTTCGTTGATGGCAATCACTAAAAATTTAGTTCCTCATGTATAAAACCTCGCGGGAATTATAGTACCGTACAAATTTTGAGAAAACTGCTTAAGGTGAAAGAGCGGAATATTTGGAAGAAAATGATGTATGGATTTTGCAAGTCACCGAGACAACGGTACCTCGAAATGTAGAAAAATGCATAAGACGTGCAGGGCCTACCTGGTGCCCCTGAACTTCAACTCTTTCAAAACATGTGCGCCCCGCTTCGAAAGACGCCCAGGTTAAATTCATCGAGCTTCTTCGCTCAACCATGGCCTTTCCTGTAAGAACGCTTGTTGAGTGGTAGGCATCTGCCCGCGTTTTGCGCCAGCACTTTTCATTGATAGAGGGTTCAATCACCCACCTCGGTAGGTTTTTCCGCCGTTTTGGTGAGTGAATCTATGCTTGCCCCCCAATGAAAGTGGCAACGTCCTGTGAGTGTACTGTATGGTTCCCCGAGGCAACATGTGGACGTAACCTGCATGTCTCCCAACTGTCGCGATTTGGCCGCCGCTTTTCTGTCGCATCAAAGTGTCCGTCCTGTAAGTGTAACATTTGGGACCATCTTGCATGCCTCCCAACTGTCACAATTTGGCCGCCGCTTTCACTTCAAAGTGTCCGTCCTATACGTGTCCCATCTGCGACCATCCTGTATGTCTCCCAATTGTTGCGATTTGGTTGCCACTTTCAAGTCACTTCAAAGTTGCTGTCTTGTAAATGTCCTGTTAGTAGCTACTTTTTATGCAGACCAGAAATTAGGAACATTGCACTGTCTGGATGGTGCGGCATAATACAGCTCATATAATTGGAATCTACATAGACATGCAACGTAACTCTATAAAATTGCTCATTTAAGATTATTTACAATCTACCGTATGGAACATTGTATAAAACCAGTCAAACAAGCAGTGAAAATCTGTTCGTGGCTAATAAAAAATAGGATTAACAAATTAGCCTCAGCTTCATAAAGCAAACCATTAACATATTTAAAGATACGGCTTGTATGGCAGTTTTATTCATGAATAGACAACCAAGTTATTTTTTGAAATATGCAGAAAGAATTGTTTTTTTTAAGTAAGGAACTCATCACAGCAGTATTATGTATCACCAAGAGGACCTTGCAAGGCACTGTGAACACTATTCACTGCTTAGATTAGCTTTGCGCATGTAAATCAGCCATCCAATGTACTATATCGAAAATGTATAGGATTGCCTTGATGGGCTTTATGTGTCAGTTTCAAATCTATGCACCATTCTAGAGTAAAAAAAGTAGGGCATGACTTCCTAACAAACTCACAATAAGCACGCATAAATATATTTATATATAGCAATAAATTAAGAATGTGACAAAAATGCCTATGCACTATCCAGAACTGCTCACAATTATTGTATGTTAATATAAATAAATATTGCAATAAATAAGGAATATAACTAACACACATCAGTGCACTACCAAGGATGCTTGGTTAGCACCAAACTGCCATTGCACTACCAAACTTATTGCTGTAATACAAGGAAACAAGTAGGGTTACAAAAGCATATCACAATAAATTGTAGAGTGAAAATGAAAGAGTGAATTATCGTGTTTCATCCCATTAGTAAAGGCTCAGTGTTAAAATGACTGAGAATTGAGCGACCAGGTTGACTGATACCACAATGCCTGGACTCAAGTTTCAATACTTCAAAATGCTTTCAATAACTTATCACGAAAAATTTGAATATAACTAAATCTCACTACAAATTATGACACATGGTTAGTTATTCGCTAATTATTTATGTGTCACAGTAGGAACCACATGATTGCACTAGCAAAATCAATTTCTCCAATGCAATGAAACAATTTGGGTTACAGAAGCATAACACAATACACAATAAAGTGTGAAGTGAAAATTAAAGTTAAAATAAAATATTGAAATAATTTGTATCACAATAGAAAAAGAAATTTTAAAACGACTCCAAGCGACAATGAGTGCAGTGGCCAGGATGACTAGAAAAGACCAAAAATGAAGTGACCAGGCTGACTGATACCAAAATACCTGGACGTAAGTTTCAATATTTCAAAATGCCTTGAGTAAGTTATCAGATGAAATTTGAGTATGTCTAACTATCCCAGCAAAATGTCACACATGATTAGTTACACACAAAATTAGGTATGATTAAGTAATCTAACGCAAGATTAGACTTGAAAATGAATATCTTGAAAACAAGACAACAAGCAACGTGAGAAAAGCACATCACAATAAAATGTGCAGTAAATGCAATATTTACTTTCATATAGACCCCCCTCCCGCATTTGGTTTTTGAAAAAGTCTTTTTAATGTATCTGTTCATCTTATTTCCGTGAACGCCAGTGCCATTGATGATTAAGATGTTAACTCACGCCGTTATATTACAAAATAACGCGACAGTAAAAGTCGATACACAGCTTGACAATGCTAAACAGTTGCAAGCCGCCACAATTCAAGACGTGCCATTTGCGGCAGATGCGATCAGTAAAATTTAGAAGAAGCCTCTGCTTATAGCGCCACGCAAGCTCAGCGGTGCCAAAACAAAGCACAACCTCACTGATAGCGCAACGTGCGTGCCCTGCTATAGGACGCTGCGTTTTACAGTGAAAGCTGTTACGAGTTCACAACAAGGGTCGATCGCGTGCACCGTAGTTGTCCCACACCACCGGTGTCTGTAACCACTATTACACGAAATGAAACATAATATAAATTAATAACACCAACAACATAATGCGACTCAAATTGGCGTCCCTGTGTGCCAGCCCAGTATTCTGGACCGGCACGCAGAGCCACGCTGCTGCTTGAAACTCCGTTGCAAACTAGCCTTAGGCAGGCTTGATGTCGGAGAAAAGAAGTGAATTTATACGAGTAATAACGAATTTTAAAACAGAAGAGGAACAACCAGCTATCACAGAATGCGAATTGCGTAAATAGTGGGCCGTCCAATGCTCCAACTGATCACAAAAGCTTCAAGCAAAATTCTTCGTCTTCATCAGCTACAGCACAAAAATTACACAAAATTTCTTGCAAGTGTCTAGCGGGTACCCAGCTTCTCCAAAGGGCGATGAATGATGGCATAGTGAATGTTTTCATACCACACATAAATTATGGTGGTTATGTGTACCATAGCAGTTTCCGAAAGAGTGTTTAAAAAGGGCTCTGAAAGGCCACTCTTCCAGCTTTAGCTGTGAGTGTGCTGCGCAATGCGTGCAGGCCTGGCTGTTTTATTGATGCTGGGTTTTTTGTAATGAATCATGAAAATTTTCGCACACCTGCCAATGACATGATCAGCCAGTAGGCCAGCTACACGGCTAGTTTGGGTTGAGCATGCGCTGAAGAATGGGTGCAGAGCGGCTGGCAACACTTCGGCGTCGAGCCGTTTGCGTTCGTCACGCGAGAAAACAATAGCTCCGGGCTTCGCTGAAGGTTCGCCTTAGAATTCGAGAACTAAAACACAGACAGTTTTCTCTTGTGAAGGAAGTGAAGTTCTCAAATAATAAATCCACAGTACAGACACTGAAGTCGAGGCCAGCAGCGGTCGGACAGTAAGTTTCTTGATACTGTCATGCAAAATTTTCGTTGTTGTAAATCCCGAAGATAATATTGTACCACGTAACCAACCCTCTCCCAAATATACACAAACTTTTCTAAAAAAGGGGGCTTTAGTAGGCGAGTAAATATGGCAATAAAGCAAAAATATTACAGCAAATCATCAGAAGACTCAAAGTTTTATTTTGGAACAATCAAAATTGATTGCGGCGATCAAGTGCAGCCAACTTCGATGCTCTCAGATCAGCCGCCAGCATAGACGACAGGCTTGTCCTGACCTCCTTTATGCTCACTTCGTGTAGGGAGCAAGTGTCGGCTGCAATAGGAAGCACAGCATAGCAGTTCAGCGACACATGCATGTGTTGGCAAAGCCTGATTTGTCATGCCTTCTTTTTAGATTTATTCAGAACAACTGGTTTCAGACAGGTTTAAATGAGCAGGCTATACAAAATCTAGAAATTGTACACGGAAAATTCGATTAATGCATTCTTCGTGAGCGTAGGTGTGACCTTATGAAACAAATTTTTTCACATAGCGTATTTGTCAGAAATATGTTTGAATATTGTTTCTGCATAATGCAAGGACTCGCAAATTTATTGATACTAATGGCCACGGTTACTTCGCATCATTTTTTTTTTACCAGAACAGTGAGGGTTTGGAGCAAAGGAAACTTTTTTTTCAGAGGAGTGACTTTAGGCCCTGGCTAGCAGTGGCTTATGGAAGATAATACAAAACTAATAAATAATGCCTTCAAGCTGAAAAACTTAAAAAAAGTGATATGGGACAATTAGACTAGCCTCTCACGTCCCCCCGCCCCCGAAAAAAAAAATTGCCTATGCTCCTGGTTCCTGAAGGCACTTTCAAATATAAATGTACTCAAAATGGAAACATTACAAATGTAGTTCTATTTAAATAAAAAAAAAACTAATCTAGCCTCCACAGAGAAGTGCTGGTTGAGAAATTGGTTTTCAATGCATGGGCACTTAGGAAAGCATTACTGGGGCCAGAAGATGATGGAAGGAAGCAGTAAATTGAAACTCTCAAATAAGAACACAGGTCTACGACCGGGGCTGCACTATGAACTGGGTCTCAAGGCATTCAGCACAGCGTACACTAATGAACACCAAATGACAAGCACAGCAGAGTTTTTCCCGATTTCCCCATTTCGCATAGTGCACGAATGTGCATAGCACAGCTATCACAATAACAAACAATAACAGCAGCAGGGCCATATAGCTCGATTTGAATTTCTCTATGCACTGCGATTCTAGTAGTCCCTACGATTACTTACAGTGAAATAATTAGTGCTAAAGGTTTTGTTTCTAAAAGTCGCAACAAGTTGCATGCAGCACATTCTTTTGTGCTAAGAAGAGAGAGATTTGCCATAGTTTTGAGGAAATTCACCATATTTTCGAGAAAATGTAGCAAGGTTCGCATTGCGATAGTTTGGTCCAGTGGTAGCCCTCATCTAAAAGTGAAATCTCTGCACGTGCAACCATTAGGGCTCAGAATAGCCAGCCGAATTTATGACCAAGTACCAACACCCATAATACCTTTTATATAACACGTATTAAACAGTTTCTTCACACAGGCACTTTCTACCCGCGCTCCTCCTAGGCAGTGATGGAAGTGACTTACTTTTTAGGGCATACTTTGGAGCCGAAAAAGTGCTTCTTTGCATCAGTCATAAGTGTTTTTAGAGCAGGAAAAATACATGTTTTGAGCAGCTACTGCTATATCAGGGCAAGAGGATGAATTAGCCTCTCAAGAATTGGAGTTCAGAGCATTGTCAAAGCAAATTGTACATACTACTATATTTGACAGAAAACAATCAATGTATATTTCATGAAGCAAACTATGGCAGGTTGTAGAAAATGGGGAGTGAAACGAGCTACAATTTGAAATACTAGTATTTGTGACAGAAATCGAATAAAATCATAAGAGTCGAGTGCCACATTTTAGAAGTAAGCACAGTCCCATATAACTGTTCCCAAATAAGCAGCAGATGATCGGTACGAGATGAAAGCAATCCTGTTCATTTTCACATTTCACCACGCTAACATGCATGCCAAATTTTGTACACAAGAGATCAGAGCCAATAATGCTGCACACTAATAGCGCAGTACACAGATTCTTTACAATTTCATTGGGACTTACGAGCCCGTTAAGCGACAAAAATTCCTCATCTCACTTCTCGGTGTCATTTCAAAGAAAGTTTAAAGCCAGTACTAAAAAAATTACGCTTTGAATCAGCATGGAGCAGGACCGCCTTTTTGAAGCAGTTTGAAGCACCACTTCTGTCACTGCTTAAGTTCATTTTTGTAGAGGCTGATATTTACAAAGTACTGAAACTGACACGTCCGCTTTTTTGTTTCACGTCATGTTTTACCCCTGTAGCGATATAACCAAGGACAATAAAAGGTACATTTCATGTTCACAAAGGAAAAAAATAGCACTAACTAACATCTCACTCCTGCTTAGGCCTATCGGGTCTTTAGTACAGCAAAAGAAGAAGAAAATATAATTAAGGAATGTGAACCTCAAATATGTTTATACACTACTTCGTCCAGCCTCCTCTCGTCCAAAGACCTTTTAGAGGGGCATTCTTATTTACCAGGCAGGTCTTCCCCTTCAGCGATCTGTTTTCGAGTTCGTCGGCAGTGAATACAGCTCGCCGCAGCGCCCTCGTGAACTTGGATGGCTGAGTAGGTGTACTAGGTATAATTATTTCGAGGAGCTTTTGGTCTTTCAAGACTCCATCTCATCTGTACACCTGAAAAAATAGAGCTGCTCATACAACTGCTTGATTCTTTACCTAAGGCAAGTTTGCATTGAAGCAATACATCCAATAATTTGCCATGGCTCAGAATCGCCCGCCAAAGCAAACAAATGCACTTGTTTACCAGCCTGACAATGAACCCAATCAGCAATTATTTCTTTCACGAGAACAGCAATTCACGATGAAATCAGGTACCGTATTTGCTCGCCTATTAGCTTAGTTTTTTTCCAGGAAATTCGGCTCCGATTTCGAGTTGCACAAACTATGCAGGGTAAAATTACCGAAAATTTCATTCCGAACTATAGCGCAAGTCACGAACATCCGCGCTACAGCCGAAACAGCTTTCTTCATCGGCTACACTAGCGCGAAACCTGTTGAGCATGCGGTCTTGTATGCCCAACAATCGAGGCATGCGATGCAGTGAGCATTAAAAAAAAGTACGAAAAGAGAATGCCATAGCTGAAATTCGCCGATCACATTTCAAGCAACCTACATTATGCGCATTATCGCAACCGAAATTTGGTGCACTGTACGGTACCAATTCTTTGATTTTGTGGGCTCGCACTTCATATTGAAGCCATTGTAATCGGATCGCGGACCACCATTCGAATGTTATTGCGTCACACAAGTCACCTTTTCTTCAAGTAGAGCCAGGAAAAAAGGTCAAGTTGATTCCACACAAAACTGCAACTTTCACTGCCCGCCAACGTTCGCGCTTGGGAGACCTACGGCGACAATGCAGCGGAAATAAAAAAAATATTTTCTCCCGACCTAACCGGGGTCGCGCCTATTGTGCGAGTAAATACTGTACTTGCCATCAGTTTTTGTTTTTGTCATAGGAGTAATACGCTTCTTGTTTACCTTTATTAGGTCCTAATGTATTTTTATAATATGGTGAAAGATCACGCGCACAAAAATTTCGCGTCATAGTTTCCTGTGGAAATGGGTAGCCAGCGACCCACTTATCACGGCTGGAAAGATATTTTTTTTGATAGTTCAATAGCGAACGATTTGAAGATAATTTATTACACCCAGTACCAGTTTTTTTATTTTTTTAGAGAGCACCAAGTCAGACCCTACCCAGCGTGCTTTCAGTGTAAATATGGCTCACTCCACGAGCACATAAAAAAGGCGTACACATGAGCACCACCTTGAGAATTCTTTTCAATGATTAACATAGTAAATATGAATGACTCCCCAAAAATTAACTGCTCTAACAAGGACATCAAACTTTGTACTCCCGCAGGCCTGCCACTTCCTTCCGTAGAAAATGTCTGCTAGAAGAGAACGCTTGCAAGGACCACGGCACCAAAGAAAAACTTTTCTTTCGCATAGTCTAAAACGTCCACTGCAACAACCATGGAATAGCTATGGCATCATCGGCAACAATATCTATCCTTATTGACCATGAAGTTTTTATCAAACTCCAAAACCACTTGAAGTTCCTTTTAGGCGTCCCTCCATAATTCATTGTATTTTTACTTTGCTATAGTTCGCCATGATACTTTTTATTTTAGACAATCTTTGTAATGCAACACCAACACAATTGTCATATGCATTGCGCTTAACACACGAGAGGTGCAATTCACATGCCCCTAAAAATTATGCCTCTTGTGAGCAGAAAAAAACAGTTTCCATAAGGCGTGTGGTTGTAACTTCTGGAGACACAGAAAACTTGTGCAATCCAAGATGTGCAATCACAGATCTGTAATCCACACTACACACTGCCTCCAAGTGTCAACTTTTTCATGCGACATCATGTGAAAAAATTGATCGCTAAATGACACTTGGTAAAGTTGACGCGAAACCCACCAATCTGACAGGCACATACAAAATATCAAGTGCTTACATCACCACCCCATAAAAGCACCTGGACTAGACATGTAAGAATGCACCACGTAAAAGAGTAACTAAAGTTTAAACACACCACATCAGACAAGCTTTGCAAACTAACATTTTCCAGTGCCATTTTTGAGCAACAGTAGCATTTGTCGGTAGAAATGCGGATACACAATACTAGGCTGGGGTGTCAGCCATCTCCTTTATTTCTAACCTCTTCATCCTCCTCGTCTCTCTCCAACCCTGCCTAACGTCCACGTACAATATATATATATATATATATATATATATATATATATATATATATATATATATATATGTGTGTGTGTGTGTGTGTGTGTGTGTGAGTGTGTGTGTGTGTGCAAGTATGTCCAGACGAAAGCCGGTCCCCGGCCGCAGCGTTGGCAGCGAAGCATCGTGTTTCGTTTGCTCGTTCGCCGCTTCAATTGGTGACTTATAACTCGACGGAATCCAGGAAGACTTTCAAGATATATATATATATATATATATATATATATATATATATATATATATATATATATATATATATAATCTGTAGCAGCACGTATGCTCCAAAAGCAACACAGTACAGTCTACGTTGTTCAGCTCTTTTGGTATCGAGCACACGAGCGTGAGTTCGATTTTTACGCCGTTCGCGCAAGCCCCATCATCGTCGAGATGGCCACTGGCGCGTGCGTGCGCAACTGAGCCGAGCGCCCGCGTCTGCCATGAGACGAAAAATGCGCAAATAAAGTAAAGATGTGGGATGGCTGCACGTTTCAGGCACTGCCAGCCACTGGTATAGAAAAGAACATGGAACGCATTATTGCGGCGCGTGAACGACGAAGGTGATCCGGCGTGCAGTATGAGTCTACCTACCCTCGTATAGCAGCCGCGGTGCACAGCTTGTTATGATGAGCGCCCGGATGGGTGGATGGGGTGGCCGAGGGATTCCCTTCTAATAGCCACTTATCCGTGACGAGCAGGCAGCACCCATATATGCTGCGCATTCTCTAATAAACCGAATAAACCAAAGACGAGTACAAGGAAAGAAGAACGGCAAGGTAAATGTGTTCTCGGCTGGTGAAGCGCACGCGGTGGTCGCAACTGCGCGTCGCCCAATTTGCTTTCGATTGCGAGCCGTTCGCCCTTCGGCTATTTCTCGTCTCACTGGTAGATGACGCAGAGCTCGTCGCGGTACGTGCAGATGTTCTCCAATAAAAAGAGACGAGGCACACGTATGGGTTCCTTCGTAAACCATGTTTATTACATCCATGAGAATAATTCGCAAGAATATCTAGTTTAGTTTCATTGCTTAACACAGAAACGAAAATTCTGCTTGCTTAACAACTTTTCTTGCACGGCACCTCGTGAACGGAGAGTTCTGCGAAACAGATGTTACGTTAAACAAAGCTTGCTGAGCGGACAAAATAGTTCATAAAAAAAAATTTGTGCTATATTCACATAAAAAGCAGTAATTTTTACTAATTTATGGCTGTGGCTCGTTTGTTTCAATATATATATATATATATATATATATATATATATATATATATATATATATATATATATATATATATATATATATATATATACATACATATACACAAGTTTTAAGATTTACACTTCTTTTCCTTATTCATTAACGATGGGTCTTGAACTGGCAGACTTAGTGAGACTTAGGTTGTATACAAGGAACTATTGGTCAGCTGGCAGCTCGTAATAAGTTCACGTGCTACGTGACGTTACACAGGCTCATGAAGATTGTGCCACACTTGCCGCCATGCCTACAGATGGCGCTGACTGACACTCCCACGTTTATGTTCACATATATACCCAATAAAATGGCTGGGGGGATAGCCACTATGGTAGCTCAGTGATAGAACATCGAAGGCGTTATTCGAAGGTCGCAGGTTCGGTTCGTGCCCACGGCGAGTTATCTCTTCACCCACTTTTCTTTCTTCACGTTTACCTTACAAATGAGGTATATTAACTTCCCCTATACTTTCGTTGGCATTGTTGTCTGCTAGATTGCGATAATCGTGTGTCAAAACACAGAACAGCGAGTCCTTAGGTATACTTTTCACACACACAAACACACACACACACACGCACACACGCACACACACACGCACACGCACACAAACACACACACACACACACACACACACACACACACACACACACACACACACACATATATATATATATATATATATATATATATATATATATATATACACACACACACACACACACACACACACACACACACACACACATATATATATATATATATATATATATATATATATATATATATATATATATATATATATATATATATATATATATATATATATATATATAGAATTAACTTGCAGATAGCACATAAGAAAAGGATCGTATTTACTAATTTACTAACGTTTCAGCCGTGGCACAGCCTTCGTCAGAGAGTTACTCTGACGAAGGCCGAGCCACGGCCGAAACGTTAGTAAATACGATCCCTTTCTTATGTGCTATCTGCAAGTTAATTCAATATAGAAAATACCCGGACCTGTCGTGCCTTCTCTTCAAGTTCTTATATATATATATATATATATATATATATATATATATATATATATATATATATATATATATATATATATATATATATATATATATATATATATATATATATATATATATATATATATGTATGTATATATAAGGGAAAGAAGTGTAGGGCTCGTTTTTCCGTGTTTTAACACAATATTAACGAGATCTAACAGACAGTATTGCCAAGGAATGTACAGGGGAAGTTATTATAACCAATGGAATGTAAATAAGAAGAAAGAAAAGTGGATGAAAAAATAACCAGCCGTGGGCTGGAACCGAACCTACGACCTTCGAATAACGCGTTCGATGCTCTAACCACTGAGCTACCACAGCGGCCATCCCTCCATCCACTTTTTTGGGTTTATATGTGAATTTAGAAGTAGGAGTGACAGTCAGCGTCATCTATAAGCCAAACTGCGAGTGTGAAAACACTCTTATGCGCATGTTTTGGCGTCACGTAGTACGAGAACTTATTATGAGTGGGCAGCTGATTAATTGTCCCTTTTATACAACCTAAACACATCAAGCCTGCCACTACGAGACCCTCGTTCAATGAAATAAGGGAAAGAAGTGTATACCTAAGGGCTCGTTTTTCCGTGTTTTAACACAATATTAATGAGATCTAACAGACAGTAATGCCAAGGAATGTACAGGGGAAGTTATTAAAACCAATGGAATGTAAATAAGAAGAAAAGTGGATGAAAAAATAACCAGCCGTGTGCAGAAATCGAACCTACGACCTGCGTCCACTATTCTTTCTTCTTATTTACATTGCATTGGTTCTAATAACTTCCCCTGTACATTCCTTGGCATTACTGTCTGTTAGATCTCATTAATATATATATACTTCACTTCTTAGTTTGAAGCGTGTTTCAAAGCTATGAATTGAGTGGGGAACATCCTGATGCTTCGGTTTGTAATTCAAAGCATTTGAAGGTCTGTTACAAAAAGTAGGGGTGACTAAAACGATTGCAAAAGAGGAGGAAAGTGTGGGACGCCACAAGCGATAACCAGATACGAAGCATGATGGGACGGGGAGTACTTATTTAGGGGTCATGAGTCAGTAGGAGAGCTGGATCACAGCGCACAGGGTGGACAGAATGCCAGACAACAGGGCCACCCAGGCCGAGTCCCACAACACCAATGTCATCGTGTTCTTTTATTAGGTGCCTCTTCAGCTGCCCCACCGTAGAGGTATTTCCACACCCGTGACATTACCCTGGCCTGTAAAGCCACCACCTTGGTGCCAGCTATGACTAAAAGGAAGTGTCACCATTGTAGGCCTTCAGGCGAGAGACGTGCACTATGTCGGTTTTAGAGTAGTAGTCGATGAGTTAGATGATTTGGTTGTAGGAGAAATCTAATAAGTGGCAGATGTCACCTGGCGCACTACTTGGTAGGGCCTGACGTATCGCGATAGAAGCTTCTCGCCAATGCCACCACGACGAGAAGGGAAGATACCGTAGAACGAGAGAGCCCGGAGGAAAATCAGCGTCCCTGTGTTGCTTATCATACAGAGTCTTCTGTGTAGCCTGGGACAGTGAGAGCCGAGTGCGGGCTACCGTGTGTGCGATGAGAGCTCGGGTGATGGCATCTTGAGTGTTTGAAGTAGTCGATGTTGGATCCCATGTAAGCCGAGTATCAAATGGTAACAAAGGATCACACCCAAAGAGAAAATAAAAGGCTGAGTAGCCGGCAGTTTCGTGGCGCGCTGAATTATGGGCAAACGTGACGAATGGGAGGGCAATGTCTCAATCGGTGTGGTCGTCTCGGAAACCATGTCTGTCAGTGCATGGTTGGGGCGTCCGGTCAGCCCACTGGTCTGGGAATGATAAGACGTTCTAAAGTTATGGCGAGTAGCACAAGATCGCAGTAAGTCGTCGACCACCCGAGAGAAGAAGCAACGACCATGGTCTGTGAGTAGGGAAGAAGAAGCACGACGCTGAAGAATGGCGTCGTACAGGAGGAAATAAGCAACATTGGTCGCGCGACTGGTCGGTAACGTTCAGGTGATTGCGTACTAAGTGGCCTAAACCGTGGCTACTACGATCCATTTATTTTCATTTGTCGAAGTTAAAAAAGGACCAAGCAAGTCGAAAACAAGTCGATGAAAAGGCTGAGCTGGGACTTCAATAGGCTTGATGTGGCTGGCAGGGGGATTCGTAGGTTTCGTTCGACGTTGGAAGAGGTCGCAAGCCGCAACGTAGCGACGAATGAAGTGATACAGGCCTTTACAAAAAAATCATCGTCTAACACGGTCGCAGGTTCGGGTCAGGCCTTAGTGTCCTGAGGTTGGGGTGTCTCGAAGCTCTTAAAGGACGTCTTTGCGCAGAGGATGTGAGACGACAAGTAAACGTTTTGCGCCCTCTGGGTGTAAATTACGGTGGTACAAAACGCTGTCTTGCAGCAAGAACATGCTCAGGGAAGGGTCGGCATTGGCGACTTTATGTCGGTCAATGATGAGGAGAGGTGATGGGTCTCGCCGTTTTTCATCCGCCACGTGCAGAAAACCTGTGATGGCGAAAATGCAGGCGTCGGCTTCCACTTCAGTGGAGTCGGGTGGGTCAACCGAGTGATGGGATAAGCAGTCCGCATCGCTGTGCAACTTCTCAGATTTCAACACCACTGAGAACGTGCACTCCTGCAGTCGTAATGCCCAGCGGCCGAGTCTTCCAGTGGGAGTGGGGTGCTTCAGTGTTGACAGCAAGCACAGTGCGTGATGATCTGTGATCACTGCAAACGGGTGTCCATACTCGTATGGACGAAATTTTGCGGCGGCCCAGATGAGAGCTAAACATTCCCGCTCGGTAATGGAAAAGTTCCTTTGAGACTGTGACAGAAGGCGACTCGCATATGCTCTAACACGGTTTGTGCCACTTTACAGAGCGAGTATGCCCGTTTGGCATTACCGCTTGCGTCAGTGCGAAGCTCTGTTTGTGCAGCTGGATTGAAGTTGGCCAGCACTGGTGGTGAAGTGAGAGCGGAAATAATTGATGCGAAGGAATGTGCTTGGTTCGCTTCTCATGAAAAAGTCACGTCCTTTTTGAGGATACTCGAAAGGGGTTGAGCAATATCCGCGAAGTTGGCGACAAAGCGGCGGAAGAATTAGCAGAGCTCCAGAAAGCTACGGACCTCTTTTGTAGAACGCGGAACGGGGAACTCACGAACAGCGCAAACTTTGTCGGGGTTGGGTTGAACTTCAGTATCGTCGACAAGGTGGCCAAGTAGCTTAATTTGATGGCACCCAAAAGTGCACTTAGACGAATTCAGCTGGAGGCCAGTACGTCGAAATACGTCAAGAATGGCCGACAAGCGAGAGGTGGGTCTCAAACATTGGTGATAACACGATGACATTGTCCAAATTGCAAAGACAGGTTGACCATTTAAAACAGCGTAGGAGTCCATTATGCGTTCGAAAGTTGCAGGAGCATTGCACAACCCAAACGGCATGACCTTAAATTGGTAAAGACCATAGGGTGTGATGAATGCTGTCTTCTCGCAGTCGTGGTCATCTACTGAAATTTGCCGATACCTGAATTGAAGATTGAGTGACGAAAAATACTTGGCACCATGGAGCCAGTCGAGCGCGCCATCAAGTCGAGGCAGGGGATAGACGTCCTTTTTATCGATTTGGTTTAGATAGCAACGAATGGGTGAACGTATCCGACTGTGCCCTGTAAATCGGGCGGGGCTCACGCCACCAAGCCATAAAGTTAAGTATTATCACTGTGGGTTTAGAGATGAAATTTCACTCGCATCTTGATTGTAGCCACCAATCAGTTAGCTTCCGTGTGGTTACTTCTACACGTTGAAAGAGGTGGTGACGAAAAAATTGTCGAATGCGTGTAACTTGCTGTACGCGTTTCCTTCAGCTCCAGCAAGTATGATACACGCACCAAGATTCGTGTTTTTTTGCTAAATAGTTTAACATTACTGTACTTATGTGGACCATTTTCAGTTTTGGTTTCGCGACGCTGAGTCGGGCAGTTACGTCGATGCATAGGTAGCTTGGCCACGTGATCACACAAACCTTTGACCCACATTGTGCGGAGTTTCGTCTGTTCTCATGCACACGTGCCACACAAGTTCCGGCAAAATAAACGCGCTGACAGTCGCCATGGCCAGCTGCAGTTGCATCTAGGCAGTGGCAGGGCAAAAGACAGCCAGAAGGAATCAAAGCGTTTATATAAAATTGGTAGATCTCACGTACAGTGGGAATCAACGATATGCGAAGTACGAATGTGAAAGGTTTATATATAACTTTAAGTCAGCACAACGTTACGATGTGGAGGTAAATATACAGTACATGGCTTCCGTGTCATGATTATCATGTTTTGATGTGTTGTTTACATTCGTCATCTATTCACGTCACGTGATACCACATTTAGTAAATGTGGAGCAAGGGAAACGCCCGCGAGTACGGTATGAGCTTAACTTGTTGTCAAGTTCTTACATGTCACGCGTGTCAGAATTATCACGTTTACTCTAGTCAAATATTTTGTCATTCCTTGACGTCCCGTAACACCTAAATTGGTATATATGGAGCTAGCAAAACAGCCACGAACGCATCATGAAGGACCCAGTAGGCTCTAATGGTGCGTTGACGCGCATGAACGCTGGGCACAGTTACGCTACGTTAGCGAAACGCGAGCACTCGATAGTCTGACGCCAGGCGCGACCGGCGTGACAGGCGCGAACACAGTTCGTCAGCGCGGGCTGACGCAACCAGCGCGAAATGCAACATGCTGCATTTCGTGACGATGCGTTACCCAGACAGCACTGTGTCTGCTTCTTTTCGTGATGAAGGGACGCCGGACGTGCTCAAACGCGCATTTGTCAAAGCAACGCAGTACGGTGCGCGCCAGCGAGTATATAGCAGCACTCGCGCCTGGCGTGGCAACGCCAGCGTGACGCAACAAAGCAAACGCCGGCGCGTACGCGTGTTGGGCCGCGTTTAATGTGATGACGCCTTGACTTTGTCATGAAGAAATATTCTCACATAACACGCATGGAATGGAATGGAATGAAAAAACTTTATTTGAATGGAATGAAAAAACTTTATTTATAACACGCATCTCATGATTATAATGTTTGCTCCAGTCACATACATTCGTCTGTCATAGACGTCGCGTAATACCAACTTTGGCATATGTGAAGCTAGCGAAACGACCGCGAGCGCATCATGAGTGTGGCATGTAGTCATGTTGTTGCTTGAAACGCACGTCGTGATTATCATGTCTGGATGTGTCATTTACTTTTGTCATTCGTCCGCGCCCCGTAATACCGAGTTTGGTACATGTGATGCTCGCAAAACGCCCGTGAGCGCGTCATGAGCATAGCATGTCGTCATGTTGTTACATGACACGAATCTCATGGTCATCATGTTTCCACCATTCCCATAACTTAGTCATCCATTCACGTACCGTATTACCAATCCTGGTATGTGTGACGCTAGCGAAATGACCGCGACTGCATCATGAGCATGGCATGTTGTTCATGACACGCATGTCATATTTTCGTGCCACGGTCTGTCGGTTTTGTTCGCCATTGAATCATGTCATTCGAGCTGCTCCACTGGGAAGTATTTCCACATGCGTGACAATATGTTTACTTACGTTTCGTCTTCTTTCTTTTCTATTCTGTTTCTATATATTTCTTAGCTAGAAATAACTGCTCGTGTTTTTGCCCATCCACATCGAATGGTTTTCATGCTACCGCGGCCGGCATATGGCCAGTAGTACGTAACAGTGGCGACGAGAAATCTGCTGCAGCAAGAAGGCTAGCATACGCCCACTAGCAACAGCCAACAGAAACAACCCACCAGCCACAACGCACCAGCTGCCGGGATTTGAAGACGAAAAAGATGCGTGGCAGACGCACTTAGCAAAGGTGGAGGCTTACTTTGAAGTCGATCATTCAGAGGATGATACTAAGAAAAGACACCTAGCGGTAGCTACGCTTAAAACACAGACGATTTGAATCTTGAACAGAAAAAGAGCGCAGGGGAGGCCTGTGCTCTTTTTACGCCGAAATTTTCCTACGCCAAAATTTTCCTTTTTACGCCGAAATTTTCCTAACCTACGCTGAAATTTTCCAAATGTTAAACAGCTACTAGTTTTCAGTGCCGAACGAAACGTCCGAATCTTTCCAGTGCATCGATGCGAAAAAGTAGGGGAATATGTAAAAAAAACATTATCACGGCAGTTTGACAGATGGCCCAGAATTGCAATTTCCTGACAATGTCGGGCAGGGTGATGGGGACTGCATTGTATGCGGAGTGAGGTCCTGTAATTTGTAAAAACAAGTGCTAGGAAAAAAAACTATTAATGTTCTAGAAAAAAAAAAACTATTGCCCGGAAAGTCGCTGAACGCGATTCGCAAGGTATTGCTTCGGATCAAGAGCGCACGAGTTTGTTTAAGTTGAGAGATCAATACGAGTACGCGAAGTTGCCGGGTAATTGCTGTGGAAGCATGGTCACAGAACCAACGCTTGTCGACTAATCTAGCGCAGATGCTTCAAATGTAGATGGCGATATCATATAGCCATAATGTGTGCGGTGAAAGACAAAAACAGAAAGAAAGCTAGCAGTGACAGCACAGGCAGCAGAGAACGAAGACGGAGATAATAGCGCGTCACAAACTCGGTCTTTGACAATTAAGGCAGCGGTCTCACTCCAGCAGCACGAAACGCCATTTTTGCCTGTTTTTATACCTACCAGATGGCTGGGCTCCAGCCACTCGCTAGGTAGGAAAACAGGCAAAAACAGACAACTCCGCCTGAATAGTAAAGTTGTTACGACGCTCTCCTTCAAACAGAGGCGGGTTAAAATCTCGCCTTAAGGCTTCATTGCATTTATTTCGTTATTCTCCTCTTACTTTTCTTCCACCTCTCTACTTCGCTAAGAAGAGTTCTATCTTGAGGCGTCGATCTTACTCCAGCGGCACGAAACACCTTTTTTGCCACTTCTTCAACTGACGCGGTTGCTGTTTTTCATTTTTTCTGTTATAAAATTTGATATTGCTACGTGCATGCATTATGCATATTGCTATTCTCGGCGGCGACGCGCGTCTGTGGCTTACGAGGAAGACGAAGGGTTGTCTCCACCCGTTCGCTGGTAAACCGGTCACGCCATTACTGCTGGTTTTAACTACATTTCATCAACAGCCTCGTCGATTCGGCATCACGTCTTATCCGTAACATATTTGGTGGAGGTGGAACGTTCCTCGTCCCCACAACGAAGCTTCGCAGTGGCCGCACCATACACACTCCGGCCATGGCCACCAATGACAACAATCTGTCAGTGTCTCCATCTGTAGCTCCAGCCACTACATATCTGACGATGCCCTACCCCCGTGATCCCGCAGAATCTGGGCTTGACGTTGACTACTGGCTCCGTATGTACGAGCGTGTCAGCCACACACACGGATGGGGCCCTATCCTAATGCTCGCCAACGTAATCTTTTGCTTGGATGGCCCCCCACGTGTTTGGTTCGACGCCCGTTAGACCAAGATTACCAGCTAGGATATCTTCAAGGAGCGACTGCGCGACATATTTGCGGACCCGTCCGGTCGCAAAATGGAAGCATGAAAATAACTCTCTACTTGTGCGCAGTCCTCAATTGAGTCGTATGTCTCGTACATACAGGACGTGGGGGCGTTAAGCCGGAAAGTGGACTAGCAAATGACAGAGAGTGGTAAGGTAGGTCACATACTCAAGGGCATCATGCTCGTGTACACTAACGTCCCGACCATCAATATGATTAATAAAGAATGCCACCACTTCAAAATGGCCAAAAGCCGCCGTATCCTGCCTCGATTCACGCGGCTACTAAACACGGCTGTTACATCTACCTGCACCGATCTCAGTGCCTAATCACCTGATCGCGCTACTGACGACTCTGCTTATATTGACTCACTTTGACCCATCCGCTCCAACAAAAGTCCGAACCGATGCTAAAGGTCACGGGATCGGAGCCATCCTAGCCGAACGCCAACGGGGACATGACCGAGTCATCGCCTATGCTAGCCGCCTTCTCACAGCTGCCGAGCACAACTATTTCATTACAGAGCGTGAATGTCTTGCCCACGTTTTGGCAGACTCAAAGTTCCATCCATAATTATACGGCACAACTTTCTCTATAATAACTGACGATCATGCGCTATGTTGGCTTACGTCACTGAAGGATCCTATTGGCCGGCTCGGGAACTGGGCTCTGCGACTGCAAGAGTATACCAACACGGTGACGTACAAATCCGGATGCCTACATCAGGACGCAGACTGCCTGTCCCACTACCTGGTCACTGAAATGAGCTTTATGCCTGACACCGACACCGACCCTTTCGTCTTTACCCTTTCGCAAATAACATGCATCGGTGACGAGCAGTGCCGCGATGCGGCTTTATACGTGCTATCGTCGAGAGCCTCGAATTACCATATTCCGATCCGCCTCATCGCTCATTCGTGTTCCGCGATGGTATATTATATCGCCAAAATTTTGAGCCGGATGAACCAGCCCTGCTGCTTGTCATTCCGAAACACCTGCGCTCGGAAGTTGTACACAAACTTCATGACCATTCGACTGCCGGTCACCTTGCTGTGTCACGCACTTACGACCGAATACGTCGACGCTTCTTTTCGTCAGGCCTTGCACACTCAGTCATAAGATACGTTGCGGCTTGTGAGAAATGTCAGCGCCACAAAACAATATGATTGAAAAGCTTGATCTTTGTAAATTTTATATATGTACATTAAGATGAAGTCAGCCGTTAATGTTTTGGGATGGCAAGAAAGAATAAGTGCATAAGTGCTAGTTACGTGGTTTGCACTGACCATGCCTTAGTTGTGACTATTTTCTGAAAAATGTGCTACCATTGCAACCCTGTTTTTTCAACAGCATATTCATAACATATTTATACATTTCGTAAACCTCGCATTCCGGCCCTGTTTGTCACGGAGAGTAGCTGGCTAGCAGAGTTGCCAGGTGCCACCGATCATACAAGCAAATAGTCACCCCAGAACAAACTATCCATGAAGTGTTGGTGCTTCTCCGTATAAACCCCAGATAAACAAAAATTAAACAAAATTTTTTATTTCTCAAAGTGGTGTTACAGTACGGAAAAAATACTTCGAATACATATGAAAGATCCGCAAAAATTTATTTTGCATAATAAGTAGAGGTGCATGAATAAAGTCAAAAATTTTTCTAGCCTTGCACACAGCCATCCTGACTGACATCTGGCTCGTCAGAATAACACCCGACACACGTCCACGGAACCATCATGTTCTTTGCGTTGAATACCTCCATCATTTTTGCGGTTGGTTGAAAGTGACGACAGCGATTCCAAAAAACTTCAGGCCATGCGAACCTGGTGAGTGGGGCTCCGCGTTGTAGTTTTCATGTTATTTAGAATGCGTGATTTAAAAAGGTTCATGTGTGACGAAACACACCTGACATCGCCGTTGCTCAAGGGCATGACCAACAACGACCCAGCGAATTCTGCTCATTCCTTGAAACAGCCTTCACTACTCGTGTCTGTGAAATGCAGGACTTCTTCCCAAAAAGAAGTAGTGTTATTATTGGTCGTATTTTTTCAGGGAAGACGGCAGAGCTACCTACATTTGGTGTCCAAAACACCTATATCTTCCTTAAACAGCTTAACAAGAGGCACACCCTCAAGCGGCGGTTTTGTTTGGCTCAGTATGCTTTCAGGCGAGAACAATTTCATAGAATTTTAAGGCTGAATGTAATGAGAAAGCTTCAGCTTCAGTTGCTTTGCAGCTTAAAAAATAAAATCTCGGCATCTGGGCCTAACACCTCTTTCTTGTTAAGCGCATGGCTTGGATGCCGTGAATACCTTGTTAAAAAGCTCTCCGAAGTTCACCGCAGAAAGTGAAAAGCGAGTTGCATAGGCCTCTAGGTTGACTCTAGAAGTTTCTCTCCGGCAGCTGGTATTTGCGAAACAAAGGGCAATGTGGAAATGGGGGACCGCAAAAAGTGTTCAAGGCAGTCAAGCCTGTTGCAGTCGATATGCGTTTTGAACTTGGAGCAGCTTGTACACCCTTGAGAACTCCTGAAGCACTGAGTTCAGAAACACAACATACAACTTGTTGGCAGGATCCTTGTACATTTTGGACAGGGTCACGGCGTTATACGAAGGGTACTTGTCCTTACACATAGTGAAATGAAGCGTGAGTTCATTTCACTTCCCTGGTGTGAGGGGACGTTTTGCACGTTGTTGTTGCTGTTCTTGCTCAAGTGCCTTCCGGACCCGTTGCTTGTTGATGGGAGGCCGAACGTGGGCGGGGCAGCCCGTGTCAGCGGTGGGGTGGCCACCTCCACATGAACGACACCTCGGTGGGCCTGGTGTCGGGTTCTGTTAGCAAAAGGTTCTACTCCAGATAGGAAATTTACACTCTGAGGCAACATCACCCAAAAAAGGAGTAACGCAGCCTAATAGGCGCGCGTGATGAATGAATAGACCGTTGAGGAGCAACCACAGAGGGAAGAGTGCGGCACGAAATCACTTAGTCTCCACTGGGATGAACAGCCCGGGCATTGCAGGCAGCGCGAAAAGCGTTGCCAAAGTGACCACCTCCTTCTCCACAGAACACATGTCCTTCTACTCCTCTGATGGCTCAGTGTTTTCCAGTACCTTGCCGGCTTTGATCGTGTAGCATCACGCTCAGAGTGCTCGGCGACGGCCGCCTGGATTCGACGATCTATGAATTACGACATGGTGTTTGCGTGTGCGCCTAGATGAGCGTGGGCTGCTGTTTTTGCGTTTCGCTGCATAGATGAAGCCTGGAGCAAATCTCGACACGTCACCACGCCACGTTGTATATCTCTGGCTTCAAGATAGTCGCGACCAACACACGACAGCAACAGTTGGGAAGGCCAATATGGCGGCCGAGAAGAACAGACCTATTGGATATATACTTCAGTCTGCTGGATTCTAAGCACTGGATTCTAAGGCAAGTAGGTTATCATTCTTTTTTCTACTGTACTTGTCGCGTGTCCGATACGGGTCGCGCTTGCCGGTAATGGGCTCGGTCGTGTTGTATATCGCACACACGAAATGCATCGTGAAGGTCTGCTTGAACCTATTCAGTTCACCTGTGCTTTGCAATGGCCTGGAAATTGGCCGCCATTGCCGTCGGCCTCCCGTGCGCTCGCTCATCGAGTGCTCACCTGTCTTCGCCGCCGCGATGAGCTCCGTGCTGACGATATTGGGCTGAGACCTCGTCGCTGTGTTGGGAGTCGTCGAAAACCCGTTGCGGGTTCTCGCAAGCAGCTTGGTTGAAGTATGTCGCGTGCTGTAAGTGCACCAGCATGGGCTGGCGGGGCATTTGCTAGCGTCGAAACTCACTGAAAATTGGTCGCCATTACAGTTAGCTTTCCCGCCAGTCGGTTGCAAGCAGCTTGGAGCCGTCCGCTGGCCGCGGCGGCGGACTCACGTTTACGCGCTGCACTCGATCAAGTTTGTGGAAAAGGGCCACATGACCGTCAATTTCTTCAGCGCTAGCTCGAAACCAGCTCGGTGCTGTTCGTGGCGGCGGCCAAGCCTACGCTCGCTCTCCTGTTCGAAGTTCACTGTCGGCAGATACTCCGCGTTAAGTGCCGTGTTTGGTCTCGCGTTCGCTTGCTCGAGCTGAACGACGTCGCTCGCTTAGGACTCGCCGACTTGTTAGCGGCACGGTGGTTCGCGGAGTTGTGACTGCGGCCGCCGCTCTAAGCTGTTGCGCTACGGGGATCGTAATGAGTCTTTGACAATGTGTGACATCACGGTGAAATTATTAGCATGTCATATCTCACATAGGTTTTTATTTCACCTTGCACGTATTTGTCATATGCATTTGTATTCATCCACTGTCTCGCGTGACTCACTCTTTTACATACTTATTGTGCAGCCGCGGGCACACCATGCTAAAGACTGTGCTCTGGCGTATGTGATGCCCGTCATCCATCTCTTTCGTCAGAGCAGCTTTAGAAGGACTATGCGAGATGTGAAGGTAAAGTTATTTGTGTGTCATAATTTAACGCTTGCTTTTATATTAACGTGCACGTACTTGTCATATGCCTGTATCTTCATCTTCTGTGATGTGTGCCTAACTATTTTTGCTATATTATTGTACGTTCAGCTGTAGGAACGCAACAGGCAGGAGGCTGCGTGCGCTGGCGTCTGCAATGACTATCATCTATCGCTTCCGTCGGTGGAGCTCCCCAAGGAGTGAACAAGATTTGACAACGAGACTGGACTTGTACACTTCAACATGAAGTCACTTAAAAGAATGGGGAAACTTCATTTGTGTGTAGAAATATAAAAGATTTCGATGTCTCACTTTTGTCTTTCATTGTTGCCGTGACTGTGAAAGCAGTTACACATAGGTGGCTAACTACTTTTTCGCGTGTTCTTTTCTGCGGAATTTGTTGCTCACTGCACAGAAAAACAGGCAAAAAAGTATTAGGCCTGGCAGAAAATAAACAAAAAACAATGTTTGAACTGGGGACAAAAAGTTCATCCGATAGGAGTATTTGAGTGGATCAACCATTTGTCCGGCAAGGTGCAACTGTGAGGACTTACGGTTGCCCGGTAAGGTATAGATGTGGGGATTAACAGTTGCTCTATAAGGTACAAATGTGACGACTAAATGTTAGTCCTTTAGTCCTTCGGGGTGAACTGTGGGACTAATGGTTACTCACTAAGGTGTAAATGTGTGGACTAAATGTTAGTGCCTTGAGGGGAGTAACTGTTAGGTCCGGTGCCGTTAGTACTTAAAAGGATTAATGGTTGTGGCATCCCCATTAGTCGCCAAAAGAACGAACCACACACCATTTTAACACCCTTTTGCCCTAGAGTGTTGGTCGCGGTCTCGCGGCCTAGGCGGGGTTCATAAAGAGCTGCTATCGTTCCTACTGCAGGACTGGTTGACAACCATCACCTGTAAAGCAGACAGTCACTTCGCAAGACGCTGCACCACTATCGACTAATCAATCTTCCCTCCAGTTTACAGACGGCAACCAGACAAACAGAGATCAAGGAGGCGCAGCCAAGCAACGCCCGGTAAAATTTCGGCATGTAAGCTGTGAGAAGGGGCCTCCCCTGCTATCACATTTCTCAGCTGCCCCGTCTGCAGCCTTAGCCCAAGCTTGACACATGACAAATAAATCAGACTCGAATGCGTTTTATCAGCTTCGTGCCAAAATGGAGGTCAAATTGCGTAATCTATATGCTCTACTTCAATGCGAGATAGAGGCCGCGTGTGCTATTATCAGCCAAGTGTTGCACAATATGCTCAATCAGGTGGTGCTGGCACTCCAGGACACGCTTATCAAGACAGTAGGGACGCTCCACACCCTAATTAAAAACAGTATGTTCACTCTGTCTACAGAAATACGTACAGAGTGAAACATGCAATAAATTCTCCAGGAGTTCACCGTTGTTATATTACTCGCACATGAACAGAACGCGCCCCCCCACACACACGCCCTGAGTCTCTTAGGAGTGAAGATGGCGATGCGTAACCCTAATCAACTTGTGGTCTGGCAGTTGAACTGCAGGGACTGTCGCCGCAAGCAGGGCCCCCTTCAGCAGTTCATTGCGATGACCTCAATGGCTCCCGATGTCATACTCCTTCAGGAGCCCAACTGCCCCCCTTCCCTTGCAGGTTTCGAAGCATACGGTAGTAATTCGGGTCTCCTAAGGGCATGTATGTATAACCGTCTCCCGGTGCGCCTACATTCGGTCGCCACTGACATTCCCCATCAAATTATAGAAATATCCACACACACTTAACGCAGTGATAGTCTTTTCATGCGAAATCGTTACAGCTTCCCTCTTGTCCGCAAGGACAATTTTCATTATCTATTTACAGAATTCAGTAAGTTTGGTAATAGATTATTGATCTGCGCAGATTTCAATGCAGCGCGCTTGGTTTGCGATATCCTAGAAGCACCGGAAAAGTAACGAAATCGGGGACACTATATGTAATATGCGCTTCTCGTTGCTTACAGATCACACACAACCAAGCTGCGTCGGGAATAGCGCCTCACGAGATACGTGTCCCGATCTCACGATGATTCGCGGCACTGGCGAGTCACCTAAAATAGGCCCTTAGACAAAACTCTTAAAGTGGCCACCATATCATTGCAACCGCCATTCTTCCTGCCAGTTCACGCAGGTCTGAACGTAGAGTTTGTATAACAAACTGGGCTGAAATTCAAGAGCCGTGCACTGCTAGTCCTACTAGCAACAGCTAGTAGGACTAGCATGATGACTGGCTATGATGATTGGCTCACAGCCCTTGCGGCTGTCCTCGATGCCACCACACAGTCAATCACTTCTACGCCTATCAATCCCGACGCCAGCCCGTGTTTGCTCCACTTGCGGGACGCTAGAGGAGGACTGACAAAGCGTTAAAAGCATTAGCGCCTAAATCGTTAACTTAAACTTCGAATTGCGAGTGTCATGCGACAAGTCCAGAAATACGCCAAAACTCTCCCGAGAAGCAGCTAGAGGAGATTTTGTAATCATCTTTCTAGTACCCTGAGTACTGCGAAGTCATGAAATATTCTGCAACTTACAGACCCATCAGGCAAAAATACGCTGACTCAAAAGCGGTTGAATGTCCTCACTCATTCTTTAGAGACATTTATGACAGTATCGTGGAGGGATAAAGGGCACGTCATATTCCTTCTGGAGGGAGCTCCAAGTATCAGCCATACCCCTACAATAGAGATTCGCCCATCGCCCTTGATGCCAAAATCACAATAAAATATTGTCACGGGGTCGTGACGTGGCCGAAGACAGGAGACTTCGTGTTAGGATTTAACTGTAAATTTATTTGAGCGAACCTGTGCCCGGTAAACTGAAAGTCCAATTACAGCAGCAGTCTCGCACAGATAGCAGTCTCGGACTGATAGCGGCGAACGGAGCGTTGGCCTTCGATCAACAACTGACAAGCGGCGAAGCGCGTCGGCATTTATACTCTTGCCGTCGAATGTTCTAGCGTTATCGCTGGCGGTGGCGTAGCTTCCAGAACAATCTGCACCGTTCGCACAGGGGGCGTGATCTTATCGAAATGATCTACTACAGTCCGGAACCTTCCAGAAAACTGCAGGCGCAGTTTGCGCTGAGAATCGTGCGGTGTTTTCGGACGATAACAAAAACTTGGGAAATGGAACGTGGCATTGCCCCCCTCTGAAAAAAGGCATCGTCCCGATGCTTTAACTAAAGATGAAAGTACAATAATAATGCAAGAAAGTACAATGAATAAATTACGATACAACAATAATACAAAAAAACACTAGTTCAGTTTGTTAACGCGCATGAAACGGCTTGAGGCGCGCGACATGGACGACTTCAGGTCGCGATCGGCGTCGTTGAGAGTTCGTGATGCCGTCGGGGACAACCTCGTAATAGAGTGGGCTGAGCCGTCGAACCACCCTGTACGGTCCGAAGTACCGTCGCAGAAGCTTTTCACTTAGTCCACGTCGGCGTATCGGCGTCCACACCCAAACGCGTTCCCCGGGCTGGTATTCCACGAAGCGTCGTCGTAGGTTGTAACGGTGGCTCTCGGTCGTCTTTTGATTCTTGATACGGAGACGCGCAAGTTGTCGGGCTTCTTCGGCGCGTTGAAAGTACTCGCTCACATCGAGGTTTTCTTCGTCGGTGACGTTGGGTAACATGGCATCGAGCGTCGTTGCCGGGCTCCTTCCGTAGACCAATTTGTATGGCGATATCTGCGTCGTCTCCTGCACCGCCGTGTTGTATGCGAAGGTCACATACGGAAGAATGGCGTCCAACGTCTTGTGTTCGACATCGACGTACATTCACAGCATGTCGGCGATTGTCTTGTTAAGCCGCTCGGTGAAGCCGTTGGTCTGTGGGTGGTACGCTGTCATCCGGCGGTGGTTTGTTTGGCTGTATGCCAAGATCGCTTGAGTGAAGTCGGCAGTGAATGCCGTTCCTCTGTCGGTGATAAGGACCTCCGGGGCGCCGTGACGTAGGACGATATTTTCGACGAAGAATTTAGCTACTTTGGATGCACTGCCTTTTGGCAGGGCTTTTGTCTCCGCGTAGTGGTTGAGGTAGTCGGTAGCTACCACGATCCACTTGTTTCCGAAAGCCGACGTCGGGAACGGCCCCAGTAGGTCCATACCAATCTGCTGGAAAGGTCGGCAAGGTGGATCAATTGGCCGCAGAAGTCCCGCTGGCCTTGTCGGCGGTGTCTTGCGTCGCTGACAGTCCCGGCATGATCTCACATAACGAGTGACGTCGGTGGTACGACGTGGCCAGTAGTACCTTTCTTGTATCCTCGCGAGCGTGCGAGAAACACCGAGGTGCCCTGCCGTCAGATCGTCGTGAAGGGCCTGCAGGAGTTCTGGTCGCAGAGCTGAAGGCACCACAAGAAGGTACTTAGCTCGAAACGGTGAAAAGTTTTTCTTTTGTAGAAGACCGTTTCGTAGAAAGAACGACGCAAGTGCGCGCTTGAATATCTTCGGGACTTCGGCGGTCCTGCCTTCGAGGTATTCTATTAGGGCCTTAGGTTCCGGGTCGGCCCTCTGTCGTTCAGCGAAGTCGTCGGTAGTTATCGTTCCTAAGAAGTAGTCGTCATCCGGGTCGTCGGGTAGCGGTTGGTCGACAGGCGCACGAGAGAGACAGTCGGCGTCGGAGTGTTTTTTGCCGGACTTGTAAATGACAGTAATATCATATTCTTGAAGTCTCAGGCTCCATCGTGCGAGGCGACCTGAGGGGTCCTTCAAGGTGGCTAGCCAACACAATGCGTGGTGGTCGCTCACAACTTTGAAGGGCCTGCCGTAGAGGTAGGGGCGAAATTTCGACGTAGCCCAGATGATGGCGAGGCACTCCTTTTCTGTTGTGGAATAATTTGCTTCTGCTTTGGATAGCGATCGGCTGGCGTAACTAATAACCCTTTCAAGTCCGTCAGCCCTCTGCAAGAGAACGGCGCCAAGACTTACGCTGCTTGCATCTGTATGTATTTCTGTCTCGGCGAATTCGTCGAAATGGGCAAGTAACGGAGGTGTCTGGAGGCGATGTTTAAGCTCCTGAAAAGCGTGTTCCTGCGGCGTTTCCCACTTAAACTCCACGTCGGCCTTGGTAAGGTTAGTGAGAGGATCGGCGATGCGGGTGAAGTTTTTCACGAACCGCCTAAAATAGGCACACAGGCCCAGAAATCGGCGCACGGATTTCTTGTCAGTGGGCGGTGGGAAGTCGGCGATGGCGGCTGTTTTCCGTGGATCGGGACGAACTCCAGACTTGCTGATAACGAGCCCCAGAAACAAGAGCTCCTCATACGCAAATCTGCACTTTTCTGGCTTCAGTGTGAGTCCGGAAGTCTTGATGGCTTGAAGTTCAGCTTCAAGGCGCCGAAGATGTTCGTCGAAACTCGAGGAAAACACGACGACGTCGTCCAAGTACACAAGGCAAGTCTGCCACTTCAATCCTGCCAGTACTGTATCCATAACGCGTTGAAACGTTGCAGGCGCTGAGCAAAGGCCGAAGGTCATCACCTTAAACTCGAAGAGGCCGTCCGGTGTTATGAAAGCCGTCTTCTCTCGGTCTCTTTCGTCGACTTCGATTTGCCAATAGCCAGTCTTAAGGTCCATTGACGAAAACTACTTGGCGTTATGGAGCCGATCAAGTGCGTCGTCTATTCGTGGGAGGGGATACACGTCCTTTCTTGTGATTTTGTTCAGGCGGCGATAATCAACGCAGAAACGTAGGGTCCCATACTTTTTCTTCACTAACACCACGGGGGATGCCCATAGACTCTTGGACGGCCGGATAATGTCATCCCGCAGCATTTCATCAACTTGTCTCTTCATGGCCTCACGTTCTCGCGTCGAAACCCTGTACGGACTCTGACGGAGTGGTCTGGCATTTTCTTCGGTTATGATGCGATGTTTCGTGATTGGGGTCTGCCGAATTTTCGATGACGACGAAAAGCAATCTTCGTTTTTGCAGGAGCAGGGCCTTGAGCTGTTCTTGCTTATTGTTCGGAAGTATGGGATTGACGTCGAAAGCTATGGGAGGGGCTTGGTTCCTTTGAGCAGGTTCCGCAGAATCGGCGAGGGCGAAAGCACTGGTGGCTTCGACAATTTCTTCGATGTATGCGACCGTTGTTCCTTTGTTCACATGTTTGTACTCATTGCTGAAATTCGTGAGCAAAACCGTTGCTTTGCCTCCCCGCAGCTCTGCAATTGCTCTTGCGACGCAAATATTTCGGTTGACCAACAGATGCTGACTGCCTTCAACGACGCTTTCCAAGTCAGGTGATTTAGGAGCGCCGACTGAAATAATGACGCTTGAGCGAGGCGGAATGGTGACTTGTTCTTCCAGCACATTCAAGGCATGGTGTCCTGACGGCGTGTGCGGCGGTAGTGCTTCTTCTGTGGATAACGTTATCGACTTTGTGTTTAGGTGGACGACAACACCATGGAGGCATAAGAAGTCCATGCCAAGGATGACATCTCTCGAGAAACGCTGTAGGACTACGAAGTCTGTAGGATAAATACGGCCGTTAATGGTGACTGTCGTTGTGCAGATTTCTGCAGGCGTTACGAGATGACCTCTGGCTGTGCGGATTTCAGGGCCTTTCCAAGCTGTCCTAACTTTCTTTAACTTGGCGGCGAACGACCCACTGATGACAGAATAGTCGGCTCCAGTATCGACGAGGGCAGTCACACTGTGGCCGTCGATAAGAACGTCGAGGTCGCTAGTTCGCCGTCTCGCATTACAGTTAGGGCGTGGCGTCGGGTCACGGCTGCGTCGGCTTGTTCCGCTGCTTCCATGCTGCGTCGTCAGGCCACCTTCGGTAAATGAGCTTTTGCCGTCAGGGCTTTGCCTGGCTGGCGTTGTGTTCGGAAAGCTCCGTCGCGGCGTCGTCGTCGTCGGAGGATCTTCGGTAGTTCGTCGCACAGCAACCGCACCTCCACCGGTTGCTGCCTTTAGTTTCCCGGATACGGGCTAGGAGACCGGCCCCGCGTTGGGCCAGAGTACTGCCGGTGGTGCGGTGACGTGCGGCGGCTGGGCGACGGCGAACGCGAAGGGCTTCGTGGTGTCCACCGAGTTCCTGTCAGGTAGTCGGCGATGTCACGTGGTCGTTCTCCTGGCTGTGGACGCGGTGCATTGACGGCGAAGCCACGCAGTCCCATCTGTCGGTACTGGCAACGGCGGTATGTGTGTCCGGCCTCGCCGCAGTGGTAGATGTGCGGGCGATGGTCAGGGGTGCGCCAGACGTCAGTCTTCCTCGGTGCACTGCGCTGGGCCGATGGCGAACGGTATGACGTCGGTGGGGGTGGTGGCGGCAGTGGCGTCTGTCGACGGAAGTGCGATGGGGCGGCGTTTTGGCGTGGACGGGGAGGAGCGTTGTGGCGCAGTGCAGCGGCGTAGCTCATAGCTTCCGGCTCGGTCAGCGGTGCGTGGGGAATTTGAAGCGATTGCCGAACTTCTTCTCGCACAATGTCGGCAATTGAATCCACTTGAGGCTGCGCCGAAGGCAAAAGCTTGCGCAGCTCTTCCCGCACGATCGCTCGGATCGTTTCACGCAGGTCTCCGGAGTTACTGGCTTGAGCAGCAGCGCAGTCTGCAGTCAGGCGACGGTTATACTGTCTGGTGCGCATGTCCAGGGTCTTTTCGATAGTGGTCGCTTCTGCTACGAATTCTTGGACGGTTATCGGTGGGTTTCTCATCAGTCCCGCGAAGAGCTCCTGTTTGTCCCCTCACATGAGGAAACGAACTTTTTTCTCCTCAGGCATGTCTGGATCAGCGTGACGGAATAGTCGTGTCATTTCTTCTGTGAAAATGGCGACATTTTCATTTGGTAGCTGAACCCGAGTCTCTAATAAAGCAGCGGCCCTCTCTTTGCGAGCGACGCTCGCGAACGTTTGAAGGAATGCGCCGCAGAAAACATCCCACGTTCGGAGCGTGGACTCCCGATTTTCAAGCCAAGTCCTTGCGGTGTCTTCCAAATAGAAGAACATGCGACGCAGCTTTTCGTCATGGTCCCAGTGGTTGAGGGCGGCCACACGGTCGTATGTCTCCAGCCAGGACTCCGGGTCTTCGAACGATGACCCATGGAAAATTGGTGGTTCCCTGGGTTGATGCATGACCATCGTGGGCTGGGACGCTGCGGTTGTCATTGTCGCTGCAGTCGCGGTCATGGCCTTCGTCTTCCGCGCCTTGTCTGGTAGAAGCCCGTACTCCGGTGGTAGCCCTTGCTGTCGGCGGCTTGTTCGCTGCTCCTGGTTGGTGTCGGTGTCTTCTCCGCGACGTGGGCTGGGTTCACGGCTTGACGGGGGCGTGCGGTACATTAACGAAGCAGCACCTCCACCAGATGTCACGGGGTCGTGACGTGGCCGAAGACAGGAGACTTCGTGTTAGGATTTAACTGTTTATTTGGGCGAACCTGTGCCCAGTAAACTGAAAGTCCAATTACAGCAGCAGTCTCGCACAGATAGCAGTCTCGGACTGATAGCGGCGAACGGAGCGTCGGCCTTCGATCAACAACTGACAAGCGGCGAAGCGCGTCGGCATTTATTCTCTTGCCGTCGAATGTTCTAGCGTTATCGCTGGCGGTGGCGTAGCTTCCAGAACAATCTGTACCGTTCGCACAGGGGGCGTGATCTTATCGAAATGATCTACTACATTCCGGAACCTTCTAGAAAACTGCAGGCGCGGTTTGCGCTGAGAATCGTGCGGTGTTTTCGGACGATAACAAAAACTTGGGAAATGGAACGTGGCATTATATCCATTTCGTGTGAGAGGATATCCAAAAGACTTCAGCGCCGGGTACTCATCACTTCTGGTACGTGACACTTCAAAATCTCAACCACGCAGATCTTACGCAAGTGGTGGACACGTTTAATGAGTGTTAACGAAAAGGCAAGCTACCCCAAGCATGGCCATATGCGGAAATTTCTCTCATCCCTAAACTAGAAAAACCATCTCCGTCGAAAGTTTGCGACCGATTTTCCTTACGTCATGTATAGGCAAGCGTCCTGTGGCACTTGTAGCCACATCTCGAGGGCCACTCTTCCTTCTTGCATACGCTGTTCGGCTTTCATCCGCACTTATCCCAGAAGATGTGCTGCTCCAGTTGCAAGAGCAGGCCTTGGGTTCATCGTGGGGTGTCCAAACCCGCGCTTTGCTTGTGCTGGACTTTAAGACAGCCTTTTACAATGTGGAGCAAGACATCATTCTCAGCAATTTGATCGAATCACACTGCGGAGTTTTCATTCATAACTATGTCAGAGCTTTTCTTCGCGATCATATCACAGCAATCGCTATAGGGCCGCATCGTTCGAGTATCATCCACCTATTAATCAGAAGCACCCCCCGAAAGCAGCGATTTTTCCAGCAATATTTATTATTTTTATGACAGTTATGCGTAAACAACTTGAGCAAGGTGACGACCTGCGCCATTCCATCCATGCTGACGATCTCACGTTGAGGACGTTAGGGGGGTTCCGATGGTGCGATTCAAGACCATCTTCAACAAAAGCTAAAAGTTGCATCAGAATAGGCTCGACGGGGTGGCCTCACTTATGCTCCAAACAAGTCTGAGCTTCTTGTCACTTGCGGCCGCAGCGAAAATCCCCCTCCCTTCTACATCAATGTACTTGTCAAAGGAACACCTATCCCTTCTGGTACATCGAGCACGCATTCTTGAACTTTACATTGAAGCAGTTGACAGGGCCCGACACACCATCTCCGTAATCTTACTCCAGATTGAGCAGATTATCGCCATGTAATAGACGCTGGGGACTTTGAGAGCAAAACATCTTTCGACTATTACACACGTGCATTTTAATCCTCTTCAGTTATCAACTTCCATTTGAACGGCTAACACGACAGAAACATGAACGGGTGGATACGCTAATCAAGGTCGCTTTGGCATTCCACACTATGCTTAACGCAACGCCTTCTGTCACTAGGAGTGCACAATACTCTCGATGAAGTACTCGAGGGCCAGTGAATCAGTCAGCGCCAACGCCTTCTTTTCCCACAAACGGGTAGACACGTACTCCACAAATCACCCCCCTCCCTAAACCTCTGGAAACGCAGAGAACTTCCGTGCCGCTCGAGATCGAATAGTTTGCGTGAATCCTCACCCACACAACGTGAATCCTGAGCCCAAAATAAGTCATCGATGAGCCCGGGTGACATGTATACCTTATTAGCCCGCTCAGCAACCTTGTGGAGAATAGGGTGACAGACGTGGCTCGCACGACAAACGGACACAGAGCGGTGGTGGTTAGCGGCACTCTAAAGATCGTAAGGGCTGCCTTAATGTCTTTGCCATCTCTAGCTAGCGAGATCCGGGCGGTTGCTGAAGAAGAGGCAGCCGAAAGGAGACATCCACTCTGTAAGGTGGCCCTACACGCTTACCTTGGCGATCCAGCACACGTTGTGCATCCCCGTGGAAACCTACAAAACACTCACCGAATCGCAAGCGGCTTTTCAGGCTTTCGTAACAGGTTGCCGCATTCCCAAAAGCTCCCATTCTATCCTCTAACAAACATCCAAAGTTGAATCACACAACAGCCACATAATGCACCTGCTCTGGGCTCCTGGTCATGCCTCACTGTCGGGTAATGAACGCGCTGTTGCGGCTGTTTGAGAACTTGCCATCCGAGCAGCCCCGCGCATTGAGGTGGCCAACACACAGCCAGGTTTCCCAATTCTCGCATATCACGAAATCAAGCAACACTACACACGCCAGCGACAGCAATACCAGCTCCCACCAGACTTCACACGCAAAAAGGTTGCCGAATTTCGCTAACTGGAGACACGAACTTTCCCGAGCCTCCACCTCATGCATAAAAATGGTAAAATATACCCGACTCATTGTACTGTTGCCTGTCCAGGCTGTGGCACAACCCCCGCAACGTCTCAGGTTACCGTATTGTGCTCCACCAACCAACTTTAATGGTTCGTTACCGTTGTTTATCAGCTGGTAAATCGTCCTGTACTAAATAACTAGCTACAAACTGTGCCAAGCCAACTTTACGAGTGGCTAACAAGGAATTTCAGGCTCCTTGAAAGCACTTCTACAGCTTTGCTAGCACATAGTTGAATGAAATTGCACACACACTTTACCAGCGTGAGGTGCTCGTTCTTCCGGCCCTTGTGTGTGTACACAAAATAATTATTCCCAATTATAATTTTTCAGCCTTAGCTACAATTCGAACACACCTGCTGAAGCCCAAACCGACCATGGTCAAGAAGTCCAGAAGGTCTTGATAAATCTGATCTACGTGTGAAGCGAATGATGAGCGCGAATGTCCCAATTGCAATACTTCAATGCATATTTCTTATCGTCTTCGGGGACTGAACGTAACCATTCCTTTAGCTGCGGTTCCTTTTACCACTTATTAAAATGCGTCTCGCCGTACTTTGACCACTTCAAAGCAATTGCAATGCGCTATGACAACACGAGCACACAGAAGAATAGAACACACTACACCTATGCAGAATAAAAACGGATCTTTATTCAATAAGAAACTAGGAGACATACTCTTTTTCCGCACCTCATCATCACTGCACATGAACAAACTGGCATCGTACAATAATTCACATAAACTCATTAAACCTTTACCGCAGGTGGTGTAATATCACACTATATAAACATCATGTCTCATACGGACATGCGCATCAGTCACCCTTCAGTACCGCTGAATAATAAAGTAATTGAATTTTCGAACAAGATGTGAGATTACACCGTGTACTGTAAAGGTTTTATCCGTTTATGTGAATGATTGTATAATGCCGATTTTCTCATGCGCAGTGTTCATGCGCTGCGTCAAAAAGCGGACATTTTATGATTTCTTAGTGAAAAAAGATCAGGGGCTGAATTCAGAAAGCTTTCTCTTGGCTACGTATTTTCTTAGCCAAAAATTGTCTTATCTGGAGGGATTACTATAGCGTGGGAACAAATTTAACTTATTCGGCAATTAAGAGGGCGGGGAGGACACACGATGGCCGATGAAACGACAACGAAAGAAAGAAGTGTGTCTCGATAATATCAAGGTAGCACGCAAAGCGTCTAGCATAGAGAGTACGCTGATAGCCAATGATTTGCTGCACTTAAGTTTCAGTTCTGCGAGCGTCTGCTACAGCGTTTAAGGGATGCCGCGTACGTTGTAATAGGCATTTTGGTGGGCTGTGCAAAGCCAAGCATTCGCCTTTCATCAACTACTGTGGCTAAAAAGTTGCTCGGTGGCCTTTAGCCATCGAGCGATCCATGCACTATCTCACCAAGTAGAAGTAAACAACACTCTAGGTGCACCACATCAATGAAACCACGCATAAAGTGATGCATGCAATGTTTGAAAATGCGCCTCAAATGTCTTCCCCTAACGCGACCAGTTACCTTACACTTTAACCAAGCTACGCTGCTACTTAACTAATTCGGTGCAATCTAGCACAGTATAGTGGTGAACGTAAGGGTGTTTTGTACCTATAGTAAAAGGTAGCCTTTGTTACAATATTCTTATTACAAGACACAGGAGCGACCTTGGTGCCTGCAGATGAATTGTGCGGAAATAGATAACAGCAGTAATCAAATGAAATTGTGTGCGGAATTTCGCAGGTTTCAATCTCCGCAGCATTTTTATAAAGTCGGAATGCGAGAACGTGCATACGCTTACGCTTAGATATGTGTCTACGTTGTTGTGAAGTCGAGTTCAATAGCATCCCACCGCTGCCACCACTGTTTTGAAGTCACGTTTTGATGGCATCCCACGGCTGCCACCGCTGTTAAGATTTCCTGTTTGTTGGGAAGGTAGTGGTAGATGAAAGTGGCGAGCAGTCGAACGGACTTCGCTGAAGCCCTCGCCCAGAAGCGGAATAGGGAGGAAATCGGTTTTGAAAGCAGCGACAGGTAGGAATGTTTACTATAGCAGCTTATAGTTCGTACAGAGCCGGCCAGCACGACAACGTCGGCTGGGGCCAAATTTCTCAAACCATGGGGCGGCACAGCCTTAAATAACGTTTTGGTCTCTTCTACGAAACCAGTTCCCCGGTACCTGGCGGAGAATGTCAATCTTTCCCCGAAACGGCATGGTGGCTCAGCGAAGGAGGCGACGCTTTGCCCGGAACTGCACCGTGGCTCTCCGCCGTCTGCGTGTAGGGTGGCTCTGGGAGGGGGGAGAGTTCTCCGGAACTGCGCTGGCTCTCGTGGGAACAAGCGCTCCCGAACGAGGACCATGCTTTTGGCGTATACCAAAGTAAAACGCTGGACTCATCGGGAAGTGTTTCAGTGCTACTGATTTTCACAAAACATGGTGCAAATATTTCGTCAAGCGTTGTTTGAGTGAGCAAACGAAGCAAGGGACGTGTATACGAGTCTTGAAGTCGAGGGACGTTATGTCACGTGCGAAAAAGGCGAAAAAAAAAAAGACGGAGAGACTGTCATTTTGCTCCGCAAAAGCTTGAAATCTATAAATAATGAAGACAATTTTCTGACCCAGCAGACATCGGAGAAAGTTTCCGCAAAGCAGCGTCGGACGCTTGGTGAGCATAAAAAAGTGGAGTACGTGTATTATGAGAGCGTAATCCACACAGAAAGCGAGATGAAATGTGACTGTCTTTAGATGTGAGAAATAATGCTTATTAAGAGAGTTGTGAGTTAATGAGCCTAATCTTCCTTAATTACCTCTAATGAAAACAAACTGAATATTTGTTTAATGAAGGTGGCACTAGTGACAGTGAAGTCATAATGGTTGATTAGCGTTGACACAGGCCGATATATATTTATTTTTTTTTATATTTGGCTAACTATGTGAAGGTGGCGTTCGTTAGAGCCGGCTATCTCAACAACATGACAGTAATGTACAAGATAAACAGTGCACCGTTATACAGCCACACGTGGTGATTTATATCTTTTAGTAACCTTGGAAAATGCATTCTAATTACTTTTTCTATTTTTGATCAAGTTTTACAGGACATTTTTGCATTTGGCGTCATTCGAAGCATTCACGATATTTCAGCAATAGTGTGAATGCAACCACTGTTGCAGTGGACGAGTGGTTGAAGTGCTCAGCTGCAATCTAGGAAGTACTGAATTCAATGCGCCGTGTCACCAAACTCCCCTTCCCCCCCCCCCTTTTTTAAGAGGTTGCCCGGCCTGAGATTATGCGTGGCGGTGGGTACTAATTTTTTGAGAAGGTGGCTTTCGCGCTTTCATCTTTCACTCCCCATTTGACCCAAAAGTGCTGTGCCGTGCTCCTTCATAAACTAAGTAATTCAGAGTTCATATCCTCCCCCCCCACATCCTCTCCTATCGCTCAAATGGCCAGTGCTGAAACACCAACAACATACCTGATATATTACTTTTCACTTGTTTGGATCTTCGACCAGTGATTAGTCGTCTCGGCGTTTTGAAGAAAATCTAGACAGTGAGCTAATTGCTCGCGGCCAAGTTGACTGCCTTTGTCGGGACACGTTTTCGTGGTAATTTGGTGGGTATCATTCCATGCAGCAAGGCAAAAGAGCACAGACAGAGAAAACACAGAGTGATTAGTTTGTGTCTTCTCTTCCACTATTTGTCATGCTGCGCGCTTCAGTGTTATGTCACTGTCAATGGTTAAAATGAATTATAGCAGCTAATGGAGTTCTGCTGAGAGGGTCCCCTATTGTCTAGAGCGGAACAGAACAAAGGCAGTTCGATTTATGTCATAGAGAGACACTCTGTTTTTGGTTACTGCAATAAATTTTTAAACCGAAGTTTATTTTATATTAAGAATAGTTCCAGTACAGATAAAAGGTGCATAGACCAAATTTTCGTATTAGGTTTGACTAGATTTGTGACCTTAATAGTAAATGCCAACCAGTATTGAATTATCCATAAATATCACACACATATGCAACCACGGGTGATGGCTTGTTTATTCTGATTGAAATTGATATGCTGAAGTTGACATATTCGACCTATGCAATGTGTACAAAATATGCCATGTAGAGTAGCTATGCTCGAAACTAAACATCCCTGGTTGGTTCCGTTTTACACAATTTCGTGCTCATGACTCTACGCTGGCAAATGAATTAACTTCTTTGAATGCACATATTTTGTGTAAGGTTACATTTATTTTTGTGCAGTTAAAAACCAATCGAAATGTATAATGGCTCAGAAGAAAAAGAAATAGAAACAAATTGAGCCAAATCATTACCAAACTTACTCATCAATGATAAACGGATTCTTATTAAAAATATACATACATACATACATACATACATACATACATACATACATACATACATACATTGAGGTGTAGATGTTAGAATGAATGGCTATAAAACAACAATTCTAATACACCGATATTGAATACACGGAAAGTAACTTACAAGAGAAACACACCAGCACTGTTATGTTTTAACTCAATTGTTTCTCGAATCATCTCGGAAAAGCTGGATGCATAGTTTCTGCTGCTGCCCAGTGACAAGCAGTTTTTATAAGAAATACAAGAATAAAGCCCTTGACAATGTCAAAATAAAAAAAAGGGCTGTGCCTCCAAATCTGGTACATGTCTGCAGTATTACTCTGTTTATTTACATAGCTTGGCTCATTCACAACATACAAACAAATCATGTTAGGACACTTGGGCTGAAAAGTCGGCACAGGGCAAAGAAATTTCTGATAATATATGAATAATACAGTTTGAAGCTACTAATCTCCTCGGTGCAAACAGTGTTTATGTCGACAAGTATAGACTCCATTTCGTTTCCCGTAAACACTCCTCAAAAAGACTTCAAAGTTTGCACATCAACAGAGTTCCCTTACAGCTGTCTGTTAGTCTGCTTGAAAAAAATTTCAGTTCACTGGTGGGCAAAGACTGTACACTAATTACGTGAGGTGATGCTCCAGTGCACTGCATGTATATCTTGCTGCTGGCCTCAACTGCAATGTCGCTCAGCACATATGTGTAAGAAACTATGCCACTGCAAAGTAGTTATGTGTCAGTTGCATCAAACAGAGATTACAATAAAAGAACATAAGAACATTTATCTTCACACAGTTCAAAAAATGTAAATAATATTTATAGAGTTTTCGCAGTGCATCTAAAAATAACATTAATGGTTATAAACACATTGTTACTTCTACCAACAAAATTGTAAGATACCAGCTTCAATAATACAGTTTACCAATAGCTTTCTAAGGCTAAACAATTGTACAGGCACACAAAAAGATAAGTAGATCTTGCATAGAGTACATACTGACACAATGCAGACGCAGTATTTAAACTACGCGCGAGTTCGGGCGCCCCCCAAAGAGAACAGCAGCTCGATGATGAGACAAGAAAAGGCCGAGATGGCGCGCGCCTCCTCAGCACGAGATTTTGATGAAAAAGAAGTGGTGCACCGCTCGAGGACTTCTCGGAGATTGATCCCCTTTTGCTGATCGCCTGTTAGAAACGCCGCTACATTTTCCTTTACTTGTCAGCACAAGTTAGCCCCAATAAACAGTTATTGTACACCATTTGGATTGTACGTAACAATTCTGGTGGAGGAGCCGGGTAATGATCCCAACCCAGTTGGACTTTGAGGAAGCAGCCCGGAACCACGAGCAGTCGAACCAACTGAGCTCACTCCAGTTTATCAGTGCTCCAGCTCTCGTCTACGTGGTGAGCCGCCGGAATTTCCCCTGTCACCAGAGCCTAGAGTGTCTCCAGCTGTCTCCGGTGAGAGTACCGAAATGTCGTCTCCAACCTCCACCGCACACGTCATTTCGTCTCCAGTCGCTGCCACGCACGTCGTTGTCGATGAGCCACGGACTTCCGACCCTTTTCATGGCGATCCTCATGAAGACACCGAGGATTGGCTGGAGGGTTTTGAGCGCGCCGCCGACTGCAACGGATAGACCGAAGAACAGAAGCTCCGCCGAGTACATTTCGCATTGCAGGAAAGCGCACGAACGCTGTTCGAAAACCATGAAGGTACCTTTCGTTCGTGGGATGATTTTCGACGGGAGCTACTGGCCACATACCCGAGTACAGACCGCAAGTAAAGAACTGAAGCTGCCTTGCAAGCAAGAAACCAGTGCAACAATGAAAGCATCGCAATGTATGTGGAAGACATGTGCCGGTTATTCCGCCGGTCTGATCGAAATATGAGCGAGGACAAGAAACTTCGGCACCTGATGCGTGTGGTGTAGCAGGAGATTTTTGCTGGTTTTCTCCGATGCCCCCCACGGAACTTCGCTGAATTTCGCACCGAGGCTACAGCGGTTGAAAAGACTCTGCAACAGCGAGCGAGGCACTACAATCGAGATGTTAACGTCGCATCCGTAGACGTGGTGTCAGCAGTCTTCGGGAATGGCATCGACGTATTATGAGAGCTCTTTCAATCGGTGGTTCGAGAAGAGCTCCAGAACCTAATTGGCAACCCCTCAACGGTCTCGTCATTAGCGGAAGTTGTTCGGGAGGAGATGAAACAGGCAGTCCGTGAGCAGCAGCCACAAGCCCAGCCCGTTCAAGCGTCGGTTCCGATGCAGCCCGCAGTCTCGTACGCCGAGGTGCTGAGAGGTGCCCGTGTACCTCATTTTGTCGCCCCTGGACCTCCTTTCGCCGCCCCTGGACTTTATTTCGCCACAGCAAGCACGCATCTGCCGAAACCTATATTCACGCCGTCCCTAGCCGAGACGAAGATCCGAAAGGCTGATATATTACGCACTCCTGATCGAATTTCGATTTGTTATCAGTGCGGCGAAGCTGGCCATCTTTACCGGATGTGTGAATATCACCGAGCTGGACTTCGGGGTTTTCCCGTAAACGCTGCCTGTCCACGGAATGAAGAGTGACCTTTTGAAATCGAGGAGTACTTGTCAACGCGTCAAGGTGCTCACTCCTCGCAGCAGCATCAGTCTCGGTCGACAGCGCCACTGAGGTGTCGGTCACCAAGTCCGCACCCATCTTCAAACTCTCCAAGGCGACTTCCCCAAAGCCCGCTTCAGGAAAACTAGAATCGGCAACCTGGGGAGGTAAGGCCGCTGCCGACGCAAGAAAAACAACCTCCAGTGCCGATTTCAAAATGTGATGATGGACACGAGACTACGTGCGGAAACGGTAACGTCGCTTCTGATTTACCGGTAGTTATAGACGGCTACGAAACGAATGCTTTGGTAGACACAGGCGCAGACTATTCCGTCATGAGCAGGGGACTTGCCAGAACGCTGAAAAAAGTGCTGGCCCCTTGGATAGGACCAAAAGTGCGAACCGCCAGGGGACACTTTATCAATCCGGGAGGCATGTGTACCTCTAGAGTTGGAATACGCGGCTTCACCTACGTCACCAGCTTCAATGTCCTGTCGGAGTGTTCAAGAGGTGCAATTATCGGAATGAACTTTTTGCAGGCCAAAGGCGCAGTGATAAACTTGCAGGTAACGTGCCTCTCGTTTCCCACGAAACACGCCATCGCGACATTCGAGAGTAAAAAATATTCGATGCACTAAAGAGTGCAGGTGATGATGTAACAGTACCTGCAAGATCTATCATCGTTGTCACCGTAAAAAGCAATGTGTACAACGACTATGAAGGAATGACAGAAAGAAATACTGGGCTATTACTCGAGAAAGGGATCTGTGCAGCAAGAGGTATTGTCCGACTGCGTGATGGGCGTACGTGTGTCTTCCTGACAAATTTCTGAAATGAGGTGCAGCATCTTCCGAAGGGAACTGTTGTTGGTCACTTGCATGATTACGTTCTGATTACGAATTTGAATTCTTCTGAGACTGCACCACTACACCCTCACAATATAGATTCCATACTCGCATCTATCCACATCGAAGCAGCCCTATCACCGAACCAGAAACAAAAAATCGAGAGCCTTATACGGGAGAACGCCTCATGTTTTTCCACGTCAACGAAAGTGCAAAGAACATCTATCACCAAACACCGCATCATAATCGATCAATCTGTTAGACCTGTTTGCCAGCACCCGTACCGAGTGTCACCAAAAGAGAGAGAAGTCATTAGAGGCCAAGTTGAAGAAATGCTCAGGGACGACGTAATTCAACCGTCGGCGAGCCCATGGGCCTCACCTCTAGTGCTGGTAAAGAAAAAGGACCAGACCTTGCGATTCTGCATTGACTACCGAAAATTGAACGTTGTCACAAAGCGGGATGTCTATCCCCTTCCAAGGATCGATGACACTGTTGACAGACTACGAGACGCGAAATTCTTCTTCTCTGTAGACCTCAAGAGTGGGTACTGGCAGATAGAGGTGGACGAACGAGATCGCGAGAAAACTGCTTTCGTCACCCCAGATGAATTATACGAGTTCAAGGTACTCCCATTTGGCCTGTGTTCTGCACCCGCCACATTTCAGTGGATGATGGATACTTTGCTGTCTCGTTTAAAATGGCAGTCCTGCCTTGTTTACCTCGATGATGTCGTGATCTTTTCGGCCACCTTCGATCAGCATGTGGAACGACTACGGACTGTGCTCGAAGCGATTAGTTCAGCAGGGCTGACGATAAAACCCCAAAAGTGCCATTTTGGTTTTCATCAACTGCTTTTTCTCGGTCATGTGGTTAGCTCTGAAGGCATTCGACCTGACCCCGAAAAAACAGCAGCTGTAGAAAAGCTTCCTAGACCGACGGATAAAAGAGCCGTGAGACAATTCTTATGCTTAGGACTTTGTGCCTATTACAGAAGATTCATCAATGATTTTTCGAAGATTGCGGAACCACTTACCGGACTGACGAAAGAAGACACGCCTTTCACTTGGACAAGCGAGTAAGAAGAGGCGTTCAATGAGCTACGACAGCGACTCCTAAACCACCCCGTCCTGGCACATTTCCACGAAGAAGTCGAAACAGAGATTCACACGGACGCAAGCAATTTGGGACTAGGCGCCGTCATTGTGCAGCTGCAAAACGGAGAGGAAAGAGTGGTCGCATATGCTAGTCGCACTCTTTTGAGGGCTGAAATAAATTATTCGGCGACGGAAAAAGAATGTCTGGCGATAATATGGGCCATACAGGAATTCCGACCGTACTTATATGGTACACAATTTCGAGCAGTGAGCGACCATCACTCGCTGTGCTGGCTCGGAGGCCTAAAGGACCCTTCTGAGCGACTTGCTAGATGGAGCCTCAGGTTGCAAGAATACGACATAACAGTCGTATACAAGTCGGGTCGCAAGCACAGCGATGCGGATTGCATGTCACGCACACCAATGGAATCTGCACATGTGGAAGGTGGGGACGACTTTCCGTTTCTTGGGGCCGTCAGCACCACATACATGACTGAATATCAACGATCTGACGCGGAGTTGCTTAAACTGATCAAGAATCCTGAAGGGCAACCCGTGCGTTTTCCTCGAGTTTTTGTCCGGGGATTGTCCTCGTACCTGATGACAAACAACCTTTTATACAAGAGAAACTTCCAGCACAGCAGGGAGAAATTCCTACTCGTCGTTCGTTCGGCCTTGCGACCCGAAATCCTGGAAGCCTGCCACGAATAGTTACCATGGTTGAATAGTTACCGCACCATTAGATGCAACGCTGCCTGTAGGCGACAATACAGAGCACAAGCCTGACATCAGCGAATTCCTTCAGCGAGCCGAAGAAGCACGGCAGTTGGCGTGACATCACATAAAACAACAACAACGCGTGGATGCAAACCGTTACAACCTTCAGCGGAGAGGAGTCGACTACGCACCAGGCGACCGAGTTTCAATTTGGACTCCCGTGCGGACGCCTGTCTTCTTCGAAAAGCTCATGCGCCGCTATTTCGGCACTTACCGAGTCCTTCGTCGCGTCAGCTCCTTGAACTACGAGGTGTCACCGGAAAGACAAGTGAGCTCATCAAGATGCCGAAGGAGCACAGAAATCGTGCATGTAGTCAGAATGAAGCCATACTATGACAGGCTAAGAACATCGAACTATACACACTCGATCATGAGGAATACCTCTTTCTCCAATGGAAACCACGCATTCAGACCATCTCAGCAACACTGCTTTTACGCATCGGGACGATGCGTTTTTGGAGGAGAAATAATGACACAAGACAGACGCAGTATTCAAACTACGCGCGCTAGTTGGTGCGTCCCCAAGAGACCAGTGGCTTGATGATGAAACAAGAAAAGGCCGTGACGGCGCGTGCCTCCTCAGCACGAGATTTTGATGAAAAAGAAGTGGTGCACCGCTCGAGGGCTTCTCGGAGATCAATACCCTTTTGCTGATCGCCTGTTTGAAACGCCGCTACATTTTCCTTTACTTTTCGGGCACAAGTTAGCCCCAGTAAACAGTTCTTCGTACACCGTTTGGGTTGTACGTAACACTCTGTAACACTAAATAAAAGTACTTCTTATAAAATAAGTACTTTTATTTCTAGTCTGAGTAAAGCTGCATAGATGATAAGTCACTTGCATAGTAAAAATTACATTTTAAACAAAAATATCCGAGCAAAGTGTACACTAAAAACTTACACTTACACAGTAGAAACAGAGAAGTAGACTGTTGAAAGACAGACAGTCAGTGGAATAACCATACACCAGCACTACAGTCTACTGTTAGATTACGAGGAAAAGTGATGATCCTCTCCCTTCTAAATACCTTAATCCACATAATTTCGCCTCCCGGAGTTTATACATACATGGCATCAATGGTGCTATATAAATGAGTGTATACTGAAGGATTATATTGACTAAGTACAAGATTACCTCATCCATGGCTTTAATTCTTGTACTAAGAAGAATGCAAACACAGCTACCATTGCCGACCATGGATGCCGTGATTTATGGCAGTTAAATGGAGAGACCAGTATATACATACTTCGGTACAATACATATACTCAGGTGTAAATATTAAAATGAATGGCTATAAAACAACAATTCTAATACACTCATTTTGAATATACAGGAAGTAACTTACGAGAGAAATCCACCGGCACTGTTATGTCTAAACACAGTGTTTCTCGAAACCATCTCGCAAAACCTTGATGCATAGTTTCTGCTGCTGCCCAGTGTCAAGCAGTTTTTATAAAAAAAAACACAAGAATAAAGCCCTTGACGATGTCATGCTAAAGATAAGGGCTGTGCAGCAATATTTTGTACATGTCTGCAATATCTCTCTGTTTATTTACATAGCTTGGCTCATTCACAACCCACTAACAAAGCATGTTAGGACACTTGTGCTGAAAGTTGGCACAGCGCAAAGAAATTCTAGACAATACATGAATAATACAATTATAAGCTACTAAGCTACTTGGTGCAGACAGTGTTTATATTGACAGCTATAGCCGCCATTTTGTTTCCCAAAAACACTTCTCAAAATTGAATCAACTTTATTTAGCTCAAAGTTTCTATCCTGGCGCGTCGTGGTGGTTCAATGGGGTAAGTGTCTCTTTCGGCCAAGAAAACAAAGACCAATCATTTTTTTAGTTCGTGAATTCACCCCAAGCTAACATTGAGGTAGCTGGTAGGAGTGGTTTTGGAGAGAGGAAACCACCACATTCCCACCAGTTGTGTGTGGCCTTGGGTAGCTAGTTCACTTGGACTAAAATGATGAAAAACACTCCTCAAGAAAACTTCAAAGTTTGCACATCAGCACAGTTTCCATACAGCTGTCTATTAGTCTGCTTGAAAAATATTCATTTTACTGGTGGGCAAAGACTGTACACTATGTGAGATGATGCTCCAGTGCACTGCATCAATGTCTTGCTGCTGGCCTCAACTGTGATGTTGTTCAGCACGTATGTGTAAAATCACAACTAATACTATGCCACTGCAAAGTAATTATATGTCACTTGCATTAAACAGGGACCACAATGGAAGAACATAAGAACTATTACATTGACACAGTTCAAAAAATGTAAATACATTTCCATAGAGTTTTCATAGTTCAACTGAGAATAGTAATAATGGTTATAAACAAATTATTACTTCTCTAACAAAGTATTTTATTATGCCAGCTTCAATACTAGAGTATACCAGTACCTTTGTAGGGCTAAACAATTGTACAGGCACCTAAAAAAAAGATAAGTAAATGCATGCTATAGCTACATATAAATTAAAATAGATACTTTTATTTCTGGTATAAGTAAAGCTGCATAGATGTCAATTGCATAGTACACATTTACATTATTAACAAACATATCCGAGCAAAGTATACAGTAAAAAAGTTACACTTACACAGTAGAAACAGAGAAGTAGACTGCTGAAGGACGGACAGGGAGTGGGATCACAATACACAAGCACTAAAATCCACTGTTAAGATATACTAGGAGTAGTGATAATCCTCTTCCTTCTAAATAAAGTAATTCACATAGATTCACTTACCAGAGCTTATACACTGATGACATCATTGGTGCTATACCAATGAGTGTAGACTGAAGGATTACATCGAGTAAGTACAAGATTACCACATTCATGGCTTTACTTTTTGTACTACAAAGAATGCAAACACAATTACTATTGCCGACCATGGATGCTGTGATTTATGACAGGTAAATGCAGAGACAAGCGGGCACTTAACAAGCATGTTAAAAACTTCACCTCAAAAAAATTTGTCCACTAACACTACAACAGCATTTAAATTTGTGTCATAGTTTGGTATATTCCATGCAAAAATAAATATTTTGGAATGCAAGCAAAGCCACTGATGAATAATGCACTGCTAAGAAGTTAAGCTGCAGCTGCGCAGAATGTTACTACGTATACAATTCAAACTGCTCCTGACATCACAATGTGCTCTTTCTGCTGTCGTAAAATTTGAGCAGGAGAACAGTCACTGGCAGTCCCTTTATACTTCTTGGTCTTCTTTGCTCTGTTATTGCTACACTGTACTTGACCGTGGAGCACCGGATCCCTTGTTACTGCTGGAACTCAAAAAAATCCAGATCATTGTTACAACCATGCTACATGCAAGAGTGTATAGAGTTGTTAAATATGTGCTAATATTTATTTATTTATTTATTTATTTACAGGTTACTGCTAGCCTGGGTGCCAGGCTTTGAGCAGGTGTGGGCGATACAAAAGAAGAAAACAGGATAACATACAAGCATAACAATACACTTCTAAGGGTACACTTTGAACCGGAGAAAAAAAAACAACCGGAACCGGAATATACTGTACAAGTGCAATCGGTAGGATAACAACTACTATTGAAGACTAAATCATGCCGAATTCAACAGGGCACAAAGAAAGGACGAGACATCAGAACATTGCACAACATTAGCAGGTAACAGATTCCACTCATGGCACGTACGGGGAAAAAAAGGAATTTTTGAAGACGTTTGTTTTACACGAAAATTCAGCGACTTTCATCGGGCGATTGGATCGTGTTCCAATCATATTTACAGATGTCGTATTTTCAGAAGCCAATGACAAGCCTCGAGACACACACACAAACAGTGAAGACTGAAAATATATTTTATTATTATACAAGAGCAAAACTAAAATGTTATAGATGAAGGCATGAAACTTCTGCTAGGCCAAAAAAGCCAATAAAATTTCTTCTATTAGGACTTCACACTAGGTGCGAGAAGCCGACCAAAAATAAATTCACTAAGGAACACAAGTTAGGCTGCATTACAACAGAACAGCCAATGTTCAAAACTTTAAGGCTGTCTAACATAGCCAGCTCACCATACCGCGTATAGGAGCAAATGGGCAGTCTCGAATACACAAAGCACTTGTGGATTATGAGTGTGCTTGTTGCTGACACTTAATATTCTAAAACAAGAAAACCTTTCAAAAATGCACTTCATCAGGGGAAATAATCATGCGCAACAAACACAACAGGCTCCTACAGGTGCCACCAACATTCACCATTATTGTGGATACCAGTGTCTTGCCGGATGGATATCTGCGTCCTGCACAGAACACCAAAGGAGCACTCCATGACTTGGCTTGCATGTGTGCTGGCTGCATCGCACTGCTGCTGAGGTAGGCTAGCCACAGACAGAGAGATGAGGAGCCATGACTTTGAAACACACTGAACGTCACCCTTAGAGTTCAATAATGCATACTTTGGTCAGGTACAATTTTTAGAAAAATATATATCACTATGCAATCGTGGTGAACACGTTGTTCGGCAGAAACGCAACAAGCCACAGCACCGAGAGAGAAAAAGCTACATGAAGTAAAAGATGTAGTTACTGGCCCTATGTCGTCTGAGGATTGTTCAACAGGTCTTTCTCCTTGCAAGCTGTGAACAGCCAGGCGATTTTCACCCACTTGCTATTTCCTTCCAGAGCACTTGATCCACAGAGGGAGTCACAGGCTCGAGAGCTCAATATAGAATGAAAGTATTTCTGCTCGTTTAAAAGCACAAGCTTCTGAGTCTCAGATGATTGAAGTTTCATTCATAAGCTGCAGGCTTTCATTTTTCAACATTCTCGATTACCTTGCTATTTAGTTTTATACATGTTGAATAAGAATTAAGTGTGAGAGTAATACAGGTATCCACTGCAAGCAACCATGCTTGGGTTTTCGATTTGTGAACACTAAGTGGTGTTCACTAAATCGTATGTATTATAGAAAAACGAACCTTGCAGCCAGCCGTTAGGCAGTGTTGTGCCCTCGAAGCTCCCAAGCAGATCGCAGTCTTTCCAGATGAGGCTGACATGCATGCTTCCAGGCCACATCCAGATCCGCCGAATGATAACAGTCCCAGCAGTGATATAGACTTGCACAGTTAGGGAGCATGTGTCCTTCCTATATTTGTACAGGTGCTCCAAGTCATGATGAGGATTGATGTGCCAGTGTGTGCAACTGATGCATCACAGGACCTTAACAAGCCAATCACTGCGATCTGTGAAGAGCCAAAAACGAGATATTTAAAAAAATCATTAAAAGCACTCACTTTCAATACTTCTTTCACGGTGCTATCACTTCATTAAAGTGACCAAAATCTGCTGTAATCATTTTGGAATGAACTGAAGCCTCATGTAAAGTTTACGTACCGCAATATGTATGTCCCAGAGAAGTACAGTACTACCACAGTAATAATCGTCTAAAGAACTAATTTTCCAAAATAACATAAATTTCTTAAGCGCAACCTGGCTCCTGAAAAATAAATTCACATTAACTTTCCAACTATAAAACGTGGTAAATCGACAGGTCCAACCTCATAATCAAACAAAAGCTCACTTGTATCAAATCACACAAAACTTCTGATGTATTTGCTCCATAATGTATGCATGTATATAACAGTAGTAGTACATTTGTCATGCTTCAACTTACCAAAGGGAAACATTAGATGTGATGGGCTTAAAAACTTGCACACGTTATAGTACTGCGTGAATTATAGTACCGGTGAAATTTAGTTCTGCAAGGTGAACTCACCAATGTCAGCATTTAGTAGCCGTAGGTGTCATGAGGAACCAAGTGTGCTCTATGGCCAACAGGCAAAGGGCATCTGCAGGCTGGAAGCTGCCGATGACAGCAATGAAGGGCTGGCCAGGCGTGCACGTCCATTCATAAAGTGTAAGAACTGGCCATGACCCGCTGTTTTCAAGGCTCTAGTGCCGTGCAAAACAATGGCCAGACGAACTCGGAAACCTGTAGTTAGGCGATATTGGCCTACAACTTCATCCAAAGCAAAGCACCCATGAAATATTTGCTTTTTCTGGGGGCCGGAGGGAGACTTGACGGTCACGGGCTCTCGCTGCCACATAGAACTCTCAAGTTCTTAGCGAAGAACAGTCTAGGTGCGCGGCCAAAGTAACACGATCCACTAAAGAATGTAGCATCTCGCAGCTTTGGTTCATCACATCACAGCGCTAGGACTATGGTTATCACAAAAAGGAGAAGTGACGAGTTAACAAACAAAATCGCCAAGCTGCACCACCACAACGTCGCAGGACAAAACAGTTATGAACGCTGTCTTTCAATTTTCGGTCACACGAGCACAGCTTCTTTGCAAGTCTAACACAGCACCACTGTTCACAACGAACATCGTTTCCCTCCCGAACACTAGATTGCTCTCAAGAAAATAGAAGCGTGCGGGCTAACCAGTGGCGAAGCAAGAACCGAACACAGCGCGTAGTTCATACGTTTCCGTACGTACTTGGGGTCACTCAAGTAACGTGTCAAAACGCTGTTTAATCTGAAATGTCGCACCACACCCAACTGAGAAACTGCACAGCAAAGCGAACGAACTGTTACCGGCACACAAACACACATTGCAGGCTTCTCGAGTGCTAGTTGCCGTCGATACACTGACGCCGATCCCCGCTTGATAATCACACCGACGCACAGGCTTCGCTGCGCTTCACCGTACACCATTGCATTGCCGCAGCTTTCCGCACTGCTTACACGCACCGAAAGAGCTGCCGTAATCACAACGCATCTGGTCGAACGCTGAAGTAACTCATGCGAGAAGCGTTTGCTGAAAGTCGCACCAACGGATATGCTGTTTACGACGCCATGTTCTTTTCGACAACTGCGCAGCACGTAAGAGAGCTGTTAGAAAATACTTGCACTATTTTTACGGCGTGACAAAATTTGCTCTTATGTGTGAGGGGAGTGTTATGACGAACAGGACAGGCGTGCCAGATGAAAGAAGTGTTTTGGCAACGTCTTGGAGTGAGCTGATGTAGAGGGTATTGCTTCACAACCAATCACAAGCTGTGCCTGCCGGCCAAGCCGTGGTCTGCTCGCATTTGTCGTCTGCTTCGATCAGTGGCGCAATTATGTAAAAGTTCCAAATCCGGACAAAGGCGGTCTCTTCCATTGAGTCGCACGCGATTGGCCCATACAAGCTGTGACGAATGCTGTGACGTTATGAGTGACGTGGACTGGGGTGTCACGTGACTCTTTATTTTCGGTTTTCGGAGAAAGGCGATGGAACGGTCGGAGAGACTGTCCGAAAGCAACCGGATGGATTGAAATGGCTGCAAGGTGGCCTGGATTGGATTGAAATGGAAAAAATGCGCGACTTTTCGGCACCGGGGCACTTAGACAACATGGCGTTTCCCACTGACATGGTACTTCGCCTTGCCTGTGCGGTAGCTTCAACCGAGCAGAGGCGACAACGCGAGGTAAAAGATGCATTTGAAGAGTTCAGCGAAGAAGAGTTCCGGCAATGTTTTCGTCTGTCCAAACGAACAGTGCGTAGCTTGTGCGACGAACTTGACCCTATCATCGGATGCCAGCGAGCCAGTGGCCTTTCCACAGAGAGAAAGGTGTTGTGCGCGCTGCGATTTTTCGCTACCGGTAGCTTCCAGCTGAGCATTGGTCGCGAGGAACACATCGGCATGTCTCAGCCGGCGGTGAGCAACACCATCCACGAGGTGACGGAGGCGATCATTACCGTGGCTGCTAGAAAAAGGGTGGTGGACTTCCCATTGACCACAGCTGCCAAGGATGAGGCGAAGGCGGAGTTTGCACGACGTGGTTGCATCCCAGGCGTGCTGGCGTGTGTCGACGGCACGTTGGTCGCCATTCGCAAGCCAGAGGGATACAGCCTCGCCGACACGGCGAGCTTCATGTCCAGAAAGGGCTATTATGCCCTGAACGTCATGATCGTAAGTACCGTTCGGATCCTTTCTTACTCGCCCATCGGAGTAGCTGTTCAGTTTTGACGTCGGAGCTGGGAAAAGTACCAATTCAAAGAATAAGGGAGAACATGCGGATAAACGGGTGCGTGCTAGTTGGTGGCTCTCATGGCCTCGGTTATCATAAGTGGCAAGTGTTTGTGTAAGTGAGCCAGTTGTCGTATTTTTTGTCTTCGTTCTGGCATGCATGCACAATGAAGTTGAGCATTTTGAAGGTAATAAGAATATGGGCTGTAGTCGTAGCAGAATTATACACACGATAGGGAAGTATTTCAAACACGAAAGTACTTATAACCACAATTGCATAGGCTAGCTGTGGTATGTACGAGTGTTCTTTCCCAATAGCATGGCGTAGGTTTTCATTTATCGATCATTCAGTGGAAGTCCTAGCCATGTGTACAGGGGAATGGTCATTGCCCCCTTCCCTCCTCAGTTGCTACACCCTGTCCCTGTGTTCCCCTCTAGGTGAAATTGCATGTACCAATGACTGTACTAGTATGCATTGTTTCCGGCTTATGTGTAGAAAGAAGGGGTTTGTTTGGAGCATAGATGCAGTACTATTTTGTATCACTCATTACAGGTGTGCAACGCACGGCTGCGCATCCTTGTCGTGGACCCACGATTCCCAGGTTCGTGCCACGACTCCTGGGTTTGGGAACACAACCCTTTGCGTTCACGCCTAGCTGCACAGCTGCAGCCTGGCGAATATCTGCTTGGTAAGTATTAATGTGAACTAACTGGGGTAGAGCACTCAGCCGCCATTTTTCTATTGCAGGAGACGCAGGGTATCCTCTCGAGCCATGGCTCCTCGTTCCAGTTCCTGGCAGTCAACCCGGCAACACCTCCAAAGGCCGATTCAACAAGGAGCACGCATCCATGCGCAATGTTGTGGAAAGATGTATCGGAGTGTTGAAGAGCAAGTTCCGCTGCTTGCAGCACTTTCGAACGATGCTCTACAACCCCGATCGAGCAGGGCGAATTATTTATGCCTGCGCTGCTCTCCACAACATTGCATTGGACGCGGGGGACTGGACCTTGGATGAGTATGTTGGGGACATGCCACCAGTTGAGGATGACGATAAGGAGCCAGGAGAGAGCCATGTGCTCACACCCCGCAACGTGCTGCTCAGAGGACAGCAGCAGCGCAGCGCTGTCGTGGGCCTTTTTTGAAGTGCACAGGAACGCGGTAAGCTGTCATATCACACACTTAATTTATTCATACTAATTCCAGTGCACCCAGGCAAGACAGGGCTGTGTTTGCCACAACACAAAGTACTTACTCGTGCTTCAACATTATGCATGGTGGCAATTGAAAAATGCTGCATTTTTTTTAAATGTCACATGAATTAGGCAACGGAAACACCCTTTTCTATATCAGTGATCACAGTCACAACAGACTAGATTGGATCAAGCGCATATGAGGGGCACCCTGTGCTGACTGTTGCCATCAAAAGATTGTGGGAACAATGCAGCAACGTCACACAACTTCTTTCACGAAAACGCATAAAAAATTGCAGATACATTAAAAACATGTTGCAAGAACGCATGATATGTATGTCCGTCTCTTCTCATAGTCATTGACTGCAAGCATTCAATTGTACACATTTAGGCTTGCCGAGCACAATGCCGTGCCGGCTTTTTGTTCATTGTCCTCAACATTGTATAAATATTTAAATAATATTTCATTTGATTTGAATTCCCGACTACAGTTATACTGCAATGCTACAAAATACGTAAATCAAAGCAGCAAATAACATGTGGGTTCTTTTAATGACACACGGCATGAATATTTGGCTCAGCGATCTCGCTGCTCCCAAAGCATACCACGTTCAAAATTAATTCCTGCAATGAGTAATTTACAATGAAAACAGTCGCTGGCATGTTGCTGTGATGATGACCCTTTTCATTAGTGAAACTGTGCGACATACCCACTTGCTAGTTTAGTGATCTCAAAAAAGACTTGGTTGTAGTTGTACCTTAGCCTCATTGCGCTGAAATGACAATATCACAGTGTAAGCAATTTTCGGCAGGTAAACATGCTTCATAAAGAATGCAGCGAGCTGCGAAACAGTGTGAGGCTAAAAAATATCACAGTCCAACACTATGTGGTAATGCTGCATAAAAAGTGCAGTGAGCTAGAAAACAGTGAGGCAACACAAATATCACAGTGCTAAAAACATTCACAAAAAATGTCAACTATACGCTCTTGGTCTTTGTGTGGATGACTAGACACCTTTAAGATGGTGGGGGGAGGGGGGAGACGCTGCCTCACGAGTAGGTCGAACATAAATTGAGAAACGCATATATCGAACATCAAAATGGATGAAAGACACGTGAAGAAAAAAACGCTGTACTCCTTGTACAAAGTAAATGCTAACTTAAAGGTAGTATAAACCAATAATGCATGATAAACATTTAAAACATTAAAAACATGATGTAAAACTTAAAATAAACGCATATATCGAACATCAAAATAGATGAAAGACATGTGAAGAAAAAAATGCTGTACTCCTTGTACAAAGTAAATGCTAACTTAAAGGTAGTAATATGTATTAAATGTAAAAAAACAACGTATGAAATGGTACGCTCACTGCAACACGTAAACATATAAAAACTAATAAACCAATAATGCATGATAAACATTTAAAACATTAAAAACATGATGCAAAACTTAAAATAAACGCATGTATCGAACATCAAAATAGATAACTATGCATCTCTTTCCCGCAGAGGGCCCTCAGCCACGGCCCGCTCCTGTGCTGCGGCCGCCCGCTCCTGTGCTGCGGCCGCCCGTTCCAGTGCTGCTACCATACGCCGCGCCAGAGAAGTCAAGTGCAAAGCTGACCTTCTGATCCCCCGCACCTCCTGCAGTGAATCATCATGGTGGAAATGTTTGCATGAGCTGCTGAAGAACTCTCGACCATCTCGTGGCTCGAAGCTGCTGCTGCGGAGAATTGCAACGTGAACAACAATTTCCCCTCAGTTGAAAATTCATTGGCCTGGTGGCATCCTTTGAAAGTGTGAAGCTTCGTGTACAAGCTATGCCCTCTTCGTTTGGATCAACAAACAATTGCTGGAACTACTCTTCATTCATCTCCTCAAATGCATCTCTTACAATCAAACAGCCCTTTTCAGGGCTAACCAACCTTTTGCCCGGCAGTTTATCATTGCAGATGTCAGATACCGTGCCCTCAATACAATGCATGTTTCTTATTTACAGCCCAAGTTGGTTTCAGTCATCATAACAGAGCATCAAAAATGTTCACACCCTTTACGTAAAATTTAAACAAACGGTCTACTCACATCAAGCAACTTCTCTGTCAGCTCGAGGCTCTGGTCGCACTGGGAAGACACCCGCAACAAGGTGTCGGTGCGCCGTGGCCTCTGTTGACGGCGAGGCCGCACAGGAGGCTGAGGCACTGCAAACATGCAGCATTTTCGTCACCGCATGCTGTGGTAGGCTTTAAGTCTATGGCCATGTTGTGGATAATTGGGCAATTCGAATAACATACGAGAGGTTATTTTCTCAAAACACTTTGATGATCAATAACTTACCCGGTGCAGCGGGGCCGCTTTCCAGGTAACTTGGGGGGGCTTCTGTGGAGTAAAGAATAAAAGTTTACGAACTGGGCGCACATACGTCCTATAATCAATAAAACACTAAGTTCTCAGATGCTTACGTGTGGCTGTGTCACTGTCACCTGCTGCAGCCGCTTCAGTGGCTTCCAGCTCGACCTCCATTGCAGGAGCGGGAACATCCGCCTGCTGGAAAGTGTCGTGGGCATAATCTTTCGGAAAAAGGGTATTCGTTACTCTGGCTATTTTACAACCTTACCTACTAAACATCTGCGGAAACGTTCTGCAGCTATTCAGTGGTCATTGATATCACGTATTACCATTTTAGTGCATGCACTTGCCCGCAGGCATTTCGTGTCTGTTTGATAAATAAATACGCCTTTTACTGCAAGGGCTGCAAAGCGAGATTTCAGTTGACAAACCTACCTGCTTTTGAATTCTTTTTCCTGCACTATCTTACTGTTCAACAAGGTTCCCCTAAAGGCACCCCTTACAAAATGGGCAAACTCTGTCATGGCACCGCTCAGGAACCCGTGATACTGCGGCGGCAGAGTGCTTACCTGTTGATATTCGAGGGAACCGAAGACGCCACCGAAGCGTGCCAACCCGGTGAGTTGCAACACGCGACCCCGGAAGCCTGGCAGACGACCCCCTCCAGTGCCCCTGGAAATATACACCAATGTCAAAGAACAAATCGCCCGCACATTCAACGGTCACTCACGTTTGTGCCTCTTTGATGGCGGCGGCGTCACGGCGGGCCTCGTGCACCTGCCTGCGCCACCAAGCCTGCCAGTCATCCACGCTTTTCTGCGCAGGGCCTTCAAGGTTCAGCGCGTCGCTGAGCTCTTGCCACAGCCGCCGCCGGTCGGCGACCGTGACGCCATGCTGCAGCTCAATGGCTTTCGCCGCGAGCTGCGGATGTTCGCTCATAAAGGCGAGCACCAGCGCGCGCTGACCCTCGGAAACGCGGATGAGCCGCTGCTGCTGGTGGCTAGCGGTGCCGTTGCCCTCCGCCATGACTGCGCTCGACTGAGCCAACGGCTTCGAAAGTTGCGCCGTTTAGTAGTGGAGTTTTGAAAACAGTAACTGCTTGAAACAAAGTTGTACCTAGCGCCACCACAAATCGTCCCGCTAAATTTAGCGTTGTTTAGAACAATAACAAAAAAATACGTTTGGATTGTATCGTATTCCTTATTAAACAATTGAAAACTAGTGCCAACACATTTTAATAGTGCGCCATAATAGTCAAACACTTCTGAACATGTTACAAACACTTTTCACTTTGCTATACGGCCCCCAAGTCCACGTCAAAATGATGACGCAAGCCTCCATTTCCCTCATTGGCTGTTCACTTCCTCTCGTCCTCGCGACCGCTGCGGACCGCCCATTTTTTGACGTCACCGACAGACCTCCTCCGTCCGGATTTGAAATTTTTACATAATTGCGCCACAGAGCATGCGACAGAGGATTCTCCTTCGCAACGCTATTATTCTCAGGTCAAGTGGTCGCTGCGTCGCACAACATACATGTCAGTGGCTCGCTCTACCTTTGAATGATGTTCGTGCGTCAAGTTAAATGGCTGGTAATTATCGTAGGAATGAACTGAGCCAAGGTTTGCTCCAGAATCGTGAGGGTTTGCATATTTCCGGTGTCTTACAAAGTTACTAGGGTCATTGTATCCCGACTGCTTGCCATATTATCACGGTCCATATCGGTGTCTGAACATCGAAGGTGAAAATGCATGATTTGTTTGTAGTTCCATGCGTAATCACGCACACCCCTAATACGCTTCGGTTAACAAAGTTCCAGATCGTCCTAAAGTGTATCGACAGCTGTGTTTCAGAGATCGCACCCATTGGACAGTTAGAGCCAATGGAAGTACACTATAGCTTGAGCTTTGTGAACCACTCACTAAAAAGTTCCCATCATTTTTATTTCCAATAGCGTACAAGGAATGTGCTCCCATTAACTTTTTTGGTGTTAATTTCCCCCAATGAGGCAAGGATCTCGAGTCGCACTTTTAATTGGATGAGATGGGGCACAACACAACAACATAACAAATAAGGTTGATCCTATTGCATGCCGCGTTCGAATGCGCCGACCATTCACGTATCACATTGGTTTTCATCGAACCACAAATCTTTACATGCATAATTTTACGCCATTAACGCCCAATGGAATTCTTCAATTAGTGCGTTTTCAAACTTATTGGACGACGCTGGTTGTCAACACCATCCACTGCGTACAAGGGAAACAACACACGAAACTCAAAGCGCCGAAAGAAACGAAAACGCACCAGCAGTCATCCGGCAGCCCTTCATGGGCGTCAATAAACTCAAAACCAGCCAGGGCACCAACGTATACCGCCGTGGCGGCAGGTTCTAAGTAGCCACATTCTTTCTAAGAGTGGTCCGGACCACTGTTATTATTTTCTCCCAGTCACGCTGTTTTTGCGCACAATTTTGCTTCGTGAATCCACTTACAAGCACTTTTCGGTGACGTAAGCAAATGTAGCAACTGCATCACCATCGCTGACATGTGCCCGGACAGTCACAGCGCGCTTTATTGCAGCGGCCGATGTGACAACCATGGCCTCTTACGACGTTTTTTTTCGTTTTGTGAATCGACTTACGCAACAAAATTTCTCTTGCGCAAAAATGTTTTCGTAAGTGAGTTTTGTTAATCCGGCCCCAGTTTTTTCTTACTACATCTTCTCTAACCTACTGCGCCACAGAACACCTATACACGATGCGCAGTTCTCGAAAACAACATGGCGTCGTAAACAGCGTATCGGTCGGTGTGAATTTCAGCAAATTTTTCTCGCTCGAGTTCCTTCAGAGTTCAACCCGATGTGTTGTGTTTACTGCTAATTTTTTGGTGCTATTAAGCGGCGTGAGAACCAGCGGTAGTGTATTGGTGTACGGTAACGTGTAGCAAAGTCTGTGCCTCGGTGTGTTTATCGAACTAGATCGGCGCCTGTGCATCAACGACAACTAGCACTTGAGAAGGCTGCAATGTGTGTTTTTGCGCTGGTAACAGTTCGTTGGCTCCACTTGAAGTCTCTCAGTTGAGTGCTATGCGATATTTCGGATTTAAAGCGTTTTCGCACCTTACTTGATGACCCCAAGTACGTATGGAAACATCTGAATTAAGTACTGTGTTCGGTTCTTGCTTCGCTACTGGTAAGCCCGTGCACTTCTATTTTCTTGTGAGCAATCTAGTGTTCGGGAGTGAAACGATGTTCGTTGTGGACAGTAGGGTTGTGTTGACGTCGCCATGACTTGTGAAGAAGCTGTGCTCGTGTGACCGAAAACTGAAAGACAGCGTTGATAACTGTTTTGCACTGCGAAGTTGCGGTGGTGCAGCTTGGCGCTTTTGCTTGTTAACTCATCACTTCTCCTTTTTGTGATAACAATAGTCCTAGCGCCGTGATGTGTTGAACGAAAGCTGCAAAATGTTACGTTCTGTTGTGCATTGTGTTACTTTGGCTGGGCCTAGACTGTTTTTCGGTAAGAATTTGAGAGTGCTATGTGCCAGCGAAAGTTCGCGAACGTCGAGCTTCCCTCCGGCCCCTATAAAGAACAAAGATTTCACCGGTGCCTTGCTTTCAATGAAGCTGTAGGCCAGTACCGGCTAACTACAGATTTCCGAGTTCGTTTGGCCATCGTTTTAATGGCACTAGAGCCTTGACAACAGCCGGTCATGGCCAGTTCTTACACTATATCAGCGGACGTGCACGCCTGGCCGGCTCTTCATTGCTGTCATCGGCAGCTTCCAGTCGGCAGATTTTCTTTGCCTGTTGGTCCTAGAGCACACTTGGTTCCTCATGACACTGATGGCTACTAAATGCTGCCATCGGTGAGTTGACCTTGCAGAACTAAGTTTGTTGCTATTTATGCAGTGCTATAACGTGTGCACTTTTTAAGCCCATCATATGTAATGTTTCCCTATGTTAAGTTCAAGCATGAAAAGTTTACTACTACTGTTATGTACATACATATTTTATGAAGAGGCAGGCAAATGCATTAGAAGTCTTGATGTATATAAGTGAGCTCTTGTTTGATTATTAAAATGGGCCTGTTTATTTACCATGTTTGATAGTTGGAAAGTTAACGTGAATTAATTTTCCAGGAGCCAGGTGGCACTTGAGGAATTCATCTTGATTTGAAAAATTAGTTCAATAGACGATTACCGCTGTGGTAGTACTATACTTCACTAGGACATATATATAGCGGTACGTAAATTTTACATGGGGCTTCAGTTTGTTTTATAGTGATTATAGCAGGTTTGATCACTTTGAAGTGTCTGCTTTCAATGATTGTTTTCGAATATCTCGTTCTTAACTCTTCACAGATCACGAAGTTTAGTTTGTTGAGGTCCTGTGACGCATCGGTTTTACGCACTGGAACATCATGCCTCATCAGGACTTGAAGCACCTGTACAAAAATAGGAAGGACTCGTGCTCCCTTAATGTGCAAATCTATGTCACTGCTTTGACTGTTGTCATTCAGTGAAGCTGGAAGTGGCCTGGAAGCATGCAAGGCAGCCTCATCTGGAAGGACTGCGATCTGCTTGGGAGCTTCATGGGCACAAAACTGCCTAACGGCTGGCTGCAAGGTTAGTTTTTCTTTAATACATACAAATAAGTAAACACCACTTACTGTGCACAAATTGAAAAACCAAGCATGGTAGCTTGCAATAGATACCTGTATTATTCTCACACATAATGCTTATTGAACATTAATAAAACTATATTGCGAGATAATCAAGGACATTCAAAGTTGAAAGCCGGCAGCTTATGAATGAAACTTCAATAATCTGAGGCTCAAAAGCTCGTGCTTCTGAACGAGCACAAATAATGTGATTCCTTATTGAGCTCTCGAGCTTGTGACTCACTCTGTGGATTAAGTGCTCTGGTAGGAAATAGCAAGTGAGTGAAAATCGCCTGGTTGTTCCCAACTTGAAAGGAAAAAGACCTATTGAACTAGCCTCATACGACATAGGACCAGTAACTGCAACTTTTACTTGATGTAGCTTTTTCTCTCTTAGTGCTGTAACATGTTTTGCTTCAGCCGAACGTATTAACCACGATTGCATAGTGATATGTCATTTATACAAATTGTACCTGACCTAAGTATACATTGTTGATCTCTAAAGGCGACGTTTAGTTTCTCTCAAAGCGAGGGCTCCTCACATCTCTGTCTGTGGCCTGCCTACTTCAGCAGCAGTGCAATACAGCCATTACAAATGCAAGCCAAGTCATGGAGCGCTCCTTTTGGTGTTCTTTGCAGGACACAGCATAGCCATCCGGCAAGACACGCATATCAACAATAATGGTGAGTGTTAGTGGCACCTGTAGGAGCCATTGTGTTTGTTTCATATGATTATTTTCCCTGATGAAGTGTATTTTTGAATGGTTTTCCTTGTTTGGAATAACCTTCCATGCAGCAGGCGGCACCGTGCAGTTTCGGGCAGAGCATCGCCTCCTCCGCCGAGACGCCATGCCGTTCCGGGGAAAGCTTCACCTTCTCCTCCAAGCACCGGGAACTCGCCTCGCAGAAGAGACCAAAACTATATTTAAGGCCTTGCCGCCACCATGTTTGAAGGATTTTGCCCCAGCCGACGTTGCCGTGCTGTCTGGCTCTGTACGAACTATAACCTGCTATAGTAAACATTCCTGCGTGGTGCTTTTTTTAAAACCGAATGCCTCCCTATTCCGCCTCTGGGTGAAGGCGTCAGCGAAGTCCGTTTGACTGTTCACTGCTTTCAACTACCGCTACCATCACAAAAAACAGCAAATCCTAACTGTGGTGGTGCCGGTAGGATGCCATCGAACCCAACTTCATGACAACTCATAATCTACAAGTGCTTTGTGTCTTCTAGACTGCTTATTTGCTCCACTACGTGGCATGGTGAGCTGGCTATATTAGACAGCCTTAAAGTTATGAACTTTAGCTGGTTTGTTGTAATGCAGTCTAACTTGTGTTTTTTAGTGAACTTGTTTGTGGTCTGCTTCTCTCAGCTTAATTAAAATCAAAATAGAAAAAGCTTGATTGGCTTACTATACCTGGCAGAGGTTTGATGCCTTCATTTTTAACAATGTAGTTTTGCTCTTGTATCATAATAAAATACATTTTCAGTCTTCACTGTCGGTGCGTATGTTAAGACTTCGTTTCGTTATATGATTTCTGCATACTTGTCATTGGCTTCTAAAAATACATCTGTAAATATGCGCACATATTTAACAACTGTACAATTTTGCATGTAGCATGGTTGTGACAAAGATATGTGTTTTTCTAAGTTGTAGCTGTAACAAGGGATCCGTTGCTCCACTGTCATGTACAATGTACCTAGAACAGAGCACAGAAGACCAACAAGTACAAAGGGAATGCCACTGACTGTTCTCTTGCTCAAGGTTTACGACAGCTGAAAGAGAACATTGTGATGTCAGGAGCAGTTTGAATTGTATACATAGTAACAATCTTTGCAGCTGCAGTTTAAATTCTTAGCAGTGCATTATCCAACAGTTCCTTTGCTTGCCTTCCAAATCATTTAAAGTTTGCATAGAAGATACCAAACTATGACACTGAGTTAAAGGCTGCTGTAGTGTAAGTGGGCAAATAGTTTTGAGCTGAAGTTTTTGACATGCATGTTAATAAAAATACCTGCGGGTCTCTGAATTTAACTGCCATAAATCACGGCATCCATGGTCGGCAATGGTAACAGTGTTTGCATTCTTTGTAGTACAAGAAGTAAAGCTATGGATGCGGTATTCTTGTACTTAGTAGATATAATCCTTCAGTATACACTCATTTGCATAGCACCAATGATGCCATGTGTGTATAAGCTCGGGAAGTGAATTTATGTGAAATATGTTTTTTGCAAGGAAGTGGATCATCACTACTTCTAGTATATCTCACAGTAGATTTTAGTGCTAGTGCATTGTTATCCTACTTACTGTCCGTCTTTCAACAGTCTACTTCTTTGTTTCTACTGTGTAAGTGTAACATTTTTAATGTATACTTTGCTCGGATAGGTTTGTTCATATTATAATTGTGCACTATGCAAGTGAGTTATCATCTATGCAGCTTTACTCATACTAGAAATAAAATTATTTATTTTAATATATATGTAGCTATAGCATGCATTTACTTATCTTTTTCTAGATGCCTGTACAGTTTTTAGCCCTACAAAGGTACTGGTATACTATAATATTGAAGCTGCCATCTTAAACTAGTTTGTTAGTGGAAGTAACAATGTGTTTAAAACAATTATTGAAAACTCAATGGAAATGTATTTACATTTTTTATCTGTGTGTATGTAAATGTTGTTATCTTCTATTATTGTAGTCACTGTTTCATGCAAATGACACATAATTACTTTGCAGAGGCATAGTAATAGTTGTTATATTTCACATATGTGCTGAGCAACATCGCAGTTGAGGCCAGCAGCAAGACATACATGCAGTGCACTGGAGAATCACCTCACGTAATTAGTGTACAGTCTTTGCCCACCAGTGAACTGAAATTTTTTTCAAGCAGACTAACAGACAGCTGTAAGGGAACTCTGTTGATGTGCAAACTTTGAAGTCTTTTTTAGGAGTGTTTGCGGGAAACGAAGTCGTGTCTATAGCTGTCAATATAAACACTGTTTTCACTGAGGAGCTTAGCAGCTTAGGATTGTATTAATTATGCATTGTCTAGAATTTTTTGTGCTGTGCCGACTTTTCAGCCCAAGTGTCCTAACTTGTTTTGTTAGTGTGTTGTGAATAAGCCAAGCTATGCAAATAAACAGAGTAATATGAGAGACATGTACGAAATTTTGATGCACAGTCGTTTTTTTTGGGAAGACAATGTCAAGGGTTTATTCTTGTGTTTGCTTTCAAAACTACTTGTCACTGTGCAGCAGCAGAAACTATGCATCAAGCTTTTCCGAGATAGTTCGAGAAACACCGAGTTCAGACATAACAGCGCTGGTGGATTTCTCTCGTTAGTTACTTGCTGTATATTCAGAATGAGTGTATTAGAATCGTTGTTTTGTAGCCATTAATCATAATAGTGTCACAGGCAAACAGGTATGGTCATCAACTGTAGCATGAAAGCGCTTGGAAGTGGACAAAGAAGAAAAAATTGATTCCTGGTCTGCATGTGGGCAAGGCGTCAATTTGTGGCTGTCTCTGTTATTTCGTTTGGGGCAATATTTACACATCAGTGTATGTATGTATGTATGTATGTATGTATGTATGTATGTATGTATGTATGTATGTATGTATGTATGTATGTATGTATGTATGTATGTATGTATGTATGAATGTTTGTATGATTGTATGTATCTTTTAAATGAGAATCCGTTTATCGATGAGCAAGTTTGGTAATTATTTGGCTGAATTTGTTTCTAGTTTTTTTTATTTCGAGTCTTTATACATTTCAATTAGTTTTTTACTGCATAAAATTAAATGTAAGCTTACACAAAATATGTGTATCCGAAAAAATTGTTTCGTTTGCCAACGTGCAGTCATGAGCAAGAAATTGTGTAAAATGGAACCAACCAGTGAAGATTAGTTTAGAGCATAGCTACTGTAAATGGTAAATCTTGTACACATGGCGTTGGTCGAATATGTCGATTTCAACATATCAATTTTAATCAGAATAAACAAGCTATCACCCGTGGTTGTATATGTGTGTGATATTGATGCATATCACAATACCGGTTAGTAATTACTACTAAGGTCACAAACCTAGTCAAGCTAAATACACGAATTTCGTCCATGCACCTTTCATTGGTACTAGAACAGTAGTTAATAAAAAATAAACATCGGTTTGAAAATTTATTGAAGTAAGCAAAAGCAGAGTATGTTTCTTGACACAAATCAAATTTCCATTGTTCTGTTCCGCTCTGGACAATAGGGGACCCTCTCAGTAACTAGATTAGCTGATATAGTTTATTTAACCATTGACAGCGACATTACACTGAAGCGAGCTTCATGGCAGATAGCGGGAGAGAAGACACAAACTCTGTGTTTTCTCTAACTGTCTGTGCTCTTTTGCTTTGCTGCATGTAATGATGCCCATCAAATTGGCACGAAAACGTGTCCCGACAAAGGCAATCAACTTGGCCGCATGCAATTAGCTCGCTGAATGTCTAGATTTTCTTTAAAACACCGTGATGTCTGATCGCTGGTCGAATATCCAAACACGTGAAAGTAATATACCATGTATGATATTGGTATTTCAGCACTGGGCACTTTTGTGTTACGAGAGGGTGGAGGGGTAAATTATGAACCCTGAATTATGTAATTTATGATGGAGCATGGCACAGCGCTTTTGGGTCAAAACGGGAGTGAAAGAAGAGAGCGCGAAAGCCACCTTCTCAATAAACTAGTACCCACCGCGCCACGCACAATCTTAGGCGGGGCAACCTATTGAATAATAAAGTGCTCGGTGACACTGCGAATGAACCCAGTACTTCTTACATTGTAGCTGAGCAATCTTACCACTCGTCCACTGAAGCAGGGCTTGCATTCACTCTATTGCTGATATATCATCAATGCTTCGAATGACGCCAAATGCAAAAACGTCCAGTGAAACTTGGTAAAACTAAAAACAAAATGAGAATGCTTTTGCCCAAGGGTACTAGAAGATAGAAAATACCACGTGTGGCTGTAATCATGCACTATTTATCTTGTACATTACTCTCATGATGTTGAGATAGCCGGCCCTAGCGTACACTACCTTCTTATAGTTTGTCGAAAATAAATGAAAAAATATATCGGCCTGTTACAACGCTAATCAACTAGTATGAATTCGCTGTCACTAGCATCACTTTCACTAGATGAATACTCAGTTTTTTTCCATTATAGTAATTTGAGGAAGATTTGCCTAATTCACTCACAACTTTTCGGATTAGCATTGAATCTCACATCCAAAGAAAGTCCCACTTCATCTCGCTTTCTGTGTGGCTGTAGCTCCCATAAAACGCGTACTCCGCTTTTTTAAGCTCTCCAAGCATCCGACGCTGCCTTGCGGAAGCTTTCCTTGATGTCTGCTAGGCCAGAAAATTTTCTTTATTATCTATCGATTTCAAGCTTTGGTGTAGGCAAAACGAGAGTCTCTCTCTCTCTCTCTCTCTCTCTCTCTCTCTCTCTCATTTTTTCTCCTTTTCCCACGTGTGATAACGTCTCTCGACTTCAAGACTCGTTCACACGTCCCTTGCTTTGTTTGCTCACTCAATAACGCTGGCCGAAAAATCTTGCACCGTGTTTTGGGAAAAGCATTAGCATTGAAACACCTCCCTACGAGTGTCCCTCGTTTTACGTAGACACATACGTAAGCGTTAGCGTATGCAAGTTCTCGCATTCCGGCTTTATAAAAATGCTGCGGTGCATGAAACCTGCAAAATTTTGCTCACAATTTCGTTTAATTACTGTTGTTCTATATTTCTGCACAATTCATCCGCAGGCACAAAAGACGCTCCTGCGTCTTGTAATAAGAATACTGAAAGAAAGGCAGCCTTTTACGTCTAGGTACAAGACACCCTTACGTTCACCACTATACCGTGCTAGATTACTCCTGATTAGTTGAGTAGCAGCGCAGCTTCATTGAAATGTAAAGTAACTGGTCGCTTTAAACTGGGGAAGATATTTGAGGCACATTTTCAAACAATAGATCCATCAATCTACGCGTGGGTTTATTAATATGGCGCACCTGGAGTGTTGTTTACTTGTAGTTTGCGAGATAGTGCATGGATAATTGCTTAAGGCCATCGAGCAATTATTTTTTTTAGCTACAGTCGTTGAATAAAGGCGAGTTCTTGGCTTTGCAGAGCATACAAAGACGTCTATTACAACGTACGCGGCATCCCGTAACCGCTGTAGCAGACGCTCCTCAGATGTAGCAAATCACTGGCTATCAAAACTCAGGTGTAGCAAATCACTGGCTATCATCGTAAACTGTCGATGCTAGACGCTTTGCATGCTATCTTGATATTATCGGCACACACTTCTTTCTTTTCTTGTCGTTTCATTGGCTATCGCGTGTCCTCCTTGCCCTCTTAAGTGCCGAATACGTTAAATTGGTACCCGCGCTATAGTAATCCCTCCAGATAAGAGAATTCTTGGCTAAGTAAATGCGTAGCCAAGAGAAAGCTTTGTGAGTTCGGCCGCAGAAGAGCAGCGAGAGTCCTTGCTTGAAATTGCGTTATACACAAAAGGTGACGAGGCCAAGAACCTTACTAAGATGGGGTGCCAGTTCGGTTTGAAGTCCATTTAATCATCAATTTCATTTAGGTGAACAGCCATTCGAATAAAATGTGAGCTCGAAGAATGCTGGGTTCTGCGTGGCGGTCTTGCATACGCCTTTTTCATAAACTCTGTATACCCATGAAGAAAAACATATCGAAAGCCACTTCGTCAAATGATGTCAGCAAAAGATAACGGATAGTGTAAGAAATTTTATCAAAACTTTTTCTCAGAGTCAACAGAACTACACCCCAGAACAAGGTAGCGTCTTTACAACTAACAAAAGAGTGTTCTATTCTCTCCGGCACATCATATAGGTGGCAGTTACCACAGGATACAGAAATAGTTTCTTTAAAGATCCTCAAACGGGAAGCGTTTTAGTATGTATATTATAGAAGAAGGTCTTTGAATTTTGAGAGCCACACATTTTGCGCACTCCTTTCAACACATCATAACCTGGCATATAGGAGTACAATGAACGGTACAATGAACTCGGAAAAAGCATAGATAGTAAAACTTGGTATATCTCTATGCGAGACATTGTGCACAAGTATTCTATAGAAAAGTGAGTTTTAGAAAACTGTACTGCAGAATAAATTTGTTGTATGAATCCCACAAACACGTGCGTTCGGAAAAGTTTGAAGAAATGACTAGGTCAGGTAAGCAATCAACAAAATGGGCCTTTTCAGGGTAGGTATAGTCTGTGCATGCACGCCAGCCTCGAGAAGGCACGCGCATGGCACGCGCTATGATTTTTGGTAGCCAAAACGGGCCGACATGTGTGAACTAAGCGACATCTGATGCCGCAAACATGCAAATGTTCTCCCCAAAGAGAGGCGTTAACGCAGGTCTCAGAGAGTGCCTACCGGCATGCAGAGGGTAATTTCGGAGTCCAGGAGCCAACAGTTTTGACTTCGGTGATATCCACTTGGGGTGCAGTTCGGAATAGGAAAAGGCCTATTAATCTGCAAGTAGTAACGAATTACAGGATTGAAATTACGGAATGGGATGGGATAAGAAAAGAAAAAGCGGGAAACAGTTTGTTGTAGATATAGATGTATTAATGCTAACTCACCAGCACTAACTGACCCGAAAATGTTGTCCCAACGCATGCGCTCAAAAATTGGGGGACCCTTAAGCTTCGCCTTCAGGAGTTGAACGCGATAGTGAAATCCAGCCTCTAGCACACCCTCAACCACTAAGTGCATACTTATTAATATGTTGTGTTACACACACAAGCACACACATTCACACGCACACAGTAGATTGTACCAGCGGGCGCGCGAGAATGCTACATATAGGTTTTTGATCTAGGGCAAGAGTCGCATGACCTCCAAGATAGACGCCGCGCACTCTCTACCTGGGAGGCCATAAAGGGTCCCACAATGCCTCAAAAATGGCAGCACAATATCAAGCGTTTGCTGTTAGCTTGATCAACGCCTCTGGAGAGTGAGTGATTCATTCCTGCGTACAGTGTGCCAACTAAGGCTCACAAGAGCTTTACCTCCATATGTAGTGGGCACAGACCACATGAATGGCACTGTCCGCGATATCTCAAAGAGGTGATCCTAAGTATCCGCTTTTGTATGTCAGATTTTCTAATGAGTACTCATTTTCGTTGTCACGCGAAAAATTGTACAGAGTTGCTTGTAATACAATTTTATTCGTTCCAATGTACAGGGCCACATACAGTGTAGGTCAAGGGCAGGACTCGCAAGAAAGGGTTAAAAAAATGCGAGTGGTTCTTGCCACTAAGACCTTCATTTTTAGGCTTCACACCGGCACTATGCAGGCCAAGCTATTTTTCAAATAGCGGGGTGTCTTCCTACCTTCGGGGTCAGACTGCCTCATTTTTAAAAAGCCAGAAACTATTAATAACCACGTTTTTTTGCACATTGCTGAAAAGAAGTGTATTTTGGGGGTGTATCGCAGAGGACAATCAGAAAGGAATTGCCGGTAGACCCATAAAGTATCAGATTTCTGCCGATTGAAAATCAGGATGGCTTGCCATTTGGCTTAATAATGTTAACAGGCCTCCACTGTTTATGAAGGGCCCGTATAACAGGATTTCAGTGCGTTTCAGATGTACGACCCACAAGAATGTAGTTTCGAGAGTGCATGACGAAATTTCTAGAACTTACGAAAACACAGGAGTCTTTTTCCTGGCTGGTTGTTCAGGGTGGAACTCCTAACAGCTCTCAAAAAACTTTAAAGCTAGTGTCTATTCAGTAGGATTGCCTCCACTTGTTTTTGTGACCTTCACGGCATTGTTCATGTACATAGTGTCTAGAAACAGGCAATAAAGCAAAAAAAATTCATCGTAGTTTTATGGTAGGACACTTGCGTGCCACGCGAACGGCCCGGGTTCGATCCTCAATGGGATCGACGATCTTATTCTTTATTTTATTTGCTTATTTCTCAATTCTTCGCTCACAACCAACGCTGCCGATGCCGACGGCGGAATTTCTGCGACACAAGCTTGCTAACGCTATCACGTTAAAAGTACACTGTAAGTAAAAGTTAGCCGAGATGGGAGTTTCTACAGCACATGAGCCCACAAAACTCCCCTGCCCCAATTTTTTACTCCCTGGTAGGGAGTGAACTCGGCACATGTCATCGTAAAACGCCCCCTCCATAATCACAGAGTTTATGAACGACATGACCTTGTTAAACTCCCCAGGGAGTTTCAGGTCACGTGGTTACAAACTCCCTATAGGAGTTTTAAAAACCCTCTTTTTTTGTGTGTGTGTGTCTGTGTATGTGTGTGTGTGTGTGTGTGTGTGTGTGTGTGTGTGTGTGTGTGTGTGTGTGTGTGTGTGTGTGTGTGTGTGTGTGTGTGTGTGTGTGTGTGTGTGTACGGGCATATGTTTGCACGTCGGTGTGAAACACATGTGCTTTGTGTGGCTAACCGTGTAAGCATCTGTCAACAGGCAACGAAATTATAAGTGCAGCGAAGAATAGCAACGACCGGTTGGTATTTACTGGGAACATTTCAATATATTTTGCACCGTTAAACCACGCTGCACATCGGTCCGATTCCTCAACGAAACGTCGTGAATGCCGCGCTTCAAAGGGCCGAGTAATAAAAAACTTCGAAGAATAAATTAATGGTAGCAAAAGTAAGCATTTACGATCGTCAGCGGCTGCTCCTGGAGTTTCACCATCAGAAACTTCGAAGTGGTCTGAAGTAGGCTTCGCTCGACTACGGCAGGCTGGCCGGCAACCGGTCTGTGAGTTGCGCCGGCAACGCGCTGGCCCCGTCTCCGCCGATAGTGGCTTCTCGGAGTGTCACCGGTATTTCACCGGCTGTAACATCTAAGTGGTAAGAAGGCCTCGCTATGCCGTCGGTATCAAGCCGGCATCGTATCGAACTCGCACTGCGCGCCGGCCACCACGGCAAGCGCTACGAGCTAGCACCGACCACCGGCGATGCAAAGAATGTGTTTCACAAAAAATGAAGGCTGCTGGGATGTATAACAGTCTTCTGCGCCTTGCGACCGCAGCTGTCAATGACTAACTACAAGGCGAGCGCCGAACGAGGCGGAGTACGATCGTCAGCGATTGCACCGTAAAACTTCGAAGCGGTTCGAAGTAGGCTTCGCTCGACTACGGCAGGCTGGCCGGCAACCGGTCTGAGAGTTGCGACGGCGACGCGCTCGCCCCGTCTCCGTCAATAGTGGCTTCTCGGAGTGTCACCGGTATTTCACCGGCTGCAACATCTAAGCGGTAAGAAGGCCTCGCTATGGCGTCAGTATCAAGCCGGCATCGTATCCAGCTCGCACTGCGCACCGGCCGCCGTTGCGAGCTCTGCGAGCTTTACATGCAATGCATGCGAGCAACGGGAACAGCGACTGCGAACCGTCTCATTCGTTTAAGCCTATCGCTCCGTAGCTTAAACTGCGTGGATAGCGGACACCTATTTCTGTGCATGGGAAAAACGAGACGTAAACTGCACATCAGCAAGCATTTTGTGATCGCCAGCTGTCATTCATCGAATCACCGTGCCGTACTCGTTGATTTATTTGTGGGGTTTAACGTCCCAAAACCACCATATGATTATGAGAGACGCCGTAGTGGAGGGCTCCGGAAATTTTGACCACCTGGGGTTCTTTAACGTGCGCCCAAATCTGAGCACACGGGCCTACAACGTTTCCGCCTCCATCGGAAATGCAGCCGCCGCAGCCGGGATTTGATCCCACGACCTGCGGGTCAGCAGCCGAGTACCTTAGCCACTATAGACCACCGCGGCGGGGCGCCGTACTCGTGAGTGAGGCCTAATCGTCGAACGCGGTAGCGGCGGTCTACCTCGGTTCATCGCTGGAGCTGCTAAATGTGCCTCGTTTATGTGTTTATTCAAGACCACGCGCACTTTGTGTATGATTCCGTGCATCTTACGGGTCCTCAAACAGTACTGCTAATGCAAATTCAGCCCGTACGACAGAGCGTCAACTGATGAAACATTTTCGCTATAGTAAAAAAATAATAAATATTAGGCAGGCTTAGGATAAAAGGCATGTGTGCTGAAGTGCTTACATCAGACCACCGCAAGTTCATACTTACGCCGTGCGTATTTATTGCCTAATTAATAGCGAAAAAAGTCTTTCACCATGGATTCATGGGAGGCAAAAATGTGGTGCATATATATACCCGGTGACTATATGGTAGGGGTGTACTGCGTGTGGCAAGCTGTGGTGAGTGCGAGTGTTGTGATATAACGTGAACATTGTGATAATGTTTGTGTACTGTAATCGTTGTTGTGCGCATTAAATGTTATGTAATTAAAGTTACGCTTGCGCATGGTACGGCTGCTGACGTATTTTTTTTCTTTGTCGATGCAAAAAATTTACTCCCATACTGACCTGAAAAAGCTCCCCAATGGATGTAAATAAAAACCCCCCTGGCACTATGCAAAAACCCCCTACTGATGGGGAGTAAATTTTTCACTCCCAACGGAGGTGTTTATAAAACTCCCATTGGGGCGTGCGCTAGAGGACAAGGTCATTAACGCCCATCTCGGCTTATTTCTGTTTACAGTGTAGAAGTATATATGAAAGTTGAAAAACTCCGATCGAATCATTGTACATAAAATCTTGCACAATAAATAAGTTACAATACGTAGTAGAGCTATGTTGCTAGAAAACTATTACAAGCTTCAGCTCGCCCGAATATTGATAGGCGATAGGGATCAAATGTCTTGGCTTGTCGTTCAAGCTTAGGAAGGCGCTCCTTCCAGTAACGCGCACTGAATCTATGCGCATCTAAAGGCACAGCGAGGTACGTTGGTGGAGTTCGGGTCCGATTATTTCCTGCATATTGACTGAGTGTACTACCTCACGAGCCAAACCATAATCCTATACTCTTCAGGGCGTTCAACCGAGCTCTTGATACTATGCCAAATTTGTCTATTACTGATAATACATTTTCTCGGCTTGGTGTATCTGTGCAGAAGACGGCTACTTCGTCTGTATGACCTAATATTTTCATTTCTGTTCCTAATATGTGGAATCCGCAACTACTACCTGATCGTAATATATTTAAACCAAGCGGCTTTAGATAAAAGGAAAACTGAAGTGGGGACATGGGGTAGAGGAACGATTTGTTGCTCTGCTTTACAGAGAAACACATCGAAACTGATTTCGACAGGTGACCATTAACAAGATATGGATCGAAGATTGATTATAGCATAGTTTGACGCCTTTAAGCACAACGCCGCTGCTTTGGACTTGTTTGCATACTTGGCTTCGGCAGGCTTGATGTCGGGAAAAAATGACGTTATTGTAAGCAATGAATTGTTTTAGCAAAGATAAGGCTTCATACAATGCGTATAGCGTAACGAGTGAGTCGTACAGCGCTCTAAACCATTACAAAAACTTGTTCTTTAGAGCCTATTAACCGTTGAGCGCATACTTGCTTCAGGCCTAATTATTCATCATCGTGCGCCACTTTATAAAAAAGTTTGAGAAGATTCGTTGCAAGTGTTTAGCGGATACCGTGATCTTCCGAAGAATTCCGAAAAATAGCATAGTGAATGCTGGCCTACTACATAAAAAGTATAATTACTTATGGCGCAGGGGGGTACCCAGCAAGTGTGCTTGCAGCCATTACCCAATGAGTGGTTAGAAAAGGCTCTGAAAGGCCACTCCTCAAGTTTTCGCGGTGACTGTCCGGCACCTTTCATGCAGGCCTTGCATGCATTTCTTTTTTTTGTACAGGGTCCATTTTTTCAGTGAGATGCACATTTGAGTACGTCTCCATATAATTAGCATTTGTAGCATACGTAGTCCCTTCACTTTAGAATCTCGTTATGTGAGCTTCAATCACTGCAACTATATCAACAATATTTATATTTGCTGGTAGCCCTGCCAATGACCTTGGCGAGAAGCCGTGAGTTACTTAAATTGGTCTGAGGAAGTTGTGTTTATTTTATGGTAGTCTACATAGCATTGCGTCTTTCTATGTAAGGTCGCTTAATTATTTATGTAGTAAATTGCTTATTTGAGCTACATACATTTTCTGTGTCTGCAATGACGTCACCCGTGGTGGCGCAGCGGTTATGGTACACGGCTGCTAAAGAATGGTTGCACAAAAAGAAGATGTGGCATAATACTGTAGTCTGTGCTTATGGCTCCAAACACGCCCGTGCCTCCAGTTATATTTTTTGCGTTTGAGGTCTCTCTTTTTTTTAAGGAGTGTCTTTTTGTGAACTTCGTGGGCTTATATTAACTGGTAAATCTCAAAGGGCAACATCTTCCAGTGGAACTACTGCATTTTTTTAGTATTTACCAAGCGAAATTGGCAAGAAGTCACATGGTGGCGAAAGAAAAAATGGCGGTATATCTACGGAGTCAATGATGGAGAGTGGGGCGAAGCATCCGTTTGTCCATTCATTGTTGCTTCCGTCCGTCCATGCGTGCGTCTGTGTGGCCGTCCGTGCGTCCACCCACCCGTCCCTGTGTGCGTCTGTTCGTGCGTCCGCACGTCCATATGTGCGTCCGTCCCTGCGTTCGTCCATGCATCCGCTCCTGCGTCCGTCCAAGTGTCCAACCGTACTTGCTACCATCCGTGCGTCCGTCCATGCATCTGTCTGTGTGTCCGTTTGTCCACCTATTCAACACTGCAAGTACCATCATCTCGCATCTTTTCATCATATATTCCTCATATAGAAGCACCGCCATCTAGCGGACATTCCAAGGACTGAACGAGAGATGCACACGCACACTTTCTTACGGCTTGCGCTTCGTGTCTACTTCCCACCTTTAACCACCACGAGTTCGTGGTATATACTAGTTCACTGTATTCATGGCACTAAAGCCTAACGCTCGCTCAACCTTTCTAGAAACAAGGAGGTTACGCCCAGCGAGTATAACGCAGCAATCCTTTTTTGTGAGATAATGCTCAATGTACATGCCAATGGCTGCTAAGGGAGAATGAGAAACAGGAGAATTCGGCTTTTAGTTAACGCGCACGCTGCCAATTTTTTATTGTTCAACAACGCACAGAAAAAATCTCCCACTGGCACCACCTTGGGGGTCAAAATATAAGTCTGGTTACACACTATGACTACTACTACGACTACGAGAGATGAAGGGTTGCCGCTATAAGGAGCTTCGCCTTTAAAAACGAAGGTTACCAAAATGTAAGAACTATTCTCCATTCCCGCGCTGGCTGAAGCGCCATGTACATATCTCATAGACACAAGCACCAGAGATTTTCAAACGCATTATTCAAAATATTTCCTTCCTCCCCTCCATCAATCCAGCCCGCGTACTTTCCATTTTGTTTATTTGTCTTTCTTTTGCCTGCTGCAGCCCTCCCCCCCCCCCCAGAAACAATTTTTTTCTTTTTTGTCAGAACCATTAAAAGCTATATTTTGGCTGACACTGCGTATAAAACATGGAATGGTGAGTTTTTCGACATCGTTCACCGTGTTTCAACAGTGAAAGTTGGCGCAAAGAACCTGCTTGCTCGCTTCTGCTCTCGGACGAAAAAGACTGAATTTGTCAGCACGGCTCGGAAGGCCAAACTATGCCTAAGTGACATTGGACTGCCCGGAGCCGCCAACAACCATGTCTACATTAACGATCGCCTTACTCCCGGAAACAAGGCACTCTTTTCTCAGGCACTGGCTTTAAAGAAGGCGAACAACTGGAAATTCTTGTGGACAGATAACTGTCAAATAAAGCCAGAAGGACAACGGAGAGCAAGGTGCTACGCATAACCTGCGAAGCCGGCCTGCCCAAAATCTGCTAGCGAACCATAATGAATTTCAATTTCTTCCTCTGCTGCACTTAGGTCCATCCAATTATGGCTTTTATTTCTCAACAGATCATCTCAATTGCTTCGTTTCACCTGTCTCCCGCTCTGCGATTCATATTAACGCAAGATGCATCCGTAAACAGTTCGATGACATACAGCTTCTTCTCTCTGCTCTTGACAATCCGTTTTCACTTATCGGTATCTCTGAAACCTGGCTTAGCGATGATGACAAAAATTTGTTTGGTCTCCCCTTATACAAGTCTGAATACTCGCATAGGCCTAGCAGGAATCATGGAGGTGTCGCCGTTTATATTAAATCGAACATACACTACATACGACGAAATGACATTGAGTTAATTGTAACTGGCTGCGAAAGGGTTTGGGTACAACTTAACCACGATTTTCTTAAGCTAGACAGCAAAAGCTTCATCTTTGGATGCATTTCGGATCCTTATCGGTCATAAATTTCTGTAAAGCCCTCCACAAAGTATTGTACACACTATCTCTTAGTCATACAAATGTAGTTATTATGGGTGATTTCAACATTGATATACTTGACCTATTTTCTTCTAGTTCTTTGAATTACTCCAGTGTCTATCAGAGTTTTGGCTATGAATGTTTAATCTCCTTTTCCACGCGCTGCATGAATGGTGCAAGTACCTTGATTAATCATGCACTTTCTAATTTAACACAAGCGCCAGATGCAGGTGTTCTTAATGTCAACATCACTGACCATTACCCGATTTTTCTGCGCTTCAGCTGTATCTCTTCACCGACTAGCATATCTTACACCAGGTGTGTTCTAGACAAAGAATCGTTCATTGATGATATCATGAACACTGATTGGTCGTCAGCAATACCCTTGGATGATCCACAAATCGCATTTTCAGAGTTTTCATTCATATTATTGTCACACCTTCAGAGTCATACTGATGTTCGCACATGTAAAAAAAAACATACGCCTGTCCTCAAATTACTTGGGTTACTGAAAAATTACTGAAGGATTTCAGAGCCAAAGAGAACCTTAATAGAAAAACAAAACGGAAGCCTTTTAATTTAAAATTACTCGCGCGTTACAAACAATTCTGCAATGCCCTTACATTGCGTCTGAAAAACGCAAAGATTTATTATGAACGAAAAAATAAAGATGCTGCTTTAAATGGTAAGAAAAAATCGGAAATCGTCAACTCATTCATAAACAGGAATGAAAGGCATTCCAGCATCAATACTATTCAGTATAAAATCGTTACTTAGGATACCCCGTTAGAAATTGTGGAGGCCTTCAGTAACTACTTTTTTAAGTCTGATGTCATCCCCAATGCTGACTATCATCTTCCCCTTTCTCGTATGTCACAATCTTTCTTCCTATTTCCTGCCACATCTTATGAAGTACACGATGCCATTCGTCACCTCAACTCAACAAGTGCTGGTCCTAATGGTATTCACTCAACCCACGTAAAAGAATTGCTCATGTTGTTTCTAATATTTTGGCATCCATCATCAACCTAGCTTTCAAAACTGGCATCTTTCCTTTAGAATTGAAAAGTGGCAGAGTCGTCCCCGTTTTTAAGAAAGGTGACCGTACAGTGATATCTAACTATCGACCCATTTGCATAATACCATTTTTCAGTAAAATATTCAAATATTGCTCGAAATTTGTCTGACAATATTCCTCAATAAGTTTCAGGCTTTATCTCTTTCCCAAATTGGTTTTCGCGAAGCATATACCACTGACCTCGCTTTGTTATCTTTAACTGAAAAGTTTAAGAAAGCAATTGATGGAGCCTACTACGCTGGTTCCGTTTTTAGAGATTTCACCAAAGCATTCGACACTATCAAATACCACATTCTTTTCATGAAGCTTGAAGCGATATGCGTAACTGATCCTGCACTATCATTAATAAAAAACTACATTCTCAATAGAAGCCAAGTTGTCAGTGTGTCAGGTCATAATTCTATACCTAAAGTAACAAATATAGGAGTACCTCAATGTTGTATTCTCGGCCCACTTCTTTCATTATTTACATAAATGATTTGCCAACTTGCCTTGCCAGCTGAGAATGCTTATTGTATACAGACGACACAACAATTGTGAACACTGATAAATGCCTCCAATCTCTGACACAGAAACTAAGTCATGACCTTTCAGGCTTGGCTGCGTGGTGTATCCACAGTAAATTACAAATAAATCCCACCAAAACGAAATTCGTCGTTTCCCACTCTCGCCAACGTGAACATAATTATATCCCGCCAATATTCCTAAATCCATTCGCAATTGAAGCAGACGATGAGGCGACATTTTTGGGAATTTGACTGGACCGTCATTTGAAACTTCCTTCGCTTGTTGCATACCTGTGAAAAAAAAGGCTTATGGCATACGTGTTCTAATTAAATCTCGTGATATATTTTCCAAACCCACATTAATTTCAATATACTACGCTTTTATTCATTCTCATATTATTTACTATATCACATCTTGGGGCAATACTTACAGCAGTCATCTCATCTCCCTTCAAACTATGCAAAATCACTCTACTAGAATTCTTACCCACAGTCATTATCGCAGTGATGCTAAAGCACTCCTGCATGCCAACAACATCCTAACAGCCGAGAACACTTTCAAATATAATCTAGGCATGCTAGTTGTCAAGCAAATAAAAAACCAGCTTCCTTTGTGTATAATTCCTCCATCTAGTCTAGAGTATACAAACTTGACAAGGTTCGCACACAATCATAATTTTATCTTACCTATAGCTCATTCTAGCTATGGCAAACAAACAGCCCACTTCACTGGAATCCATCTCTAAAATACTATACTTTCAGGAATAAAAGCCTCGGAATCTATCGGCATATTAAAAAAAAAGATATGAAGACTTTCTTATCCATTCCATTATATGAATAGTTTTGGTGACTTCTATAACTCCCGCTCCCTTTCATGCTTTCTCACAACCTAACGTTAACAAAGCATCACATCATCATCCTACATTGCTGATATCAGATGTCACTGTTTAGTTCTCTTTTTCGTATTTTATTTTTACTATCTTTCACCATGGCAATTATCTGAAAACTACTTAGGAGAGATGAATTACCTCTATTTTTTATGTTGTCTAATTTCAGTTTTTGTTGCTGCTTTCTGCTAATGTTTTTCTTAAGTAGAACTCCTTTTTCGTTTTTACCGGCGATGTATTTCATTACCTGTTTTCTGTACCACTGTTTGCTGCATCAATTATTTTTTCCTATATTCTCCACTGTAGGGGGTCCCGGTTCAGTCTCTGACTATGGGACCTCCTTCCGTATACACAAATTTTTGTAATTGATTCGATGACAAATAAAATTATTTCTGAATTTCATTTCTGAATTTCTGCTCTCTGTTGGCCTTGTATCGTGCTGTCGCGCATATAATTGCCTGTAGACGCCTGAATATTGTTGCGGAGTTTTCATAATTTCACATGAAAAGCATAAAAACTTTTGCAAAAGCAGTAGCTGCACAACACGAGGTGAAAAACATTTTCTTTGCTGATCCTAATGTCGCCATATCCAATTATTGCGGAACCTCAATGCAAGTTAGATGCCACAGACTGACGTACTGCGGCTTAGGTAATTACTAAAAATTGAAGTAAGCAAAAATGTTCTCAACCTTACAGTATGCATTCCCTTATAATCATGTCGTGGTTTTGGGATGTAAAACTTCAGCAAATATGTTGGTACTAATTTCAAGAGACTTTTCTAAAGAGCTTCTCAATCACAGCAAAGCCAATAATAAACTTGTTAAAAATATTTCAAGTAAAAAACAGCGTTTTTGCGGTGGCGGTTATTGTATGTAAGTTGCATAGAAGTTATGTTGCTTTAGAATGCCGAATATTCTGATCACACTCCAAATATTACCGCACCTTGTCGTGATTTCTGTTTCAGTCGTAAATGAAGCACCATAGATTATTATTTTCGCCCTCAACAACTATGTGCGAAATGCGAACATGGCCACCTCTCAATCACAATTTGTCACTTTAATAGTCCGCTTCCTGTTTTCGTGAATTTCAAAATAGCTTCTTGCGTAATAGTCTTTTTTTTCAGTTCGCTTCAATTTGTACGTCAGGCAAGGTGTCCTTTGCCCAAGTGGACCCTGAAAGAATTTCCCGCTGAAATTTTGAAACGCCATGACACAGTCTGCACCGAGGGCTCTGAGGCATGCTGTAGGTAATTGGTCGCTCCTCTCTTTTCTACGTAGAGGGCTCTAAAATCTTTAGCGGTTACTTTGCTCGGTCATCCCAGGATATACGGCGCGTCAGCAAACTCCTGGGTATACGACACTTTGCTAGACGTCTCCCCCTTTGCTCCGGTGTGTCCGCACCACGGTTAGCCTTCGTCGGATTGCTGTTCCTACGCTCCACCACTAAGTTCCAGACTTCTAGATTCGATGAGTATAGCTTATTTGCTCTTCTGGACCGCATAACAGCAATATCGCTCTCCTCCATGGTTATACCACAATGAAAAACGTCCCGCTATATGTATACCCTCACTAATACTTCTGCGCGTGCGCACGAATGGAGAGGTGCTATCAAGCGACTCTGGCGCAGCGTCAACCTTGGTCACTGCGCAATGAAGGCAAACTGCTGGACACGCGCTAGCGCCATGCGTCAGCCAAGGCTATCATCTAACTCTTTTGGAGTGCGCAGACCACACAATTGAGCCTTAAGGTGGCGGCTTCACTGTCGTAATCTTGCCAGCAGTGCCAAAAACGACACCAGGTGCCGCAGCTATGTCAGGGATACAGGGACAATGACTCGGTGGTCAAATTCCAGACGTTATGCTGAGCAGCAACACTGGATTAGGAAAGGGCAAGTGGGCTGTCACGGTTCGGACAAATGAGGCATTCAGCTAGACATTTTTTTCCGCTTTTTTAACAACACTTCAATTTTTCCCTCAAAAATAATTGCTCCCTTGTCCTCATGCCCTGCGGCACGGTGCTTTTCACGCGAGTAACAATGGTGCTGAAAACCACTCAAGTTTACTTTGGTTAGCCGGCTGTCGACCAGTCTTTCCTCACTGGCCAGCTGTCCTCAACGGCAGTGAGTGCCGGAATGCACGGCTGGCTGACAAACTCTCTCGCAGAAGTCGCATGACAATTGAACCATCAGACATTCTTCAGTTTAAATTGGTAAATTATCCCCCGCTATAACTAACACCTGCCTCATTAATATTGGGCGCGAGGACATACCGTGGCGCCACCATGCGGAGCCATCCCTGTGACGTGCGTGGTTGGATTGCTCCCCGCTTTCTCACGTGCAACCTGCACCCACTTTCACGTTTAGAGTTTTTTATTAGTATTCTTTTACTTCACTCAATGAAATCAGTGAAATACTGATTACAGTCACTGTGAATGAGCAATGAGCATTCACAGTGGCTGTCATGCAGTGAAAGCCAAAACTTGCGTACAGGCTGTCGACGCGAGACGGCGATGTTATCGACGGCCAACTTTAGCGTTTGTTGAGGCATCTAATGCCTTAATAATGTGTCAGAAGGCACGCAGTTGATACAAAAGAACAACTCTGGTTGTTTCGTGAAGTGCAAGACGCACCAACCATATTTGAGAAGTGTGCCTTCTGTACGTATCTCACATACGAGCAATATCGCTGAAAGAATGAGGTTGCGTATGAATGAAGTACGATGCCACCATACGCGATTACTTCGTGAGAGCTCCAATCACGGATATAAACGTTCACCCAAAATGGCAAATAAACTATCACGTGAAACGATACGTTTGTGTGAGGTTCCTAAACGAGGCACCCAATGACTCGAGGGCATGCACGCTTTGCATAGCTGCATACCCTTGCACCAGTCAGCGTAAAAGAGTCACAGAGAGCAATTCGCTCTGAAACATACGAGCACGCAACAAAATTCAATGGAGAGTACCAATCTTAATGTGAGTTGCTACACTCCTGTTTTGTTTATTCGAAACAGGAATGCGAAACCTCTGAAGTTCCACAATCACGATTTCGATTGTCTTTTCACGTACATTATAGGCGCACAAACCGATACCGCGAACTCCAACCAGCTGGCGACAACGACAAGCAAAACACGTAAGCATGTATGTTGACGAAAAAAAGCCCTCGCAGAAGCGTGAATGAAACCTGAGTGAGAGATCTCGACGTCCTGCACAATTAACTGCGACTTGTAGATGGCTTTATAGCAGGCATTGAATTGAGCAAACACCGAACCATACTCATAATAAGAGACTTACAACTTACTTCGCAAAGTGGATTCGAAAATGTCGGCCTCAAGTTCTCATTTCCGATTTTACCTAACGATGTCGTTGTCGCAACTCGTTGCGCTTAACATGAAGTATCATAGAGAGCTTTTGGCATCACTAGACTTGTTCTGCCAGCAGAAAGCACAATGACCACTCACGGCAACCAACAGCGACATCATTCTTGGATGAGAAATATTTCACAGCACAGCGCGCACAAAAAGACAAGTTTCTATCCGTCAAAACATATACGTTGCGCTGGGCTTGGAAAAGTGAGAGGAGAGAGAAAAGAGGGGAGGCGCGTGAACAACCACCAACCACTTACGTCGCTACTTCACGAAGTTTTAGGGGCTTTAACTTTGAGTGTTGCTTCACGCCATCTCGTGGAGAGGCAAGAAGTTGTAATAACCGATATTAAGCGACGCAACACAGATCTCGGGGCATGAGACAAGGCAATTTTTTCCGAGGACGAGTAGTGATTTGGGCGGTTGGGGATAGGTCAGCTTCCATTAGGAGGAACAGAGACGCCGAAGACGATCGCGTACTGCTACTTTAGCATCTATTGTTTGCTAGAGACATTTCCTACGATGACGAGACAAAAGAAAAAACAAACAAAGTAGGGTTGCTCAACGCTAAATACTAAAATGCCCCCATCGGTGGTGGCATCTTCACGTGCCATTCTTCCCGCGTTATAGCCAATTTTACAATGATAAGGGTACCCTGTGTGAGGTAAATCACCCGAGCTTCTTAGGACACGGATGTGCCTCCACGTGCACGCTTAAGGCTTCACCAGAAGGAACCCGTACTTTCTAACATTTGGAATGCTTTTGCAGGTAGTTATTCAGACATCTTCCGGTTGGACACACGCGGCAACCACCCCAGTTCAAAGGGATCACACAGACAACGCCCCGTACACAACCCACAAATCTGTCGCGGTGCTTCAAGTCATGATCGTGTTCCTGCTTCTTCGTGAATGACGTTGTCCAGTTATTCAACGTGGCTCTCCAGCGTAACAACGACCCCCATACACTGCACCTGTTCACTTATTCAGGTTGCTTTTAAATGCGAAGATTTCTTAGCGAACTTCGGCGACTTTGAGCGTATAATCCATCTATCCATTTATATATCTATCTAGCCGCCTACGACTTTTATGTCTCCTGGCCGTTTTGATAATTGTATCAATACCAAACTTCGTATGGCGTAACATGACTGTACGAAGAACATATCTGACTAGTTATACAATGAAATTATGACATGTATATCATGAATGTCATTATTTACATACCATGGTCCTGCCGCTCTTGCGGTGGTTTCGTCCACATGACATGTTGCAAAACTGGTATGGCGTCACATGATGGCGGGGCGAACACAAGCGACAGATCCTAACATGAAAATCATGACATGCGTGTCATGTAACAACATGAATACATGCCACACTCATGATGCGCTCCCGGCCGTTTCACTAGTGTCACATATACCAAATTTGGTGTAATGGGACGTGAATGAATGACGAAGGAATGATACTGGTACTAACATGATAAACACGAGATGAATGTCATGCAACACATGAATACAAGCTACGCTCATGATGCGCACGCGGCCGTTTCGCTACCTTCACGTATACCGAACTCGGTATTACGCCACGCGAACGGACGACATATGTCAATGACACATCCAAACAAGATAATCACGACATGCGTGTCATGTAACGACATGACAAAAAGCCACACTTATGACGCGCTTGCGGTCACTTCGCTAGATTCACATATGCCAAATTTGGTATTACTTGACGTCAATGGATGACGAAGGTATGTGACTGTGCGAAACTTATAATCATGTGATGAGTGTCCTATGAGAACGTGACTACATGCCAAAGTCAAGGCGTCAATGCATTTCAACCTGACGCGGTGCGCGCACTCAACGGCGTTCATTTCGTCGTGTCACGCCGACGTTGCCACGCCAGGCGCCTGTCCTGCCATATACTCGCAGGCGCGCGCCACGCTGCGTTGCTTTGACGCATGCGCGTTTTAGTGCGCCCGGCGTCCCTCCGTCACGAAAAAAGGGAGACGCAGTGTTGTCTGGGTAACGCATCGGCACTAAATGGAGCATGCCGCATTTCGTGCCTGTTGCCGTCGGGCCGCGCCGAGAAATGCTGGTCGCGCAGGTCGTGTCTGGCGTCAGACTATAGAGTGCTCGCGTTTTTCTAACGTAGCGTCGCTGTGCCCAGCGTGCGCGCGCGTCAACGCTACGTTAGAGTATAATGGGCTCTTCATGAGGTGCTCGCAGCCATTTTGGAAGCTCCAAATATACCGAATTTTGTGTTACGTGAAGTCAATATATCACGAAATCGATGACTGGTGCATGATTGATTGATTTGATTGATTTGTGGGGTTTAACGTCTCATAACGACCATAAAATTATGAGAGACGCCGTAGTAGAGGGTTCCGGAAATTTCGAACACCTCGGGTTCTTTAACGTGCACCCAAATCAGAGTACATGGGCCTTCAACGTTTTCGCCTCCACTGGAAATCCAGTCGCCACAACCGAGATTTGATCCTGCGACCTGCGGGTCAGCAGACGAGTACTTCATCCACTAGACCTCCGTGGCGGGGCTATGATGACTTGTGCAAACATGATAACCTCTACACACGTGTCATGTAAGAAAATGACAACATACCCCACTTTTGCTAGCCAATTGCTAGATCCGCATATACTAAATTTGGTATCACGTAACGTGAATAGATGACGAAGGTAAACAACACATCTAAACATGATAATCATGACATGGAAGTCATATACAGTAGGATTGACCTACACCTCGTAACGTTGCGCTGATTTAAAATTTACATATGAACCTTTCTCATTCTTGTTTCGCATATCATCGAATCCCACTGTACGTGAGATCTGTCAATTTTTTAAGTTTTAAATGCAACAAAATTCACACGGACATTTTTCGCTGTCATGACCACCATAGTGTTGTCGGTCGCAGCCATCTTGTCTGTTTTGGTCTCGGCTGTTCGAGATCTCGCGAGAGCCACCTGTAAGGTGTGCAACGGCCGTACCAAACGCAACGAAAGCGCCGAGATCTAGTGTGCGCATCTCTTACGTGCGCTAACGCACGCATCTCTCTTACTTTCGGCGGATGCAAATCTTGCTTTCTGTCGCACGTTACGTACGCTAGGTTATTGCACGCACTAAACTAAAACTCTCTCGCCGGAAAAAATGCACAGTAACTTTTAGGGGCGAAGCTCCTTAGGGTCGAGCAATGTCCCTAGTCCGTCGGCGTGACAAGCTTCGCACATACCCGCTCTAGAGTGGGTATGTGCCAAAGGGGATGCGTGATTGCGGAACTCGAGTGTTCACTAGATGAACACACAGATGAATGCATGGACGGATGGCCAGCCAGAGCAGCAGACGGACGGACGGATGGATGGATAGATGCACGTGCGGACGGACTCATGGAGGGACGCACGAATGGACAGATAGACGGATGGACATACGCATAGGTTAGTGGACGGACGCATGGACAGACAGATGGATGTACGGACGGACGCACGGTTGTTCGCATGGATGGACGGAAGGAAGAGTGAACGGACGGACAGGCTGAAGGCCGCTTCTCCCCATTCATCATCAGTTACTATATGGATATGCTGTGATTTTGTTAAGAGCTGATTTACGTGCTGCGCAGTACGGGAAAACCACATGGCGTCGTGAACAGCGTAGGGGTGTTGCTGCCGATTTTAACAAACGCTTCTCGCATGAATTACTTCAGCGTTCTACTGAATGCGTTGTGATTATGGCTGTTTTTTTTTCAGTGCGTGTAAGCAGTGTGAAAATCTGAGGCAGTGTCATGGTGTACGGTGAAGCGTAGCGAAGCATGTGCCTCCATGTGTTTATCAAGCCGGGATCAGCGCCCGCCTATTGACGGAAACTAGCACTCGAGAAGCCTGCAATGTGTGTTTGTGTGCCGGTAACAGTTCGTTCGCTTCGCTGTGCAGTTTCTCAGTTGGGTGTGGAGCGACATTTCAGATTACACAGCGTTTTGACACGTTACTTGAGTGACCGCAAGTACATGCGGTAACGAATGAACTACGCGCTGTGTTGGGTTCTTGCTTCGCCTTTGGTTAGCCCGTGTGCTTCCATTTTCTTGAGACCCGGGCAGCGTTCATGTGTGATGCAATGTTCATTGGAAACAATGGTGCTTTGTTGACGATTCCAAGACTTAATAAGAGGCTTTGCTCGTGTGACAGAAAATTGAAAGACAGCGTTGATGACAGCTTTGCCCTGCAAAGTAGCAGTGGTGGGGCTTGGCGTTTTAGTTTATTAACGTGTTACTTCTGCTTTTTGTGAGAACCTTTGTCCAAGCACCCAGATGTATCGAAACAAAGTCACGTAATGCTACATTCTGTAGTGAATCATGGTGCTTTGGCAGCGTGCCTAGAGTGTTCTTCGGTGAAGACTTACGCACCTACCAGTGAAAGCCCTCAAACGTCAAACTTTCTCCAGCCTTCAGAAAGAGCAAAGATTTCACCGGTACTTTGATTTGAATGAAGTGGTAGACCAGTACCAGCTAACCACACATTTTTTAGTCCATCTGGCCATGATTTTGTTGGGCGCTAGAACCTTCACTACAGCGGCCCATGGCCAGTTCTTAGACTTTCTTAGTGGACGTGCGCGCCTGGTCAACCTTTAATTGAAACGTCATCGGCAGTTTCCAGTCTACAGGCGTTCGTTGCCTGGTCACCCCCGAGCACACTTGATCCCATATGACACTGACGCCTACTAAACGCTTAGCCATTAGTCTGTTGCCCTTGCGGAACTACATTTGTTGCTATTCACGTAGTACTACAACGTTGGAAAGATTTTCCACCAAGCTGATGTAATGTTTCCCCATGTTAAGTTCAAGTATGAAAAATTTACTACTATCGTTGTGCATATACATATATTATGGAATAAGGAAGGACAAGTACATCGGCATTTTTTTGTGATTTGATTGAAGCCAGCCCTTCTCTGAAAACTCCGAAGAACCTGTCTATTACCACGTTTGACAGAAGGAAATAATACTTTGAAATTATTTGCCAGATGCTAGATAGCAGTTCAGGAATTCGTGTTATTTATAAAAATTAGTCCTATAAAAGATTACCGCTACAGTAGCATTATACTTTACTGGAACGTATATATTGCGGTATGTAAAGCCTACATTTGGCTTCAGTCTGTTTTAAAATGAACATACCAAATTTCATCTACTTGCCGAAGTGATCACTCTGCGTTATAGTAACGAAGTACTAGGATTGAGTTGTTTTAATTATGGTTTTTAAAAATATTGTTTTTGGCCTCTTCACAGATTACACAGTTTGTCAAGGTGCTTGGACGCATTGGTTGCAAGCACTCGCAAATCAAGTCAACTAATGACTTGGAGCACCCTCCTCTGTCCCTGGTGCGACTGCTTTCATCCAGGAGGCCTGGAAACGGCCAGGAAGCATGTATTTCAGCATCATATAGAAGGACTGAGGACTGCCTGGGATCTTTGAGGGAAGAAAATTGCCTTCTGGCTGGTTGCTATGTTAGTTTTTTTAATACATACTATTAGGTAAACAGCACTCTATGTGCACCCAATGCAACCCCAAACATGGTTTCTAACAGTGAATGCTTGTACTATTCTCATACGCATGGCTAATGAAACATTAATTAAAGTAAATTACATGATATTTGAGATTATTGAAACTTTAGAGACTGCAGATGTGGTATATACTAGATGCGGTATGTAGATGAGGTAGGTAATACTTTGAATCGTTATTGAGTTCTCGAGCCTGCGACTCACCGGGTGGATCAAGTGCTCTCGAAGGAAATAGCAAGTGCGTAATAATCGCCTGGTTGTTCATAACTTGCACAGAAAAAGATCTCTTGTACACGCCCCAGATGACACAGGGCCAGTACATGCACCTCCTACCTGAATAGCTTTTTCTCTCCCAGTACTGTGGCATGTTGCATATAGGCCGAACATGTTCACCACAACTTCATAACGATACATTTTTTTTCTACAAATTTTACCTAAGTATGCACTCTTGATCTCTAAAGGTGACTCTCGATGTGGTTCAAAGCCATGGCTGTCATCCCCCTGTCGGTGGCTAGTCTACCTGAGCAGCAGTGCGATGCAGCCAGCACCCATGCAAGCCAAGTCATTGAACGCTCCTTTGGTGTTTTGTGCAGGACACAGCATATCTTTCCAGCATGACAATGGCGTCACTATTAATGGCGAGCGTTAGTGGCAGCTGTAATAGCGCATTAAAATGAATAAGCAGATTGTGAGTGTGTGTGTTTCGTACGATTATTGCCCCTCATGAAGTGCAATTCTGAAAGGTTTTCTTTGTTTGGAATATTATTTGCGGGTAATAAGCACTGTTGGGAAGTGCTTTTTGTCTTCATGCCTGCCCATTTCCTCCTCTACTCTTCATGGGGAGCTCCCTATATTAGATAGCTCCAAAGTTATGCAGTCTTATACCACAGTCTAACAGGTGTGGCCAAGTGTAAAGTTGAAATATAAGATATTTTATCAGCCTAGTATGCCTGGCATAAGTTTCATGCTTACAAAATTAAAATAGTCATTATGCACTTGTATCATAAAATATATGTTCAGTATTCACTGTTAGTGTGCGTGTTGAAACTTCCTTTCTTTATTTTACTTCTTTATACTTGCCATCAGCTTCGGAAAATACGACCAATGTAAGCACATGTTTATGAACTGTACATTTATGCATGTAGCATAGTTGTACCGATGATCTGAATCTTGCTAAGGTCCAGCAGCAACAAGAGAGTGGGTGCTCCACGGTCATGTACAGTGTATGACGAACAGAGTACAAAAGACGAACAAGCAGACAGGGACTGCCAGTGACTCTGTTCTGCTGCTCGAAGTGAAAGTAAGCAGAAAGCATACTTGTGATATCTGGAGCAGTTTGAATTTTATAGTGACATTCTGTACAGCTGCAGTTTAACAGCACTGTTGCACTGCGAAGAAGCAGTGCAACATTCAGCAGTTTTGTCGCGCTTGTGCACTACAAATCAGCTAAATGTGGTATAGAAGATACCAAACTATGGACCAATTTGCAACATGTTGTAATGTTACTAAGCAAATGAATTTGAGCTGAAGTTTTTACAGTGCATTTTTGTCGAAATGCCTGTGTGTCTCTGCATTTCACTGACATCGAAAACAGCATCCATAGTCGGCAATAGTAACCGTGTTTGCATTTTTCTGTATTACGCGAAGTAATGCCATGGATGCGGTAATTTTGTTTTTAGCCCTATTAATCTTTCTCAAGAAACGCGTATTTGCATAGCACAAATGATTTCGTGTGCGTATAACTATACGGAAGTGCTTCTATACGGATCAATTTATTTGGGAGGAAGATGAACATCACTACTCGTAGTACATCTAACACAACCATTCAGTACTTCCATACTGTTGTCCAACTGCCTGTCCGTTCTTCAACAGTCGACTTCTCTGTTTATACTGTGTAAGTGTAACTTGTTTGAGGTAGTGTTTGCTAAAACAAGTTTCTTCATAATGTAACTGTACTATGCAAATTACCTATCATCTATGCAAATTTTCTCACGTTAAAACTAAAAGTATTTATTTTATTTATATATAGCTATAGCATGCACTTATTTATCCTTGTTAAGGTGTCTGTACCATTGTTTAGCCATACAAGGGTGCTGATGTGCTGTGGTATTGAAGCTGGTGACTTAAAACTAATTAAAAGTGGAAGTAACATTGTGCTTTGTGCAATAATTACTGTACTCATATCGGCTGAGGAAGCTCCATGAAAACATATTTACATTCCTTTAACTGTGCAAAAATAAATGTTCCTATGGCCTTTTATTATGGTCCCTGATTCATGCAAACAATACCTAATTACAGCAGTAATGAAAGTTGGGCTAGTTGGATGTGCATGGTATAACTGTTGTTTGAGTCTTCGTGCGCCTAAATTGCAGTTAGATGAAACATCATTACTTTGTTGTGGCATACATTCAAGTGTGATTTTACACTAATGTATTGAGAAATGTTGCAGTTCAGGCCAGCAGCAACATATATGTAACCGAGTTGGCACGGCCGCGATAGCGAGCGCAAGCTGTCGCTCCTACGTAAGCGTGACGTCACCCGCCTGGCCTACTTAAACTCGTCACTATAGGCAATAAAGGGTTGTTCGACCCATGATATCGTCTCGTACACATGGTGGCAGCGGAAAACAGCCAGCATGACGACACCGCCTATGTTGCCGACCCCGCCTGCATTGCCGACAACGCTCCTGCCGCCTCCGAAGCCCCTCGACACATCGCGAGACGCTTGGCTTGGGTGGAAGACCCGGAAAAGTGAGTTTGAACTGTTTTCCACGGCAACTCAGCTGAACAAGCAACCAAAAGAAGTGCAGGTGGCGACGCTTTTAGTGACCATTGGGGAAGAGGCTAGAAAAGTATTCGCTTTGTTCAAGTTTGAGCCAGGAGAGGACACAACCGATGTAACCCTTATAATTAAAAAATTTGAAGACTTCTACCAGCCCACGAAGAACCTCACTTACCACGAGTTTTGCTTCGGCTCCCGAGACCAAAAAGAGGACGAAAGTTTCAATGACTGGCTTGTCGAATTGCGAACGCTAGCACAACACTGCGATTTTGAAGACTTAGAAGAGCGCATGCTTCGTAGCCGCATCATACTCGGTATCCGGGACAAGGGACTGCAAAAGAAGTTAATTTCTGAAAACCCCTCTTACCAAAGAGTAGTCGAGATCTGTCGCATCCAAGAGCAAGGCGAGAAGCAGTTTCGACAGATACGTGGCACCACTGAAGGCGCTGAAACTGCAGCCGTAAATGCGTTGGCCAGAGTAACAAAGCCATGTAACAAATGTGGCTACAAAGTTCACCGCGGCAGCCGCTGCCCAGCAACAGGAAAAGCGTGCAAGAAATGCGGAGGATTGAATCATTTCGCCCAAGCATGCTCGCAGTCATCCTTCTTGCACAGCGAAGATGCAAAGCACAGGGAAATACGAGAGCTACATGTTGACGAAAGGTCAGATTTTTTTCTGGAAGCTTTAACCGTGAACGCACTCGCTAGCGACCAGTGGACCGCGACAGTTTCCATTGAAGGCCGTCCGATGGTCTGCAAACTTGATACTGGGGCAAACTGTTGTTTGATTTCAAAGGAAGATGTTTTGTCGCTTCCGAGAAAGACTCCTGAAGCCTTCCGAGCCACGTTAAGCCACGTGAAGCCTGCCGAGACACGAGTTTTTTCGGCCACAAAACGACTGCGCAGTTTGAAGTTGTCGCTATCCGTGAACGATAAACAGCACGATGAAACCTTCTTCGTCATAGAGCAAAACGTGCCGGTGACCCTCAGCGGAGCAGCAGCAGAAAGCCTTGGCTTGATTTATCGCGTTGATAGCGTCGAGACGCAGCAACTCTACCCGGCGGCTCAGCCCTTCGCCGATGTTTTCACAGGATTGGGACAGCTGAAGAATTTTGAGTGCGAAATGAAGCTCAAACCCGGCGCCGTCGGTGTTGTTGTGCCAGCCAGAAGGGTTCCGGTCGCCATTGAAGAAAAAGTAAAGGCCGAACTCGAACGCATGGAGGAGCACAACGTCATAACCAAGGTAACCGAACCAACAGAATGGTCAAGCTATATGGTAGCCATAGTTAAAGGTGATAAAGTAAGAATTTGTCTCGACCCAACGGAGCTCAACAAGGTTATTCTGCATGAACACTACCCTATGCCTGTTCTAGAAGAGGTCGCGCAACGACTAGCTGGAGCTAAATATTTTTCTACCTTGGACGCAACATCCGGGTTCTGGCAAATAAAACTTTCTGACAGCAGCTCCAGATTGTGCACAATGAGCACGCCCTACGGGCGCTATCGGTTTATCCGCATGCCTTTTGGAATTGCTTCCGCCCCGGAAATATTTCAAGCAGCCATGCACCGCCTCTTGGAGGGCCTGTCGGGAGTAGCGGTTGTAATGGACGACATATTAGTCTGGGGCACAACGAAGGAAGAACATGACAACAACCTGACCGGGGTGCTTGCACGCTGCCGTGAGCACAACCTCCGTCTGAACTCACAGAAATGTGTCTTTTTGCAGGAGCAAGTTCGCTACTTGGGACACGTTTTCACCACGCAAGGACTGAGCCTGGGACCCGATCGCGTCCAAGCCATTTTGGACATGCCAGCGCCAAGTAACAGTAAGGAATTGAAAGTCTTCCTCGGAACGATGAATTACGTGCAGCGCTTCATTCCTCGAATGTCTGTACTCACCGCACCACTTAGAACATTGCTGCGCAAAGATATTGCCTGGGTCTGGACAAAAAAAGAGCAATGCAGCTTCAATGAGCTGCGCCAAGCCTTAGTAACAGCGCCAGTGCTTGCTTACTTCGATCCGAAAAAGCCAGTCACCCTCTCTGTTGACGCCAGCCACATGGGCGTTGGCGCCGTTCTGATACAAGACGGCCGCCCTATCGCTTTCTCGTCTAGATCGCTCAGCGATGCTCAGACGCGGTACGCGCAGATTGAAAAGAAAGCTCTGGTGATTATGCGTGGCTGCGAAAAATTTCACGACTATATTTTCGGCCAATCTGAGCTTACGGTGGAAACCGACCATCGTCCGTTGGTGCCAATTTTCAGTAAACCACTTCACCAGTGCCCACATAGACTGCAACGAATGCGACTGACATTGCTGCGATACGCCATTAATCTACTGTACAAGCGAGCAAAAAAGCTGTTTTTGGCTCATGCGCTCTCTCGTTTTCCAAGCAAGGCGTTATTGACGGAAGAAACCGAGCGCTTTAATGTTAACGTCATTGCCCTTGTTCCAGCTTCTGAGCGTCGCCTCGAGGAACTACGTGTGGCAACCGCCAAGGATCCTGCTCTGTCGACCATCCGATCCTATGCAGAGACTGACTGGCCGGAAAACAAAGAGGACGTCCCAGCATGTGCCAGGTCATTTTGGGAGTATCAAGAAGAGATGCATACACAAGATGGCCTCGTCTTTCGCAGCAACAAGGTAACCGTACCAAGCGCTAAGAGTGCTGAAATCCTTCGGCTTCTTCATCTGGCCCACTCGGGGGCGGAAAAGATGAAAATTCAGGCTAGGAGTGTCATGTTTTGGCCATCCATGTCGAGTGACATTGACCAGGTTGCAGCATCATGCAAAGTTTGCCAGGCTCACCAAAAACAAAACACTAAGATGCCTCTACTGTCGCATGATGTCCCCAGTCTGCCATGGGAAATGGTTGGCATGGACTTATTCCATCACGGTGGTAAAGAGTTTGCCTTAATTGTAGACTTCTACTCCTTTTATTTTGAAATAAAGGACTTTCGATACACAACAGCCCGGCACTTGAAGGAGTGGTGCGCGAAAGTTTTCTCTGTCCACGGCTTACCAGTGAAGCTCTGTAGTGACAACGGGCCCCCTTTTAGTAGCCAAGAGTTCCGTGAATTTCTGCATGAACTAGGAGTCACCCACGTGACGTCAAGCCCTTATCACCCTCGCGCAAATGGCATGGCCGAAAGGGCAGTTCAAGAAGCGAAAACGCTGCTGAATAAGTGTTCGTATAACAGCCCAGACTTCCATTTAGCTATGCTTGAGTTGCGCAATACTCCACGTGATGCTATTCTGATGTCACCTGTGCAGAGGCTGATGGGTCGACAGACGAGAACACTGCTCCCGGTTCCCTCCTGCCACCTGAAGCCGGCACCAGTGCCCAACAGGAAGGTGCACTCCCGTCTCCAGGAGATTCGCCACAAGCAGAAGGTCTACTACAATCGAGGTGCTCGGGACCTGCGCGCCCTCTCACCGGGTCAGAGGGCCTCGTCGTACGACACGCACACACGGACGTGGTCCCCGGTCGTTGTGCTAGGATCAGCGGGAGCTCCACGCTCCGTACTGGTAAAGACAGAAGATGGCCGAGAAATGCGACGCACACGGGAACATCTCCGGGAGGTTCCAGAGCTACCATGCCCCGACACTACCACAACACCTTCCTCAGGCTTGCCAGGCTCGGGTCCAGTTCCAGAGCCGCCACTACCACGGAGAAGCACTCTGGAACGTCGCGAGCCTCGTCGGTACCCCATGCCAGAGCGACCTATATTGCCCCAAGGAAAGGAAGATGTAACCGAGTTGGCACGGCCGCGATAGCGAGCGCAAGCTGTCGCTCCTACGTAAGCGTGACGTCACCCGCCTGGCCTACTTAAACTCGTCGCTCTAGGCAATAAAGGGTTGTTCGACCCATGATATCGTCTCGTACACAATATACATGCAGGACACTCAAGCATCACTCCACATACTTAGTAGACAGTTTATGCCCAGCACTGAATTGAATTTTTTTGAAGCAGGCACCTGGAGCTGCATTCGAACTGTGCCGATCTGCAAACTTTAAAGCCTCTTTCAGGAGTATTTTTGGAAATTAAATGAAGTCTACAACTGTCAATGGAAACAGTATTTGAACTGAGGACCTTAACAGCTTAGAAGTCTGTTATTTATATATTGTCTGGAATTTTTTCCACTGTGCCAATTTTCAAGCCCAGGTGTCCTAACATGGTTTGTTAGTGTGTTTGAATGAGCCGAACTATGTAAATAAACATAGCATTATTGCAGACATGTACCAAATTGTGACTTGTACAAATATACCATTGCAGACATGTACCAAATAAAAGCTGCTTGTCACTGGGCAGCAGCAGAAACTACGCATCAAGTTTTTCCAAAAATTTGAGAAACGCCGAGCTCAGACACATAACAGTGCTGGGAAATTTCTCTCGTAAATTATTGTGTATAAGGCTCATATATACAAAACGTGTATTAGTATAGTTGTTTTACCACCATTCATGTTAGTACTTACACCTCACTGTATGTATGTATGCATGTATGTATGTATGCATGCATGCATGCATGTATGTATGCAAGCATGCATAATTGTATGTATGTATAATTGTATGTATGTATACTTGTATGTATGTATTTAAGAATCTATTGAATGAAAAGTCGTTTTTTATCGTTTAGAGTAACTTAGGTAATAATTTCGCTGAATTTATTTCTAGTTCTCTTTCTTTTACGCCATTATAATTTGAATTTTGTTTTCTGCTGCATTGAAATAGGTGCTATTTTACTAAAACATGTTCACTCGACGAAATTGTTTCATTTGCCAACGTACAATCACGAGCTAGAAATAAAAAAAATGATACCAACTAGCAAAAATTTGTTCATAAAACAGCTCCTCTACTTTTACACATTGCATTGGTCGAATATGTCAATTTAAACTAAAAAATTTCAATCATAATTAACAAGCGATCACCCGCGGCTGTACATGTTTGTAATATTTCTGCACATTGTAATACCTGTTGGCAATTACGACTAAGGGCACAAACCTAAACAAGCTGAATACACGAATTTTGTCTATGGACCTGTCATCTGTACTACAACTGTTGTTGATAAAAAATAAACTTCTGTTTTAAAATTTATTGCAGTAATCGAAAGCAAAGTATCTCTCGATGGTGCCGATCAATTAGCCATTATACTGTTTCCCTTGGGACAGTCAGGGACACCCTCAGCAGAACTCGATATGCTGCTTTAGTTTTTATAACCATTAACAGCGGTATTATATGCAAGCGCGCAACATGGCAGGTAGCGAGTGAAAAGACGCAAACTAATCACTCTGTTCGTGTAATCTCTATCAGAATGTGCCTTTTCAACTTGCTGCATGTAATGATTCACACAAAATTAGGATAAAAACGTGTCTTGACAAAGGCAGTCAACTTGGCCGCAAGCAATTAGCTTTGTGCATGTCTACTTTTTCTTCAAAACATCGTGATGCCTAACCACTGGTAGCATATCCAGACAAGTGAAAAGTAACATACCAGATATTATATTGTAACTGCGGCACTGGGCACTCTGCGATAACAGAGGATGGACGGAGAACATAATTTCGCAAGGAAACGTAGCTTTACGGTTATTTACGATATTTACACGCGGTGACAATGGCTGGCACACTGGTGGGCTAGCTTGCTTGCGTACTTGATCCTTTGTCGGGGCTCCCACCCACTGGGGAAGGAATGGCCAAAAAGCCGGTGGTTAATGTAAGCCAATTCCTTAAGCTTATCCACGCTAGGAAAACGGGATTACTTTGTTTTTAGACTGCGGAATTATTTTGGCACACTGTAAAAAAACAAGTGAAAGAAATAAAATTTTTTTGAATAACTAAGTTGTGATCGTTATAGGAAATTCTTTTAAAGATTGAGCCATTACAGTGCAATGGTTAGATATAAATGCTATATTGGCTAGTAAAAATCGAGAGCTGATCATTGGCTTAGCAAGGTGATCTTCATGTGCCACACATGAATTCGCAGATAGCCCCGCAGATGTTCCTGTCGCTAAGTCCTACTGAAGCAGCCCCAAAGGACAAAATATGAGGAGGAGTAAGCGATATTCCTAGTTTTTTATTAACATTACCAAACAATTTTTTTATTCTAAAAACGCTGGCATGTGAGAAGAAAATGGTCGATATTTTTAGGTTCATTACAGCTTGAGCACAGAGTGGATAGCACCAGACCAGACCTGTTTAAGTAGAAATTAAAAGGTGGTACACGGCCACGTAATTTTGTATAGAAACTTCCAATTTACGCGTGGGACACCAGTCCATAGACACCATTCCATGTGAAGTGCAGGTGCGAGAAGTCTGGATTCGATATCGTATTTTTTTATGAGTCTTCATGAAGGAAAAGTCTTCTGAACCTCGCTGCTGGTGTTACATAAGCTGTAAGAGGCATGATTAGCACAATCCAAAGATCAAGGAATACTCGCGCGAGGGCGTCATCCATCTCATCTATAAGTATACTACGACGGCGTGGCATCTATATCATTCGCGCTAGACGAATTTTTGCTGCGAATAATTATTTAAAAATTTCTAGTACTGCTGATGCCGACGACGATGATAAAAATGAACACACGGAATACGAGTTGGTCACTATCACAGCTGTCGAATGAGTTGAAGGAAGTTTACGAAGATCTAGTGTAATGGCCAATAATACCGCTTCAAATAATGGTTTATAATCTGGCAGGCATATTGAAAAGCACCAGAATAATGAGAGAGAAAAAATACCCGCAGCTGCTTTCTCGCCACTCATAGATGCATCTGTTGCAATTACAATAATAGTACCTAATTGAGACAGGTGTTCTAGTAAGCCAATCAAATATTTAGAGGGCTAGTGTTTAGCATTCGTTGGAAAGATATAGTCAAATACTATTTGCACTTGGCCGATTGTTTTTCCAGATGGTATGATCTCGAATATTTTAGCTATAAAGCATCTAGAAGTGTTTGAACAAATAGCACTTGGGGTTTTAGGCGGGACCAATGCTCGTTGAAAAAGATACCGGGCTCGGCAAAGAATACGAACTATCGCCTTCTTAAAACGGATTCAGAAAATTTTAAATAGGTTTTAACTGTTAAAATACGAAGTCTGCAAGCCAAACTGGGTATCCGAGCTTCTAAATTGTTAGCTCTGAATTTTGTATGCTGGTTCGCCTGATAATAGTACACATACGAATTCAAAAATCGAACGAACGTACATGTGGCGAATCGTAATCAGCGTATCTCTGCGAAGACCGGAACAGAGCTGGCGAAGCCTACCTATCATCTCAACAGTGCATCTAGCCTTAGTTTTAATGTGTCCAATGCGATCACGCCAGCTCAGTTTTTGATCGTACAATACACCGAAATATATATTACAGTTGACTTGGGGAATCGTTTCTTGATGATTCTGAAGAGAAATATTAACTGGTACATCCAATAAAAGCTATTACCGCACTTTTAGTTACGTTCAGCTTCATATGACTTTCCTAAAACCAGGTTTTCAATGTTACCAGTCTCTATTCACTTCGTAGTCGTTTCCTTCAGACAGGATCCCTCTACCGCTTCTCGCCCCAATTCCACTGCTGCCCTGTGGCAATATGAATGCTGAATTCTGCAATTTATGAAGGAGCACGGCACAGCACGTTTGGGTCAAAAAGGGAGTGAAAGAAGAGAGTGCAAAAGCCACCTTTTCGAAAATTGAGCACCCGCCGTAACGCAGTCATCTCAAGCTGGGCAACGTGTTAAAAAAAGTGCTCGGTGACACTGCCAATCGAACACAGTACCTCCTAGATTGTAGTGGAACGCTGTAACCACTCGCACACGGCTGGAATGTTTGAGATGAGAGCCTGCCACTGCATATATACCCTATGGTTAATATATCGCCATTCCCTCGGATGACGCCAAATGCAAAGCGTCCGGTGAAACTTTGTGAAAAACAGAAAAAAAAGAATGGGAATGGGTTCACCCAAGGTGATTCAAAGATAGAAACCACCAAGTGTGGCTGTATTACCGTGCACTATATATCGGCGTATGACGACGCGAATCACGTATCCTGAATTCACTGTCACTAGTATCGCTCAGTTTGTTTCCATTATATTTACTTAGGCGCACTTTTGCTAATCAACTCACAACTTTCTCAATTAGAGTTCATCCTCACGTATAAAAAAGAGCCACATTTCATCTCGCTTTCTGTGTCGCTTTCGCTTCCAAAGAGCACGTACTCTGCTTTTTTATACTTTTCAGACACCCGACGTTGCATTGCGGAATCTTTTCATGCGGTCTGCTGTGCGAGAAAATAGTCTTGATCTTCTAGATCACTTTTATTTCAGGCTTTCACGGAGACAAAACTAGAGTCTCCCTCTCTCTTTTTCGTTCTTTTCACGTGTGTGCTAATGTCTCTCCTTTCCAAGACTCGTATACACGTCCCTTGGTTTTCTGTTTGCTCACTGAAACACCGCAGGAAGAAATGGCTGCTTCATACTTTCTGATAAGCATTACCACTGAAACACCTCAAGACGAGTCTCTATTGTTTTACATAGACAGATATCTAAGCGTAAGCGTATGGATGTTCTTGCATTTTGGCATATCAAAATGCTCCTGTGCATAATGTGACATTGCGCTCACCATTCTATTTGATTACTGCTGTTTATTTCTGCTGAATTTGTCTGCAGACACAAAAGCCGCTTCTGTTTCTTGTAATAGATTATTTTAAGAAAGGCAACTTATACGGTGAGATACAACACAACCTGACGGTCACCACTACACCGTGCTCGATTATGCCGTGTTAGTTGAGTAACAGCGCAGCTTCATTAAAATATAAGTTAAATGGTCGCGGCTGACAGAGGAAGACATTGAGGCACATCTTCAAACATTGCACACATCAATTTCTACATGGTTTCATTGATGTGCTGCAACTAAAGTGTTGTTCACTTCTACTTGGCGAGACTGCGTATTATTGTTTAAGGCCATCGAGAAATTACTTTTTTTAGCTACAGTCACTGATGAAACACGAGCACTTGGCTTTGCGCAGGACACCCGGATGTCTGTTACAACGCGGCAGCGCCTCGCTGTAGCATACGGTCGCGGAACTAGAAGCAGAGATGCTGCGAATCAGTGGCTATCATTATATACTCTCAATGCTATAGACGCTTTGCGTGTTACCTGCCTATCCTCGGCAAACTTCTTTCTTTCCTTGTCGTTTCTTAGGCTTTCTTCACCCTCAAAAGTGCTAAGTCAGTTCAATTTGTGCCATTGCTATTTACCCCTTGAGATAAGAGTATTGTTCGCTAAGAAAATGTGCAGCCAAGAGAAAGCCTTCTGAATACTGCTCCGGAACTTTGCTACTTGCCGAGCGTTTCCTTCGTAATGCAAGCACACTTATTGTCACTGTGTGATTGTACTTATGTTTTATACTATTGATGTCATTTAGGTTCATTATAACTTACATTGCGAGAAATACCATAAAAAAGCGGTGTATCTCAGTGGTAGAATACTTGTCTGGCACGCAGTGGACCCGGGTACGAGACCCACTGTGTCCTTGGTATTTTTGTTTAACGAGGTTCTTTTTCCTATTTCTTGTGATAGTGGTTAAGGACACCGGCTGCGGCGGTTGCAGCAGTGGCGGATCACAATATACGGCACCGCGCATGACCCGCGCTGTGATCTCATTACAGCTTTCGCCCTAATATTATGTGGTGTCCTTCAAATGCGGCAAGTTTCTCAAGAAGCAAGTGTTGTATAATGTGCCTATTTGAAAGTGACTATTGAGCGAGATAGCTCTGTACTCTGTGGTGCTTTTCAAGGCTGGACAAGTGCTTTGAAATAAAGCCTGCTTGCGAACGTTTTAATTTTTTTCTCTTCTACAAACGTGTTGCTTCCCGCATAAAAAAAACACAACAATTTGCAGTGCTAATTTCTCACGAAGAAAAGCCACAGCCTCTTTGTTTGCAGTAGCAAGCTATAGCACTTCGTAGTTCCAATGCATTTTCACCCTCTCAGAGCAAAATTGACTTCCTGTGGTTTTGCAAACTTCGCCAGATAAAACGGAATCTCCTGTTTTTCGTTTCCACTGTAGGACAAACCATACATTTAGGTTGCTTCACGCAATATGAGGATGGACCCTATTTCCGCAACGCTTTCTGAGGAAGACAGATAGCTCGCGGCCCACCGGAATCCTCTCAGATAAAGGCTGCTTGTGCTCGCTGCTACCGAATGAATCTTCATCAGAGTCCGGCTCGAGACAGTGCGTCCGACGAACGCTCTATTCTGCGCGTGTGGTCGGCGCAATCGCTTTGAGCGAAAGGGGAAATAAAGAGGGAGTGGCAAATGCTCCCAGAGTGGTGGCCTGGTATATTGTCAAACACTGGGCCCAGGCGGAAATGAAGGCTCTATTGTTAACTTTTTCCTCCTAGACGGAGATTAATGACTCACAGAGAACTGCCAAAATATTTTTCATATCGCCCGCTATGTTTCCGCTTAGCGTGCGATATATAAAACATTATGCTGTGGTGTAATTCCGACCTATTTTAGTGCTCTCGCGTCATGTCTATCTTCGAGGGAAACACTCAAGATGGGGATTTTAAGTAGTAAACTTGGCAATAAATAAAAGCACTACAAGAGATCCTCCGAAAACCTTAGTGTGAGGTTGGCGTACTGTTTTAATTGTGTCTCTGAGTGAGAGGCGAGTGTTAATTTTATTTTGGTGTTAAAACAACATTGTTTTCCAATGAGTAATACTTTTAAGGTATCACAAAGTGGCCCGCCCTCAGACACGAAAATTGCCAAAATGTTCGTGTACCCAAATCTTGATGGCTTTCATACCTGTCAGAAAAATATAAAAAAGAAGGTGGTCCTCGGCAGCACCTGGAAGGGAAAATATTTTTCTCGCGCCACCTCTCTCTCTTTTACATTTTCTGTATTCTACTCGTGCCCATTTTTCTTCATTTGATTTAGTAAAATAGGCGCAAACACTTACTATGCGTGACACTGGCAGAATACGTTCCAGTTAAGAACAATCTTTACAGGCGGAGTGTTCTGCATTACTGAATTTGAAGCATTGCTTCGTAAGGAAATAACATTTTAATCATTTTTGTAACATGCCTTAATTGGCATAGGAGGACAAGAGGGTATCAACGGCATCAATCACATGTCGCTACATGAATAACACTCACGTCAAACATGAGGGGCAATTAGTGGGAGTGCTCTTCTGTTGAAATGCGCTTTGCAGAATCGATACTTTCTGGACGCAACGTCCTTCGCAGAAACTTCCCTCCGTTTGGAGTGCGTTCTCACCGGCTTCTTAGGTCCACAAAATATCGTAGAACGTAGACATAAGTTTTGGCAGAATTGAACGCCATTTGGTCTCGAGATGCCATGTGTCCATAAATCTTCTAGCGATACGTGTTGGCCGGTATCTATACTCGCGGACAACTTTTCTTGTCAATGAAATGAATGCTACGGGGGTGGAGCTACTGCACATGTACTCCTCCTCCTAGTAGTCCGGTTGGTCTCGCGTTTCGAATGACGGCCGTGTTCGAATAGCAACGCTGCATTCAATTTACTTCGTCTACTTGAACAGCCATTTGCGAATGAAATCCAATACAAGTTTTTTTGGCCAGTCGTTGAAATAGCTAGATGGTGACGTGCGCTATCCCAAAGGCGAAGATGCAGTTTCGATTGTGAGAGGTACGTAAAACGAGCCACGCTTTCACAAGTGCAAAAATGCGAGATGACACTGCATGAAATGAAATGATTATGAATATGTTATTGGTGTGAGCTGCGCGACTTTTTAAATAACGTCCCGTAGAAAATAAAGCAATGTTGTGTTTTTATTACTTCAACGTACATAATATGGACGCAATTGTGGGGCTAAATTTGTCAGCTGTAGTGCATGCCCAGTTTGGCTCTGTAGCTTTCCCTTCAGCGCTAAGAAAAGTTTTCCGTGAGTATAGTTGTAACACATTTAACAAGAAAAAAAACCTGAGGTTTTTTTGTTGTTGTTAAAAAGCAGTAGTTTCGTTTTTCGTTATTAATAGTAGAACGTACAAAACTCACCGTAGATAAGTTTGCTTTTTTTTTATCTACATCGACGAAGCGCTCTCAGTCAGTTGTTGTTTTTTCTTTTTTTCTTTTAGCGGCAAAGGCAATCTTTTTCACTGTTTAACGATGAGTAACCTAGAGCGCCTCCCAGGGTTCAAAAAGTAATTCCGCTAATTTCTTACGTTACGTGGACCACATGGCAGGGTTAAAGTGGGATGCCTGTCGTATACGTCGTGAAACTGTTCCCTCGTGCATGTGCGGAGCATACCAGCACAAAATTTCCGTTAGTAAACATGCTGCCTATGAAACCAACGAAGGGCGGTAAGGGACATTCAAAAATTGCAAGACAACATTAATTGGCTGGAATTCTCACTGCCAAGATGTGAACTTCAGGCAGGTCATAGTGCGGCACTTCAATTAATGGCGATGACCTGAGATTTCTCATTGTGGGACCAAGTTTAAGAGTTTGGTAAGATTTCGACCATACCGACATGAAACCGCAGCGGCTGAAAATTGAACCTGCGCCTTCAAGATTAGCAGCACAACACCTTTCGTGTTCACCTACCGTGGCCTATAGTAACGCACTTTGCATGGGTTCAACAACAAAAGCATATCCTTTCTTATGATTGATGATATTGGGGTAGCATATATCAGCGCTAACACGCATTCTGCAAGGACCATCAGCCAAGTACCACGCTCACAATGGACACATCATTTGCCAATTTTATTCAAAGACAAGATTTCTATAACAAGGCTTGGTTTCAATAAGCGTTCCGCATTATAAAGCTTCACTGTGAGATGCCTGAACAATAACTTCAATGATGAATTGTTCAGACAGAATAGTCGATGACTCGCAAATTATATTACTGCACAAGACCTGTATGCTTTGTATAGGACGGAAACTTTCCAAAAAATAAGTACAAAAGAAGTTGGTATTCCTGTCTGATATAAAAGCCTCTTTTTCTTCACATAGAACTGCGCCGCAAAAGCAAGTGACATTACTGTACAGCCGCGTCGACGTCTTAATAAAGCCACGAGCAGGAGACCTTGCTATGCTGCGTGACGCCTCGCGGCGGTGGCAGGCTCTGACGTGGTATGCCGTGTTTCGACTGGTAAGGCGCCCCTAGGGGAGTGTTGCAAGTCGAAATGGGTCATTTTTCGCAATTGAGATGTCGACAGTGCTCAGAGAGAGGGTGCTTCTTCGGCTAAACAAGTGGCCCTTTCAACTCTGTTAGTCGTGCAATGCAGGTCAGCATACCTATTAGGCTCCGCACGCTCCGGAGCGAACCACGTCAGAGCTCTGTTGCAAAACGTGAGTCGCAGCATCCCACCGCATACAAAACTGAACCAACGTACGAGTCAGACTCCCCGTTGTTAAGTTTGGCCTGGAAACTCGTCTGAGCAGGTGCCTTTGTGCGTGGGCCGATCCACTGGCAGCAGCGTGACTGATGGCCTCGTCGACTCGTCGGGCGACAGGAGGGCTGGCGTGGCCGGCGCCGGAGCTGACAAGAGGAGCAGCGCTCCCTTTTGATCTCCAGTCACCAAGCTGACCGGCCGACTGCCTATGCTCGTCAGGCATTGTACGTGCTAGCCGGAGGACGAGACGTCGTGTCGCCAAGACGCCGTTAACCATTCGAGAGAGGCCAACAAAGACAGCATCTTCCTGGAGGAGACCGACAGCCACCGCAAATCACCCCGCTAATTGAGCGAACAAAATCGGCGGACCCTTTGAAGTATGCTGCCAGGATCGTGGGAACTCTCGAGTAGTGGCACACACACGACGAGGAAGAGCCCTGCGGGCGCCACCACAGTGCAGTGTTCACGTGGACCGTGCATGCTCACCCCCCTCACCTGTGTGTGCGTGATTGGTCTTCGACTCGGAGAGGAGGAGCCCGACAGGGCATAAAACGACGCGGCAGAGTGCTGGACGTCGCTCTGAACTTTGTGACGTTCAACCACCACGCTCGTGGTTTGTGAAACCACTATCCCTTCTTTTCTGTAAATATGCGTAAATAATGTCGTAAACCATGTTCCTGTTTTTCGTATCCTCCTGCGTTCCTCCTTCCGACCCGTAACAACTGATGGCAGCGGCGGGATGCCATCACCTGCAACTTCCTTCGACTCCAACCTTAACAACTGGTTGGCAGTGGTGAGATGGACTTCACGACGTGGTGCTGTGCTGTGGTGAGTGCTTGGTCTTTGCTATAACTTTCCAGGCTTCATTTCTTGAGTGTGCGTTGATTAGAAGCTGGATTGTGTGTGAGTTAGGGAGATCACCTATTTGTGTGTTAGAGGGATCCCCTACATTTGTGTGAGATGCAGGACCAAAGTATAACGGCAATCATGGAGGTGAAGACACTGCTAAAAGATGGTCTTTTGTACATTTGTGAAGACCTTGGTATTAAGATTGAGGAAGGAATGAGCAGGTCAGAAATTTTAGAGCTAATTTTGGAGAGCGCCAGTGAGGTGGATATTGGATACGCGTTAAAAGCTTTAAAAAGGTTGGAGGAACGAAAACAGGAAAAAGAAAGAAAAGAAAAGCAGGAATAGAAAAGAAAGAGAAGAAAAAGAAAGATTGGAACGACAGAAAGAGAGAGAGCAGTGAGAGGAAAGCCTGAAATTCAAACAGGAAGAGAGAAAAAGATCAATACAGTACCTTAGATCGGCTCAAGTAAATTCGAGGATCCATGCATTCGAAGAGGGCGAGGATTTGGAGAGTTATCTAACCTCTTACGAGAAAGTTTGCAGAGAACTAGAGCTCGACGAGGAGTATTGGTCTTTCGCCTTATCGAGTGTCCTTCCGTGCAACTTAATGGGTAGGTTACTCTACCTTTCCGAGGAACAGTTCAATAGGTACGATGTAGCTAAGGCAGCTTTACTGCGGTGCTTCGGCGTCATAGTTGACAGAAAGCGAATAGAGTACAAGCTCACGAACGCTCCCGTGAAGAACGCGCGACGTTGTGCTGGTAGTAAAACCAAGCCTGAGAGAGGTCCGCGTGTCTCTTATAGCACCAAGGTGGATAGTGAGCGAAAATGGGAGATAGAAAAACGGGAGTGAGGTGAAGAGCGTGAGCGAGCACTCAGCCTAGTGATTGAGCTGTCGAAGGAAAAAGTCGAGGCAAGGCGGCGGAAGATTCAGCCATTCGCAAGTGTAGCGCACGAGAAGTGCGAGGTGCAGCCCAGAGCTTTAGAGAAGGCTAGCACGTGTGAAGAGCGCAGCAGGTTCGAAGACGAACCAAATGCGAGAGCTGCGAAAGGTGCTGCTCTCAGTAGAGAGGCCGACGAAGGCCAGAGCAAGTTTGACGAGGTGCTGTGCCAGTCAACTGTTAGCAAAACAGCTAGGATATCTGTAGAAAAGCTGGTACAGGCCTCAACTGTGTTTGTCGCAACGGTGGATATGGTAATGAGGTCGAAGACATCAAGAACACCGGAGAAAGCTCAGAAGCAGCGAAAGTAGGTAGCGGGGACATCAGTGCAGTCGCAGCAGCTCTCAGCAATGCGAGCTAGAGTGTTTGAAGGAAAGCAGCTGCACTGTTCCTAAGAGCGTCAAGCTGTCCGCCAGTCTAGAGTGTGACATAGGTGGTTTTTTCGAAAATCATCTAGACGGCGCGGCGTCGACAGCTGACGAGTGTAGTGAGAGTGTTAGCGACCTTGAGCTGCGAGCAGTAGGCTCAGAGACGAGTCGCAGGAAGCGGCACAGACGCAGGAGACGTCGGAAGGCCGCGAGAGAGACAGAAGGTACTACGCGTGTAAAAGAAGGCACAAAACCTGTCAGCGTAGCAAATAAGAGCTTTGCAGCAGCGTCAAAACTGCGTTGCAGGCGTCCGAGCGGCCGTACGAAAAGTAAAAAGAAAGCGGGAATGCAATCACGGGGAAAGAGCAAGTCTTATGGGTTGCCTTTGAACTGTAATACTGCCGACGACTCAACCCGCGACAATTTTCAAGGCAGTGCGGGACAGGTCAGTCGCAAACGTCGCCGTAAAAGAGGTAAGCGTACGCGAGCGACAAAGCGAAGGCATGAAAGAAGTAGCAATAAGCCTGGTGAATGACGGAAGAGTGGGTTATCGGCCAGTTCGCCGGGGAGGCCTTTGTGTCGTGCAGCAAAACGCCAGCGGCGAAGCGGTAGGCCATAGCGCAAGTTCACGCGACGGTATGCGCGGTGGAGATTTAGAGCTTTTCATGGAAAAGAGTGTCGACGTAATCCTACAAGAAAGTCCACAATAGCTAAACACCGCTCGGCTAGACCAAATAGGACACCGTCACTCTTTCCCTTGCATTGCTCGGGTTCCCTCCACCGGATTGACAGAGGACGGCCGAAATCGCAAATGAGGCGTAACGCTGCCGTTCAGCTGGTAGCACGTGCACGTTGTTGCCTCGGGCGTCCTCGCAATCCGGCAAGACCGCGATCGCCGCGTGTGAGATTGAAGTGCGGGACAGCTGTAGTAAGCTGGAGTGTCAGACACAGGAATTTTCTTGAAAGCATGTTTGCTCAATTTTGGTTTTAAAGTGGCATTCCTGTGTCCCCTCCCCGGATAGTGTTAGATACAGTTTTTTCCTTTTTAGATCTTTGTTAAAAAGCATTGCAAGTGTTTTTAGTTGAGTTACAGGGAAATGGCCTATCGTTAGGTGTGCGATTGGTGTGCTGACGCTCTTTGGATGAGAGTATGATGTCGTGCTAGGGCGCACAGCAATGTGCGTTCTTTAAAAACACGGGCTGACATGAAACTACATCGAGCAAATGAGCGTGTTAGTACACGAGTTGCATTTCCCTTTGTTATTTTAGTATGTGCTCAGGGATCAGGTGAAATTCTTCAGCTGAGCATTATGTTATATACCGAACGTTGAGATTAGGGATGCGTTTTAAGGGTTTTCACAGTTCGGTTATTGAGAGAATAGAGAATGCGGCCAGTTACCTTTTTGTAGGTTCAGGCTGCATTTGTGTGGGATTTAGGTATTTGGTTGTGTTTCATGAAGTTAGTCATAAAATTAGCAGAGTAAGTTACAACATAGTGCGGATGGTAGGAATCTAGTTTTGAAGTAGTGTGATTACGGTTATATGGGCCAAATTGTATTTGCCTTTGTGTGCTTTTCTCGCACGGCAATTTGTTCCATTTTTTGGTAAGCATCTCCACGTCCATGATTGTTGTAACTTTGGCGGCACCAAATTGTCTCAAAACTTTTAGCGTACAGGTTTCTCTTTTGTTCGTGTTTCTTGAGAAGCCTGGAGGGTTTTAAGCGGGTGTAATGTGCTTGACATCAGCATGGTATTGTGTTGTGTGGTTCACCTTGCTGTTGTCTAGCATTGTGAGCTGGTTTGGGAGTTGGTTTCGAGTTCGCAGCTGGAGAGAGAAAAGCCAGGCCCTCGTCCTCGTCGCCAACCATTCTGTTCATGCCCAGCGGTTGGGAGCGCTGGCCAGCCGAGATTTTCCGGGCGGCGGAGGAGCTGTTAAGTTTGGCCTGGAAACTCGTCTGAGCAGATGCCTTTGTGCGTGGGCCGATCCACTGGCAGCAGCGTGACTGATGGCCTCGTCGACTCGTCGGGCGACAGGAGGGCTGGCGTGGCCGGCGCCGGAGCTGACAAGAGGAGCGGCGCTCCCTTTTGATCCCCAATCACCAAGCCGACCGGCCGACTGCCTATGCTCGTCAGGCATTGTACGTGCTAGCCGGAGGATGAGACGTCGTGTCGCCAAGACGCCGTTAACTATTCGAGAGAGGCCAACAAAGACAGCATCTTCCCGGAGGAGACCGACGGCCACGGCAAATCACCCCGCTAATTGAGCGAACAAAATCGGCGGACCCTTTGAAGTATGCTGCCAGGATTGTGGGAACTCTCGAGTAGCGGCACACACACGATGAGGAAGAGCCCTGCTGGCGCCACCACAGTGCAGTGTTCACGTGGACCGTGCATGCTCGCCCCCCTCACCTGTGTGTGCGTGATTGGTGTTCGACTCGGAGAGGAGGAGCCCGACAGGGCATAAAACGACGCGGCAGAGTGCTGGACGTCGCTCTGAACTATGTGACGTTCAACCACCGCGCTCGTGGTTTGTGAAACCACTATCCCTTCTTTTCTGTAAATATGTGTAAATAATGTCATAAACCCCTGTTATGTTTCTCGTATCCTCTTGTCAGCGTTCAGTTCCTCCATCGGGATGCCATCACCTGCAACTCCTCCTTCGTCGACCCGTAACAACTGATAGCAGCGGTGGGATGCCATCAGCATCATCATCAGCGACCCTCCTTCAATATCTTACACCGTGCAGCAAACCAACGGCGTGACACGGGTATACCGTATCCAGTAAGGTCTCGCGTTGTTGTCGTGCCCAGAGCATTCATCACGACGAGTTCAAGAGAGAATATTAATTTATATACAGTATATACATAGTGCGATCGAAGCGACCAGACTTGAACAGCTCAAAATGAACAGCTCTCCACTGCCTTCAACTGTTTTGAACTGCTGCGGCAATTTTCGGTGGGCCTGCTTAAATAGACCTCTCCCTATTCGCAAAGTTTGACGTCACTGTGAGCACCCGCCTACCATCCTCTTCACAGATCAGATACTGGTTGGCTAAATTTCTGCGGGCAGGGTCTTTAGGCATAGCAACGCCTCGTGTGTCAACATTTTTCTCACAGAAATTTCTGTGAAATGCTATTTTTTAAAGTTGCCGGCGCTGAAGGGAATGGTCGCTGCCTATAGTGCACAATTCTGTTCGGGTATAAACCTGCGGCAATTTGCTCGCCGTAAATGGCATCCGCCGCCCCCACCCCTCCCCCCCCCCCGAAAAAAAGAGAGAAAAAACTGTTATTCTCTTTGAAAGCGAATTTCCTGCATGTTTGCGCTGACGGGAGCATTTAGAAGTGTTTGCATGGATCTGAACATACTGAATTGGCGTCGTGACATGTGCACTGCTGTTTTAAGTGAGTTACAACATTTGTAGCAGTATGATTTTGAGCAGCTGTGCGCGAGGTCACGGGTAAGATTCTCACTACGCAAATTTATGATCTCGGGTGATTGAAAAAAAATTTACAGCGTGTCCACACAGTAAATGATGATGATTAGGGCAAAGCTTCGAAGGGTTTTATCGGCAATTCGTGAATCATCCACTGGCCTCGTCTGTCTATCTGTCTGTTTGTTCTCTGTCTACCCGTCTGTATGTCTGTATGTATGTATGTTCGTCTGTCTTTCTGTCTCTATGTATGTACGTCAATCCGCCCCTCCCTTTGTCTGTCTGTCTGTTTGTCTGTCTGTCTCTCTGTCTGTATGTCTGTCTGTCTGTCTGTCTGTATTTCTGTCTGTCTGTCTGTCCGTCCGTCCGTCCGTCTCTCTGTCTGTTTGTTCTCTGTCTGCCCGTATGTATGTCTGTATGTATGTATGTCCGTCTGTCTGACTGTCTCTATGTATGTACGTCAATCGGCCCGTCCCTTTGTCTGTCTGTCTGTCTGTCTGTCCATGCGCCCATGCGCGTCCGTTTCCCTGTCTGTCTGTCTGTCTGTCTGTCTGTCTGTCTGTCTGTCTGTCTATCTGTCTGTGTGTTGGTATGTCTATCCGTCCGTCTGCTTGTCTGTCTTTCTGTCTGTCTCTCTGTCTGGCTGTCTGTACGTCCGTCTGTCTGTCGTATGTCCGTCTGTCTGTCCGCATGTCCGTCTGTCTGTATGTCTGTTCGTCTATCCATTCGTCCGCCCGGTTATCTAGTGAACACTCTAAATACCGCAATCTTGCACCTTTTCATTATGCATTCATCATATACAAGAACCGACATCCAGCACACATTCGATAGACTAGAACGAGAAACGGCTGCTACATACAGAAGACGCACGACCCACACCTCAAGAAGCTTCGCCCTTAAAAAAAAGAAACACATTTTACACTGCGCTAGGCTGAGGTTAACAAATCCCCATCAAACTTCAAGCGAATTCTCTCCTACGGTGTTCCTCACAACCCACTGCAAGTTTATATAATTTAAAATTGATAAATTAGTTGTACAAAAGTACTCGTGCAGGTACTTCGCTGCATCTCAAGTTTACACCATGCTTGCATAAGTACTTTGCTCTTTTAAGCTTGATACACAAATTGTAATGCACATTCTCACCTAATAAAAATTGAGCCATAAAAGATGCCAAATACATGGAAAACAAGAATCTATGCTGTTTCTAATAGAACGTATGAGGTCTCTGATAATACGAGTTTACATGTACAAGGTTCGCGTATTCAACATGGCGCAGTGTATATGCTGCTACAGCGATGCTAAAACGAGGCAATATTCTATGCATAGTCATAATTTATTGCCCAGAGATCAGAAAAGCTTTTTTTCACACACCGTAAACGCCGGGATGCATACCCACTCGCAGGGAAATGCGTCAAATGCATTTTTACCTAAAATAAAATATTGTTTCGTGAAGTTCCATTGACAACTGGTTACTGCCACCTGCCCGCAGCGCATGCCGATGTTTTCGCAAAAACGGCGCATCATTATCCCCAAACCAGACAATATGTACCCAGTTTCACTGCCCGTAAAGCTAATTTAATACTTTCGATTCTTTTCAACGCCCACTACACGCCACAATCAACACGGCACATTTCAAAGAAGATGCCAGCTAGACTGCCTGTGATGAGTAGTGGGCATGAAGGAGAGAACTAAATTGATGTGTTGACAGTGTAAGGAAAGTGAAGCGAAACCGAAAGCACGTGAACTTCATTGGAGATGATAAAAAAACAAGAGGAAGTAAACAGTTGGCAGATCCCACAAAATCGATTATATGCGAACAGGAATTAGGAAGGTTGATATGTCACTTTAAAAGCAGCACAATATTACGAGGGCAGGTAAAGTATGCCGTGCATGACTTCCATGTCAACGTTATCATTTTTGGCAGTTTCATTTACCTTCGCCATCTATTCACGCCTCCTCATACCGAATTCGGTATATGTGGAGATAGCAAAACAGCCGCGAGCGTTCTATGAGTGAAGCATGTTGTCATGTTTTACCTGGCACGCATATCATGATTATCATGTTAAGGCTTATCACTTGTGTTCACCATACAGTCATATTATACCATACCCGTTTTACAACATGTCATATGAACGAAACCACCGCAAGAGCAGCAAGACCATGAAATGTAAATCATGACGTTCACGACATGCATGTCATAGTTTGATATCAGGGGTTTAACATCCCAAATTCACCATATAATTATGAGAGACGCCGCAGAGGAGAGCTCCGGAAATTTCGACCACCTGGGGTTCTTTATCGTGCATCCAAATCTGAGCACACGGGCCGACAACATTTCCGCCTCCATCGAAAATGCAGCCGCCGCAACCGGGATTCAATCCCGCGACCTACGGTTCAGTAGCTGAGTACCTTAGCCACTAGACCACCGCGTTGGGGCCGCATGTCATAGTTCATCATCATCATCATCATCAGCCTGACTACGTCCACTGCAGGACAAAGGCCTCTCCCATGTTCCGCCAGTTAACCCGGTCCTGTGCTTGCTGCTGCCAATTTATACCCGCAAACTTCTTAATCTCATCTGCCCACCTAACCTTCTGTCTCCCCCTAACCCGCTTCCCTTCTCTGGGAATCCAGTCAGTTACCCTTAATGACCAGCGGTTATCCTGTCTACGCGCTACATGCCCTGCCCATGTCCATTTCTTCTTCTTGATTTCAGCTATGATATCCTTAACCCCCGTTTGTTCCCTAATCCACTCTGCTCTCTTCTTGTCTCTTAAGGTTACACCTACCATTTTTCTTTCCATTGCTCGCTGCGTCGTCCTCAATTTAAGCTGAACCCTCTTTGTAAGTCTCCAGGTTTCTGCTCCGTAGCTAAGTACCGGCAAGATACAGCTGTTATATACCTTCCTCTTGAGGGATAGTGGCAAACTACCTGTCATAATTTGAGAGTGCTTGCCAAATGTGCTCCACCCCATTCTTATTCTTCTAGTTACTTCAGTCTCGTGGTTCGGCTCTGCGGTTATTACCTGCCCTAAGTGGACATAGTCTTTTACAACTTCAAGTGCACTATTACCTATCTCGAAGCGCTGCTCCTTGCCGAGGTTGTTGTACATTACTTTCGTTTTCTGCAGATTAATTTTAAGACCCACCTTTCTGCTCTCCTTGTCTAGCTCCGTAATCATGAGTTGCAATTCGTCCCCCGAGTTACTCAGCAATGCAATGTCATCGGCGAAGCGCAGGTTACTAAGGTATTCTCCATTGACTCTTATCCCTAACTGTTCCCATTCGAGGCTTCTGAAAACCTCCTGTAAGCACGCGGTAAATAGCATTGGGGAAATTGTGTCCCCCTGCCTTACACCCTTCTTGATTGGTATTCTGTTTCTTTCTTTATGAAGCACTATGGTAGCAGTTGATCCCCTGTAGATTTCTTCCAGAATGTTTATATATACTTCATCTACGCCCTGATTCCGCAGTGTTTGCATGACGGCTGATATTTCTACTGAATCAAACGCTTTCTCGTAATCTATGAAGGCTATGTATAGGGGTTGGTTATACTCTGAGCATTTCTCTATTACCTGATTGATAGTATGAATGTGGTCAATTGTTGAGTAGCCTGTTCGAAATTCTGCTTGTTCCTTTGGTTGATTGAATTCTAATGTTTTCTTTACTCTGTTAGCAATTACCTCTGAAAAACACGCTCTGAAAAACGGAGGAAGTGTCAAAGCATTGAAGAGGAAACTTGGGATAGGCAAAAGTCGGATGTATGCACTAAGGGACAAAGAAGGCAAAATAACTACCAATATGGATAGGATAGTTAAAATAGCAGAGGAGTTTTACAGAGATCTGTACAGTAGCCGTGACAACCACGGCCTTAATACTATAAGAACTAGCAGTAACCCAGATTACACCCCACCAGTAATGATAGAAGAAGTCAGGAAAGCTTTGGAGAGCATGCAAAGGGGCAAAGCTGCTGGTGAGGATCAGGTAACATCAGATCTGCTGAAACATGGAGGACAGATTGTGTTAGAAAAACTAGCCACCCTGTTTACGAGGTGTCTCCTGACGGGAAGAGTACCAGAGTCTTGGAAGAACGCTAACATCATCTTAATACATAAGAAAGGAGATGACAAGGACTTGAAGAATTACAGGCCGATCAGCTTGCTCTCTGTAGTATACAAGCATGTCATAGTTATCTTGTTATGAATAGTCACTTATGCTCATCACACAACCATGTAATGTCATAGCAGTTTTGGTATCGATACCATTATCGAAACGGCCAGGAGAACTAAAAGTCGCCCCGCCACGGTGGTTTAGTGGCTAAGGTACTTGGCTGCTGACCCGCAGGTCGCGGGATCGAATCCCAGCTGTGGTGGCAGCATTTCCGATGGAGGAGGAAATGTAGGCCCGTGTGCTCAGATTTGGGTGCACGTTGAATAACCCCAGGTGGTCGAAACTTTCGGAGCCCTCCACTACGGCGTCTCTCATATTCAGATGTTGGTGTTGGGACGTTGAACCCCACAAATCAATCAATTATTCAATCAGAGCTAAAATTTGTAGTGGCTAGAAAGAAAGAAAGAAAGAAAGATAGATAGATAGATAGATAGATAGATAGATTGATAGATATATAGATAGATAGATAGATAGATAGATAGATAGATAGATAGATAGATAGATAGATAGATAGATAGATAGATAGATAGATAGATAGATGCGCTTGAAGTCCGCGAGGTTCGCTAAAAAATGCTTCGCATTTCAAGGAAGAAGATGGTGTGGCTTGCGTGTGCAACGCCGGAAGGAACCATGTGCAGAAGAAAACAAAAACAACAAAAAAACGTGCCGGCAAAGCTGTTCGTGGGGCTCTCAAGGCTGGTGGGTTCTGGACCCCAGTCTGTGGACCTGGGGACGAACTCGTTATCCGGCAAGGATGACACATTCTGTGCATGTCGCCGTGACAGTGGTGTCCAGCGGACACTTGGCGAGTAACACCGCAATCGTGTCTCCACGAAGCACCTACCCCTGTCTTCGCCCATCTACAGACTCTGAGATGACGGGAACCTCATTGCAGCATCAATTTGACATTTCTGCCTCGACGAAATTGTTAGTACAGCTGGCCTTGGTAGTTTTCTGGACACTCATTCGCGTAGCTTAGCTTAATCTGAAGTATATATATCGGACATCCTTTATGGACTCACCGTTTTTTTTTGTGTCTAATCTGTACCGTTTTTCTAATATTTGCTTTGCTTATTAACAAATAGTTGTGTTTTTTCCCCATTGTGCGGTTACGTTTATTATGCCACTGAAACAATTCTCAATGGCAGTACCTGTTTATTAAAAAGCTTACCACAAGGCATAGTGGTGTCAGCTACGACAGAACGAAACCATGTGGTAAGAGGTGCATGAACTGAAGGTGTTCGGAATGTCTTTGTCAGAGTTTATTGCATTTGATCAGCACATGGCTATCAGGGCACAGAACTAAAAGCCTGGGTAGACAAGCAAACTGAAAAAGCTCACGCCAAAAAAGCAAGCAGAGTGAGAGGTTACGAAGGAACGCTTGGAGATTGAAGAGCGAGTCCTAGTGTTACTGGTCAACTTGGCCTAATCTGGAAATAGGCAAGTAAAATGAGGCTGGCATACAACAGGTCAGAATCAAGTAGTCGATTATTATTAACCCTTACAGTGTCATTCCCGTCTTCAAGGAGGATCGCGATAGTCTCGACAAGTACCTCAAATGTTTTGAATTCTTCGCTACTGGTCAAAAATGTTCGCAAGACTAGTAGGCTACAGCACTCAGCTTGGGTTTCGAGGGTTAGGCCCTGACGGTTCTTGGTCGCTTGTCCCTTGCAAAATCAGGGGACTACAGCTAGGCTAAAAAGACATTACTTCAATGGTTTCGCTGCACGGCTGAGGGCTACCGGGAAAAATTCCGGCGTAGCAGTCCCCAAGATGAGACAACAAAGCAGAATGCGTTGAGAATCAAAGGATTCTTCGATCGTTACCAACCAATTGATTGATTGATTGATATGTGGGGTTTAACGTCCCAAAACCACCATATTATTATGAGAGACGCCGTAGTGGAGGGCTCCGGAAATTTCGACCACCTGGGGTTCTTTAACGTGCACCCAAATCTGAGCACATGGGCCTACAACATTTCCGCCTCCATCGGAAATGCAGCTGCTGCAGCCGGGATTCGAACCCGCGACCTGCGTGTCAGCAGCCGAGTACCTTAGTAACTAGACCGCCGCGGCGGGGCGATCGTTACTAACCGAGGAAAAGTGTTTGAGGTCGTCTGTTCCCGTTACTTAAATAGACGACGAAGGTAAATGACACGTCTAAACATGATAATCATGATATGCGTCTCATATGAAACATGATTACATGCTTCGCACATACCATGCTTGCGGCCGTTTCGCTAGCTCCACATGTACCAAACTTGGTATCAAACGATGTGAAAAGACGACAAAAGTAAATGACATATTCAAACTTGCTAACCATTATAGGCATGTCATGTAAGACAAGACATGGGCTAAGCTCATAGCGTGCTCACGGCCGCTTCGCTATCTCCACATGTAGAAAATAAGGTAGTACGTGCTGTGAATTGACGACGAAGGTAAATGACACGTCCTATTATGATAATCATCACATGCGTGTGATGTAACACACTACTACGTGCTATGCTCATAGCGTGGTCGCGGCTGTTCCGCTAGCTCCACATGTCAGGTCACGTGATACTGTCAGGCCATGGGCTTGGTGGCTGTGCCACATTAGCACCCACTAATCCACTCCTCTTCGCCATGCAGGCTTTCCATTCGAGCTGACCTCCTGCTAGTGCTTGTTCCTGACATGAATGCTATTTCAGCGTGCGCGGTACCGTCTCATCCACCAAATATCTGCGCTGGTGGTGCTCGTGCTGCGTATCTGTGGTAGCTGCCATGAGGCGACATATCAACAGTCATTTCAAATTGCACTCGCACCCGCTGGTCATCAATCTACCTTGGCTCGTCCCATCGCCAACGACAACCTTCGCAGTGTCGCCTATAAAGGAGCCGCATGGATCTGCGCCGCCCTGTGGGCTTGGTTGTTGTGCCGCATTAGCACCCACTAATCCACTCCGCTTGGCCATGCAGGCTTCCATCCGAGTTGCCCTCCTGCTAGTGCTTGTTCCTGACATGGATGCTGTTTCAGCGTGCAAGGTACCGTCTCATCCACAAAAACTCTGCGCCGGTGGTGCTCGCGCCGCATATGTGTGGGAGCGGCCAGGAGGCAACATATCAACAGTCTTTCCACAATAGCACCCGCACGCGCTGGTCATCAATGTACTTTGGCTGGCCCCATAGCCAACGACAACCTTCACAGTGTCGCCTATAAAGAAGCCGCATGGATCTGCGCCGCCCTGTGGGCTTGGTTGCTGTGCCACATTAGCACCCATTATTCCACTCCGCTTCGCCATACAGGCTTCCATCCGAGTTGCCCTTCTGCTAGTGCTTGTTCCTGACCTAGATGCTGTTTCTGCGTGCACGGTAACCTCTCATCCACAAAATCTCTGCGCTGGTTATGTTCGTGCCGCGTATCTGTGGGAGCTGCCAGAAGGGAACATATCAACAGTATTTTCACAATAGCACCCGCACCCGCTGGTCATTAATCTACTTTGGCTGGCCCCATGGTCAACGACAACCTTCACAGCGTCGCCTATAAAGAAGCCGCATGGATCTGCGCCGCCCTGTGGGCTTGGTTGCTGTGCCACATTAGCACCCACTAATCCACTCCGCTTCGCCATGCAGGCTTCCATCCGAGTTGCCCTCCTGCTAGTGCTTGTTCCTGACCTGGATGCTATTTCAGCGTGCACGGTACCGTCTCATTCACAAAATTACGGCGCCGGTGGTGCTCGTGCCGCGTATCTGTGAAATCTGCCAGGAGGCAACATATCAACAGTCTTTCCACAATAGCACCCGCACCCGCTGGTCAGCAATATACTTTGGCTGGCCCCATAGCCAACGACAACCTTCACAGTGAGCCTATAAAGAAGCCGCATGGATCGGCGCCGCCCTTTGGGCTTGGTGGCTGTGCCACATTAGCACCCACTAATCCACCCCGCTTCGTCGTGCAGGCTTCCATCCGAGTTGCCCTCCTGCTTGTGCTTGTTCCTCACCTGGATGCTGTTTCAGCGTGCGCTGTACCATCTCATTCACCAAATCTCTGCGCCGGTGGTGCTCGTGCCGCGTATCTCTGGGAGCTGCCATGAGGCAACATATCAACAGTCTTTTCACAATCGCACCCACACCCGCTGGTCATCAATCTACCTTGGCTGGCCCCATGGCTAACGACAACCTTCACAGTGTCCCCTATAAAGGAGCCGCTGTTAAGTTTGGCCTGGAAATTCGTCTGGGCAGACGCCATTGTGCGTAAACCGGTCCACTGGGGAGGCTCTCAATCCCTTCAGCGCCCAGTCTGACAGACGCTGTCGACGATTTGAACAAGTATCTAGACCATGCGGCAAGCAAAGGCGAGTTCCCGTCTTTCAAATGCCGACCCTTTTGTCGTCTCTTTGAGCAGAAGCGGTGACTGATGGCCTTGGCGACTCATCGGTTGACGGAAAGCTGGCGTGACCGGCGCCAGAGCTGACGGCGGAGCGGCGCTTCTTTAATCCTCAGTAAAGTAGCCGACCGGCCGACTGCCTATGCCCGCTAGGCATTGTCCCTGCTGGCCGGAGGATGAGACGTCGTGTCGCCGCGACGCCACGACGATAGAGGACAGCAGGGACGGCGTCTTCCTGGAAGAGACCGCGGCGACCACCGCAGATCGCCCCGCTTATTGGGCGAGCTGTGCGGCGGACGCTTTGAAGTATGCTGCCAGGATCGTGGGAACTCTCGACTAGCGGCAGACACACGACGAGGAAGAGCCCTGCTGGCGCCACCTTGCAGTGAAGTGTTCACGTGGACCGTGCATGCTCGTCCCCCTCACCTGTGTGTGTGTGTTTGGTGTTTCACTCGGAGAGGAGGAGCCCAACAGGGCTTAAAACGACGCCGCAGAGTGCTGGACGTCGCTCTGAACTATGTAACGTTCAACCACCACGCTCGTGGTTTGTGAAACCACTAACCTTTCTTTTGTGTAAATAAGTGTAAATAGTGCCATAAACATGCTTGTTTTCGTATCCTCCAGCGACCTTCCTTTCAACTTTGACAACTGGTTGGCAGCGGTGAGATGGATTTCACGACGTGGTGCTGTGCTATGGTGAGTGCTTGGTCTTTGCTATAACTTTCCAGGCTTTATTTCTTGAGTGTGCGTTGATTAGAAGCTGGATTTTGTGTGAGTTAGAGAGATCATCTATTTGTGTGTTAGAGGAATCCCCTACATTTGTGTGAGATGCAGGACCAAAGTACAACGGCAATCATGGAGGTTAAGACACTGCTAAAAGATGGTCTTTTGTACATTTGTGAAGACTTTGGTATAGGATTAAGGAAGGAGTGGGCAGGTCAGAAATTTTAGAGCTAATTTTGAAAAGCGCCAGTGAGGAGGATATTGGGTACGCGTAAAAGCTTTAAAAAGGTTGGAGGAACGAAATCAGGAGCGAGAGGAACGGAACCGAGAGGAACATGAAAGAGAGGAACGGGAACGAGAAGAACGGAAACAAGAGGAACGCGAAAGAGAGGCACGGGAAAGGGATAGAAAAGAGCGTGATCGAGCACGTGCCTTGGTGCTCGAACAATTGGAACAGAAAATCGAGGCAATGAGGCGGAAGCTCCGGCTATTCGCAAGTGTAGCGCACGAGAAGTGCGAGGTGCAGCCCAGAGCTTTAGAGAAGGCTAGCACGTGTGAACATAGCAGCGGATTCGAAGGCAAATTGAGTTTGAGTGCTGCAAATCATGCTGCGCTGAGTAGAGAGGCCGACGAAGGCCAGAGCGAGTGCGACAAGGTGCTGTGCTAGTTAACTGTTAGCGAAACAGCTAGAATAGCTGTAGACAATCTGGCACAGACCTCAAGTGTGTTTGTCGCAACGGTGGAACTTGCAAACAGTGTGGAAGTACGCAAGGACACCGAAGAAAGCTCAGAAGCAGCGAAAGTAGGTAGCGGGGATATCAGTGCAGTCGCAGACAGCTCTCGGCAATGCGAGCTAGAGTGTTTGAAGGAAAGCAGCTGCACTGTTCCTAAGAGCGTCAAGCTGTCCGCCAGTCTAGAGTGTGAAATAGGTGATTTTTTCGAAAATCATTTAGACAGCGCGGCGTCGACAGCTAACGGGTGCAGTGAGACTGTTAGCGACTTTGAGCTGCGAGCGGTAGGTTCAGAGACGAGTCACAAGAAGTGGCACAAACGCAAGAGACGCCCGAAAGCCGCGAGAGAGAAAAGAAGTACTACGCTTGTAAACGAGGGCGCAAAACCTTTGAGCGTAGCAAGTAGTACTAAACACTTTGCATGGACGTCTAAGTCGGCTTGCATGCGTCCGCACAACCGGACGAAAAGTAAGGGAAAAGTGGGTTCGCGAATGAATTTACGTGGGGAGCGCCGGTCTTTCAGTTCTATCCACAACACGATTCAGGGCGCCAGCGAGTGCAGTCTTAGCACCGGTGAATCGGCCCGACTTGACAACAGTGCTAAGAGACCAAAGGGCCGAAGTAAGGTGGCAGGTGGTGCAGAAGAACCCTTGAGGTGTAAAGCCAGCAATAGCGCAACCCGAGATCAATGTCCTAGTTGTGCGAAAAGGGTCGGTCACAAAAGTTGCCGTAAGAAAGCGAAGCGACGAGAGGGTAGGCCACAGCATGCATTCTCGCGACAGAATTCGCGGCAGAGGTTTAAGGCTCTCCGCGGACAAGAGTGTCGAAGGGGTCCCAAGAAAAAGGCCACAATAACGGAGCAGCGCGCGGGTGCAAGCCCAAAAAGGGCATCGTCACGCTTTTCAGCGGATCACTACTGTCCCCTCCGCGAACCTGACAAGGGCAGGCTGAAGCGCGAATGATGCGTGACTGCACTGTTCAGCATGTAACACTTGCGCGACATTGCCTCGGGCGTCCTCGAAATCCGGCAAGACCGCGACCGCTGCGTGTGCGATTGAGGTGAGTGACAGCTGTAAGCTAGAGTCGGGCAAAGGAATTTTCTTAGAAGCATGTGTGTTTGAATATTTTTGGTTTTAAAGTAGTATTCCTTTGTCATCTCCCCAGCTAGTTCATATAGCAGAAGTGTTTCCCTTCAAGATTTTTTTTAAAAAGCATGGCAAGTGTCTTTAGTTGAGTTACAGGGAAATGGCCTACGGTTAGGTGTGCGATTGGTATGCTACCGTTCTTTGAATGAGAGTATGATGTTGTGCTAGGGCGCACAGCAAAGTCTTGTGCGTTCTTTAAAAACATGGGCTGACATGAAACTACATTTAACAAATGAGCGCGTTAGTACACGGGTTGCATTTCCCTTTATTATTTTAGTAGGTGCTCAGGGATCAGGCGAATTCTTTAGCTGAGCGTTATGTTATATCAAACGTTGAGTTTAGAGATGCGTTTTAAGGATTTACACAGTTCAATATATTGACAGAATGAAGAATGCGCCCAGATAACTTGTGTATAGGATATGGCAGAATTCGTGTGAAACCTTTGTATTTGGATGTGTTTCATGAAATTAGTCATGAAATTAAATGTCAGTTACAACTTAGTAGTGCGGGTGGTAGGAGAAAACTGGTTTTGTAAAATTAAGATTACGGATATATGGGGACAATTTGTATTTGCCTTTGTGTGCTTTTTTCGCACGGCAATTTGTTCCATCTTTGGTAGGCATCTCCACGTCCAGGATTGTTTTAATTTTGGCGGCACAAAATCGTCTCAAAATTTTAGCGTACAGGTTTCTGTTTTGTTTGTGTTGAGAAACCTGGAGGATTTTAAGCGGGTCCAATGTGCTTGACTGCAGCATGGTATTGTGTTGTGTGGTTTGCATTGCTGTTGTCAATTATTGTGAGCTGGTTTGAGAGTTGGTTTCGAGTTCGCAGCTGGAGGGAGAAAGCCAGGCCATCATCCTCGTCACCTACCATTCTCTTCGAGCCCAGCGGTTGGGAGCGCTGGGCACGAAGGAACTGTTATGTTTGGCCTGGAAATTCGTCTGGGCAGACGCCATTGTGCGTAAACCGGTCCACTGGGGAGGCTCTCTATCTCTTCATCGCCCAGTCTGACAGACGCTGTCGAAGATTTGAGCAATTATCCAGACCATGCGGCAAGCAAAGGCGAGTTCCCGTCATTCAAATGCGGACCCTTTTGTCGTCTCTTCGAGCAGAAGCGGTGACTAATGGCCTCGGCGACTCATCGGGCAACGGGGAAGCTGGCGTGACCGGCGCCAGAGCTGACGGCGGAGCGGCGCTTCTTTAATCCTCAGTCAAGTAGCCGACCGGCCGACTGCCTATGCCCGCTAGGCATTGTCCCTGCTGGCGGGAGGATGAGACGTCGTGTCGCCATGACGCCATGACGAAAGACGACAACAGGGACGGCGTCTTCCTGGAAGAGACCACGGCGGCCACTGCAGATCGCCCCGCTAATTGGGCGAGCTGTGCGGCGGAGACTTTGAAATATGCTGCCAGGATCGTGGGAACTCTCGAATAGCGGCACACACACGACGAGGAAGAGCCCTGCTGGCGCCACCTTGCAGTGCAGTGTTCACATGGACCATGCATGCTCGTCCCCCTCACCTGTGTGTGTGTGATTGGTGTTCCACTCGGAGAGGAGGAGCCCAACAGGGCTTAAAACGACGCCACAGAGTGCTGGACGTCGCTCTGAACTATGTAACGTTTACCCACCAGGCTCGTGGTTTGTGAAACCACTAACCTTTCTTTTCTGTAAATATGTGTAAATAGTGCCATAAACAAGTTTGTTTTCGTATCCTCCAGTGACCTTTCTTTCAACCTTGACACCGCATGGATCTGCGCCACTCTGTGGGCTTGGTGGCTGTGCCACATTAGCACCCACTAATGCACCCCGCTTCGTAGTGCAGGCTTCCATCCGAGTTGCCCTCCTGCTTGTGCTTGTTGCTGACCTGGAAGCTGTTTCAGCGCGCGCGGTACCGTCTCATCCACCATATCTCGGCGCCGGTGGTGCTCGTGCCGTGAATCTGTGGGAGCTGCCATCAGGCAACATATCAACAGTTTTTTCACAATCGCACCCGCACCCGCTGGTCATCAATCTACCTTGGCTGACCCCATCGCCAACGACAACCTTCACAGTGTCGCCTATAAAGGAGCCGCATGGATCTGCGCCGCCCTGTGGGCTTGGTGGCTGTGCCACATTAGCACCCACTAATCCACTCCGCTTCGCCGTGCAGGCTTCCATCCGAGCTGCCCTCCTGCTAGATCTTGTTCCTGACCTGGATGCTGTTTCAGCGTGTGGGGTACCCTCTCATCCACCAAATCTCTGTGCCGGTGGTGCGTGCCGCGTATCTGTGGGAGCTGCCAGGAGGCAACATATCAACAGTCTTTCAACAATAGCACCCCCACGCGCTGGTCATCAATCTACTTTGGCTGGCCCCATAGCCAACGACAACCTTCACAGTGTCGCCTATAAAGAAGCCGCATGGATCTGCGCCGCCCTGTGGGCTTGGTGGCTGTGCCACATTAGCACCCACTAATCCACCCCGCTTCGTCGTGCAGGCTTCCATCCGAGTTGCCTTCCTGCTTGTGCTTGTTGCTGACCTGAATGCTGCTTCAGCGTGCGCGGTACCGTCTCATCCACCAAATATCTGCGCCGGTGGTGCGTGCCGCGTATCTGTGGGAGCTGCCGTGAGACAACGTATCAACAGTCTTTTCACAATCGCATCCGCACCCGCTGGTCATCAATCTACCTTGGCTGGCCCCATCGCCAACGACAACCTTCACAGTGTCGCCTATATAGGAGCCGCATGGATCTGCGCCGCCCTGTGGGCTTGGTGGCTGTGCCACATTAGCACCCACCAATGCACTCCGCTTCGCCGTGCAGTCTTCCATCCGAGCTGCCCTCCTGCTAGATCTGGTTCCTGACCTGGATGCTGTTTCAGCGTGTGGGGTACTGTCTCATCCACCAAATCTCTGCGCCGGTGGTGCTCGTGCCGCATATATGTGGGAGCCGCCAGGAGGCAATATATCAAACTTTCAACAATCGCACCTGCACCCACTGGTCATCAATCTACCTTGGCTGGCCACATCGCCAACGACAACCTTCACAGTGTCGCCTATAAAGAAGCCGCATGGATCTGCGCCACCCTGTGAGCTTGGTTGCTGTGTCATATTAGCACCCACTAATCCACTCCGCTTCGCCATGCAGGCTTCCATCCGAGGTGCCTTCCTGCTAGTGCTTGTTCCTGACTTGCATGCTGTTTCATCGTGTGGGGTACCGTCTCATCCACCAAATCTCTGCGCCGGTGGTGCGTGCCGCGTATCTGTGGGAGCTTCTAGGAGGCAATATATCAAGTCTTTTCACAATCGCACCGCACCCGCTGGTCATCAATCTACCTTGGCTGGCCCCATCGCCAACGACAACCTTCACAGTATCGCCAATAAAGGAGCCGCATGGATCTGCGCCGCCCTGTGGGCTGTGGGTGGCTGTGCCACATTTGCACCCACTAATCCTCTCCGTTTCGCCATGCAGGTTGGTCCATCGTAATAATTATACTCCAAAAAACCAGTAACTTCATGTTGGTTCAGCTGCCGAGCCCGCAGTGTTTGTTGTGTATCTGTTGCGATTGTATTGCTGTTCTCCGCATTATAATATTGCTTGCGGGACATATAGAAACTAACTCAAGACCAGAAACGGCAAGCATTCTCATCGAGCTGAAAAAACTGTCTGCTGGACAGTCCAAGTTACTAGCAGTAATACAGGACATCGAAACCCAACCCCTTGTGAACAGCGCTGCCAATTTTGACCTCAGCACACGTTTGGCTAGTTTTGAGACGAGCTGCCATCGTATTGAACCCATGTGGGAGCAGCTGTAATCGATACATTCGGACATAGTTTTTTCGGCTAGTCGAATTCTAACATTGGAAAACTGCCTTGAAGAAGCCAAAAATCATTCAAGGCTTAATAACTTGTTGTTCCGCGGCATCCCTGATACTGACCTTTAGGAACCATTCGTGCGCTCCGAAGAAATAATTATTTGCCACTGCGCTGAACAGCTCACCTTCACATTAGACCCTCAAATAATTGAGCGAGCACATCTGCTGGGTAGGCACATTTAAGGTCGAAAACCACTAACTATGGTAAAATTCAATCTTTATAAAAACAAGAAAGCGATACTATTGAACGGCCGTAAATTGAAAGGCACTCCTTTCGGTATTAACGAAGACTTCTCCCGGCAAGTGCGAAACGTGCGAAAGCAGCTCGCTGGTTTTGCAAAAAACAAATCCGTTCCTTACTTGCTCGGTTATAAAACTCTGTACGTCAACTCGAAGCGATATGGCTTTAACGAGTCATCTGAAAATGTCGAGGAACTAACATAGCTATAAAGCCGTATTAAAACGCCTTGCCACGCTACGCGTCCTGCTCGTGCGCATACGTCTTTTTCGGTTATCTACACTAACATACGAAGCATTCTTTCAAAACGAGACGCTATATCAAACCTTGTTTCATTGTCTGGGAGTAACCTGCTCGTACTAACAGAATAGTGGCTTAATGCCGATGTTCCTGATGCGGAAATACTGGAAGACCTGCCAAATTTTGGACTAATCCGCTAAGATCGGCAAGGAAGCAGAGGTGGCGGCGTCTTCATTGCCGTTAAGAAAGAACTATTGTTTTGCACCATTGATATACGTTCCGACCTGGAAATTTCATGCATCCTACGTCGCTTCAAACCATAACTTGCTCTCGTTGGTGTGTGCTATCCCCCCAAACAGTTCTTCAGACATTTCTACGAAATTAAACATCTTAAGCCAGCTAGTCCAAACGTACCCGGACGCGCTCCTTCTACTCCTCGGAGATTTTAATTACCCGAACATTGTTCGCTCAAACCTTCCACTATGTACTGGAAGTCTGGAATCTAAAGAGTTCATAAATATCTGCTTAAACTTCAACCTCACTCAAATGGTAACCGAGCCAACACGTGTCACGCTGACTAGTGCTAACATCCTTGATCTAGTATTGTCCTCAAGCCCTGAAACACTATCTTCCATCACCTATACCTAATGAATTAAGTGACCACAAAGTAATTCATGCAGCTTTTACTCAAACCCAGCCCATGAATCAGTCACATAAGAAAATGATCCGTCTCTATAATAAAGGGGATTATTTAGCGATCAATAATGAATTTGAACAATTTTTTTAGGAATATGAAGCAACGTTTCAATAGCACGACATTCGTAAAAACAGATCTTTTTTCAAAGAAAAAATAGAATATTTAACAGATAAATACATTCCAAGATTATCAATCAACGCTAACCGGCATTAGCCATGGTTAAAAAAAACGTTAATGAACTTCAAAACAAGAAAAAGCGACTTTTTCGCCAGGCTAAACAAAACCCACAGCACGATTCATGAGAAATGTACTACGAAGCTAAACGTACATATCTTACGGCTATCTGGCAAAGCAAGTACACCTTCTTTCACTACGACCTGGCTAAGATGATCAGTGAAAACGCTAAGAAATTTTGGCAAACCATCAACCCACAGTGAACTCACACTATATCTTTACCCGACGAACAAGGTGAAATTCTATCAGATGAAGACACCGATAACATGTTGAACACCGCGTTTTCTTCTGTTTTCACCAAAGAACCTGATGAATCATTACCTACGTTTCTTGAACCTTTTGAGGCTACAATGCCTCCTATCACCTTCTCGATAGACGGCATTTCAAACATAATTGCCAACATTAAACTGACATCATCCGCTAGTTTCGATGAAATCACATCGAAGTTTCTGAAGAACGCCAAATTCATTTCCGCGGCTTATCTAACCGCTGTTGTTTTCCAAGTCACTGTCATCTGGAAACCTACCGAAAGAGTGGAAAAAGGCCAAGGTCGTTGAAGTCTACAAATACGGCAGCAAGAGTTCACCCTTAAACTACCGCCCCATTTCCATCACATCAGTGCCTTGTAAGATCATGGAGCATGTCATATACACTCATATAATTAGCTTCCTTGATTAAAAAAAAAATTTCACCATTCTCAGCATGGGTTCCGCAAGGGAATATCCCGCGAAACACAATTAGCTGCCTTTCTCTATAAACTGCACCTCAATCTAGACGCTAACACTCAAACTGATGCAATCTTTCTTGATTTCGTGACAGCATTCGATAAAGTTGCCCGTAAACGCTTACTACTGAAACTCTCCCGACTGAATCTAAACCCCACAGTTCTAACATGGATTGAGCAGTTTCTCACTAACCGCCAGCAGTCAGTGCGCGTATGATGCGGCGTCCCTCAGAATTTGGTATTAGGCCCCCTACTCTTTCTAATATATATTAATGACCTACCATTGCATGTTACTATCAAAATCCGCATGTTTGCTGATGACTGCGTTATTTATCGTTTAGTTTTTAACATTACTGACCAGTCTGCTCTTCAACAGGACTTGCAAAACATTAAAGACTGGTGTCAACGCTGGTTAATGATTGTGAATACTGGTAACTGGAAAACAAGGTCGTTTTTCGCAGTCCTAACCCAATAAAACTCAAATATGAAATAGCTAACCAGCTACTAGAGACCGTAGACCAATAAAAATACTTAGGTGTGACGATATCGAATAATCTCGACTGGTGTATGCAAGCGAACAACGTTATTGCATCATCTAACAAAACATTTTGGTTTTTACGACGTCATTTACAAAACGCTGCTCAGCATGTCAAGTTACTAGCTTACAAAACACTAATACGGCCCAAACTAGAGTGCACATCAGCCATTTGGGATCTTCACGAGATATTACTCACAAACGCCCTTGAGGCTTTTCAGAATCGTGCCATTCGTTTCATTCCTTCCCCCTTTTCATACGATATCAGCGTAACATCTTTTAAATCGGAACCTGGTTTACAAACACTTTCTAATCGACGCCACATTGCTAGTTTATCATTATTGCGTAAATTCTACCTCAGCGCGCTATATTAGGCACCGTATATTTTGCCACCATCACGCATATCCTATCGCATTCATCACCATCATCATCAGTCTGACTACGTCCACTGCAAGACAAAGGCCTCTCCCATGTTCCGCCAGTTAACCCGGTCCTGTGCTTGCTGCTGCCAATTTATACCCGCAAACTTCTTCATCTCATCTGCCCACCTAACCTTTTGTCTCCCCTTAACCCGCTTGCCTTCGCTGGACATCCAGTTAGTTACCCTTAATGACCAGCGGCTATCCTATCTACGCGCTACATGTCCGGCCCATGTCCATTTCTTCTTCTTGATTTCAGCTATAATATCCTTAACCCCCGTTTGTTCCCCAACCCACTCTGCTCTTTTCTTGTCTTTTAAGGTTACACCTACCATTTTGTTTTCTATTGCTCGCTGCGTCGTCCTCAATTTAAGCTGAACCCTCTTTGTAAGTCTCCAAGTTTCTGCTCCGTAGCTAAGTACCGGTAAGATACAGCTGTTATATACGTTCCTCTTGGGGGATAATGGCTATCTACCTGTCATAATTCGAGAGTGCTTGCCAAATGTGCTCCACCCCATTCTTATTCTTCAAGTTACTTCAAACTCACGGTTCGGCTCCGCGGTTATTACCATCCCTAAGTAGACATAGTCTTTTTACAACTTGAAGTGCACTATTACCTATCTCGAAGAGCTGCTCTTTTCCGGGGTTATTGTACATTACTTTCGTTTTCTGCAGATTCATTTTAAGAGCCACCTTTCTGCTCTCCTTGTCTAACTCCGTTATCATGAGTTGCAATTCGTCCCCTGAGTTACTCAGCAATGCCATGTCATCGGCGAAGCGCAGGTTACTAAGGTACTCTCTATTAACTCTTATCTCTAGCTGTTCCCATCCTAGTCTTCTGAAAACCTCCTGTAAGCACGCGGTAAGTAGCATTGGGCAGATTGTGTCCCCCTGCCTTACACCCTTCTTGATTGGTATTTGGTTGCTTTCTGTATGAAGCACTATGGTAGCACTTAATCCTCTGTAGATTTTTTCCAGAATGTTTATATATACTTTATCGACGCCCTGATTCCGCAGTGTCTGTATGATGGCTCATATTTCTACTGAATCAAACGCTTTGTCGTAATCTATGAAGGCTATGTGTAGTGGTTAGTTATTTTCTGAGCATTTCTCTATACCTGATTGATAGTATAAATGGGGTCGATTGTTGAGTAGCTTGTTCGAAATCCTACTTGTTCTTTTGGTTGATTGAAATCTAATCTTTTCTTTACTCTGTTAGCAATTACCTTTGTAAATAGCTTGTATACTACTGAGAGCAAGCTCATCGGCCTGTAATTCTTCAAGTCCTTGTCATCTCCTTTCTTATGTATTAGGATGATGTTAGCGTTCTTCCAAGACTCTGGTACTTTTCCCGTCAGGAGACACCTCGTAAACAGGGTGGCTGGTTTTTCTAAAGCAATCTGTCCTCCATCTTTTAGCAGATCTGATGTTACTTGATCTTCACCAGCAGCTTTGCTTCTTTGCATGCAATCCAAAGCTTTTCCGACTTCTTCTATCATTACTGGTGGGGTGTCATCTGGGTTACCACTAGTTCTTACAGTATAAAAGTTGAGGTTGTCCCGGCTACTGTACAGATCTTTGTAAAACCCTTCCGCTATTTTAACTATCCCATTCATATTGGTAGTTATTTTGCCTTCTTTGTCCCTTAGTGCACACATCTGATTTTTGCCTCACCCAAGTTTCCTCTTCACTGTTCTGACGTTTCCTCCGTTTTTCAGAGCGTGTTCAATTCTGTCTATGTTACACCTTCTACATCAGATACCTTACGCCTATTAATCAACTTCGAAAGCTCTGCCAGTTCTATTTTGTCTGTTGTACTTGAGACTTTCATGACTTGACGCTTCTTAATGAGATTCTTCGTTTCCTGGGAAATCTTTCCAGTGTCCTGTTTAACTACCCTGCCGCCAACTTCCACTGCAAACTCCGTAATGATACTCGTCAGATTATCATTCATTGTATCTACGCTAAGGTTGGTTTCCTCACTAAGAGCCGCGTACCTGTTCTCAATCAAGACTCTGAATTCCTGTACTTTCCCTCTCAGTGCTAGCTCATTGAGTGGCTCCTTGCGTATTAGTTTCTGTCGTTCCTTCCTCAAGTCTAGGCGAATTCGAGACCGTAACATTCTATGGTCTCTGCATTGTACCTTGCCAACCACTTCCACATCCCACACGATGCCTGGGTGTGTACTCATTATAAGGTCTAGTTTATTCGTATTTTCGCAATTAGGGCTCCTCCATGTCCACTTGCTGTTTGCTCGTTTTCGGTAGAAGGTATTCAAAATCCATAAACTATTGCATTCTGCGAATTGTACTAGTAGCTCTCCTCTGGCGTTTCTAGTACGGATGCCATAATCTCCTACTACCTGGTCTCCAGCCTGCTTTTTTCCTACCTTTGCTATAAAATCTCCCATCAGTATAGTATACTGTGTTGTTACCTTACTCATTGCCGATTCCACGTCTTCATAGAAGCTTTCAACTGAAGCGTCATCACGACTGTGGGCGCGTTAGCCTGTACCACCTTCATCTTGTATTTTTTATTCAGTTTAATTACGATACCTACCACCCTTTCAATAATGCTGTAGTTTTCCTCTATGTTGCCAGCTATGTTTCTGTGAATTAGGAGCCGCACTCCCAGTTCTCTTCTGTCAGACAAGCTCCTATAGCAAAAGACGTGCCCAATCTGTAGCACCGTATTGGCCTTATCTGTCCTCTTAATCTCACTGAGTCCTAGTTTACCTTATTTAACACCCTCTAGCTCCTCGAATAGTACAGCTAGACTTCCCTCAATAGATAAGGTTCTAGCATTGAACGTTGCCAAGGTCAGGTTCCTATAGTGGCCTGTCCGGATCCAGAGATTCGTAGCACCCTCTGCTGCGTTGCAGATCTGACCACCGCCATGGTCAATTGCTTCGCAGCTGCTGGGGACTGAGGGCCATGAGTTATTTGCCGTACGCGTGGGAGGTAGTGGCCAGACACTGCCCCAGGGTGGCCGATCCTTCTCTGGTGAGGGAGTGCGTTCCCGGCGGTGGTTACTGGTGAGGCCGCACCCCAGGCCTCTTAATGCAGTTAAATCACCACGCGGATTTTTTTTTATCCGGTTGGGAACTGCGTGGCACCGAGATTTGAACCACAGACCTTTTGCATGTGAGGCGGATGCTCTAACCAAAACGCCATCGCTGCATCGCTGCAAATTAAGCACCGTATATTTTGCCACCATCACGCATATCCTATCGCATTGGTCATCACTTAAATGTTGCCCGTCCTCATGCTCGCACAGTCATCTTTGCATCTTCTTTTTTTCCTCGAGCAGCCAAGGACTGGAATGACCTTGCAGAATAAATCACTAACCCAAGCCCTACTGCCTTATTGAAGCGATCACAACACAGTATACCATATAATAAAGTGTTCAACCTGTTGTATATATTGTAACCCACCCCTTAGGAAATACCCCTGTTGGGGTCTTTAAGGAATAAAAATGAAAGTAAAAAGTGAAGTGAAAGTGAAAGGGATTGTTAGTCAGGTGCCAGAACGCAATAAGTTCACGTGGTGCGTGATGCCATACAGGCTCATGGAGTGTTCTACTCTCGCCGCTATGGCTGCTGGTGGCGCTGACTGACACTCCCATCTGTATTTCACATATATATCTGGTGAAGTGGCTGAGGGGATAGCCGCCGTGGTAGCTCAGTGGTAGAGCATTGAACGCGTTATTCGAGGGTCACATGATCGGTTCCTGAGCACGACAAATTATCTTTTCATCCGCTTTTTATTTCTTACACACAAGTTGCAATTAGGTCTATAACTTCCCCTATACTATCCTTGGCATTATTGTCTGTTAGATCGCATTATTATTATGTCAACACACTGAATACGAGTCCTTAAGTATAATACACTTCGGCTCCACTAATTCCAACAGGTCTACAGGAGCAGTGGTTGTTCCATGTGAAAATGTGTTGCTTCAATACAAGTTTTCTCACACCAGGACGTCGACAGCAGCAGAACTCGCAGCTTTTCAAGGTGCAGTAAAGTATTCTTCGGCAGCAACCTAACCAATGGGCTATTTTTTGCGACTCGAGGTCAGCCTTACAGACACTACGGTTTGTTATGCAGCACGGGTTACAAGAACAATCAGTATACCAGGTAAGGCACGACTACCACGAAACGCTCAAAGAAGGGAATGATATTGTTTTCAGTGGTTCAATCAATCAATCGATCAATCAATGTTTCTTTAATAGGCATCAGAAGTGTACATTGTGAGTAAGTATGCAGGAGGAGGTCCCAAGGTAGTAAACCGCAGGGGGGACCTCCTATGTTATTACAATGAAAAATCTAAAATATGAATAACGAAAGAGCAAGTCACGAAACATTTCGAACTTTTTTTTTCTACAAACAAAGCAAGATATCAAAACTTAACGAAATCTAGCAGTTATACGTTTAATAGAGACTTTTTCAATTTCCTCTTAAAAACATAAATGTGCATTAAGTCTTTCACATCATGTGATAAAGAATTCCATAATGAAATTGATGGAAAAAAATGCTCATTTTTCCATACTTATTGCGAACTTAAGGTAATAACAGGTTATGGGCGACTGCGAATCTAGTATTATTAGAATTATCCAACAAGGTAATAGGAAAGATGTCGATAGAGAGGGTACGGTGCAAAATTTTTAAAAACAAAACACACACATTGTAAACGTACATTTGGGAGATCGGTAATACGTCAAGCTGGCGAAAACTCTCATGTGATGGCGCTTGACATGAAGCGAAAGTTATGAGTCAAATTGCTGGTATTTGCAATACCTTTAACGGCCAAATGTGCACCGAATATGAATTACCCCATTATGTAACGCTATAACTGAGATGACTGTGTATGAATGCATAATACAATGCCTTCAGAGTTTTGATGTTAAAACACATTTGTAACTTGACCAATGCCCTGATACCGTACGAAATGTTTTTACAAACAGAATCGATATGTTGCTAAAATTTCAGATGTGTGTCCATCATAACTCCTAAAAATGACGTATGATCACTTAAAGGAATAACTACTGAGTTCATATTAACGTAAGAAATAAATGATAGTTTTTGTTTGGTGAATAAGAAAGCATAAAACAGGTTTTGTAAGGATTAATCAACAATCTATTACAGTTGCACCAGTCAACAAGACAATTAAGGTCAGCTTGAAGTCTTGACACGAGAGTCGCTAAATCCAAGTGATGAGAAAAGAGAGTCGTGTCATCAGCGTAAAGTAAACAAGAAGAATTAGTAAGGCAACGTGGTAAATCATTTATGAATAATAAAAATAATAATGGACCCGAAATTGAACCTTGCGGAACACCTCTTGTAATAGGGTAAGGACTGGATGTAAAATTATCGACCGAGACCACCTGCAACCTATTAAGAAGAAAGCTCTGTAATAGCGTTAATGCGGGACTAGTTATGCCATAGTACCGGAGTTTGCGAAATAGGATGAAATGATCAATACTGTCAAATGCTTTAGTAAAGTCGACGAAGACAGATCCTTCGATGTTACCATTATCAATTAATGATCAGATTTTGTCAGTGAAACAAGCAATTGCAGTATCAGTGGAAAGACCAGCCCTAAAACCAAACTGACAAGGAGAAAGTATGTTAAATTTGCTTAAATATTTATATATTCTTACTTCAATTAGTTTTTCCAAAATTTTATCTAGGAAGGGAAGGACAGATATGGGCCTGTCATTGCACATGCTGAGGGTATCACCTTTTAAAATACCGGCACTACCTTCGCAGCTTTTAATTTATCCGGGAAAACACCTTTCTTCAAACAGCGGTTAAAAACATGGCCTAATATAGGAGCTACAAGAGATCTTACAAGTTTAATGTGCTTTGAATGGATATTGTCTCATCCAGCTCCGGTAGCTTTTAATCCAGAAATAATTTAGGAAATTTCTGAAGCACATGTAGAAAAAAGAAACATCGACTGAGGGCCGTGACAACACGGAGGTACGTAGTCTCAGGAGAAGGGGACTGCAAGGCTAGTGGAAAAGTGTACATTAAAGGCGTTGGCCACGTCAATGGCCTCAGTGAGGGTGACGTCGACACGAATAGAGGTCACTTTTCTGTGCGACTGAGTGGAATTTAAAAATTCTTTTAAAATCTGCCATTTTTTCCTGAGTTATGTCCACAATCCTGTAGTTCTTGCTCATAATAACTTTGTTTAGCCTTTGTCAAAAGTGTGGCTAATGTGCTGGAGTAAGTTTCATAGCGTGATTTCAAGCGTGAGTTAAAAGGCTGACGTTTAGTCTTTTTATATAGGTTCTCTTTTTTGCGAAGAGATCGTATCAGTGATTGTGATAACCGAGGGCACCGTGGGGCGAAGTAGCGTCTGTTAGATGATTGCAATGTAGTTAAACGCTCAACTGCTGAATAAATAGCGTCGTAGAACCTAATCAAGGCCTCTTCAGGATCATTCGCGGCATATACACTGGACCAATCTTCATCGACAATAAGCATGCAGTACTTGTCTGAAACAAAGCGGTACTTTTGACGTATTATGTTGCTACGAGTGATGACCTGTTCAAAATATAGGAATACAGGAAAGTGATCTGTGATGTCACTCTCAATGACACCAGCGTGACTGACGTCATCAATGTTTGTGAGGACGTGATCCATTGATGACCGTGAGCCGCTATCAGAACAGCGTGTTGGTACAGATATTAGCGATTTAAACCCAAAACTATGAAAACAAGTCCTATACTCGAGAGCAGAATGGTTAGAGGAATCTAGTAAATCAAAGTTCATATCGCCCGTAATTATTATATTCTTGCGCTCAGCAGTAAGTTTATCAAGCAAGTTTATCAAGCAAGCTCCACTCTCCATCATTCACTCCGTGGTTATGTTGCCATTTTTTGTTTCTCTGCGAACGTTCAACTTACAGCGCTTTCATGAAAGCGTGCGGTAGCACACGGCGGCCTTCCGTGGCGGCCTCAGTAACTTAGTAGATCATGAACCAGCCGACGGCCTTCAATTGTAGTACGGTGGTCATGGCGTCGTTATTTTGATGTATGGCATCGTTTCTCGATAGAATATGTAACAGTTTCGTGTTGACCGAGAAAAATTATTAAATCCAGGCCGTGTGCGACACTAACATTTCGCTCGCTTGTTCTCAAGAGCCTAGACTACCTATCGGCAGCATTTTCTGACCATGCTGAAAAGCTGTGACAGGGCCCTTTTAAGCACATGTACTAAGAGCATGAGGTTACAAATGCTTTTGTAAATTTGCCACCATTAAGGGTGAAGTAAAAATAGGAAAAAGAAAACTTACGTTCAAAACCTTATTTCATATCTTATATAGGTGGTCGTCATTTTGTAGAACGAAAGTCTTTTAGCACGCGTTTCCCCACAATGTGTACGTGGGCATGTGTAGACGTTCAACGGATCAAGCACAGCCACGCATCCAAGCACAGCCACCTTCAAATAGGCAACTTCAGCGACCTGCTTGCATGCGTGACGCCTGTAGCGACATATATCTGAAAAAAACCATTTAGAAGTTGTCCAAATAAGGCCTCGTATGTAAGTCCAGATGTAGAACACCAGATTAAAAAATATATATATGCGGCAATCTTCAATGAAAGCTGAGTCACAAAAGTAAACGCTGCAGGCTGCTTTTTCGTACTCGGTGATAAAACGTCGGATATTGCTCGAGCAGCTTATTGTCTGTGCAAGGTACCCTAATATTGATGACAATGAAATCCAAGAAGTATTGTTAGGCTCTGTGCCAAATCACGACCAAAGTGCCCGGCCATTTGCTGACACCATCACAAGGTTTCCTCTTTACATAGGTATTAACATGCAGCATCTTCGTTAAAGCTACGACGGTGCAAGCGTTATGCCTGTAAAAACTAATTGTGTTCAAGCCGCTGTTCGTGAGACATATCTAGTTGCACTCAACATTTACTGCGCCAGTCACTCTTTTAATCTAGTTCTGTGTGCGGCATGCTTCATCACTAATACCAGAAACTGTTTTGGGACTCTAAAGCATTGTCTGTGTTTTTCCGTAAATCTTCTAGCAGCTCATACGTTCCGCAAAAGATAAGTTTGAGGTGCCACAAGTCTACAAAGTAGCGCTTCTGAGATTCTGTGAAACGCGCTGGTCCGAGAAGTACGATGCAGTTCTTTCTTTTGTGAACCATTTTGAGTCGTTGATCGCCTCACTAGAGAGCATTCAACGGAAGCAGTGACGGTCCAGCGCAGGTCCCCAGTATAATTTTGGTATTTTTGTCACCAGCCTTCCTTTTAAGCCTCCATGTTGCGGAGCATGTGTTAGCGCTGACTTTACCACTGCCAACAAAGTTGCAGACGTGTAGTATTGACACTCGCGCTGTCATTGATGGCACATATGTGGTGCAGCAGACAATTCAAAATTACCGCAATGATACGAATGCACCATCTACCATAATATTTGCAGAGGTACAGGCATTTGGAGAAAAAACTCAATGTAAAAATCACCTGCGGTCAAGCCAGTGTGCGGAATTATGACCGTGAGACCAATGCATTCGAGAGCGTGGTTGAATCTCTTCGCAGAAATTTGTTCATTCCATTTATGCACTACTTATAAGCCCAAATAAACCAATAGTTTGAAAAGCTCAGGGCAGTTCTAAAGGACTTTTTATTGCGCTACGCACAATATGGAGCAGGAAATTTTCTGACCATTCTTGCGCGTGACGTCGAAACTAGGGCTGCTTTTAGAAGAATTGCGACTACTTTGGGCAAAGTGGCAGAATAAAGCCAAAAACCGGCGTTCCAGAACAGGAACCGATGCCCTCTTCTCATTGCGAGAGCAGGTTCCAGCCGAATGTGTACAAACTGCCGCAGATTCTAGTCACTCTTGCAGTGACAACTGCCAGTGCAGAGAAAACGTTTTAAGCACGAGGTTACTAAAGAACTGTTTACACTCCATGATGTTTGAGGACCCAGGTGGTCGAAATTTCTGGAGTCCTCCACTTGGGCGTCTCTCATAATCTTGTGGTGGTTTTGGGACCTTAAACCCCACACATCAATCAATCAATATATGATGTCTGAGGAACGCATGGTTGGCCTGGCATTTGTCAATATGAGCATGTCAGAAGGTATAAACCATTTCGCTAAACTTCCTCACCAAGTCAATTTTATTGATTGATACCAAGCAAATAAAATTAATAGCTAGGAAAAAACTGCCGTTCTCGAGTTCAGGTCAATGAGCGAGTAAGTAAGATGCAAAATTATTGTTCACCACTTTTTAAAACCTTGAAGTTCTTCAACCTTTCAACAGTTAGCAGCGTGACGTAACGTGAACATACAATTACGACCATCAGGTGGGCCTTAGCTAATCGGCATCTTCTCATTGTTCGCTGCGAGGTCGGCATACGCGGCCTCACCAAACCAATTCAGCTACTGTGCATCGTCTGTGACTTTGATTTATTCTCTTTATTCGTCACTGAGTTTTGAACAATATGCAACACACTGCTTTTATATTAAGAGCAGAATAATAGTTAACACTTTCAAAACACTTTTGACACACTTTCTTGCATTATTTCTGCGCTATTTCTTTGTAGTTCTGCCCGCAAGATGCGCCCGCGACAGCAGCTTCACCCAAGCACATCACAGTGTTTGCGATTGCGCTGCGTGTTCTTTCGCCTTATCTTCGACATCATTTATAGTGATCCTTGCTTAGTTATCAACATTGATTTCATATTCAAATACACGTTTGCAAGCTCATGTGTAAGCAAACCGCGCACACTTTGTTTCCGGTGACCTATGCTCTGCCCGTAATTAGGGTGTACTTCCCTATTATTGGTTTTTCTTGGCGGCAGCAATAGTGAAAAAATAATAACATTTTTGTGTAAAGAACCTGCGTTGAAGTAGTCTTCGTCCTGGTTATTTTATGCGCTTCATTTTTTGTTATCGGGCTCTTCTTGAGCTGAATACTGAGGCATTAGCAAAGTTGACGTGATATTTGTGATATATCATTTCTCTTTCTTTCACACCAAAAAGCACAAAAATTCGATATATGAATTATTATACAAGAAAAGATTATGCAGGAATGCCAAAAAATGACATATTTTGCTCGTTATTGGCCGTGCGCAGCATTTAAGACAAAAACGCAATGAGGAAGCCACGCTGCAACGTGAGACCCTCCGAAGGAATTTCCTGGCTACGACACTGGTACAGCCGTTGCTGAGCAAATGTGGTTACGCCAGCAACACATTGCAGTATATTACCTGCATAGAGATTATCTTTTTTGTTATCTCGTCCTAACTATACCTTTGCTCATAGCACCATCGCCACTGAATTACTGTCATCCTAGCTGCACCCAGCTTACCCGAGTCGCTTAGGCTTCCCGGCATTTCCGAAGTAGTTAGGGGCACTGTTTCGTGAGAATCCTTATATTGTATGAGCCAGCCTCAGTATGCATATTTATGAGGAATGGCAGACCGCAAACCCCGACGCCATCGAGGCGAAGATAGGGTATTCAGAAGAGCGCCCCTGGGGGTTTTTACGCTCGACCGAGAGCGACTGCTGACGCGTGCGCCGTGGCTGCAGTTAGGAAATGAGACACAGGGAAGCCCAACGATGCTTGTTGCGCCGGCTTAGATGAACACGGCGAGCGTTCATATTTCACGCGCTCATTAGGGTAGAGTGCACCCGAAGACCGTGCGCAAAGCAGGGGCGCTCTCCTCTCTCGCCCGTTCCCCTTCAACCCTCGTCGCCGCCTTGACTACACCAACACGTGGGGTCGACTTCGCGTTCGCCGCCAACCAGGCACGATTAGTGCGCAGCTATGCATTCGTTATGCTTGTCCATGTGGTATTCGTCATGTCTGGTGTGTAAAAAGCTACACTAAATTACAGCGCTAAGAAGTAGTTTTTGCAGATAGGCCCTTGTCGGAGCATAATGGTATGCTTTACAACGAGCTCGTCCGATCATTGCTGATTTTTCTTTTTTTTTAAAAGCAAACAGGCGTCGCGATTTCGCAAAATCTGCATATAGCTTTATAGCATGATTCCTAATAGTGCACTAAAAGGTAAATCACAAACATAGTAATGAAAACCAGACAAGGTGGGAAATTGAACTCAATAATTATTTTGTTCTAACGCTAACCTTGGCTTATGCTGGGCTTACGATATGCCTGATGCTAATTTCACAGTAGGTAAGACGTCTTTTTCCTCTGAATAGAATTTGTCTTGAAATTTTTTTCGCTGTTCACTACACTGCCTCTAGTGACACTTGGAAAAAACAAATTCTTACAGCAACAGACAAAGAAATTTTTTATAGCAAAAATGTATTAGGTGGTGACAACAATAAAGGCTGGGTGAAAATGAACAATTCCAGCACCTTTTGCTTCGATAGTTGTGAAAGACATTGTAAAAAACACGGCTATGCTGAACCCTTGTGAAATCGGTTCGGCAAGGAAATCATGAAAACTATACATACCAATATGCCTTACCCCAAGCGCAATGTTCGGCGGAACTGATCCAAACCCACAATAATACTTTCAGAACTTGAAACAAAAGAGAAAGTGAAGAAATCATTTTAAACTAAACTATTCAGATTACTTCCAGGTCAACACACAAGAACACTCCAGACATCGCCATAATATGTATATACCACCCCTAGTCCCACGTAACGATTGCTTTAAGTTCAGTTACTTTCCACGTGCTATTGAAGATTGGAATATGCTGCCAGAGTCTATAATTGGTTGTTCCTCGCTTACATCATTTGAACAGAATCTAAAACGTTTATTTTCCGAATAACAGTGACATATGTTTTTTTTTTGGCGTGTGTGTGTACTTTTTGTTGGTTGCATGATTCTGCAGTAGTTGTCTTTCAAATCTTCAGCGCGGTGCAAAAGTGCCGCCTCAAATGCGTCATGTGCTGTTCTGCGCGTATGTATTGCATCGCATGGGTGTTCCATTTATATATGTTATGTATAACTTCGAGTTGCTGGTCACAATAATACCGAGAAATTATCTCGAGACCTGTACGGTACTTCTTTTTTGCAAATAATTGTTTGTACTTCCACCCTGTAACGGCCCACTTTTGGGCTAACAGTATAAATAAATGAATGAATGAATGAATGAATGAAAAAAAACGTCCTGCTTGTTTCCCCCTTACAATAATGCCCAGTTGGGCGCTGTAGGTATCTGAAAAATAAACAAAATAAATAAATGAATTGTTTATCTAGGAACCGGTATAACAGATTTGATGGTTTGATATGTGGGGTTGAACGTCTCAAAACCACCACATGATTATGAGAGACACCCTGGTGGAGGGCTGCGGAAATTTCCATAACCTCGGGATTTCGAACGTGCACCCAAATCTGAGCGCACGGGCATACAGCAATATCGCCTCCACCGAAAATGTAACCGCCACAACAGGGATTCAATCCCGCGACTTGCGCGTTAGCAGCCGAGTACATTAACCACTATCCTATCGCGGCGGGGTCCGGTATAATGGAGGAGTTTGAGCGTTTATTGGGCATAGTTTCACGACAAGAGTGAAGAAATGAATGCTACAGAAAGCAATTGTGATGTCACACGAATAACTACAAGCAGTTCGAAACCCCTAGCACTCACTTCAAGCAGAAAGCACGTGCTAAATGTGCATACACCGGACAAGCGTGAGCTAAAAACTATCACAGCTCGGCACTTGAAGCGCGCTGCTCAAACAGAGATACTGTATAACCGTCTTGAATTGGGTTGGTTGGGATATACTGACTTTGAATGCAGAAAAAGTGCTGGAACAGAACGCAGACGTGAAGAAACAAACATGGCACTGACTAACAAGCATGATTTATTGCGTTTGCAAATGTATATATATATATATATATATATATATATATATATATATATATATATATATATATATATATATATATATATATATATATATATATATATATATATATATATATATTTATATATATATATATATGTATATATATATATATATATATATGAGATGCAACAGACAATAATGCCAAAGAAAGTATAGGGGAAGATATTAGACAGAATTGTAATGTAACCATGAAGAAAGAAAAGTGGGTGAAAAGATAACTTGCCATGGGCAAGTTATCTTTTCGGCCACTTTTCGTTATATATATATATATATATATATATATATATATATATATATATATATAAATATATATATATATAAATATATATATATATATATATATATATATATATATATATATATATATATATATATATATATATATATATATATATATATATATATATATATGCAAGAAAGGGACGACGAAACTTTCACACGGAAGCGTCTTTACCTAACGTTTTCAGCTGGTGGACAAGCCTTCGTCAGAGTAATGTGACAAGAATTCATACATGGCTTTAAAATATTCTTTAAATAACAGAACAGCGCCATCTGCGCTGGTTGGCATTACAATGTGCATCATAAAATTTCACGTGCTTCAGAAAAAAAGAAGAAAACAGAGAAAAAGAAAAAAAAAGGAAAAGGAGAAAGGCACACATACTGAACACACGGTTTAAGATTCCCTTGCATGTACTTTGGCGTAGTACCGCGCTTATATGTAGGTAAAATATGTAGAAGCGCAGTAGTGTAATGACATTGCATGCCAATATGCGAACAATCTTAGTGATATGTGAGCGTATAATAGAAGCCATTGTGAAATGATTGAAAATAAATTTCAAAAAAAGGCAAACCTAAAAGGCGAAATTCAGGTGGTACAATGTGAAAGAAGTGCATCATCGCTTCTAATCTAGTGAAAGACAGGTCAGTTTCCCTTTGTTTTCGTTGATTCCAGCACAAACAGTCTTAAATTTATGAATGAGATATGATTCGCGCAGTTCACGATCATGGCTGGTACGGAATCCCGACTCTAGTATCGTGACTTTGAGGTTACTAAATGAGTGGCCGAGCATGTTGACATGTTTTGTTAATGGAAGGCTTGGTTGGGGTTTAGGATGCGATCTGTGATTGTTGAAACGTATTCTGAATGGGGTATCAGTGTGGCCTATGTATTGCATATGGCAGGTGCCACACTCAAGCAAATACACTACATTGGATGAATCACAATTAAAGCTGCCCTTAATTGTGAAAATGAATTGGTTAGATGTGCTGATGGCCGTTAATGACAGTTCTATATGAAGACACACTTTACAACGTGGTTTCTTACAGCGGCTACTATCTGGACGGTTAGTGATAGCAATTTTAGAAGACGTCAGGATGTCACCTATGTTTTTTGGGCGCCTATACACTATTCGAGGGGGCTCAGGAAACACCGCTTTTAATCTGTCGCTTTGGGTGAAGATGTTGTAATGGTTACGCCGTATACCTTGAGCTTTGGGTATGGACGCTGAGTGTGTTAGTACCAAATTGGCTGACTGCAGCCCGTTGCTTTTTTTTGCTACCTTTTAAACGGTCCATCCGATCGCGTCCTCTGGCTCGGTGTATCGCGTCGTCAATAATGTTTCCGGATATTTTCGTTTAAGAAGCTTCTTCTTCAGATCATGGCAGCAGGAACATATCATGATCTTGATAGGATCTTGATTTTCGGAACATATGCGCCTAAAGCGCTGTGCCTGGCTATATAGAATTCCACTCTTCCAATGGCGCACGTGTCTACTTTCAAAATAAAGGAACTGGTGATTATCTGTTGGCTTTTTAAAAAGCTTTGTAATTAGGTGTCCGTGGGAAATGATAATCATGACGTTGAGGGAGGCTGCAGACAAGGGTGAGTAAGTATAGAAGAATGTTATAGCAGGATGTACCTGGTTGAATTTCGCTATATTGTTAGAAGTTCGGTTTCACCATGTGTCTAAATAAAAATATGTCATCGATGCAGCGTTTGAAATGCACAGGCTTTAGCGGCACAGTCTTAAGAATCGAGTCTTCTAGCACTTCCTTGAAGATTTTTGCGTATGTAGGGCCTATTTTTGTACCCATCGATGTTGCACTGATCTGTACGTCATGAGAGTTATTGAATTTAAAGTTATTCAACTCGAGAATCAGCTTCAGCAGTGTTTCGAGAGTTGACGTGTCAATTAGCTTGTGAGATTCGGAGCGCTCATATGAATCTAGAACAGCCTGTATGCCGTCCTTGTGGGGGATATAAGTGTAGAGGGAGGTGACATCCATCGTCACCAAAAGCAAAATCAGGCACTGTTAAGTTCGATATTCCACTGAGGAAATCGTTGGCATCCTTAACAAAGAAAGCGAATGTGGGCGGAAGAAATTTCATCAAACTCTCAGTGTAACAAGATATGTTTTCTTCTGTTACTGTTCAAATGCCCGAATATATGTATATATATATATATATATATATATATATATATATATATATATATATATATATATATATATATATATATATATATTTATTTATTTGTGTGAGTGAAGCGAAGATTAAGTTCACAATGAAGCAAGCCAATTCAATTGAGCCTTTCATGAAATTTTTAGGCGTTTTTCATCCAGGAAAGTGGAGGACACTGTGTCAGCATAGCTTCGCTATCGCTTCGAAAAAAAAAATCAGAGGGTGTATCTCTTGAAAGTGGGAATGGACATGCTTCATCGATAACTTGTTCTTAGATACACTCACCGAGTTTGCTATGCTGCATGCGTTGACGTGCAGACGCTAAAAACATGTTTGTAAGTCAGCAATGTTTCTTCATTTAAATTCAAAAACAAATTGATTGATATGTGTGGTTTAACGTCCCAAAGCTACCATAAGGTTATGAGAGACGCCGTAGTGGAGGGAACCGGAAATTTTGACCAATTGGTGTTCTTTAACGTGCACCCAAATCTGACCACACGTGCCTCCAAACTAAAAAATTAGCCCCGTATCTGCATGTTTCACCTCCAATGTCGTCGAAAGATGATAGTCTGGCATGTGGAGAGAGTGAACAAAACGTTTATTTGATGTTCTGCGCGATAAAATCGGTGAATTGCATTCTGGGAGAGCTGCGTTAGAAAGTCTCGATCCGTACAGTGAAGGTGAATGAGCGCATCGAGGCACGTTAGACACGGGCGCCATCTGAAAGTTATCTTCGAAAACGAAGGAAGGCGCGAGCGCTCGCGGAGAAAGATGCGTGCCTGTCTTGCAGGCGATAAGGAATAGATCACAAAGCGACGGGCAGGTGCCACCACCGGGTCGTCTTAGCAAAGCGTTGGAAACGCTTGCCTTTTTTAGCATAGCGTTGCACTGTCAGCGCAGCGTGATAAACGCTACCATTGAGTCACAACGGTGCTTGTAGCGTGCTAAACGCTACGGTCCTTAGAATTACTTGTGTGTACCTTCTCTGGTATAAAGGCACACATACAAAACATAGACCTGTATTTATGGTGCTTCAGATATGCGCAATAATTGCCTTTCAATTGACAATCATACAACTACGAACGCTGAATTTTGAGCAATATTTGTGGGCGCTGCGGATGGGGTTTGCAGTCAAGATATCGTTTGGTGCCTTCAGGGAAGTCGTTACCGCGGACAAAGAGGCAAATGTACAGACAGACTGAAAGACAGACAGACCAAAACATTGGCGTTGAAGGTCCCCAAGAAAGACTATCGTCATTGAAAAGGACGCATGAAAAAAACGCACAAGTGTACACAATACGACGCAAACTGTTTCAAGCAGGGCAGATCAGAGAAGATCCGGCAGCCACGCGGGCACCCTCGCTAACGCTATCCTGTTTTGCTGTAGGCAACGCTCAGCTGTATGCAGACCATCATGGTCTTTGGCAGCTGCGCAAGTAGACGACTGACATTACCACTTCAACCCATGGCAAGATCAGCGTCCTTCCAGGGCTAGCTGGTGGGGGGTAAGGCGTTTCTGGAAGCGTCATAAAGGGAGATGGCACTGTTGGGCTGGTATCAGAGCAGACCCGGCACCCACGCGGGCGCACTCGATGGATGATTGATTTTTTTGGTTTAGCATTTTGGGGTTAGATTTTTGGGGTTTAGCGTCCCGAAACCACCATATGATTATGAGAGACGCCGTAGGGGAGGGCTCCGGAAATTTCGACCACCTAGGGTTCTTTAACATGCACCTAAATCTGACCACACAGGCCTACAACATATCCGCTTCTATAGGAAATGTGGCCACCGCAGCCAGGATATGATCCCGCGACCTGCGAGTCAGCAGCCGAGTACCTTAGCCACTGGACCACCGCGGCAGGGCACGTGGGCACTCTCGCTCACGCTGTCCTATTTTTGCAGCAGGTAGGCATCCAGTGTCATTACATATATGTATAAACTAAACCTTTCACTGTCATGGCTGTTAGTCTGCTCTGGTTCCTTCCGCGGTTTTGAGTGCTTTTTGAGGTTCCCATTTTAACATTGTGCTGTGCATTTACCATGACTGGAAAGAGCGACCTGAAGGATGCTGGTTCTGATGCATTAGTGACTTTTACGATGGCTTTGAGTAATAAAACCCGTAACAGCATAAAGGAAATTGCAAAAGTGTTATTGGAAATGATCACAAAACTTACCAGTGCAATGAACGATGTCAAGTTCGAAATGAACAAACTTGATTTCTTGAACAATGGCATGAAAGCTGAGCTGCTTTCAGTAAAGATGTCAGTGGACTTTGTTAACAAGAGATTTGAAGAACTCAAGATTTAAAATCGTTTCGGCAAGAACTTGCAGACGTAAGGAAAGAAAACATTGAGAACCCGAATACAAATAAAAAGTTGAGCAGTGAAAAACAAGAAGTTAGGAAAGAGGTAACGAAAGTAAAGCAGTACGGAAGAAAGAATAATGTTGAAGTGAAGGGTGTTCCGCTTGCGGAAAACGAAAGCGTACTCTACTCAATTAGAAAGGTTGCCAAATCCTTGTGCATTGAACACTCTAACAAAGGAATTGATGCTGCACATTACCTTCTCACAAAAAGTAGCTCGCCCCAAAATATTCTCGCTCGATTTCTGTCTCGCACCTCTAGAGACAACTTTTTGAAAGCAGCCAAAAAGCATCACCAAAACACTTTGATGCTTGGTTTTGAAAATAACACGTCGGTGTTTGTCGATGAACATTTGTGTGCAGAGAACAATGTCTTGCTTGGTAAAGCCTTACATTTATACAAGAGAAGAACTAGAAGTTCGCAAGGATATCCGATGGAAGGATACTAATGCGTAAAAGTGAGCCAGAAGTCCCGGGCATTTCAAGTGTCATGTATAGACGACCGCAATAGGATAAATTCACATGCTTTAAGGCTGAGACTAAGAAATATAATCCTAAAAAAACGCAAATCTTTTCCCCTGCAACATGCGCAGTATTAGCAAAAATCTTCATCTTCTTCTCGTGTCTATCTCACGGCATGACAAACATTATCATGTCATAGCAGCCACGAAAACATGGCTGAGAAAGGAAGAAAGGGTTACTATATATAACTATAAAAGTATATCACAGCCACGTGCATATAACTATCGCAGTGGAGGCACTGCTTTTTTCGTAAAGAACGGCATTCACCTATCTGTACTATCTGAATCCACTTTCAGCCTTAAATATGTAGGAGCACTTTTTGTAATGGTAGAAATCTCTGTTGTCGTTGGTTTGGTGTATCGGCCACCGAATGCAGACGCTACTTGTTTTTTTTGAAAACTTGAGGGTATTCTTACTACTCTGGCAAGGAATGAATGATTGTACTTAGGGTATTATTCCTGGGAATATAAACATTCATGCCTATAGTGCTAGTTACAAAGGCTACTGTTGCCTAATACACTCATGCAACTTCCGCAATCTAATCATTGCGCCTACTTGAGTGACAATAACAACAGAAAACATTTTGGACCACGTTCTCACAAACTTTCCTAATATTATAACGGCAGGTGTTCTTATTGAGCCCGTCACTGACCACATGCCAACTTTTATCACTCTAGGTAGAGGGCGTATATTGGATCATCGGATAAATACTATTTCTTATAAAACTGAATACTCAAAGATTGCTACTCTCTTACCTCTTTTTTATGGCACGATGTTTATCGTAATGACGTAGACCAGTAATTTAATAGCTAATTATTATTATAACAAAATTTATACATAGCTCGACAAAAGTAATCCGAAAGTAGTCAATTACAAATTACAAAAGTAATCATACACCAATATGTCCATGGGTGACCCAACCTTTATTAGAGGCGCTTAAGGAGAAAGAGTACTGGCATAAGTAGTGCAAACGCGATATGGATAAAGCGCATTTACTACATGAATCTAAAACTGCTCGTAAGAGTTCGGTATCCATGTCGCCTAAATGTAAATAAAGAGACTATTATATGAAGCCTACTGATAGAGCTTCCAGAAACTCGCGGATAATATGGCAAATTATACATGAAGCACTCGGGCATGCTTGTGCTGAAAGAACGGTATACCTGACATTGTCACTGAGGAAGCAGTCAACGACTTTTATACTTACGTTACAAATGATGGTCCTTCTTTGGCGAATATGCTGCCTATTCCTAACAATCCGTTGTATGAACCAGTTTATTTAGCAAATAGCTTCGTAACAAACAACATAAAGTAGAATAAAATTTTGCTTATTGTGATTAAACTAATAATTACCAAAGCGCCGGGTCAAGACGCGATTCCGTTGCGCGTAATAAAATATAACATTGATTTTATTGGAGAAGTAATATCTAACCTATTTAACCAATTATTACATGCTAGTCAATACTCATCAGTACTCGAGATAGCCGAAGTAACCTTTGTTTACAAAAAGGGAGATAGATTTGATCCTTCTATGCTAATGCACGACATCAGTACTGAGTGTTCTTTATAATATCTTCGAAAAAATTATATCGATACGTATCAATTCATTTTTCAGCAAGTATCAAGTAGTATGTCCACACCAACATGGATTTCGGCCAATGCGCTCTACAAGTACAGCAGTGCTCATAATAAGTCATGTTTTCAATACTGCCCTGCAAGATAACAATTTCGCCGCAGAGGTTTTTCTAGACCTCAGAAAATTGTTCGACACAGTAGACCACCATATTTTACTTTACAAATTACGCAAATGTGGGTTTCACAACAATATGTGCAATTTTTTCTGGAGTTACTTTCAAGATCAGCAACAGATGATAATTATCAATAATATTAATTCTTTCCTCCAGACCATACAAACAGGAGTGCCGCAAGGTTCCGTATTAGGTCCGTTACTATACTTGCTTTACATAAATGACCTACCTCTAGTTCTAACGAATGCCGAGATGATTATGTATGCTGATGATACTGCCTAAATATTACCGGAAAAAAATCTGTACGACATAGAAAAACAAATAAATACTGAACTAGCTAAGCTGACTGTTTGATTTGTAGCTTATAAGCTTACTCTGAATGACAAAAAAACAACAAAATATATGGTATTTCATTCCCGTACAAATCTAACTCCATGTGATATACAACTCTACATCAATAATTGCTGCCTTGAGTGTACTGGCTCTTTCACTTATCTTGGTGTTGTTCTAGACAGCTGTTTGAATTGGTAAACTCAGATAGACGCAGTCTGCTCAAAACTAGCGTTGAGTTGTTACACTTTTTTGCAAGCTCGCAAATGTTTTGCTATTACAATTTTGCGCATTTTGTACTTTAATTTAATAATAGCCACCACCTGTACTGCGTGGAGTCTTCGGGTTTGACATACGGCTCTTATCTCGAGTCAGTACGATGGCTGAAAATACGGGCAATACGCACGATCATATTCTCACGTTACTACTAGCATAGCAAACCACTGTTCTCTAGGCTGAATATCTTATCATTTGACTTTGTGCGGGAAGTAAAATTAGCCACATGTATTAACAGTATTGTAAGAAACAATGAACTATTTCCTATTCCATTACTGAGTATACCCTGACGCCTAATGAACCATACTTTTAGCAATTTCAATATACCTTTCACAGAAAACATCAATAGCCAACGACTGCTACAATACACGGGAGTGAATGCTTGAAATAGCATACCAAATTACATAATGAATTCCCAGACCTTGTCCTGTTCATTGAAAAAAATAATTCTTTGTATTACTGTTTTTTGCTACAGTTCACTGATACCTCAGGTTTTAATTTTGTACTATGCATATATATGTTTCCCTTTCTATGTTTTCTTTGCTAGGTATAACAGTATTCTTGTTCTTTTAATTTATTTATTTATTTATTTATTTCAGGTACCCTCATGGCCCAAAGGGCATTGTTGAGGGGAGTGGTACAGGATCAAGATGTTGAAAGGTGTTCGAATTGTACAAACATTGCACACATATCAGCAAATATACAAAAGCACTGAACAAACAAGTATACGGCGGTGCGTAGAAGTATACAAAAGTTTAACACGAATCTACACAGGTATTGCCTCTAGCATGAAAAGATAACAAAACTAACATTGACAACTGCATGCATATGACACATTATAAGGTAAATAAACACTGTGAAGTTGAAGCTACACAGAAGTGAAGTAATCAGACACTTTTTTCCTATACTGGTCAATATTGTTAGTAAGCACTAGGGATGGTGGCAGGCGATTCCACTCTGATGTAGTTCTAGGAATAAGCGAATTCGAATATGATACAGTGCGACATTTCGGGATACCAACTTTGCAAGAATGATCTATGCGCAATTAAACATGAGCAGGGGGTAAGATAAGAGCAGTTTTAAGGGTGGCGTTCAATTTATAGATTTTAAAGAAAAGGCACATGCGCCATATCTTCCTGCGCAGTGTGAGTGGTTCAAGGGATAGAGTTGCTTTCTTTTGCGTTATGCTTGATAAACGGCCGTAATCGTGAAGGATGAAACGCGATGCCCTGTTTTGGGTTGCTTCAAGTGCATTTATTAGTGAATTATTGCATGGATCCCATACTGAAGACGCGTATTCGAGTTTAGATCGAGCAAGTGACTTGTACAATAACAGCTTAACAGAAGCGGGGGCTAGAGAAAAATGTCGCCGAATAAAACCAAGCGTCCGGTTAGCATTTAAGACAATAGAGGAGACATGCATATTCCAACTCAGGTCTGCTGTTAAAATAACCCCGAGGTATTTCTAGGACGACACTGGTAGCAATGGGGAGCTGCTTATACTGTAAGAGAAAGGGTTTAATTTACGTTGGCGTGAGAACCGCATTACTTTACATTTATTAATATTAAGTGTCATATGCCAAGTCGAGCACCAATTATCGATAGCGTCAAGGTCCTGTTGAAGCAAAGAAACGTCAGTAGCATTTTTTATTTCGCGGTAAATAACACAGTCATCGGCAAAACGTTTCACAGAAGAAGTCAGATTGCTAGGCAGATCATTATATATATAAAAAAAAGCAGTGGACCTAAAACTGAGCCTTGTGGGACGCCTGAAGTGATAGGTAGAGTTGCAGAGTTAAAACCATTAACATGAACAAATTGAGAGTGATCTGTTAGAAAACATTTAATCCACTTAAAAACGTTAGGGTCGATATTCAGTTGGCTTAGTTTGTGAAGAAGCAGGCTGTGGGGAACTTCATCGAATGCCTTACAAAAGTCTATGAATATGCACTCAGCCGCGAAACCATTATCAAGTAAAGAATGAAGATTGTTTGTGAAGGCTACCAACTGCGTTTCACACGAAAATAATTTTCTAAAGTTATGTTGCTCAGGTGAAAAAAATGAGAATGATTCAAGAAATTTTGCCAAGTGGGAAGCGATGACGTGTTCAAATATTTTACAAGAAATACTCGTTAACGAAATGGGGCGATAGTTCGAAGCAGAATGTTTGTCACCAGATTTATGGAGTGGAATCACTTTACCTATTTTCCAGTCATCTGGAATCTCCCCTGACTGAAGAGACGGAATAAATATTTTGGACAATATTATAGCAGAATAAGCCGAGGTGTTTTTGAGCACTTTTCTATTAATGTCATTGGGACCACAAGTAGAAGATAATTTAGGCTCTCAATAATGCGTACAATGCCATCAAAATCAAAATGAACAGGGTCCATGGGGAAAGCATAATGAGTGTGACAGGCAGGGAGTGACGAGTTAGTACAACTGGAAAATGCTTTTGCAAACGTGTCATTCAGAGCGGCGGCGCAATCAGCGTTGCTAATTCGGTTTGACTGCAAGAGAAATTGTCGAATCATCTGTATCCTTAATCAGACTCCAAAATTTTTTAGGGTTTGCGGAAAGAAGTTCAGGTAATGTAACAATCACAAACTTATGTTTTGCTTGCTTTAGAGTTTTCTTATATGTACATACGACATCCTTAAGTGCTGACCAGTGCTCCGATTTTTGAGACCGCTTTGCTCTGATGAAGAAACACCTTTTTTTGTTAGCAAGGCGTTTTAATGCACGGCTGAACCAAGGAAACTGACGGTTAGTGGTAATGACCTTTTTGGGAATATGATGTTTAATAAAGTGTGAATTGTACTTTTAAACAGGTGCCAGTTTTCAGAGACCAATCTCTCGTCGAAACCAACAAGAAACTCATCCAAAATATCTTCAGCCCATCATTAATGGCCGAAAAGTTAGCCTTTCCGTAATCGTAAATAATCTAAGGGTTATTATGGGATAAACAAGTTGGGACATTCAACATTACGTGTATTACGGAGTGATCGCTAATTTTCGGTAAATAGCTGATGTCGGTGACAAGATCGGGAGCTGTTGTTAACAGTAGGTCAAGTGTGTTAGACGTGGAACCAGCTATTCTTGTTGGCTCAGTGATAACCTGAGTCAAAGAAAACGTTGAACAGAGTGCCACAAAATTTTATGATTCGCATGTTTCTTCACTTGAGATAGCGGGTGACTGCCAGTTAACATCGGGAAAATTGAAGTCACCGAAAAGAAATATCTGCTGATTAGAAAACTTTGTGTGAATGGTGTTAAGAGTGTCGTGAAGATCATTACAAAAGCCTAGTGGCGTAGACGGCGGACAATAACATACACAGAGTAGAAACTTCGTGAAGTTAACAGATATTTGGACGCAAGTGAACTCAAGATTTGTAGTGACATTGACTTGTGAGCATTCAAAATTGTGGTTAACAGCAACTAAGACACCACCGCCACGCTTTAAGGAGCGATCGCATCGAAAAATATTGTAGCACTTTTGAGCAGAAAAAATTTCACTATCCCGCACAGATTCGTTCAACCAAGTCTCAGTTAATACAGTAATGTCAGCGGCAGTAGTGTCAGCAGCACAAGAAATAGAATCGTGGTTACGGACTACACTTCGTATGTTAGTGAAAAGAACTGAAATGTTACTTGGCGCCCGCGGCACGTTATGTGGACGGACGGTGAGCTATTCTGTGGATGCATGTGGAAAGAGAGTTGAATGCGGAGCTTTAGAGGCACTGGGGTTTCTGCATTTTTCCTTCACTTCACCGCTTACCTCGCAATAATCATAATACCTATTGTTTAAAGTGAGTTTGTTATGGCGGAGTTTGAATTTTTCATCTGGCGCTGAGCGTTTCGCAAAGTCTACTAGAATTTTACGGGCATGTCGGGTAGCTGGCGAGAAGAATTCACTAATTGTGATGGCTGATCCTTTAAGTTTAGTTTTTGCGCTGAGTACTTTTTTATTTGTTTTGTAATTTGCAAACTTTACTATTATTGGTCGAGCTTTGTCGCGATGCAGTGTGCCAACTCTATGCGCACGCGCGATATCGCTATCGACAAGATTAATTGACATTTGGTCAAGTACAATCTTCTTGACCTCCTTTTCCGAGTCCGCCCATGTTTCCGAGGGGTTATCAGGCACATTTAAAATAAAAGGTTGTCCCTTCCCGCTCTATCTTCCAGGTCTGACAAACGTACTTTTAACAAAGTATTTTCCTCTCACTGAGAGTATATAATTATTGTAGATATGGTAACTATTATTGTTACTTGTAACTACAGGATTCATTCTTTTGTTCTGTACGCCTATAATTGACCACATTTTGTGTTAACTATGATTTATGTACTTTCTGTTTTTCTTTTTTGTCTGCTTTATCAAATTCAAGTGGCTGTTGTTTCCAGATAAGCATTCTGTCTTGTATGACCATATGAAATCTCAATTGTTTACTTCTGTCTATGTTAATTAGAAATAATACAGTTTCTGTTATGTACACTTTTGATGAGACCGGTACTAGCCTCAGCCTAAGGGACCATACAGTTTTTGCATATCTTGTTTGGATTATGTGTGAAATATAGAACATTCATTCATTCAATCACTCATTTCCTACTTCTTTGTGTCTGTACACTATAGTGTGTGGGCAGCGTGCTGCTTTCGTAAACGCGGCCCATCATAAAGTCAGAGGACCTTCGTGCGCACTCTTAACCACTGTGACTTCAAAGCGAACTTGCAGTGTAAGCACCAAATTTCATAAGGGCTGAACCGCGAGAGAAGGGCGGGTGGAGTGGGTGCGCGCGTTCATTGCAACCCATGGAGCGACGACCCTTAGATTGTGCCCAACCAGCACTTGCCCAATGCCAATGGCTGCTAATGGGGACTGCATGCGCGTTAACTAAAAGTCGAACGCTTCTGTCTCCGATTCCCCATTAGCAGTCATTGAAATGTTCATTGGGCACAATTCTTTATTGTTGAACAATGCTCAGAAGAAATTTCCCACCGGCACCACCTTCGAGGTCAAAATGTAACAATTGTTACACACTACGACTCAACGAGGGACGAACGGGTGCCGCTATTCACCTTTTCATAAACGCCTCCTTGAGCGCCGCCATAGCCCTCCTTAGACTGTGCAAATTGCCGCGTCCCCTAGAAAATGCACTGGCAACGCTGCGCCCTTAGCCTTTGTACTCCCGCGCACAGCCCATCATGGCGGTGTTTTTTTCCTTCCTGTGAAAAGGTGTATAAAGAGCTTCGCCCTTAAAAAGAAGTTCTTCATCCCCAGCTACCCATAGCAGGCTACGAAGCTCACGAGCTCACTTGGCTACGCAGACAATGTTTGACGATAATTATGTGCTCGAAGATGTGCAGACATTTCCACCTGGCCGCTCAAGCCACTGGTTAACTTGGTCATGTCGCTTGCGTTGCGGAGCTGAAAAATTGTTCCCTCAGTCAGATCACCCAGTTTATAGTAAGGCGTTTACTCATACTCAAATTTTTTTTCGTTGTCAAGTAATTAGGACTTGAAATATGCACAGAGAGTGAAAAACAAGATTGCAGTCCAGAAGTACCAATAGAAACTTCAACGAGTTCATTGGCACGCCTTATAAGCTCAAGTATGATGGTTATTGGGGTTTCGTGGCACAGGGGCCATAAGTGGCCAAAGAGTGCGACGTTCTTTTATGTGGTGCTGGTGGTGACCATTGTTTGCAATGACAGAATGTATTATGGCTGTATAGAGGGCTAAAATCAAAGTGCAAGAAACTGTGTATAGCTGGTAAAATTATGGTAATAATGCGTAATGTGAACCATGGGTGTACAATGAGTTACAAGTGATTGTGATATATACAGGTGAAAGATGGACAACAGCACCGACGCCTCCTCGCGGCCTTTGTGGCTAAAGGCAGGGAGACTGGTGCTTTCTCTAATGAAAATACTGCAGCAACAGCCTCTCTTCAGAGGTCGTGCTACGGGTTGCATGGGTATAAGACGTGAAAATTCTCAATTTTTTGAAAACGCAAACAACAACTGATGTTTTAAAACTGGTTTACTACCCCTGAAATACAATGAATGAAGTGGCACTTGTTTTCGGAGGATAGATGGAAATTACTTTTTACTTATGTGATCGAGTTGAGTGCATTGTATAAGAATATGTAGCATGGTGAGTGGTTAACCGCACTTATCACACAGAGGTCGATCGGCACAGGACGAGAAGTATGAGCGTGTACTATTTGTGTGTCCTATTTTGAGTATGTCAAGTGTTGCTTCTGTTTGATGTGACTTCAATACTCGCGGCCGATTCCCAGGACGTGATTTTATGAGATGACGTTTATTTTGTGTTCGCCTGTCCCATGATATGTGACAAAGTTCTCTCAGCTTTCGCCTAAGAAAAGGTTTCAGGTGAAGTACAGTGACATTTATGGCTGTATTAGCAGTGCCATCATGGGCAGATTATGCTAGCTGATCTGCCAAGACGTTTTCGTAGATATCGTGGTGCCCTGAAAACCAGCACACTATGCCATGTAGTTGAAGGGTGTAAACTTCACATAACATTTCGTAAAGTAAGAAAAGAACAGAATTTTTGTATTTTCATAGTTTTTAAAGCCTTTACCACACTCAGGGAATCGGTGTATATTACTGTCTTTTGTAGATTTAGTTGCTTGATGTGTTTTACGGCTGCAAGTATCGCATGAGATTCTGCTGCGAAAATGATTGTAAAAGTGTGCAAAATACTGGCATCTCAAAAAAGCGGACTGACTGCTGCCTATGACACAGAAGTGTGACATTTAGAAGCATCCATGAAAAATTCAGAGCAGCTGTACTTGTACACCAGTTCAAGGAAATATGTATGAATATGTGCAAGAGGGGAGTGTTTCGAAACTTTCACGAAGGACACATAGAGCGCCACTGCCATGGTGGAAGATTTGCAGCGGGGGCTACCAAACATTGTTCCTGAACAGGGACACCAAATTCTTCGGCTAGACCCTTCACATGAAGTACGTAGGGCTCTCTCACAGATGAACTGTTATAAAAAGGGTAGAAGTAGATAGATCATTGACAGTGCAGTACGAAGGGTGTTCCTTGTTTGCGTTTACCAGGAGGAATTATAGAAACGCTAAGTAGTACGTGAAGTATGAAAACATACAAAAGCTAAGTGTTCTGCAGATGGAGTGACCACGCAGTTGATTCAACATAAGGGCTTTCTACTAGGCTGGTACGAAAGGCACCCGTAAATAGGCAAATGCCTAGATGGTGGATAGGATTTAGCCATTGCAAGACGATTGGTTCTATAGACTGATAATCAATTGCCCTGTAGTCAAAGTAAATGTGTATGAGGCTTTTATACAAGTTATCGGAAATGTTTTGTCAGTGCCCCATGTAGTGCCTGACGGAACATTCAAAGCATTCATTGTTTTGATGCATTTGTTTATGTGAATACTTCATGCATTACATGAAAGTTAGCTTGCTATTCTGGGTTGGGCCTAGCAATTTGTGCTCCGTCTTCACAGTGAGATCTCGACCATGGAGATGAATATCTGGTTCAATATGAAGGCCTCGCGTATACGTTAGAACAGAAGGAAGGTGCTTTTTTAACATTAAAACTGAAATAATTCTCCTTTACCCACATTTCAAGCTTCTTCAGACATAGCTGGGCTTCGTTCTCACACATTGAATATAGCATGATTTAAAACCGATTTGCACATCGTCGCCATAAGTGCAATAAACTAGATCTTGTGGGGTGTAAAACCACAAGGAGTTCATATTGATGATAAACAGTGTACAACTAAGTACACCACCTTGAGGCACTCCTGTTTCTTAAAAAAATGCGCGGGAGAAAACATTGCCTACTCGAAAATCAAATGTTCGGTTGAAACAGCAACTTTCAGTTATGATTAGCATTCTATCACGCCAGCCAAGGTTGAAAAAGTCACTCAATATTCGAGAGCACCATGTGGTGTCATAAGCCTTTTCATATCGTGGAGCACATAACTACTTGGTTGCATATAGGAGCATCTCGATTCTGTGCCTCGATATGGGCCAGGTGGTCGGTGGTGGATCGATCTTCTCGAAACCCGCACTGTAATTGGTCAAGGAGATCGTTTGTTTCAAGAAAATACAGAACTCTGCGATTTATCATCTTTTCGAGGAGTTTTTTTAGGTAATTTGTTAGTGCGGTAGGTCTGTAGCTGGCGACGGAGAATGCATCCTTGTCTTGTTTTAAAATGGCAATGACGATAGCCATTTTCCAACAAGAAGTCATCCATCCGGAAACTCACACAGCATTGTACATGGAAACGAGGATCTTTTGTTTTTCGAAAGGTAGGCTTCTCAGCATTTTATATATTGCCTGGTCTGATCCTGGGCGCATTTATTGCAGCAAATACGCGTTATTATTAGTACAGGTAAACAAGAAGGTTCACTATATGCTTCGTATTTTGTACACTTTAGCTCCAGTTTCTGTTTTTCTATTCTTGTTTTGTAGCACAAAATGCCTCAGAGTAGTGAAATGAACTCGACACCTGTTGGAAGCATTCGCCAAGGTAGTTCACATGACCTTCCAAGCTTTCATGCTCTGTGTTTACCAGTAAGAGTGATTATACGTTTTTCACCCAATACCCCATTTACCCTTCTATACACTTTATCCTAATGGGTGTATGAAAAGACGCCTGATAGAGTCTTCTGCCAACTTTTCCATCTCGCTTGTCGTCCTGCCTTGCGACTTTATGTTTTTGAAGTTTGTGAGGTTTTCCGCTTTTGGAATGTCCCGCAGCAACCTCCAGGCTTTGTTTCATTTTTTGCGAGAGTTTCGACATTCGTTATTCCACCTTGGAACACGTCATTTTCCGGGCTGTTTATTTGTTTGTGGGATACATTTTGTTGCAGCGTCGATGAGAAAAGCTGTAGAGTAGTCGACCACAGCTCCTATGCTTAAGGTACAAAGGTCAGTCCAACTTAAGAGAGTGAGGCTTAAAAACAGTTCCCAATTGGATGCATCCCTATGCCAATTGGGAACTTCTGAAGGACAAGGATTTGTTATTGATGCGCTTAGAATTATTGGTCACCTCCACATGGTTGCCCAATAACTTCCCAATTGAGGAGGAGAAGACGAGACGGAAAGCGCTGCTGAAATCTATGGAAGAGAATGTTTCATTCGCAAGGTGGTGCTATATTGCGACATTTTGATTCAATAGACATGCACCAGAAGAAAAAAGAAATTGTTCAATCATTTGGCCTCGTGCATCGAAACGACAGCCACCCCAGAGACTGCTATGTGCGTTGATGTCCCCAAGGTTGAGATAAGGTTCTCGTAGCTGATCTATTAGGAACTGGAGTTTATGTTTTTGCAAATTGTGGTTTGGGGGTATATAGACAAAACAGATTCTGGTGAGTTTATTGAATATAACGGCTCCAACAGCCACTGTTTCAAGAGAAGTTGAAAAGGTAGTTGCGTGCATATTTCTTTATTATCAATAAGAGCTACACCACTGAATGATGCCACGGCATCATCTAGATTCCTTCGAAAGGTAACCTAATTCCGTAAAACGTTTTTGTTGTTTGCTCTCAAGTAGGTCTGCTTCACAAACAGCACTTGTGGATTGTGTTTGTGGAGCAGTTTTTGTAGGTCATCAAAGTTTCGAAGGCCTCGAAAGTTCCACTGCAGTATTTGTGCCTGCATGGTTAGCATGAAATGGTGCCGTGTGAAAATAATAGGTTTAGTATACTTCAGGGTTCGGGAGGAAGGATCAATGTATAAATCCGTGATTGACTTTCTTGATTTTTTTTGACGCGTTCTAGAGAATCGCGGTGGAGTGGCGGCAACAGAAATACCGGTGTTGTTTCCATTGCTTCCTGAGTGGCACTGGAATACCACAGGTGTGGGTTTTTTGTTGGACTTTCAGTCCTCGCCTATTGTGACAAGGCGTTGGTACCCGATGGAGTCAATGGTTGCTGTTCACAAGTTAGTGGTGTGAACTTGCCTACTGCTGCATTGGGGGCAGCGACCACAGCCATTGGATCATTCTGCGCGGGCCTGGAAGTGGCGGCATGTGGTGCGGTGTCTCCCCATGACAAGCCACTTTAGCGTAGGTTGGGCCGTAGAACGGTTAGCACCTCCTTCTAGCCTCCCAGAAGATGTTTTCCGTCACTCTCAATGTAATTACGTCCTTTTTACACACTGGACACGATCGGCAGTGTGCTGGGTGGTCCCCCCAAACGTTCGCACAGTGACATGGAGAATTGCAGTTTTCGGAGATGTGGTCTGTTGATGCTCATTCGATAGATGTGGATTGCCCTCGGCCAGAAAGGAAGCCATGATCGTACCGTTGACACTTGAAGACTTTCGCGGGTTTGATACGTATGGCTGCACTCGGAGTTCAGTGTAGCCTGTTTCAATGTGTTCTAGCAGTTCACTGGAATCAAACGCAAGTACAATGTATGATGTTGCCTTTTCTCTGTTGTCTCGTCTGATATTTATTCTCTGAACGTTTACAACAGTTTGCTCTTTTCATCCGTCGAGTATCTCAACTTCAGTTAGGTTCAGACGGTCATCATCGGAGACAACTCTTCGAACCATATTCATTGACCCATGTGGACTGATCATGATAGGGATTTTTCCTATGTATTGCTTCCAGTCTCGCAGTTCAAGCAGCAGATTGCCGCTAGCCATCTTAGAGGCCTTGTAGCCATGTCCTAGCACGGATGACTGCTTTGTTCCGAGGTTTCGAAATAACTACATGTCTCAAACAATGCAATACAATCTGCCGAGGATTGTCAATAATCACAATCACGTAAACAGGTTCTCAATAAAAGAACTGCAATCCTTTATGCGACTATGAGGTAACTTTTTCACGGTTTACATTTCGCCGTCTTTCAAGCTTTCATTTTTTTTTTCAGTGTGGTCGTCTATAAACTATCAAATAGGCTACACTATCAATAAGCTATAGTATGTATTTTAGTATCTGCAAATACTTATTTCTTACATCTGTCCAAAAGAACGTATTGCAAGTAATACACAGGAAAACAATTTGTTTATAACTTCCCTGACATTTGTGAGTTCCTTAAATTTTGTGGCGGTTTCTAGCTTTTAGTCAGCATGTGAGGCAGTGATCTCTAAGCCGAACCTGGTCGACTAACGCCAAATTGTAGCCTGCACCCAGCAGGTGGTCCAGGTCAGAAGGTTCCTGAATTAAGGGTCCGTCTCACATTCACTTACTGGCCATCTATAAAGGTTTTCTCTCTCTCTCTCTCATTTAGGTCACGCCCATGCAGTTATATTTTACGCTATTTTTGTATCTAAATGCTCTCGTACAATTTTTTATGTTTGCAGTTTATCCTGCACCGTGATTGGTTATTGCAGTATTTGTTCATCTGTGTTATGTTCCGTCAGTCATATTACACATCTTCGTCATTATTTTTACTGCATTGTAAGAAGTTCACTGGGCTCGTGAAGTTCACGGAACCTTTTTCTTCGTGGGATGGTGAAAATGATTAGAATTTCTTCGATTTGATATTTCATTTCATTCACAGCGACAATGTGGGTGATGTCACTTTCTTTTCTTCGTAATGCTTTCTTTTCACGCCTGTCTTTATCTTTCCTTTTTTTGTCTGTCTCACCCTCAAATCTGTATTCATCACTCTTCTCATGCACCACCTTGCTATATTGAACTATGCAAGACTGTGGTATGCTCTGCTAGCGTGGCTCGATGGCTAAGTAGTTAGAGCGCTTACCTTCAGGTCACGGGCTATGTCTCCTTGCCGGGAAGTATTTTTCTTACAGTTTCTCGTTTTGTCTATATTTATTTCTTTTTCTCTTTTATTAGATTTCGCGGCGGAGAAGTTGGTGCTTATGTTCTGGAAGCAAAGCAGAAAAAGAAGACAATAATGAAGATGATAAAAAGAGCAAGGGATGCACCACCATGATGACAGCCCTCGCTGAGGATGACTTTCTGTTTGTTCTAAACAGATTAACGCTCCGTTTGCGCAGCACCTCGGTCCTCTCCTGCAAGTTACGGAACATCCTTTGTAAGACCACAGCGCAGTAAGGTATACCTTGTCGAAGGATTTCTGGGTGTACACGCAATAAATAACATGATCTAGCACATCTTGCCCCGGCTACTCAGCGTGAGAAATTGATAGGAAGCTAACTTCATCCTCTAAATATTTTATTTGTGAAGCAGAAGAAAGGAGTCTGTTTGAAATAACATCTACAACTTCGTGCTGTCGCACAAGTTCTAAGTGTTGAAAGCCTATCTCGAGCTTAAAATTCATTTTTTTTCGAAGGGATTTAAAGCTGTTTTCTCGTGAGAAAATTCGTGCCTCTGCTCTTAAAAAACTCATGAATTATTCTTAGGCCATCTTGGAGTTTTTGCTGAACTGTTTGCGTACATTGTGCCCACATGGGCCGATTGTCTAATTATAGTGGACAATACAAAGTGCCAAGTAATATAAGGGACAATTCATCCAAAATGCAACAAATTGAAAAGAGGGGCTTGTACAGATGTACCTTGACAGCTCTTCCTCACAGTTCTGCAGCCTAGAATTCTATACCAGGCGCAATCTCATCGGCTAACTAACTTCATGCTCATTGGTTTTGCCTTCCTCTGTGTCACTGAAGATTTTCCTTTGCCATGAAATCCGAGATTCATCTTAGTGATCGGCCAACTATTCCCTACATAAGTAAACCGTGTAGTAAATCAACGTGGCTTGTTGTGTAGAATACTCTCTTTATATGTTCTTAGCCTTCTTAGCGGACAATGAACAAGATAAGCGCCTGAGATCAGTAGTCGTGTGTAGTCATATATCAAGATTATGCATTCTTTATATTGCATTTAGAGCCCCAGCAGAACTTTTTGTGTGTTGCGCTAAAAAGCAAACTCTCGCTAGCAACCGTTCGTTGGCATGTGACTTCCCTTCATACTGAAACTCTAGTGCACACAAAAAGAGGGCACAGGCAAAAGATTCACAAGAACCAGCGCAGACCGACTGACCTTTATTCAATTATAAAAAGCAGTATATACTCCTTCAAGCACTTCATGACCACTACGCTGGTCTCTGTGAATCTTTCAGGGGGGTCCTCGTGTCGTGTGCGCTAACGTTTCAGTATGCAGTAAAAGTAACTAGCCCTTATTATTGATTTTTCCTGCTTGCAATGGCTTACTACAGGTTATTTCGGCATTTCTCATTCTTTCGTAACAACTTCTGTGTGTGTGTGCGCCGCCGTATCAGAGAAACTGAATAGCCGATGTAATTCAAACATCCATCTCTGTGCAGCTAGTTAGAACAGATCGGAACGGTTTGCTTAATTTATCTAAACTTTATGAATGACCATTGCTTTTGTTAGCATTAAAGCGCAGAATCAGACATTCGCATACAACGTGAGACGCTCGAACGTTCACCTAATAATTTTTAAATAGGAAGCATTTCATGGCAAACTTTGGAGACATTGAGCGCATCTATCTATGTATCTATCTATCTATCTATCTATCTATCTATCTATCTATCTATCTATCTATCTATCTATCTATCTATCTATCTATCTATCTATCATCTATCTATCTATCATCTATCTATCTAACTATCTATCTATCTACCTATCTATCTATCTATCTATCTATCTATCTATCTATCTATCTATCTATCTATCTATCTATCTATCTATCTATCTATCTATCTATCTATCTATCTATCTATCTATCTAGCTAACTATGAATTAGAGTTTTCCTGGCCGTATCTATATTGGTATCAATACCAAACATAGTAGGGTGTAAAACGAGGAAAGTGACTTGTCATAACTGGAAAATCATAACATGCATGTCATGATATACATTTCATGATCTTGCTGTTTTGCGGTAGTTTGGTTCACATGACATGTTGCAAAACTGAAATGGTATGATATGACTGCAGGGTGAACACAGGCGACAGACCCTAACAGGAAAATCACGATATGCGCATTATGTAAAAACATGACTACATGCCGCACGTGATGCCCTCCTAGCCGTTTCACTAGCTTAAAATATACCAAGTTTGGTATTACGGGACGTAAATGGATGACGAAGATATGTGACTGGTGCAAACACGATAGTCATCAGATGCGTGTTATGTAACAACATGATTACATGCGACGCTCATGATACGCTCGCGGCTGCTTCGCTAGCTTCACATGTACCAGATTCGGTATTACGTGACGCGAACAGACGGCATAAGTAAATGACACGTTCAAACATGATCACCATGACATGCCTGTCATGCATCAACATGACTACATTCCACACTCGAGATACGCTCGTGGCAGTTTCGCTAGCTTCACATGTTCCAAATAGGCTCTTACGTCACGTGAATGGATGAGGAATATATTTGACTTCATGGTGTAAACATGATAGTCATGAGATGCGTGTCATGTAAAAACTACCTCCACACTCAAGGCGCCCATGCAACTCGACGTGACCAGGCAGGCGTGCGTGCCGGCTTTTGTTTCGTCGCGTCACGCCGGCGTTGCCACGCCAGGCGCTGATCTGCCTGCCCGGCATTGGAGTGCACTGGCTTCGCAAAGTCAGAGTTTTACAAAAACACTTCATCTGATTCGCCGAATCGCATCAAAAGCAGCTGGAGCTCGTACAGGTGTAGCTTGACAGCTCGTCTTCACAGTTCTGCAGCCTATAATTCTATACCAGGTGCAATTTCGATGGTTAGCAATGGCACAGGTGGCACAGTTGGAGACAATTAACCATAATGCTATGCGCAAAATAAGTGCGTTACTTCTCGTCCCTCCCATACTACCTCTACAAGAGCAGGGTCAGCTAAACGAAATCACAGAGCTAATTTCGCCAAGCGAAAAAGCTGGTGAGATAAAAAAATTGGCCCCGTATCTGGATATAATCTGCAAAGGTCGTCGAAAGACGATAATCTTGCATGTAGAGACAATGAGCAAAACATTTATTTAATGATCTAAGCAAGAAAATTGGTGAATGGTATTCCAGAGGCGCTGCCTTACAGTGCCTCGCGCATGCATCGCAGGTAAACGAGCGCATCAAGTCACGTCACACCAGAGACGTGAGCACCATCTAGCAGTTTTTTTTCTGGATAAGAAAGCGCGTGGCCCTGAGACGGGCGTGCGCGCCCGTCTCAGTGGTGATAAGGTGTAGAACGCAAGGTGACGGGTAGGTGCCACCACCATGTCGTCTTAGCAAAGCGTTGGAAACACTCGCTTCTTCGAGCAAGCGTTGCATGGTCAGCGCAGCGTGATAAGTGCTACGATCCTTAAAATCACTTATGAATGCAATTTCTAGTAAAACATGAACATGCAGAATGTTTACGTGTTCTTATGGTGCCTCAGATATGCGCCATGATTGCTTTTTAATTGACAATCGCACACGTATGAACGCTAAATCTTGAGCAACACTGGTAGATGCTGCGGATGGGGTCGGTCGTTTGGGGTATCGACTGGTGCTGTTTAGAGTACCCAGTTCACGGTAACGGTAGACAAATAGACAAATGTACAGGCAGGCAGACAGACAAACAGACAGACTAAAGTTTTTGCGTCGAAGGTCCCCAAGAAAGATTATCGTCCTTAAAAGCAACAATCGCAGTTGTTGTGTTGCATGCTCACTTTCAACGTGGCTCTCGCATTGACAACCAGCCCGAGTCAATGCCTCCCTGGGAATTCATCACCATTACATCTAATAAAACAACAAAGTTACGGTGCAGCGATATATCAGGTATATTCACCAACGCTCCAGCGTCAAAACGCAATGCGCTAACACCTGCAAAACATATACAGATGCTGCTATACTACAAGACGGCAGAAGGACATCATTCCTGAGTACTAGGCATAATTTTGTCAGTGGCCACATTGTTATATATCTACGGAAGTTATTCCTTTTGTGGTGGAACTTCGAGCCATCCATGATGCGATCAAGGATGCCACCTCTAATCTGCCTACAATTAGGCAAATTGACGTACACGCTGATTCTTTGAGAGCTAGTAGGAGCTCAAAAAAGTTCACAAAGCGATGGAAATACACGAGGTGATTTATAAGATGAATCAGCTACTTGCGTCAAAGTAAATTGGAGTCGAGGCCATGCTGCGAACCCGCGCAACATTGCTGCTGGCCAGCACACGCACTGCCCTCTAGATGTAAACCTTCCAGCTATATCCTTTCCACCTCAGTGCTTAAACTCACTCCATACCCGTAAAAATGCTCTACGGCAGGCTACATATGTTCTTATTCCACCGTGTGTCTTCTCTCCCTCCTTACCTTAATAGGCTGGAGGATGTTTTGCTTAGCAGGCTTCGGGATGGCTTGGCCTTTACACCGGCTGTTATATCATCATAGAAGTGGTCGCATTTACGAATTGATGATAGGCGTCTGTATTGCAGCACTCCAGTGGTACAAGGAGATGCATACCACCTTATATATCCATGTCAAAGGTTGCAGCCGGAACACGTAAAAGTGCGTAGAAGAACAGGCCCGTTCTATTACACACTTCATGACCTACATGCAATCGTTTCGCTAATTGCAGAAACCATGTGTGAAGCATGCTCTCTTTTTGCACTCGTCGCAAAATAATACCACAAGAAATAGTCCACCTCTCGGTAGGCTTCGTTACGTCACCGGAACACTCGTTTAGAATCTGCAAGATGCTAAGTTCGAAGCTGTACGCAATGTGCGGCTCCACCAAGAAGTTCTGACCAAGAGCTTGCGTTGCACCAGTGATCCCGTGGGTGCACACCGAAGGATGCGGGCGTTTTCACGGTTTGTCGACCCCAGAATGGAGTGGCTGCGGCAACAACTGAAGCAACTTCGGAGCCACCTACAGGGAAATAAACCGACTCAGAGGAGCCCTCTTCACGGGGCTTCGCAGCTTAGTCTTCCTGGGTTCGTCTACGATGTGCTCTCACTGGATCCGAAGTACGCTGTCGAAAACAAGAGGCCACCAAAACAACGGTTTTCCATGGTGAGACAGCTCGCTAAACACGTCCCTGAAGAGGAAGCTTCCCACGTTGTATCCGAAGGTGTACACGTCAGTTCACGTCATCGTGTCCCACGTCCCAAGTACTCTGTAAAACGTGTTTCGGAGTATTTGACGAGCAATTTCTTGTGTGTTGCCTGTTGACAAGGAAGGTCGTTTTGCTGTTTTGCCTACAGCCACGTTTTGCACTTATGCAGACAAAGCCATCTCCAGTATTTTTAAAAGGCATCATCAGGTCACTCTACCTAAGGTTAAGGCGCGACCAAAAACTGTGTACTAAGCTTAATCTTGACAAGTCAATGGAATGTAGTAATGACAGCAGGTTATGTCACCTTGAAGTTTTCTTCAGCGCTAAAACCCACAAACCAGACGTCCCTTTAGGAGTATTATATAAGAGAATGACACATGGCAGAATTCTGCCGCTTTGTTTCTTCAAAGAAACAAAGCGGCAGAATTTCAAAGAAACAAAGCGGCTTTGTTTCTTCAAAGAAAGAAAGCGGCAAGATCCCTCCCGAAGGATCTGGATGTGCCGATCATACATCTTATTCGCTATTGTGTTTTAAACGAACATGCATTTTATGTTAAAATTACAAGGCGAAGCGTTTTTGAACTTTTGTATATTCATTAGTGAATACTTCTTATGCTCGTATGTTTACTATGTACTTTTGTGTATTTTTGTGTTGAAGATGTATAGCGACGCGTTTCAAACTTTGTATATAAATTTGTTCATTGTTTTCGGATGCAAGTGTTTTAAATTATCTCTATTTCTTACTGTGCGTGTGTGTACATAAATCTGTTCTTGCATTGCATTTTTGATCTTGCCCGCCAACTGTTTGTTGCAAAAAAAAGGGGCACAGACCTCGTCAAGCCGTAATGTGGCTTTTTGTCTGTGTCTCTGTTATCTGTACAATGTATAGATGCGAAATAAAGTTCAAAGTTCAAGAGCTTGCCTATTTACCCGTTAATGACTATTTCTTGACTAGAAATTCCGATAAGGTAATTGAATTCTTGAATAATTACAACCATGGCCGTTACCGATCCTTTTCGGTCGACAATAAATACTTGTATTACTCCATCATTCATAGTGCTATGTTGTCTGCTATTGAACGTGTCATAGATGATTACGGTGCCACGCGCTTTCAAAATGAAGCTTCATTGTGAACTAGTCAATTCTTAGAACTTTCCATTGTACTTGCAAAAAAAAGGGTGTGTCCATCGGCTCATGCATAGCGACCATTCTTAGCAATCTGTTCTTACCCGCTCTTAGCACTGTCTTTTCTAACACCCCGATGTGCAAAGCATTTCTTTTTGTCGATGATTTCCTGTTTTTAATTGACTGTGCACCTATTGACTTAGAAGCGAGGGTGGACGAAGCGTTACCTGCAATAAAGTGATGCATGGCGCCCCTTGAAGTTACTTGCGAACTTTCCCAAGATCTCTTTATTAGGTTTTTGGATATGCGGTTGTGTTTGTTAGAAAAGCACACATGTTGGTCGTATGAGCAACAGGCAAACGAGCCTTTTCTTTCTTTTGTCTCAGCGCATTCAAACTATAAAAACAGAGGAATCGCAAACGTGTGCTTTAGAAATGCCCTAACCAAACCGTGTTACCACAACATGGCGTGTAGTTTTTAGACTGCGAGCAAACGTCTCACCGAAGCAGAGTGCCCAGTCTACTGCGGCTTTCTGTAGCTGAGCGCATTCTGAAAGTTTTGCACAAAGACAGGCAACAAGTGTTCGAGCGTTCGCTTAGTAGAATAGGTGTAATTTCATACATGGACAATATCTCTCATAACTTCAAGAGTGTGGCCCAGCGGGCTAGCGTACGCGTGGTGTTTTCAGCCTCCTAAAAACTAGGGAAGCATTGCAAGTTGACCTGCCCAAATAATGTTATTCGCTTGGTTTTTCATAAGAGACACCAAGTTAGAAATGTAGATTGTGTGAGCTGCGTTGTGTACTTGTTTTAGTTATTGAGCGGAAAGTAATATATAAGGCAGACCAAGTGGCGTATTAATGATATGCTGCATGAACATGACTGCAACGCAAGAAAAACTTTCAGCGGGAGGGTTCTTAGCAGCGTACTGCAAAGGTTGTGGGTGCTCCCCTGATATGTACAGCTGCATCATTACCGGCCGGTCTCATAATCAGCTGACACGTAAAATCAAAGAAGCTGAAGCCATAGCAGAAATGTGAGATTTTTGTGTGAGTTCACCACCAATAGCATTGACGGATAAAGAAATGAGGTTTCTTGTAACAAAATAACGAGCATTATCAGTTGTGTTTTCTGGATGTCAAGAAAATGAAATAAACAGTTGGAAGTTTAGTGCATACCTTTTTAGACGTCTCTATCATCTTTCACTTTTCATTTTCACATGTGCCGCACTAATAAGAGCTTAATTTATGATAACCAACTCGCCCGAGCCACAACACTTTCGAACTTTATTCCCTGAAACCGAGAGTAGCATTGAGTTCCCGACATCTTGGGAAGCACAAAATGTACAAAGTGCCGGAATCCCAATATAAGCCTGGGCGCGAGTGAGCCAACTTGCTAGAGATCATCTATACGCACTTCGACCATGTCATGTGAAGGCGCGCGCGCGCTTAGTGAAATGTGAGGTGGCACGGCACGACGACATTTAGAGCGTGCGCGCCTGTTGAGCCATCTAACTGCTAATGACGAAAATGCGTGGAAATTACTGAGCTCGGGGACCGCCAGTGGTATATGGTGTATATAAATGGCTTGCTGTTCACTCATTAGAAAAGGTTCTCTCTGTGGCTTAGTAGTAAAGCCCGAAACACAAGCATCGCTTTTGCCAGTGATTTCTCGGTGCTGCCTCCATCGGCTTGATCGGGTCAACGGCGCAAGAGAGGTTGGCAACGGAACTGCTAACAGAATTGGTAAAGCCAACAGAACTGCTAAAGCAAGTCGGATTACTAACCATAGAAAGCAGTGCTAAAATAGCAAGATTAAAGCTTCTATTTAATGTATGAATGGAGGCATTAAATCTGATAAAACCAGGTTCATCTCATTAAACACTACAAGACAAAAAAAACGGAAACACTCCCAAACAATGACTGAAGACTGAACCTACACAAACTCCTTAAAAAACTGTTATTTTTCTGGTGCAATTAGAGACTGGAATGAACTATATAAATCGATCACTAATACAAAGTCCGTAAACGCGAGTGTGACATCATTACAAAATGATCTCATGACCATGTAATTGAAATAGCCCTTCTATACATATGTATGAATGGAGGCATTAAAACTGAGGAAACCAAGTTCATCTCAATAAACACTACAAGACCAACAAAACGGAAACACTCCCAAACATTGACTGAATACTCAACCTACACAAACCACCTAAAATACTGTTATTTTTCTGGTGCAATCAGAGACTGGAATGAACTATATAAATTGATCACTAACAGAAAGTCCGTAAACACGTGTGTGACATCATTACAAAATGATCTCATTACCATGTAATTGAAATAAACCTTCCTATTGTTATTTTTGCACTTTTTGTATTGAAAATTTGCTGTTGCAGTCTTCTCAATGCATCTACACAATACAAGCATCACACTATTTATTTCCTCATCTTATACTTCCGCCTATACTTACGATGTCTTTATGCCTATGATGTGACGTACTTTATTTTCATTACTTGAGCCACAATGATTCGCTGCGGACGTTAGTTGGATGATATGAAGGGTGCATAGTGCTAAGGAGCAAGCTATGTACTACGTATTTATTTTTCTTGTTATTTGTTTATTACTATTGTATGTGACAACGTCTTCCTCCTACAATGATCTCGAAATAAATTGGCACTTTGTCTGATAACTAAATAACTATAAGTAAATAAATATAAATAAATAAATAAAATATTATGAAGTGCGCCAAGGCCCGCGTCAGCTCAGCGCCCCACAGTGTGTTGAAGAGATTAACCAAAGACCTCGCAAGGCACTCTGCAATGTCGGCCAATGCAGCAACAACAAATAATCCTGAAAATCGGTTTCATGCCTTACTTGCAGTTCTGGCGTCAGAAAAACAAACCACAGTAAAGAGATTTTTTTTCTTCTAGCGTCAGCTGTTGAGTATAAGAAGAACCAGGACGTTGATATATACGGCCCCCGAGCTTGGACATTCTTGTACATCTTTGAGGCCACGTATTCAGCCAATACACTCAAGCCTGTTAAACCTACTGATGAACTTGAGTATGGCGCTCGAAAGCTGTTCGAAGAAATCCTGACTGCTTCCTGTCGATGCTTCTGAGGAATAAGCTATGTTGAATTCAAGCTTCAGTTGCAAATTTTTGGGCAACACAGAGCATGGCGACAACTTAATAGATCTGTGGTGGGCGGCAGCCATTTCGGCAGCAGCAACGCTGCCGTTACGTAGCGGAAGTCGCTCGCAGCCGTGAGCTGATTGTATCTTCATCCATCGACTCTCCTCCAGTGCCGAGTGACGCCAGGGTACGATAAGCCGGGAAAACGCTGCATATGTTTCGGGTTTATACTTCGCGCAACGCCGCTGGTTTTACGCCCGACTGCGGAACATTTGCGTCTTGTTCTTGTTTTTTTAGCAGTTCATTCTTATGTATTTTACAACGTCATATTCATGGCAGAAATACGTCAGTCAAACCGTGGTAGACTCCGGCATGGAATACTATCGTGTTAAAAGTTTTTGAATGATTACTTGCAACCACTGTCAGTAATTCACTGCCTCTCCAGTGCAGGATTGGCCACCCTGGTCCAGAACGTGGTCACAACTTTCCTCATAAACGCATCAATTGACCCTCTGCCTTCAGTTTCCAGCAGCTGTGAAGGCGGTGGTCAGACACACAGCTCAGCAGAGAGTGCTAAATATCTCTGGGCTGAGACAGGCCACGCCATGTTTAACACTAGAACGTTATCTAGTAAAGCGAGTCTAGCAGTGTTGTTGAGGAACTGCAGTGTGTTAACAACAATGTAGCAGCGCTGAGCAAAGTTAGGAAGGCACGTGAGGTTTATTCGTTTGTGTAAAATGAACACGTTCCATGCTATAGTGGCCTGGTTGACAGGAGAGAACTTGGGGTGGAGTTTTTTATCTATAAAAATATAGCTGGTAACTAAAAGGGATGCTGCAGCATAAGTGAGAGAGTGGGAAGTATTGTAGTTAAGTTTATTAAGAGGCTCAAGATCAAGGTGTTCCAGGCGTATGTGACTAAATCCAACGATGAATATGTGGTTAAATGGGTATACGATATACGAAAACGAAGAATCGGCCATTAGTAAAGTGAAGACACAGAATAACGTACTAATGGGTGACTTTGATGCCAAGGTAGGCAAGAAGCAGGGTGGAGACCATCCAGTGGAGGATTGAGGCATTGGTTCTAGAAATTCCAGGCGAGAGTTACAAGTAGAGGCAGCAAAACGTAATACTTTATGAATCTCGAGTACCTTCTTCAAGAAACGGTCTAAGTGTAAGTGGACACTGATGGGCACTAATAGAGAAACTAAAAATGAAATACATTTTATTCTATGTGCATACAAGAACAATGTAGAAGATGTGGAAGCAGTTGCGAAATCCTATGCAGTGACCATACAATGGTAAGGTCTTGAATTCACCTATATATAAAAAAAGCAAACGCACAAACTGATAGGCAAGCAGCCTATTAATGAAGCAGCGGTGCGAGGTAAATACAGTAATTCTGAACCTCGCCTCAGAGTATATTCATTGGTGTATTTGAAATAACCAACGTTAGCCCCGACTTAGTGAACGGTAATGATAATCCCGGAAGAATGGCACTACCCAGCAGAGAGGATCGGCTGCTAGGCGTGCTGCTGTAGAATTTGTGAAACAAAAAAAGACTAAACAGAAGAGAAAAATGAAAAAAGAGGGCAAAATATGAGAAAAAGATAATCTAAACAGAAACAAAATATTCATGACAATTTTGGTGTCTTTCAATGCAACGCTATCTTAAGTGAAACATAAACTACTTATTTGATGTCATTGAGGTGAAAGGATAGATGAAGCATATTATTTTAGATTTACTGAAATATTTACCATACCATGAAATAAATATAGCCCTGTAAATGACCCTGATTCAGTGTCCTAGTGCCGATGATCTCAGGGAAAGTTATGCCGATGCAGAAAGCTCAAGGCCCCTTTATTAAAAAAGTGGTATTACAAATCTTTGCCTTAGGTTCTCATAACTTCGACACTCCATAAAGAAGTGCTCGATCATTTCTGCTTCATTTTAAAAGATATAATAGGGTGATGGAATGCATCCCAGCATGTGTAAGTAGAAGTTTAATGACGGTAATCTGCATTGATACTTTGTTACCGTGACTTCCAATTGTCTTGTGCTGCACCATGAGCTATTCCACGAATACCGGAGGTGCTGGACACTTGCGTCACTCAGTAAATAAAATTCAGTTTTTTCCTCGTGAAGACAAAGGTTTCTGATATGCGCGTACGTGTTATAGCGGGATGGTTTTGGAATATTTAGGACAGGTCCTTTAACTAATGCTACCGCTAGGCTGTCCGCTGCTTCATTTCATTCCAATCTAGTGTGGCCAGGTACCAAACAAGACAGACATTTCACACATGATTTGTCATATACGAATAAAGTTCTGCGAGGCAGCTGGACAAGTGAGATGCTACTGGCGCAGTGCACACGGACAATGCATCTGTCAACACCACTTCTGAAGAAATGTGTGATGAGAGTTTACGCAGTGCAAGAGTAATTGTCAATAATTATGCCTGAATGATTGGTGCGAAGTCGGGCGACTGAAGGCAAAGGGACTAACTATGATGCGATGAATATATTCCTACTCGAGCCTTCAAAGAAGTATCTGTGGCTACTACTGGATTTATCGGCATGCTCGTGAGGTGGTCTCCAAACAACTTTAAATACGTGGTGGGGAGTAGTTTAGAGTTTCTCGGAAATTATCAATTATATTACCGGTTTGGGAGCAAGTAAGTTTGGATAAATTATATGACAAAGTGATACTTGTATTTGTTAAAAAATTATCCGCAAATAATATTTCAACAGTAGTCTGACTATATTCATTATAGAGCGCGCAAGAGAAGTTGCGAGTACAGTCATCAAAAGACATAAAGTCTTCATAAAAGGACGTGAAATTATGAAAGCCTCAATTGCATTACACAAAACACAACTGACAAAGCTTTCGAAGTTGATGAACAAGCATGAGGTAGCCAACACAAAAAAAATATGACATAGAGAGAATTGGACTAGCTATAAAGAACAAAAGACGCCCAAAAGTCGTGAAGCCAAAACTGTTCACAGGTACAAATCAGATTTATGTATTAGGAGCAAGGAATAATATATCACAGCCAATATAAGTAGGATACTTGAGGTGACGAAGATGTTTTAAAGAGCTGTACAGAAGCCGGAACATCAAGGATAATATTGTGAGAAGCCATACTAGCCAAGAGGAATTTGACATTCTACTAGTAACGACCTGAAAAGTTAGAAAAGCCCTAGAGGAGATGGAGTGGCAAAGCCACTGGCGAGGATAAGGCAACAACGGGCTTCCTGAAAGATGGCGGATACATCATGTTAGAAAAAAAAACTGACCACCTCATATACGAAGTGTCTCCTAATGGGCAGCGTACAACAATTTAGCAAGAGTGCTAACAACATAAGAATCACAGCATATCCACGGAGTCAATAGTGATGAGCCAGGCGAAGCGTCCGTCAGCTCGTCCGTGCTTCCGTCCACCCGCGCGACCGTCAGTGTGTCAATCCATGCGTCCGTCCATTTGTCTGTGCGTCCGTACGTTCGCCTATCAGTCCGTCCTTCTTCTAGCCTGTCTGTCCGTCCGTACGTGCGTACATCTAGTGAACACTCCAAGTAACGCCATCTCCCATCTCGCATCCCGGTGGCTACGTAAGACAACGGCGGAGGATGGACAGACCCGCGCCTTAAGAAGATTCGTCCCTGAATTCCATAAAAATGGGGATGTCAACGACTTAAAGAATTAAGGCCAATCAGCTTACTGTCTATTGTCTATAAGGTATTTACGAAAGTATCAGCTAATAAAATTATAACGTGATTAGAGTTCAATCAACCAAAGAGCCAAGTGGAATCCCATTCAGGCTACCGAGGAACATCCTGTATTCACCTATCAATGTGCCCCGTCACTATGGTATAGTGTCTAAGGTACTCGGTTGCTGACACGCAGGTTGAGAGATCGGATCCTGGCTGCGGTGGCTGCATTTTCAAAGGACGCTAGAGTGCTGTAGGCCCGTGTGCTTATATTTGGGTGCACGTAAAGTACTCCAGATGGTCAAAATATCCGGAACCCTGCACTAAGAAGTCTCTCATATTGATATGGTGACTTTGGGATTGATGTGAAACGCAACTTATTGTTACGGGGATTATGAACGCACGTAAAAAAAACGAGTGTATTTTCAATATTTGTGGCAACACAGGGCAGCCAGCGTCTCGCGCGGCGAGTCTGCATCTTCTTCATCAATTTGTCTACAGCGGTGGAGCCATACCCACTGCCTCATAACATCACCCCCGGTGGACAAAGCGTCGTGATGGTGCCGCTAAGTCAATCAGGACTAGCAGTATAGTTGCGTGTTAGTCGAGACACATGAAGCACATCAGTAGGTGGTGTGGCAGAAGATGAGTGTGGTTGAACGGCAGTGATGAGGTAGTTGACGTCGGTAACCTTGTGGAGAACTTTGTAGGGCACTGTGTATCGAGGGAAGAGCTTCTCGCACAAGCCTTAACGTCGATACGGCGTCCAAGTAGGGTGAGAGAGTCAGCAGGTTAGTCAACGTCACGGTGCCAGTCACCATAGCGAAGTTTTTGTGATGCCTGAGAAGCAGTGAGCCTAGTGTGCGCGATTTGGCGAACAACGCAGGCTCGAGAAGCAACGTCCTGAGCATACACCGTTGGATCAGTAGTATCAGAAGGAACGAGTGTGTTGAATGCCAACGCAGGGTTGTGGCCGTACAGAAGAAAGAACGGAGAATAGCCGGCGGTGTCATGCCTTGACGAAATGTATGCAAACGTAACGTAGGGGAGCATTGCGTCCCAGTCATGGTGGTCATAATAGACGCACATAGGCAACATGTCTGTAAGAGTTCAGTTGAGGCGCTCCGTGAAACCGTTGGTCTGGGGATGGTAGACAGTAGTAAGGCGATCTTCGGTAGAGCAGCTACGGATGATTTTGTCGATAACTTTTGCGAGGAAGCAGCGTCCACGATCCGCCAGTAGCTGGCACGGAGCCTCATGCCGCAAAAAAGACGTCATTCTATAGAACGTCTGTGACGTCTGTAGCACAGCCTTTGGTAAGGCACGAGTTATAGCGTATTTGGTCGCAAAGTCAGTTGCGACAGCGATCCTTTTGTTGCCTGACACATACGTCAGGAAAGTAGCAGTAGTAGTAATAGTAGTAGTAGTAGTAGTAGTAGTATTTTTATTTACAGTAAGCCGGATACAGAGCTCACTGCAGGGGCAAAGGGCTAAAGGCGAACAGCCTGACAAAGGCCCTTGTCCCTCCGCAGTCCGTGACAGTGCAAAGCTTAGACATCAGCACTGACAAACAATATATATATATTCAATACATTGGTTTGAAGCAACCTGAAATTGTAAACACAAAATTCAAACATAAATAGCATAAGAAGTTTACATAACACATTTTAAGAATTAGAGGTCACTCTCGTTAAAATTCACAACTAAACAATATCAATGAAACAAGTCAAAAACAGACACAAAATGCATGCGGATACAATGAATTCCGCTGTATACACTCGTATAATCGACATAGAAGTTTATGAACAATTTAAGCATTTGCAGAGGCATGAGACTCCATTACGTAGTTTCGATAGTGTAGACCGGTGGTTATGAATAAGTTCGTTATTTGTTTCTTGAAAGTCGCACTACTAGCCCTAAAGTTCAATTGATCTCCAAGGGTATTTAAAACCTGAGGTACCTGGTAAGCAATACTTTGTTTTCCATACTTGGTTCTTGTTCTAGGAGCTCGTTTCTTTTGTTCTCGCAGACTGTAGTGTGGTCTTTCGGTGCAACTTTCTTCATATAGCTTAGTCTTTTGTATTAACTGAAGTAATTTAAAATGATATAATTGATCAATTCTGAGTATGGAATGTTTAATGAGTAGTGGAGCAGTGCGCAAGTCTTGTAGATTCCCCCTGTAATTTTCAAAGCAGCGCAATATTTTCTTTTGTATAGTTATTAACTTATGGTAATTCCCTTGTGATGTCGTTCCCCAGACTAACATCCCATAACTTACTTTAGAATGGAAGAGTGCATAGTACATACTTATTTTTACACTCAATGAGATTAAGTGCATTGTTCTAAAAAAACAACGAACTATTCGCGCTAATGCGGTTATCAGATGATTTACATGTGTGTTCCAGTTGAATTCCTCCTGAAACCATACGCCAAAAAACTTTTGTTCCCTAACATGTGCGATGCAATTTCCTTCGAATTTTACAGCTATGTTACTAATAGGTTTGTTTATAGGTCGGAGTATCATATAGGTTGTTTTTTTGCATTCAAGCGCAGTCCATTTTGCCTTAACCAATTTGAAAGATTGCTTAGATAATTATTTACACTGACCTCAAGTGATATTAGATTGTCTGTTGAAAAGAAAACATTCCTATCGTCAGCGTACATTATAAGTTCAGGAGAATGAGGTATATCGACAATATCATTTATATAGGCAAGGAACAATAATGGCCCCAGTATAGACCCTTGGGGGACTCCTTGGTTCAACTTTATCTTTGCAGAAATAGTGTTATTCAGTTTTACATATTGATAACAATCTTCTAGGTAACTTTTAAACAGTTGTAGTGCAACTCCACGCACCCCATAACTTGATTATTTATGAATCAATGATTTGAATTGTATGGAGTCAAATGCCTTTTGAAGATCGAGGAAGAGCTCAAGAGTATATATTTTGTTTTCCATATTTTCGATTATCTTATCTTTGATATACAGTAGAGCTTGTTCTGTTGATTTCTTTTTTTGAAAACCATACTGAATTTTTGTTATTATTTGGTGCTTATCAAAGAAGGATGCAAGTCTATCATAAATAACCCCTTCAAATATTTTTGATATTGTTGCAAGCACGGATATAGGTCGATAGTTCGCTAAAGTATTGATATCACCACCTTTATGTACTGCAGTGACTTTTGCTACTTTTAGCTGCTCTGGAAATACACCGTTAGTGAGGGTGAGGTTGATAATATAGTCCAAGGCATTAGATATCAATGGTGACACCATTTTTAACTCAACAGAACCTATCTCATCAATCCCTGATGCAACATTGTTTTTAAGTTTTCTGATTATTCTTTCTACTTCAACCGAATCTGTGGGTGCGAGAAATATAGAATACGGCAAAGGAGACTTATCAGGAGTTGGAGCATTATCTCGCTTTTCATCCGTTAAAATAAAGGAACACGTATTTATGAAATGTTCATTCATGACATTGGCCAACCTTTCACCACTGAAAATGTCACCATTAATTGTTAAGTCTTGTGTCCTATTACAACCCTTATTTCTGTTCGTAAGCCCATTTATGACCTCCCATAGCTTTCTCTGGTCATTGTAAATGCTTTCAAATAATTTTTCATAGTATTTCTGTTTAGCCTTCCGTATTTCTGAATTTAAAACGTTTCTGTATTTCTTGTACTCAGCTAAGGCGTTTGTGTTCCGCGAACGGATAAAATCATGATACAATTTATTCTTTATTTTTATGCGCCGGTAAAGATCACGATTCATCCAAGGCTTTCTGCATTTCTTATTTCTGCCACGTGAGCGCTTCTGAAGTGGAAATGCCGTATTATAGCTAGTACTCAATAACGTCATGAATGTGTTATAAGCATCATCAGGATTTTCTTGTCTATAAACAGTGGTCCAATTTATGTTCTGAACTAGCTGAAAAAAATGTTCCCGAGTTTTGCTGTTTTCAATTCGGTGGAAAGATGTCTCTGTTTTCTGAACAATTTGAGAAGTAACTCGTGCAAGAAAGAAGATGGGCATATGATCACTTATGTCATACGCAAATACCCCGTATTTTATATTCTGTGAACTTATTTGAGGCGCATATATCAAGGAGCGTAGCACTTGTTGATGTAATCCTAGTAGGTGAACGTATAAAATTTGTACTTCCATATGTGTGTAAGAGCGTTTCAAAATCTTTGGCATAAGGATCATTGGAACAGAGGTCAATGTTTATGTCACCCATAACTATGCAAGGAGTATTCCCGCAAACAGTGGATAACACAACATTAAGAAACTCAATGAATTTCTTTTTGTGGCGATGTGGTGGCCTATATACGCCAATTGCTATGAATGGGCCAACACACATTGTAATGCATTCAACATCATTGTTCATAACAGTATACTTATCAAGCAGTTCACTCGAAAGCGTATCCTTAAAATAAATAGCAAGACCTCCACCTTTTTGCTGGTTACGACAGAGAAGTTCATGACTATAGCCTGGAAAGAACGGCGCATCTTCTTTATAAGTAATCCGTGTCTCGGAGAAAACTAGCACATCAAATCCGATAACTATAGACCATATAAAATTAGCAATGTCGTCGACCTTTCTTTTTATGCTTCTACAATTTATATGCAATGCTTTAAACAAGCCTTTTCCGGATTGAAATGCCCTATTAAAGTCTTCAACACTGTAATACTTTTGGTTATTTACAAGATGAGTCGTAGTGGAATGTTTTTCAATTTGTTATGACATATGCCACATCTAATTTCTAATTTTAGCCAGGCTTGTCTCATCCGCAATGTGTATCGCTCGCGATCCTTCATCTTTGCGTGCAAGGATTTTGCCACCGGATGTCCAGACAAATTTCCATGCGGCTTCTTTCTTTTTTTGTATTGCCGCTGCAAGCAATGCCTTGCCCTTCTGCGTCAAATGCTCATTTACAAAAATGGGCGTTTTTTTGTCATTCCCAAGCATAGAACTATCGAGCCTCTTCTTTGTACATTTCGCCAGTATGTCCTCACGTTTTGTTCTTTTTACAAAACGAACGATTATTTTCTTCACACCAGGCTTAGGAGTGGGAATCCAGTGGCATGCGTCAATATCCGACAGATCAACTGCCGTGCCAACAGCTTCGCTTATCTTTCTTACAACATCCACTGGATCATTCCCGACCGGCGCACCCTTTATCTCAAGATTGTTTAGGCGCTGATATTGTTCGAGCTCATCGCATTTTTGTGACAGTCTCTTATTTTCCGCTTTCAATTCCATGTTTTGTCTTGTGAGCTCTTGCATTTCAGCTCTCATATTCTTAGTATCAGTGGCTACATCTTTCACCTCACTGCAGGTGTCAGAGCAAAAGGCTATGCTGTCTTTAATTTCCCGAATCTCACTTCTGAAATCGCGTTTGAAATTTTCAAATGCCTTCGACAGCTCTTTTAAATCCTTTACATCTGCTGCGTCCCTTTCCGCGTCTTTCCCCGCATATTTTGCGGAATCCTTTCCCATAGCAAAGCAAGAACACTTCACTCAAAGCAAATACACTTCACGCTGTGTTCGGCAGCAGTGCACAGGCACAGGAGCAAACTTAGACGTGAGTAACACCGTTTCTCACCTGCGAAAGCAGAACATTTGTTACGTTGCGTCCGGTTCGTACACTGCCGCCGAACTGCGTGGTCCACTCGGCGATGCCATCTTTTTAAGCGTTTTCCAGGTCCAGGTCACGTGAAACTCCAAGCGCAGGCGCAGGACCATGATGACCAAAGTGGTGGCGACGCGACCCGCGTCCGTCTATCAAGGCGATAAGGGCGGTATCCGTGAGCCAAGTTGTAGCCAGCAAGCTGCGAAAGCAGAAGATTTGTTACGTTGCATCCGGTTCGTGCACTGCCGCCGAACTGCGTCCAAGGTCCAAGCAAGTCGAGGCCGACGCGGAAGAATGGTTCTGGGGGAATATCAATAGGTTGGAGCAGGCTAGCCGTAAGGAGAGCAAGACGTTTGCAACGCTGGCAGCGCTCGCAAGCACCGGCATAGTGGCGCACAAATTTATACAGGCCAGACCAAAAGAACCGTTGCCGCACGCGGTGATAGGTGCGTGAAAAACCCAGGTGTCCTGCCGTCGGGGCGTCGTGCAGATGTTGAAGAATGGTGGCACGAAGATGCCGAGGAATAACTAGCGAAAATTCCGGGCCATCAGGCACCATGTTGCGGCGATACAAAATTTTGTTGTGGAGGACATATTGACGGAGCGAAGGGTCGGAAGATCCTCAACATACTCACTCAATGACTGTCTTGAGGGTTGCGTCCCGGTGCTGCTCTGTGCCGATGTAACGCAAATCAAATATGGCGAGCACACAAGAATCGTTCTCATGGACAGCGATTCTAGCAGGGTCCTTCGGATAACGCGAAACAATTGGCATCTTGGTGCAACCTGCCAGACTTTTAAATTACGTCAAAGTTATACTCCTTGAGACGTAGAGCCCAGTGACCGAGGTGACCAGTTGGGTCCTTGAGCGACGATAAACAACACAGAGCGTGGTGGTCCGTAATAACTGAAAACTACCGGCCATACAAGTATGGGTGAAATTTTGCTACAGCCCAAACCAACGCAAGACACTCGCGCTCGGTTATCGAATAGTTTCGCTCAGATGTGGAGAGAAGGCGGTTGGCATACGCAAAAACAAGCGTTTGGCCTCCCTGGTGTTGAGCGAGAACGGCACCGATGCCGTCAGCACTGGCGTCTGCGCAAACTACAGTCGTAGCGGACGGGTCAAAGTGAGCCAGTACTGGTGGTGAAGTGAGCAGGTCGATCAGCGTGGAAAACGCAGCTGCTTAATCTTGGCCCCACGAGAAGGGCGCATTCTTTTTGAGAAGATCAGTTAGTGGTCGTGTGATTGCAGCGAAATTGCGTATAAAACGTCGGAAGTACGAGCATAAGCCCACAAAACAATGAACATCTTTGGTAGAAAGCCGAGAAAAGTTTTTGACAGCACTAATCTTGTCAGGGTCTGGTTAGACGCCAGCAGCACTTACACGATGACCAAGGAGCATGATTTATCGTGTGCTGAAATTGCATTTTTTAGAGTTCAGCTTGAGTCCCGCTCAACGAAAAACGGCTAAAATGGTCTACAATTAAGTTAGGTGGCTTTCAAATGTCGGGGAAAAGAGAATCGTATCGTGGATGTAGCAAAGACAGATGGACCATTTATAATCACGAAAAAGAAAGTCCATCATGCATTCGAATGTTGCCGGGGCATTCCACGGCCCAAAAGACATAACCTTGAACTCATGAAGGCTGTCCGGTGTGACGAAGGCAGTTTTTTATCGGTCTAAGTTGTCGAGAGAAATTTGCCAATAGCCCGAACGCAGATCTATAAATGAGAAGTATCGCACGCCATGAAGGCAGTCAAGGGCGTCGTCAATTTGTGGCAGCAGATAAACGTCTTCGCGGGTTATCTTGTTCAAAGCACGGCAGTCAACGCGAAATCTTGAACTGCCATCCTTCTTTTTGACTAAAACAACAGGTGACACCTAAGGACTTGAAGAGGCCTCAATGACTACTTTGGAGAGCATCTTCTCAACTTCTCGTTGTATGACCTGCCGATCGGACTGGGAAACACGGTATGGTCACCGTCTAACAGGACTAGCATCGCCGGTGTGTGTTTGAGGTCGCACGACGGACGTTTGACCTAAAGGGCAGTCATCGATGTCGAAAATATCTGGGTTGGTGGTCAGAACAAGGTGGCCTAACAGGGCAGAAGATCAGGGGCAGTCATCATCGTGATTTCGACGGTAGGTGCGGTTGCCCGGCTGGCTACAATAGGGGGTGAGCAGTCTTCAGGGTCCAATATCACGATATTACTTGCATCAAGTGGGGAAACGTTGGCTAAAAAAATGCCTTGCGAGAGAACTAGGTTTGAACTACTAAAGTTGAGGAGCGGAAGCTGAACATAGTTGTTCACGACAGTCACGATGGTATGCGGCACAGCAACACTTCGGGCCAAGGGCGCATCCACCAATGGAGACACTATGTAGTCACTGTCAGGAAGCGCTGGTGATATCGTTAAGGCCGCACACGTGGTGGCTTGCGATGACAGCCGAACATAATCAACAGTGCACAAGCGGTGCGATGGTGAGGACGGCGCAGCCCCAAGTCGAGGCAGCTCAAGTTCGAGAACGCCGGTTGCACATTCGATGAGAGCGGCATGAGTGGACAAAAAATCCAATCCAAGAATCAGGTCATTGGGGCACTGCTCAATAACTGCAAAGCGAACAAATGTGGGCTGATCGGCGATTGTGATGCATGCTGTGTACATTTCTGTCATGGCAAGACTTCTTCCGTCGGAGGCACGAATAAGGCTAGGAGCAGCCAGTGTGAGCACTTTCTTCAGGCGGTGACGAAGCCAGGCACTCATCACAGAAATATGCGCCCCGGTGTCAATAAGCGCAAAACAGTCAGGCCGTCAACGTCGACGTCGACCCAATTTCGTCGTGTAGGCTGTACAAGGAGAGGATTTGAGGTCGGTATCGAGGATGCAGCTTCACCTCTAAGAGCTGCACCGCTTAGTTTCCCTGATGAGGATTGAGCGGGGAGGTCGGGCGTCATCGTAGGAAAGAAGCGGATGACGGGCGACGTCCAGGCGGCGGACGAAACTGGTGACGTCGAGGTGATGGTGAGCGACTGTGCTGCGTATCAGAGGCACCGAAGGCGTAGGAATCGAAGGTTAGAAGGCGGCGGTAGTTGTCGGGATCGGCGCAGGAGACTGTAAAATGCGGTAGAGGTCGGTGCGGCGAGCAGTGCTATACTGGGTTCGGAACGAAGACCAATGGTTGTGGCAATACCATGCAACATGACCTATGCGGTGGCAGTTAAAGCAGATCGGGCGATCAACCGCAGTTCGCCATTCGGCCGAATCGCGAGAGCGTGGATAAGACCATTTCTGGGGTGGTGACCTGAGGTGAAGCGGCGACCTTGAACGGACACCAATTGGCCGAGACTGAGCAACGGCGCAGATTGAAACCCAAATTGCTAAGTTTTTCCCGAACAATCGACTGTACCAAGCAACGTGGGCGTTGGTGGGAAGAGCAGGTATAATAGCTTCGACTTCCCGCCGGACAATTCACGTAATTTCAGACGCCGGTGAAGACTGCTGACGAGAGGGCAGTGAATCTTCGCAGGAGGACGTCGCAGCGGTGTTGGGCAGTCGAGTGAATGATTTTGAAACACGCCTGCTTTTTGCCAGTTCAACACGCCGGCATTCCTGAATAATTTCGCCGACGGTCGCACAGTTCTGGCACAATAGCAGGTTTAACGCGTCATCCGCTTTCCACTTGAGGACATGGCCAACCTTATCAGACTCTGACATGTCGTTACTGAATTTACGACATAGAGCCAGCGCGTCCTGTATATACGTGATGTACGGCTCTGTGGACGTCTGAGCGCGTATAGACAGCTCCTTTTCTGCAGCCGCCTTTCGACCAATGGGCTTCTCTAATAAGTAGCGAAGCTTCTTCTTGAATGTGTCCCAACTGCCAATCTCCTCCTAATGGTTCTCATACCGAAATTTGGCCATGCCTTTCAGGTAAAACAGCACTTTGGCCAGCATGAGAGTCCGGTTATAACGGTTAAGCACACTGGTACGTTCTTAGTCGGCTATCCAGTCGTCGACATCAGTTGTGTCCGCACCGCAGAACGTTCCTGGATGTTTCGGATGCGTCAGCACGTACGGTGGGGGTCGGGGGTGGAAGCGTTTTCATCGATGGTGCAGGCGTTGCCTAGGCCAATGGAGAGGTGGCCGTGGGATCACTTCCGTGCCCCATCACGGAAACTCCGAATCGACGATCACTGCGGAGCTCCTTTGTATGGCACTTCGTTACCCAGCACGTACACCAATATGTTACGGGGATTATGAACACACGGAAAAAAAATCGAGTGTATTTCCAATATTTACAGGTAGGTGTGACACCCCTAGGCTGCCAGCATCTCGCGTGGCGAGTCCGCATCTTCTTCATCGAATCGTCTACGACGGCAGAACCATGCCCACTGCCTCGTAACCATATCAGTCAATCAATCAATCAATCAATCAATCAATCCTATAAGTGAGGTGGCCTAAAATTCACGGAATACAACTAGCCCCTGTACTTAGCTTTCACAGATTAAGAGAGATTATTAAGAGAGAGAGATTATTATATAGTTGAGATATCAGCAGTCATGAATGCACTGCAGCATGAGGGTATTGATGAAGCATGTATGAAAGAAATCTACTGAAAGAAATCTACAGTGAATCTAGAGCCACCATTGTCCTCCAAAAAGCGACAGAATCGCAAAAAAGAAGGGCGTCAGACAGGGGAACACGATTGTTTCAATGCGATTTACCACCTAGATTGCGAAGAGTTAGGGAAATGAGTTACCATAAAGTATCTTAGGTAAAAGGCTATTCGCTGATGACAATGCCTTGATGAGCAACTCAGGGGACAAACTATACCTCAAGATTACTGAGCTTTACATAAATTCAGAAAAGTAGGTTGGAAAATTAGTATGAATAAAGCTAAAGTAATGTGCAGCAGTCTCAACAAGAAACAGCGTTTCGTGATAGGTGGGAAGACACAGCTAGTTGTAGAGGAAAAAGTCTACTTAAGACAGGTATAGTAACCGTGGAGCCGAACCGTGAGAGTGAAATACCATGAAAAATAAGGATGGGATTGATCACATTTGACAAGCATTCTCAAATTATGAATTGTAGTGTACAACTACCCCTCTGGAGGACAGGATATGACAGCACCATCTCGGAGGTTCTTATTAAGGACGATAGTCTTTCTTAGGGACCTTCCACGCAAAAATTTTGGTCTGTCTGTCTGTCTGTCTGTCTGTCTGTCCGTCTGTCTGTCTGTCTGTCTGTACATTTGTCTGTTTGTCCACTCTTAGCAGCATCGGGTATTTGAAACGGACGCCCCATCCTCAGCGCCCACATATGTTGCTCAAGATTCAGCGTTCATACTTGTACAATTCTCGGTTAAAAAGCAATTACTATGCGTATCTGGGGCACCATAACAACACGTATCTATTCTGCATGTGCGCCTTTGAATAGAAAAGGTATATATATGTAATTTTAAGGACCATAGCGCTTATCACGCTGCGCTGACCATCCAACGCTTGCACGGAAAGGTGAGTGTTTCCAACGCTTTGCTAAAACGAGTTGGTGGTGGCACCTACCCATCGCCTTGAGTTCTACACCTTATCACCTCTGACGAGGGACCGCACACCAGTCTCAGAGCCACGTGCTTTGTTTAAAAAAAACTGCCAGATGGCGGTCATGTCTCACGTGTGACGTGACTTGATGCACTCGTTCGCTTCCGCTGCACGCTCGAGGCACTCTAACGCAGCGCCTTCAGAATACCGTTCACCAATTTTCTCGAGCAAAACATCAAATAAATGTTTTGTTCACTCTCTCCACACGCAAGACTATACTCAGTCGACGACATTTGCAGATTAAATGCAGATACGTGGCCAATTGTTTCACTTAGCAGAACCCCAGAGGCTGACATAGGGAGTTCAACTTAGTTTGAAGACGACTCAATGAGCGATACAAAATAAAAAAATCACCCTATATCCATGAAGTCCAAAAGCCAACCCCAGCAATTTTCCGTTCTTGTCAAGGTAATGGTGTTTTTATGTTCCTGAAACACTATTGTCACGAGCCCAATAGCAGAAATGCTCAGTAAAACTGAAAATAATTTTTAATAGGCAAAAACGTGCAAAACCGAAACAGAAACTCAACCAGGTGTCCTGTCTGCGTATGACGTACTACTTGGTAAGCACCGGAGGCCGTTTATTGATTCCACCGGCGCGTAGTATGAAAACTGTGAAAGACAGACCAGCGAAGCGCCGGCCAAATACCACAAAAGAAGGATGAAAGCTTTCCCGTGCTATACCCGTGTCAAACGCTGCCACCGTCACCTTGTTGTCGGCACAATAAACGCTGTAGCGGCCAAAATAACAATACCATCAGCTGCATCACTTCCGTTGACATGCCAAACACGACGTCACATAGACAGTGTTGCCAATTATTCTGGCAAGCCAGACGAGCTTTTCGAGGCAAACTTTAAAATTCATTTACAAACAGTCAGCGCACCTCTCAAGCCCGTAATTTAGCATAAATGACCTGAATATGCAAAAAAACGTAGCACGTGAATTTCATTGAGATCCATTGACCTCAAAAATTTGCCGGAGTTTGCCTTTAAGGATCTTCTTCAGATTGCCTTTTTCTGTCAGGGCATCGTGAAGATATGTATGATTATACTGTACACTCACAAACAAGTGAAGTTCGTGGAGAAACCGAATGTTCTGTCCCCGCACGTGTGTGCGCGCGTGAGTCTCTCTCTCTATGTGTGTGTGTGTGTGTGTGTGTGTGTGTGTGTGTGTGTGTGTGTGTGTGTGTGTGTGTGTGTGTGTGTGTGTGCCTGTGTGCGTGTGTGCGTGCGTGCGTGTGTGTGTGTGTGTGTTTGTGTGTGTGTGTGTGTTTACATATTAGCAGAACATGCGAAGGTTCCATATAAATGGTATTCTCCGGCTTGAGTTTATCTTAGCACATGTATCAGGAGTTTATATGAAATGCCCTTCAACGTGGCCTAGCAGACCTTGGAACTGTGTCTGGCTTTTACCATTAAAACGAATCTCTGCCTAGTGAAAGTTATTGTGGTGGTTGACTAAGGCGAGATTTGTTCCTGTGGAAACAAGTATGACAAAACAAAAAAACAAAAAAAATTGCTGTGGCTTGCTAAAGAAAAAGTAAGGGAAGCAAACTATCACTTCGTGTGGTCTTCCAAGGGCAGGATCTTTGCAAGAAAAGAACCTAACGCCCGTGCGATAAGGATCGCCTCAGAAGACGATGTAGCTAAGATCTCGTGAACTGCTGCCAAGAGCAGCAAGAAGTGACTGTAATCTTGAGTAGACATGACGTCGTACTTTGATGCAGACCTCTTTATTAATTTAATAAGCAACGATAGTCATCCTCCTAATAGAACCCTTTCCCTATACCATTTAAACGCGCAAATTTTTAAAAACAAAGCAGAGGAATGTGAGGCGAATTTGCAAATAATAAAATATTGCTTTGCCATCATTGGCTTCTCAGAGACGTGGTTTAGATCCCACATAGATGTCAGGCATTTTTCTGGTTACAAAAAGATTTCTATGTTCCGTGAAAATAAACGGGGAGGTGGTGTGGCTCTGTACGTAAAAGCAAACATGCTTTATTACATTGTTCATGAGTTTACTGTTATCAATGATGCCTATGAAGCAATTTGTATTGTTACTAACAAGGTCGCTGTTCTTTTATTATATCGTCCTCCTCATAGTAAAGTAAAAACATTTTCAGAATTTGTTGAGTGTTTTTTTTTTGGAATTTGCGGCTCTCAACAAATGCAATGTGATAATATTTGGTGATCTAAATATAGATTTACTTGCAAACAGCAATGTTAAAACAAATCTGATTGAGGTAATGTCGTCTTATGGGTGCGAAATTGTCATTAATGAACCCACAAGGGTCACTAAACAATCTGCCACATTGCTTGATGTCTGTTTTACAAGTTTTCATCCGAAAAACATAGTGTCTGGTATGTTTTTGTCGGGAGTGAGTGACCACTTGCCTTTTTTTGCTCTGTTCGCCATAAAAAACCAAGTATAAAAATATAATTACACGCGTCGGATAATAAACCCCACTAGCATTATGAAGAACTTCTGTTATTTAATGAGTGAAACTAGCTGGGGTGAATTGTACCGTGAATCTGATACATCAAAACCCTATGATATCTTTATTCAAAAAATTAGTGAGAACTATAAATATGCTTTTCTACGTGTTAGGGTTAAGAACCACAGAAAAGTTAGAAAAGAGTGGATCACACCGTCTTTATTTAAACGCATTAAAGAAAAATACTTCATGTTCGCTTGTTTCCTGAAAACAAAGAATGAGGCATACTTAGTCGCATTTAAAAAGTCTAGGTATATATTAAGCTTGGACCTAAAGAAAACAAGAAATGCATATTATCAAAATAGGATTTCGCCGCTAAGTAATAACCCTATGCGGCTTTGGGGTGCTGTTAACAAAATTATAGGAATTGAACGACCACGTATACCTGCTAAACTACACATAAATAGAACAACCATCTCTGGCACGACGCTTGCAATTCAGTTTAATATGCATTTTTTGACATCAGGTGTTTTTCTTGGCTCCAAGGAAGCATCATCTTCAAAGTCTGCTATTTCCAACATTCCTACAGTCTACAAGGATTCAAAGTTTCTAACACCTACCTCAGATGTAGAGATAGCATCTGCGGTGTTCGCACTGAAAGACACGTGCTCACCCAGTTACGATGAAATCAGCGTTTCGCCGATTAAAGCTGCTATCTCTGACATTTCTGCCCCACTAACTTATATTTGCAACAGAATGTTGGAGACTAGCAATTTCCCTGACAAAATGAAGGTTGCACGTGTTACTGTCGTTCATAAAGGTGGAAGTAAAAATGACCTGAATAATTATCTACTAATATTGGTACTGCCTTTTATTTCAAAAATCGCAGAGTGCATTATTTATAAACGATTGTAAGATTTTATTCAAGTTAAAAATATTATCTCTAAACACCAGTATGGCTTTCAATGTGGAAAATCAGTGGAATCTGCTCTACCGCAGGTAAGGAGAAAAGATACTTAGTAATTTCGAACAGTGATATTTTACAGTTGGAATTTTTCTTGACTTTCGAAAAGCGTTTGATTCGATCAAACACCAAATTTTGTTTCATAAGCTAACGACATATGGTATCCGTGGACTGGCCCTTACAATATTAAAGAGTTACCTCGAAGGCAGAATGCAATATACACAGCTTTAGGGATTAAAGTCAGACTTAGGTAAGATAAACTTTGGGGTCCCACAGAGATCTATTTTGGGTCCTTTGCTCTTTGTTTTATATATTAATGATATTGCTAACATTTTTTCCACTCCCGCCATTGCTATGTACGCCAATGACACTAACGTTTTCTTTTCTGGTCCAGATCTAAATTCATTAGAGCACCATGCTAATATCTGGCTAAACGAACTTCATACCTGGCTTACTGTCAACGAAATAAAATTAAACGTACAAAAAACACAGTACGTAATATTTCGTCCAAAAAATAAACCACTCCTTCATAACGTAGAATTGAGCATCAATATCAATATAATAACGCCCGTCAACTCTTGCCGCTTCTTGGGAGTCGTTTTTAGGTTTGACCTCAGCTGGTCTGAGCACATAAATTATGTTCGTGCTAAGCTATCTAGATCTCTTTCTATGTTATACAGGCTAAAATATTTATTGCCGTTGCGTGTTAGAAAACAGTTGTACGTCGCTTTTATTCATTTCCGCTTCACATATTGTCACCTAGTCTGGGGTACATGCAACAAGACTGATGTTGAAGGTGTTTCCTTTATACAAAAAAGGAGCCTAAAAATGATTTCTTCCCATCCTCCCCCATTAACTGACTCTCTGTATAAAAGTCTGAACGTACCACCATTCTCAGTGTTATATCAGCTTTCTTTAGCAGCAATGATTTTCCGCGAATTCAAACGTGATCGCACCATGTTCTCAAGCAAATATCTAAACTATTTCATTGACGGATCAAGGCCAAGAACTAATTATGGTACTAAAACTATGTATTATCAGATTATTTCATTGCTGAATGCATACACATCCCTAATTGAATTGGCTAATCAGAACTCAAGTATGTCTCGTTTAAAAAAAACAAGTAAATCTACTTTTCTTGCCTCCTTGAAATTACAATTATTTTGCTTTGAACACGAAAATATGTAATTTTGTATATTTATGTAACTTTATAAAACTGTTAAACCTGAACAATTTACATTTTCTGTATATTTTGTCCTAATGTGTTTTCAACTGCTCGTTTTTTGTTTATATAAGTTGTGCAATGAGCATTGTACTTATTTTCTCTGATTTTGCTCCTGGCTGTCCGACGTGTAAGTCCGGGGTAAAGGCCTCGTCAGTCTCCTTTTGCCTTGCCTCGTGGACATATTTCATGTCATGTAACTATGCCCGAAATAAACTGAAAACAAACAAACAAACAAACCACCGCTGCAGCAGTATTCCCATCGCCAAGCCAACTTAAAACGCTCGCAGCCGAGATTACTGCCCAAAATCTCCCACAGCAGCAATGCCTGGACAAACACCATGACACGTTTTTAGATGCGGAGCACCGTATACTCGCGCCTTGTAGTGCGCCGTCCGCACCGCTTCTCGAACATTCGACAGCTGACGCGCGCGCATGCGCCGTCGCGCCGTCGCCCACTCTTCCACCATCTGTGCATCCCTTCCTCCTCTACACACCGCGCGCGCTTCACTCCTCCACCATCTGTGCACCCTTCCTCCTCTACACACCGCGTTCGACATCTACAATTCTCCTGATTCTCCAGTGGACGCGCATGTGGCGTCGCGCTTCGAGAACATTCAACAGCTGACAGTGCATGCGCCGTCGTGCTGTATATATACTCAAGGTCGGCGCTCGCTCGCTCAGTTGCCGCTCGTCGGTTGGTTTGTACGGCGCGTCGACGTCCAAGGTCGCGGTGAAATGAATTCCAACGAATCCACAAACACAATGATCGACGTCCCTTCGACCAGCGCCGCCCTTTCGCATACGTGTGTACGTGTTCACTCATTTAACACCCCCTCCTACAACCACGTTAACCAATTTAGCCAGACATTATTAACTGCAAAAGCGCCCACAACTGATATTGTGATAGTAGCACCGGCTAGTTTCTAACTTATGTCAGCGCAAATTGACGAAAAAAAAATCACAGCATATACACGAAGTGGAGGATGATTGGTGGGGCAAAGCGTTCCTGAGTCCATCCGTGCTTTCGTTCGCCCCATCGTTCTTGCTTCCGCCCGTACATTCGTCCGTCCATGCGTCCATCCGTGTGTCCGTCCATCCGTGTGTCCGTCCATCCATGTGACCATCCGTGCTTCCGTCCTTCCGTGCGTTCCTCTATGCGTCCATCCGTATGCCCGTTCTTCATTCTGTCCATCTGTCCGTCCATGCATGCTCTCGTGCGGCCGTCCCTTTGTCTGTCCGTCCAATCATCCGTCCATGCGTCTGCCTATCTGCTTGTCTGCGCGTCCGTCAGTCCATCTGTACGTCTATTTAGTGAACACTCCAAGTATAGCGATCTCACATCTTTTAATGATGTATTCATCATAAACAAGGGCCGCCATTCAGCGGGCATTCTGAGGGCCGCTCTTTCGGGTATGTGCCACCGGTGGCTACACACAGCATCGGAGATTGGACAGACCTACACCCTAAAGCGATTCGCCCCTAAAAAAAGAGAGAAAGTGGTGAGAAGGGAGGGTTGAGCAAAATATTTGGGGGAGGGGTGAACCTTTCAAATTCCCCCTTGGCTACGCCACTGAAACGTTTTGCACCTCAACTGGTTTCGCACTGCTTCCTAGATTATACCCACTTTTCATGGATCAATAATGCCTTGTGATGAAGTCATGATACGACACAGCGACGCTGTGGCGATGAGTGACCCTCAGATTATGGTCATCTGTGAAGCCAACACATGATGACGGTCTTGTGCAGAACTCGTATTTACGCTTGTGCCTCGTAACTCCACTAGTGGTTGTTTTCGCAATTGACAAGGTACCCTGCCCACACCATTGACTTTGATAAATGAATAAAAGAAAACAGCTAGATTTTTTCGCTTTGTTCAAACCTGGGGCCCCACAGTATGCGCGTGGTATCAGTTGAAACGCATCAATTTTTTTGGAATCATTCTGCCGAATGCACCCTGAAGGAGCTCAAATCTGCCGTAAAACAAGAGTCTTTTTCAACGTTATCGCTCGTCAAAGCCGGTCAGCAGGCCTGTTAGGCAACGCATGCTCCTGGGCGACCCGCGTCAGAGCCCCCAACAGCCGACAAGTGTCGGCCTGCTGAACAAGAGCGGCAGCTGACGTGCTCTACGCATACGAGAGTGCAGCTGCACTGTACATGTCACAACTGCATTGTACATTACAAAGAGCATTGCGCGATAGAGTGAGGTTTTATACAGATCCAGCTTGAGCACCCAGCGTTGAATGATTGCCATTTTTTGGCAGCCTTATGAAAATTATTACTAGGAAGTACGTGAACGTGTCTATACGTGCTGATACCGAGTGTAGTATTGTTGTCTTGCGACAAAATACTGGGACCTTGCGGTAAACCTCAAAGATCCAATTTTGTTAAGTGGCTCATTTTAATGGCCACAGCAGTAAAAAATTGAAAAAGCGAGAAAAAGAGAGAGTGATAAAAAAACGTGAACAGAAAAACGGACTATAGCTTATAGTTGTTTTGTTGTTGCAACTTTCGTATCTCCAGTTTCAAGCTGAACGGTCTATGGGTTCAACAGTTGTATTAATTATGTGATAAGTTGATTGAATTACATAATCGCTCTTTTATTGATAACCCAGTCGATTCTCGGAATACAAATTATTGGAATTGCTCTTTCAGGAAACACACTTCTCTTTCAGTGGACTCTCGCTCTATGAGCTGCCTATAATATATTCACGCAGCTGAGGCACATCTCGCTGCCTCTGTATCAGTCTCGGTCACCGACCAACGGCTGCCGTCATCCGAGCACAGCGCCGGAAAGCTCATCGACCAGGCATTTCGAAACGCACTACAACGACCGCACCAGGCACGAGCCACCGTTTCGGAAAAGAACGCTCGGTAGCCCAGCAATTAGTGTCGCTGCCAATTAGCGGACTGCTCGACGATCGCAAAGCTTGATTAGCGCTGACTGGTTCGTCAGGGAAGCCGGTGGCGGTTTCGGTCTGCTCGCCTTCCGTCCATCTAGACTCTCCCATCGTGCTCTACTATATAGCTGCCATCTTACATTTATCCATTTATTCTTTTTGTCCATGTCGGCCAAACCACCAGGTGCTGACGTCTGGTCCAATTACGCGTAGCCACGCTATGCCTTCCTTGCGGCGACGACGGCGTATCGGGCGTGTTTTCTGATTTTCTGGACCAGGCTTGTATTGTGAACGTACCTGCTGTAATTTCTATGGCCAACCGCGTGTTCTAGGCGAGGGCAAACCGGAAATGAGATCAGATGAACTCGAACGGAACAGCTCGAACTGCGACGTTACGCGTGGTACATTAAGAAAATGAAGCCGTACAGGAAGAGGCTTTCCAATGCATGTAGGTATCCATAATTGTTTTACATACAGACCAGTTTCCGTACGGCGCACTGTCACTGTTCTGTGTTATATATCATGCTACAGACATGCATAGAGACATGACACATATCAATGTGCTATATCCTATTTATTTATTTTCATTTACAGAATACTGCAGGCCCAAAAGAGGGTCCAAGCAAGGATCAATGTACAAAGAAGTGCATTTTAACAACATGAAACGCGTACACACGTTAGAAAATGTCGATAATACATAATGAGCAAAAAATAACACTAATAAATATAAAACAAAAACAAACATGAAAAAAGAAGACACAACCATACAATTGTTAGGAAGAAACAATGCGAAATGTAGACACCAAAAGTAGTCAAAACCAAAAGTAGACACCTAAATATAGTCAAACGTACGATTTTCGGATATTTCAAGATAAAGTCACTATAATAAGAGCACGTGATATGTAGATACTCATATAAACGTGACAAAAAAAGAAATAAATCTTTTCCAGAAGCGGGTGGAATAAATTACAGACTGCGGATCAGAGAGCACAAGATAACCAAGTAATGAAGGTAAAAACAGAGCATATGAATGACTGTAGGGTCAAATGACTACATATTCTGAAAGATCGGCGTTAGAAAGACGTAAAATAGGTAGGTTGTTCCAATCTGTTATGGTGCGTGAAAAGGGGAAATATTTCAAAAGATGGATTTTTCTACAATAAGGTGTTAAAGAGTCAGCGTCACGATGCCGGGTTCTTTGAGTTGTAAGTGGTTGTAAATAATGACTTGGGTTTATAGCTAATAAAAGCTTATTTTTGAGCGAAACCAAAAATTTTAATCGCTGGATCTTTCTATGCAACTGAAGTGGTTGAATGCTATGCTGTGTCATTAGACTTGAGTGTGAATCAATATTACGATATTTAGAAAAGATGAATCACACACCTTTCCGCTGAATCGTTTCGAGAGTATCCATGTTGTTTTTGTTGTATGAATCTCATACAACGCAGGTATATTCGAATTTAGGTCGAACTAGTGATGTGTAAGCCATTATCTAGTACTAGCAGGTATATGTTCTAGCTTATGTCTGAGAAAGCAAAGTTTCTTGAACGAATAGTTGCATAAGTTAGAAATTTGAGTATTCCAGCTGAGGGTGTTGGTTATTGTGAGTCCAAGGTACTTACACTCGCTGACTTTTGTAAGCAGTTCGGAGCTTATAACCTGAACGAAGGTTTTAATTTTCCCTCGGCCGAGTGTATATATAGTTAACGGTGCTTTTCCGAGAGCCAAATACATCGAGCAAGAAAGATGCAGGTAAAGTGAGCACAGATTTACGAGTCACTCTCAATATTTGAAAGGGCACATTATACGAGGTTGAAGTAATCACAGCAATTTCACTCTTCGATATTTGCAACTTCGAGATTGAGCGACAATCAGTGCCTCGAGTGAAGACATTCGCAAGAAACAGGAGGTTAAATATATAAAACGAATAGCACGGTTTTCACTTCGCTCTGAATGGTTAGGCACATTACTGACAATGTGCATTAAGTGAGCACTTCAGATTAAGAAACTGGATGTGGACTGAAATTCAAAAGGAGACGAATATATATTGTGTTATAGCACGAGATGTTGAACAGTTTGTTTTGATGGGTTAATTCCTAACTTGCCAAACACTTAACCTAGCAAACTCTTTTACCAGCTGAAATTATTTAATGTCGCAATCGTAAAGTAATGCTGGCAATTTTCATCTACGTGCAAATAAAGGAAACCTTGCTACCGTTTAGATAAAAATCAGAGCAGACGTGAGGCTGCTTTTAGACATAGCGTTTCGTTATGAATTACCGCAAGTAGTGCATCAATGGCATGTGCGAAACAGAGTACGTGAGCTCCACACTGGGACACGCTTTACGTGATGGGTGAAATGACCACTAGATCATGTTTGTAAAGCATGCTTTATCCAACCAAAAACATTTGAGACGAAAAAGAGGCAGTTTCTTTTCACACACACACACACACACGCACACACACACGCACACACACACACACACACATACACACACTCTCACACACACACACACACACTCACACACACATAGCATACAGTTTCGTAACGATATTAGGGCAAATGATGCGAATATAGTTGGTCACTTGTTCTTTTCTTTTAACATGTTTATATTAAAGATGTCAATAGTAGGCGATGGCTGAGGCTTGAAGAAATATCTGCAGTATGCGTCATATAATTTGTGCCTTTGAAAGCAAAGAAAACATCTGAACTTCGGGATGACTAGGAATATACTACATCTGAAACGTGCAGTTCCCCGCCATGGTTTTAAAGACAAACAAAACCCAACCCAAAAATTCTTGAGTTTATAGAAGCTTCTGTGGAATGAGTACATTTCGATAATCAATCCATCGATCGATCGATCGCTCTATCTATCTATCTATCTATCTATCTATCTATCTATCTATCTATCTATCTATCTATCTATCTATCTATCTATCTATCTATCTATCTATCTATCTATCTATCTATCTATCTATCTATCTATCTATCTATCTATCTATCTATCTATCTATCTGTCTGTCTGTCTGTCTGTCTGTCTATCTATCTATCTATCTATCTATCTCTCTATCTATCTATCCATCTATCTCTCAGTCTATCTATCTATCTATCTATCTATCTATCTATCTATCTCTCTATCTATCTATCTATCTATAGCAGCGGAGCTTAAAGAGAACAAACGGCATATCGAATAGGGTCCCCCAGATATATGCAGAATGGCTCGTCGACTTCTTAGTCATCATGTACAAGGCTTTGCTCCGATGGAGTCGGCTGGCTTGCGGCAAGCATTGGGTCTACCCACCATCATACAGACTGATAGGAAGTCGAGAATCATCATACAATTTCTTTGTTCATCGTGTGACATTCGCATGTGCATTATCTATAAATCTGCCTACATCTATCCTGACAACACAAAAACACTTTTTTTACATATTAATTCAAAGAAACCTTTCAAGACGAAATGACCTTGTGGAAGCTTATATTTACAAATCTGAGAGGAGTATAGCAAGGCTCTGTTGTAATTCTAGGCATTTTAAATTTAGGTGGACAATATTACACATAATGTAACACATTTTACATCGCTAAAACAACGAGGGTTTTAGCTAATGACAGCTCAATGTACATGGTGTACTGTAGCACATCGGCGCCAGCTCTGTGCTAGTGAGAGAAAAGACGGCGACGTTCGTGTGTCGCACTCTCGGCCTTCTATTTTTTGTGCTGCAGCTTTCTTGCTTGCCCTGGCGAATCTGTTGCTGAAACTCCTCCGAAGAAGACGCTTGTTACATTTGGTGGAGCGCTGCTTGGTTGTTCCCCTCCCCTACCTGGCGTTCCGCAACCAGACTAAACCATCTGCCCCCAAAATGGCCGAGATAGCCGCTCCTCCCCGAGCAACACCTACGTCCACGTCGGTAATGTGTGTTGGAATGCTTCATCAACATGACCCTCCAATGTTCAGCGGCACCGACGAACTTTACGTAGAGGACTGGCTGGTAGAGCTTGAGCGTGTTGTGGTCTCAATAAATGGAATGACCCTTCTAAGTTGACGCGTGTCAGCTTTTACCTGACTGATGTGGCCAAGCTGTGGTACTACAACCACGAAGCCAAGTTCAATACCTGGTTGGCATTCAAACATATCATCGCTTCGTTCTTCGGTCAGCATGGCCTGCGCAAGCTTCGCGCTGAACATCGTCTCCATGGCAGAGCCCAGAGGAGCGGAAAGACTTTTACTAGTTAGTTTGAGGATGTCGTCGACCTCTGTAAGTCGGTAAATGCACCTAAGGCGGAGTCGGACAAAGTAATTCACATACTGAAAGGTATAGATTGCGATGCATTTGATATGCTGGTAGCCAAATGCCCTCAGACAGAAGTGCAAGTCAATGAAGTGTGGCAAAGGTTTGACAAGCTGCGCAAAAAGCGTCTTTCTACCCGCCGCGCCGGTATGCCCGCTGTAGAAGCCTCAAATTTGGAGGCTAGGAGCACTCGCGCTCCATATTCCACTTTGCGGCCGCAAATTAAGCAGTGCATTCGTGAAACAGTAGCTCGTCAGCTCTCTATTGTGACATTTGCCACCGAGAGTGCTACAGTACTGGATCACTCACTTCGACTTGCCATTCAGGCTCAAGTTGCTGAGGCGCTCCAACCTCCTGTACCACTAGCGCAGCTTGCGGTTCTCTCACCCAAGCTGAGTCCGTTACACGTTCTTATTTTCGACCGACATCACCACCATCCGCCACAGTCAACAACTTCTACTCGCCGCCACCCCTTGTTCACCCAATACGCCCAGATCCCGCACAACCCCTCCACTTCCGGGTCACCTCACAACCCCTTAGTGCACTCTATATAGCAGGCCCATCTGCTACGCCTGCGGCTATCTTGGTCTTGTTGCACGTCGATGTCGTTGTCACCATTGTCTTTAAGCCAACGATGACATCCTAAACCTCGACCACATGCAACAGTAGACAGCACATTCTGTTTCTGCCGACTCATCGGGAGTTTATTCGCGCCGTGCCAGTTCCCCCTATCGTGGATCTCCTCCTGTCCGGCACTGCTTCATTTTTTTCTATGTTCCTTTGTTCTAACCCCACGCCAGAGGAAAACTAAGAGCCAAAGTTACTGAAGCACGAACTGCGCCCTCCTCGAAAGTTTCAAGGCCTCAACTTTCACCTCCGAGCAAAATCACTGTTATTATTGATGGTGTCGTGACGAACGCTTTTGTCGACCGAGAAGCTACAGTTTTTGTTTTAAGTGATCTTACGAGCCGCAAAATGCAGAAAGTGACGATACTCGTTTCTGATCTTTTAATACGGAAGGTGAGCTCGCAACATATTCAGCCTTTTGCAGCGTGCACGGCCCATCTATTTATCAATGACGCATTCTTCATTGTGGAACTCGTTGTCCTACCGCGTGCCTTCCATGATGTTACCCTCAGTTGGGACTTCCTTTCTACACATCATGCGGTCGTTGTCTGCGCTAGAGCTCAACTAACTCTGTCCACGTTGAGTACCACAGTCGTCGACGTACTCAGCCTGGTGCCTAAATTGGTTGTTGCTGCTGACACTAGCACTTCTCCGTTCTATACCACCCTGGTGTCCGTTTCCCGCTAACTGTGTAATTCGACCACCCTGTTTGTACCATCTGAACACCGTGCACGCCGACAGAACCTCTTACTCCCGTTTGCCGTCGTTACCCTTGGGAATCGTGCCGGTGTGGTCTACGCGTGCAATCCCTTTTCTTGCTCGGCTACTTTATTATGTGGCGAATGTGTTGTACATTTATACAGTTTTGACGCAACGTGTGATAACGTGGTGTTGTCTAACGTGAATGCAACATGAAGATAACGTGGATGCAACGTGCGATAAGACACCGTTGCCAATAAATGCTCTCACTTCCACAACGGCTACCACTACCCCTGTCCAAGACATTCCGCTGCGCAGCATCGATAACAAGCTTACGCAACTCCAGGGCACAAATGTTGTTCAACTGCTTGAATGCTTTCGTGGCTCTTTCGACGTCGGCCAGCCATAATCGGGGTGCATGTCTGAAGTGGGCGATTGTATCGACACTGGTCATCATGCTCCCTGGCGACAGCGTCCCTTCCGAGTATCAAAGGCCAAACGCCGCGTTATTACTGACAACCTCGATGACATGCTGCAACCTGGTGCGATTCAAGAATCGAACCGTGGTGGAGCCTCTTCTGTCGTGCTGTTGTGGAAAAAAGATGGTTCGATAAAATATTGCGCTGACTGCCACCCGCTAAGCAAAATTACACGAAAAGATGTTTATCCTCCCCACGCCTCGACGACGCCCTCAACTGCTTTTGCGGAGTGGAATATTTTGGAATATTTCTCATCACTGTACCTGCGCTAAGGCACCTGGCAATTGCCCTTGTGTGAAGCCGACTACCCGCAAACCACAATCGTCACCACTGACAGTTTAGAATAGTTTAAGGCAACGCCTTTCGGCATTTGCAATGGGCCCGCTACCTTGGAGAGAATGATGTCTGCCATTCTCAAAAGCCCCAAATGGCAGACCTGTTTATGGTACATCGGACATGGCGGTTTTGTTGTCTGCAGATTTTCCTTATTGTAGCTCGCCTTGAGAGAGTTCTCGAGTTCCTCACTAATGCAGCTGGCAGTTATACCAAAAGAAATGTTATTTTGGCGCCCATCAGCTTACCGCGCTCGGTCACGTTTTCTCCAAAGAAGAAATTTTGCCAGATCCGGCCAAACTTTGAGCGATTGCCGAATGCCCCAAGCCCAGCATTTTAAACCAAGTCATAAACTTCATAGGACTGTGCTCATATTTTCGGCGCTTCTTCCGCAATTTCAACTCCAATATATCTCCCCATGACCTAGATTCTCGCCGCCAGCAACGACCTCTAAGCTTGGAATGCCGATTGCGATGAGCAATTTATGACGCTCTGCCTACGTATCACGTCTACTTTAATTCTGCGCCACTACAATCTCAATGCGCCTACAGAAATACACACAGACGCTAGTGGTGTCGGAGTTGGCGTGGTAGTCGCTCAGCGGAAAGCAGACTTTCGCGAGTACGTTGTAGCATATGCCGGTCGTACTCTCACAAAGGCGGAGGCAAATTACTCCGTCACAAAAAAGGAGTGTTTGGCAATCGTTTCAACAATCGGCGAATTTCGCACCTACCTCTATGGGCGTCAGTTGGATGTTGTTACCGACCACCACACGCTATGCTGGCTGTCGTTCTTAAAAGAGCCAACTGGAAGCCTCGCTCGCTGGGCTTTACAATTACGGAAGTATGATATACGTGTGATTTATCCCTCTGGACGAAAACACTCGGACGCTGACGCACTATCTCGATCACCCCTGCCTTCCGACTGTGGCAGCTTACTAGCTTCTACTTGTTACTCATTATCTATGACCATCACCAACATGCCGGAAGAACAGCGCAAAGATCACTGGATCGCTTTTCTGCTTGACATTTTGTCTCAACGGCCCCCACATTCCGTCTCACGCATGCTTCGTCGTCAAGTTCAACACTTCGCCCTTCGTGAAGGCTTGATGTATCGGCGCAACTACATGATCGATGGCCTCAGGCGGCTCTTCGGGATCCTCCGTCATTTGCGTGCGGAAATTTGCAGCGCCTTCCACGACGACCCTCAATGTGGTCCCGGTGGAATGTTCAAGACGTACTTGCGTCTTCGCCTGAGGTACTATTGGCGATGCATATATTGATTCGTTCTCCGGCTTGTTCAGTGGTGCCCTGCGTGTCATCGTCGCAAGGCTCCTACTCACAGAACCGCTGGTCCTCTACAGCCATTGCCCTGCCATGCCCGACCATTCTACCGCGTCAGAGTCGATCTCTTTGGCTCACTACCGACTACTATCGGTGGCAGCCACTGGATAATAGTCACCATCGACCACCTCACGCGGTGCGCAGAAACAACAGCGCTACGAGCCGCCACAGCGAAAGACGTCGTATGGTTCCTTCTTCGTCATCTCAGTTTGCACCATGGATCCCCACGTGAATTACTCAGTGACCACGGCCACGTCTTTCTCTTAAATGCCTTCGCGGTTCTGCTGAAATAAGGCCGCATTGTACACCACACCGCTTCCACATACCATCCTCAAACTAACAACATGACGGAATGTTTCAATTGTACCCTTACCAACACGGTGGCGATGTGCATGTTGGAAGACCACACAAACTAGGACGGCGTACTCCTTTTCGTCACCTACGCTTACAACTTTGCGTTCCAAACTACCACTGACTTGTGTCCCTTCTTTCTCCTGTATGGACGCAAACCATCATGTTCCATGGACACCACTCTGCCGTACCAACTAGATGTTTCTGCAGACAAGCCAATCACTCAAGCTGCTGCGTACGCTGAAGAATGCCGTAAACTGGCTAGCTCGTCACGCCGAAAATGTCGTCATGACAACTCTCCGTCTGATGCCCATTACTCTCGGGAAAACTGGTTTAGCTTTGGGTCCCGTCCCCAACTTACGGACTTTCCACCAAGCTTTTGTCCCGGTGCCACGGTACTTACCACATACTGAAGAAGACATCTCCCGTGAACTACGTCGTCGAGCCACTCGATCCATCGCCCGACTATAGCTGTGGTGGCCGTGAAACAGTTCACGTCACGCGACGTAAACCCTGCTATGACCCACGTACAGCGTCTTTTTCTCAGTTCACCAGGATGGCTCTTCCTTGAGCGGAGAAAAACTGTACCACGGCACATCGGTGCAGCTCTGTGCCAGTGAGAGAAAAGACGATGACGTTCGTGTGTCGCACTGTCGGCCTCCTGTTTTCTGTGCAGCAGCTGCGTTGCTTGCCCTGGCGAGTCTCTTGCTGACACTCCCCCGAAGAACACGCTTGTTACAAAGGTTATAAGCACCTCAAGAATGGGTAGTAATAACAAGAAATTGCATTGACACCAAAGAAGTTAGTTTTCAATATTAATGTGTCCAACCAAGCAGAAATTGAGGTCTTAAATTTCTGCTTCTTTCCTTGCCTGTCTCCTATTTTGCTACCATAAGAGATTGGTGCTGTGAATGAGGAACGATGATATGTCACAATAAAATCACCACAAAACTACGAGGTGGAGGTAAATTATGCTGTACACTACTTCTGTGTCATGATTATCATGTTTGGATGTGTTGTTTACCTGCGTCATCTAATTACGTCACCTGATGCCAAATTTAGTATATGTGAAACTAGGGAAACGGCCGTGATCACGATATAAACGTGGTATGTTGTATTGTTCTTACATGACACGCGTGTCATGATTATAATGCTTGCACCAGTCATATACCTCCGTCACCCATGGACGTAACGTAGTACCAAATTTGGTATATGTGGAGCTAGCATAACGGCCGCGAGCGCATATTGAAGGGCTCAATATACTCCCACATAACGTTGAGGCGCCTGCACGCTGGGCGCAATGACGCTATGAGTGAGAAAACGTAAGAACTCTATATACTGATGCCAGGCGTGACCAGTGCGACCAGCGTCCGTTGGCGCGGCCCGACGGCAACCGGCGCCAAATGCCACATGCTGCATTTCGCGCCTATGCGTTACCCAGAGCACTGCGTCTGCCTCGTTTCGTGACGGAGGCACGCAAGACACGCTGAAACGCGCATGCGTGCAAGCAACGCTGTGCGGCGCACACCTGCGAGTATATGGCAGACTCTGCACCAGGCACGGCAACGCCGGTGTGATGCGACCAAGTAAACGCCGGCGCGCACGCACGCCGTCTCACGTCGAATTGTATTGGTGCCTCGACTGTGGCATGTGGTCATGTTGTCACATGACACGAATTTCATTATTATCTGGTTTGCACCAGCCACATAGCTTCGTCGTCCATTACCGTCACGTAATACTAAATTTCGCGGATGGGAAGCTAGCAACACGGCTGCGGGTGCATCATGTAGTCGTGGTGTTACATGGCAAGCATGTCGTGATTTTCTTGTTTGGATGTGTCATTTACTTGTATCGTCCGTTCGCGTCACATAATACCGAATGTCGTACATGTGATGTTAGAGAAACGGCTGCGAGCGCATCATGAGCGTAGCATATATCTCGTGTTGTTACATGAAACGCATCTCATGTTTATCATGTTTGCAGCAGTCTCATGCCTTCGTCATCAATGCACGTCCCTTAATACCAATTTTGGTATAAGTGAAGCTATAGAAATGGCCGCCAGCGCATCTTGGGCGTGCCTTGTAGTCATGTTGTTACATGTCAGGCTTCTTATGCTTATCATGTTTGCACCAGTCACATACCTTCGTCATCGTATCACGTCCAGAAATACGAAGTTTGGTATATGTAAATCTAGCGAAACGGCCGTGAGCGCACCATGAGCTTGGCAAGTAGTTATGTTTTTGCATGACACGCATCTAATGAATAATATGCTTGCATCCGTCACATACCTTCATCATCTATTCACGTCTCGTAATACGAAATTTGGTATAAGCGAAGCTAGCGAAACGGTGACGAAAGCATCATAATTGTGGCATGTAGTCATGTTGTTACATGACACGCAAATCATGATTCTCATGTTAGGGTTTGCTGCTTGTGTACGCCATGCAGTCATGTCATACCATACAAGTTTTGCAACATATCATGTGAATGAAACCACCACAAGAGCAGCAAGACCATTAAATGTATATTTTGACAATCATGACATACTTGTCTCAATTTTATAGTTATGACTAGTCAAGTGTTGCTCGTCATACAGTCATGTTATGCCATAGCAAGTATGGTATCGATACCAATATCCAAATAGCCAAGGAAGCTAAATGTCGTAGGCAGATAGATAGTTAGATAGATAGATAGATAGATACATAGATTTATTTTTTTTATTTATTTATACATACTGTCAATCCCAGAGGGAATATAACAGGTGGACAATCTAAGGCAGTGATTAAGTACAATCAACAGAAAGGGAAAAAATTAAGAAAAAATCAACAAAACAACAACAAAAACAGAAAACATATAAGCACATTTGTCAAAGTACAACAATATTGGCACTTTACCTAAATAACAAGAAAGATCACATAGCACCATATTATGTTTGCGAGGCTATCAAGTCACTTTCTACTAGTTTTGTGAAAGGGGCTAAGGATGTGCTACTGGTAATGGAGAAGGACAGGCTAGTTCATTCTCTGATCTCAAGCGGGAAGAACGAGAGTTTGAAGGCATATGTGTAAAATCTGTAAGGGGCAAGGGTATGAGAGTATTTGTGGCGGGTAGTTCTAGCTGCGGATAGCTTTGTGTAGCGGGACTTGTCTATGTTTAGTTGACCATGTAACAGTTGGCACATCAGCTTTAAGTGTGCCAATATCGCCCGGTTTTTTTATGGTTAGTAGTCCAGCCTTCTTATGCAGCTCCGTAGGTGAATCTGTTCGGTTAAATTTGTTAAATATGAACCTAAGCACTTTTTGTTGAACACCTTCGAGCTTGATGGTTAGTTTTTTTGTGTACGGGAACCAGGCAGTGTTTGCGTACTCCGAAATGGGTCGTATAAGTGTATTGTAGGCCAGTAACTTTGTGTGTGGTGGTGCTTGCTGTAATAGCCTTTTTATAAATAACAGTCTTTTCAGCGCAGATGATGTGATGTAATGAATATGAGCGTCCTACCGTAGGTCATGTGACAGAATGACCCCTAGATACTTATGTTTCGTGACTTTAGAAAGAATAGCTGAATTGATGACGTAATGGAAATGGAATCTATTGTTTTTTCTAGTTATAGATAAGAGCGCAGACTTTTTTTCGTTGATGTTCACTTGCCAATCACTGCACCAGGCTGAAACTGCATCTAGCACTGTATTTAAGGCGATATGGCATCGTGTGAGTGGATTTCTTTGTACAGAATGCTGTCATCTTCATATAATCTGCGTCCAACATTAACATATGAAGGAAGATCGTTCACGAAAATTAAGAATAATACCAGTGCCAAAACTCTGCTGTGCGGTACACCAGAGGTCACCGGTACGATTGAAGATTGGACATGGTTTAATTCCACGAAAAGCCACCTGTCTCTTAGGAAGTTAGTAATCCAGCCAACGATTTGCACTTGCCTAGAAGAAGTTGGAATTTCAAGATGAGTTTGCTGTGCGACACCCGATCAAATGCTTTCGAGAAATCTATCAGAATAAAATCAATTTGTTTTTGGCGATCGATGCTTAATGAGGCGTCATGGACCATTTTAATGAGTTGTGTTACAGTAGACATGTCCTGGCGGAAGCCGTGTAGAAAAGAGGACAGTATTTTGTGTTTTTCTAGGTGTTTTGTTATGTGCTTTAGGATTATGTGTTCGAGCAGTTTACCAACCGTACATGTTAATGAGATGGGCCAATAATTGGAAGGTTCGCTTTTATTTCCGGACTTATGTATAGAAATCACTTCTGCTATTTTCCAATCATTTGGTAGGGTACGTGACGACAATGATTGTTTAAAAAGCAGGCACAGGTATTTTGTTATCCATTCGGCATATCTTTTCAAAAACGCGTTAGGTATGTTGTCTGGTCCGGAACTTTTTTGCCATCCAACTTTAATAGTAAGCTGAAAACTCCCTCTTCTGAAACGAATAATTGCTTAATAGATTTCTCGTCTGTCATTTCTATGTGAGGCTGCTTTCCATCGTCAACTGTAAAAAATAATTGAAAATAACTACTTATTACGTTTGCGGAATAGGCATTTTCTTCAGGCGTTTCGTGGGTCATTTTACGGACATTAGGATTCATGTATTGTCAAACTTTCGTTGGGGAACTTTTTATGAACCGAGGTAGAGTTTTTTTTTTCGAAATGAGTAGACTTGGCTGCCTTTATTTTATTTTTTATGTCAGTTATACCTGCGCTCAGATTTTGTCGGTTCTAAATATTTGGTTTCTCTATTAGATTTTTCCTCAAACGCTTCACCTTTCTTTTAGCATGTATAACGATACGTGTGACCCACGGATTCATCTTTCTGGTCTTCTTTTTCTTCGATAGAGTATGGTTTTGTAAGCAATAAAGAACAATTTCTTTCAATTTATTCCACAACATTTTTATAGTCGCAGTGGAGTCTTAGGCTAATTCTTGAATTGTGAAAATTCGTCGAACAGTAAGTAATTTATGGCTACGTCATTGGCATTACAGAAGTCTGGAAATGTTTTCTCTGCATATGCAGGCGTTTTACTGTCCTTTATAGGTATCCTAGAATAAGTTATCTTTTGGTATCAAATGCCGTCTAGCAGTTCTATCTTTGCTTCATGTACTGGAAGGTTATCAGTGAGAAAGATTAAGTCCCGCACACTCAAGTTGTGTCCCTGTACACGCATAGGCTGCGTCACTATTTGTGAAGGGTTTAAAGTGAGAATTAAATCGTAAATAATTTCCGAGCAGTTGATATGGTACTGCATTGATTCCCGGTTGAAGTCAGGCAGATTAAAGTCCCCCACTAGAATAACTCTGGAATTAGATGCGTGATGCCGCATATACGTGCACATGGTATCCATACACTCAAGGTTTAATAAATAGATAGATAGATAGATAGATAGATAGATAGACAGATAGATAGACAGATAGATAGATAGATAGATAGATAGATAGATAGATAGATAGATAGATAGATAGATAGATAGATAGATAGATAGATAGATAGATAGATAGATAGATAGATAGATAGATAGATAGATAGATAGATAGATACGCACAATGTCGCCGAATTTTGCTGAGAAGTTCTTCGCAATTAATAAATGAGACAAATGCTGTACATAAGAAAAAATGTAAAGAAATGTATGGCAAGCCGCCAGCATCTCGGAGAAGACGAAGAAGTTGTGCCGCTGCTGCTCCGCGTGTGCGAGCCAGCACGAGAGAAGAGGACACCAGCAAGAACGACAGCGTCTGTGGACGTCCATTACAGAGCAAGGATAAATAAAATATGTAGGAATCCAAACGACGCACGCATTCCTACAAGTAGTGACCCGGACTTCGAGTGGCAACGCGCTCCTCTCCATCCTTTTGTCAACGCACCGAATGTCACGACCATTTCTGCTTCTTCAGCCCCGTTCATTTTGCCTAACAATGAACACCACACCCAACAGTGATGCCTCGACGAATCCCACGGCAATTGACCCTGTTGTCGCTACCCTCATGCTCCCGGAGCCTTGGCAGGGGTACTCTGAACACTGAATTCTGAGCTCGAGCCACTCTTCCGATGACACCGGGTAACGTCGCCCAATTACAATTACGTCATCGGCGCTTTATCACCTGCTATCATCACCATCGTAAGAGATATTCTGCGTTCTCCACCTCCTGACAATTCCTAGGACACCCTTAAAGAGAAGCTCATACGCCGGACAACTGAGTCGAAACAGCGTAGGGCGCAGCAGCTACACACCTCGGAAGAACTCGGTGACCGAATGCCTATGGAGCTTCTGCGTCGCATGCGACACCTGATTGGGGACCACTCTGCTGCATTGGACGCATTGATCTTACGCGAATTCTTCGTACAGCGATCGCCACAGCAGGTGCAGATGATTTTGAGCGTATCGTCTACAGAAACCCTCGAGTCACTAGCACGGATGGCGGATAAGATTATGGATGTTGGGGCACCGTCCATATCTGCGACCAAGGGATTACGTGAGTCTATCTTCTCAGCACCGGTTCACGACGACCGCTTGGACCGCCTTCTTCCAGGTAACGAGGAGCTCAACTACAAGTTGGATCAGTTGGCCACTGAACTGAGCGCGCTCAAGGTAGACCACCGCCAGAACGCGTCACGACAATGGCGTCAAAGCCGCGAAAGAAAGCCAAATCTGCTTCTCGGCGTCTGCTGGTACCACCACCGATACGGAGCTCGAGCTCGTCAGTGCAAAAGCCATGCCAGTTTACGGGAAACACGCGGGCCACGCACTGAAAATGGCCAGTGTTTCAGGCCTTACATACAGACGCCTATTACACGTCACGGACTGCGTCACCAAAGTCCGCTACCTCATTGACACAGGTGCCGTAGTGTGTGCTGTTTCTCCTACGTTGGAGGACCGCGAACGACGCCAGACCTCGCTGCCTGTCACCGCGGTCAATGGTTCGACCATACAGACCTTCGGACAGAGGTCTGTTACACTTGACATCAGCCTGAGACGCACGTTTCAGTGGATCTTCTTAATCACTGACGTGCGTTTAATCATAATCGGTGTGGATTTTCTTTGGCATTTTAAGCTTGTGGTAGAGCTAAGACATAGCCATCTCGTGAATTCTGAGACCCTCCGCACAGTTCAGGACGTGACATCAAATTTGCCACCCTTGCGTCTCGCGCAAGCTCATGCCAAAGTCTCCCCGCCATGGTCTACGCTTCTGCAAGAATTCTCCAACCTCTTTCGTGCTCCATCTCTTGAAGGCGCGGTACGCCACAATGTAACTCATCACACGCTGACAGTAGGGGAGCCGGTCTTTGCACGAGCTCGTCGCCTTGCTCCTGACCGCTACAAGATTGCACGCCAAGAATTTGAGCACATGCTTGAACTCGGATACGTCCGCCCCTTTTCCGGTGCCTGGTCTTCACCGCTACACATGTTTCCCAAGCTCTCAGGTGACTGGAGACCATGCGGTACCGCGCCCTCAACAAAGTACGGTACTAGACCGCTAACTGATACCGCACATCCTAGACCTCACGGCGTTGCTGCATAGTGCTACCGTATTCAGCAAAATCGACTTAGTAAATGCATACCACCAAATACCTGTCGAGCCTTCCAACGTAACGAAGACTGCCATATTAATACCTTTTGTTATGTTTGAATACACGCGTATGCCTTTCGGTCTACAATACGCCGCACAAAACTTTCAACGGTCTGTGGACTTGGTACTTCATGGTTTGACCTTCTGCTTCGAGTACATCGACGACATTCTTGTTTTCAGAACCACTCCAGAATATCAAGAACTTCCCCTGCGTCAGGCTTTCACACGACTCCGCAAATATAGACTAGTCATTAACGGACCAAAGAGCGAGTTGGGCGTTTCCTCACTGGACTATCTTGGCCATCACGTCGATTCGCGTGGTATCTCACCACCGGCTGTGCGTGTTGAGACTATATTGAAGTTTCCACGACCAACAAATGTTAAAAAACAAATATCAAGAAACGAAGCCGAAAGCTTCCATGTTTTGGACGCGCGATGCAGAGACAGACGGTAATTATAACGATAGTTATCGTCATAACTATCGTCATAGCTATCGTCATGCCATACCAACTAGCCCAAGCTGCCACACTTCTAAGCAGAGACAGCTTTCAGTTTCATCAAGGAAGCTCTGGCTAACGCAATGCTCCTCGCGCATCTAAAGAGCGACGCCATCACGTCACTCACAGTGGACTCCTTGGACATCGCCATAGGCGCACTCTGGCAGCCGGTCGCTTTCTTCTCACGGAAGCTCTCACAGACTGAGCGCCGTTACAGCACATTCGGTCGCGAAGTGCTCGCTGCCTATTTTGCTGTCAAGCACTTTCGACGTTTCTAGAAGGTTGGCAGTTCCATTTCCTCACTGACCACAAGCCACTGACGTGGCAATCGACCACTACCAATTCTTCCTACACTACACGTGAGATCCGCCAGCTTGCCTACATATCGGAGTTCACGAGTGATACCCGGCACATCAGTGGCAAAGGCAACCCCGTTGCTGACGCTCTTTCCCAATTAGAAATCAACGCAACTATGGTTGAGAGCCCACCAGTCGATTTTGCGGCTATGGCTACTGCACAACAAGACCACAGCGAGCTCCCGGTGTTGAGATTCCAAGAGATCTTACTCAAGCTCTAAGATTTCCAACTTTCAGGCTGTGCGATCTCTCTCCTTTGTGACACCTCCACCAGTTGTGCTCGCCCTTACGTTCCAGCACCATTTCACCGCAGAGTCTTTGACGCCTTGCATTCCTTGTCGCATCCCGGTATACGTGTGACTCAGCGCTTCATCACAGGGCGATATCTATGGCCTAGAATGAACATCGACGCCCACCGCTGGACACGTGCGTGCCTCAAGTGCCAGCAAACCAAAGTCCAGCGCAACACAGTCAGCCCACTGGGTACCTTTACGCCTCCCGGCTCGCGGTTCAGTCACGTGCATCTGAACCTCGTAGGCTGTTTGCGCCATCGCAAAATGACTGGTATATGCTAACCTGCGTATAGCTGTTAACGCGGTGGCCTGGGGCACTGCCCCTCACCGACATCACGGTAGAGTCAGTCGCTGATGGACTCATGGCCGCGTGGATAAGCCACTACGGTGTTCCCAAAGCCATCAGAACGGATCGAAGTCATCAATTTGATTCCACGCTCTTCCGCACCTTGTCCCGAGTGCTTGGTGTTAACCACATAAGGACGACGGCCTACCACCCGATGTCGAATGGCATAAATGAGCGATTTCACCGTCAACTCGACGCTTCGCTCATGGCCTTCCAACCACTTATACCCTGGACGGAGTGAATACCACTCGTCCTCCTCACCCGGCGCAGCACGATACGTACAAATGCGCCCTGCTCTTCAGCTGAGCTCGTATTTGGCACTATCCTAAGCTTTCCTGCACAGTTTTTCGACACATCACTGGTATCACCATCGGACGTAGCTGCTTATGCTAGTCTCCTCAGGAATGCCATGAGAGATGTGTCCCCTATTCCGGCACGTCAACACTTACGCCCAAGTTTCGCCGGTCATGCGCTCCGCGACTGCACCTACGTCTTCGTGCGACATGTGGCAATCAGACCACCACTGCGACCTCCTTACGATGGATCCTTTAAAGTCGTTAAGCGTTGCCCGAAGCATTTCGTTCTGCTGCTTAATAGACGCGAAGACAGTGTCTTCCTTGACCGCATAAAGCCGCCTTTCCTCGACACTGAAGCCGTCCTCGAAGACTTCAAGCCATCCGTGAAATCCAGATGAACGTGCTTCGCAATAGCAGAACCTGCAACCTGCTCATAGGGTTCGCTCCTTCGCACACGGGCTACCTCGTTAGAGGGTGGGGGGGCTATGGCAAGTCGTCAACATTTCGGAGAAGACGAAGAAGTTGTGCTGCAGCTACTCCGCATATTCGAGCCATCACGAGAGAAGAGGAAACCATCAAGAACGACAACGTCTGTGGACGTAAATTCCAGAGCAAAGATAAATAATATATGTAGAAAACCAAACGCCGCACGCCTTCCTACAAATGCATACGTCCTCGCAGGCCATTGTACTGTTGGCTCCAGCCCTATCATCAATGTTGATGAAGCACAATCTTCGCATGCAACCACATTAAATATTGTAAAATGGGAGAGCCCTAATGGTAACATCTGCTCAGCAGCAAGAAAAAAGCTGCAGCATATACAAGTTAGCATTTACAAAAAGGGAAGATGACGTTGCACAACAAATTGTTCGACGGCGGTTCCAAGAGCAAGCATTCGTTGCTTCCCCATACCCAGAATAAGGCTGAAGCAGATTCGCGATTTGTACAATGTTCATTGTAGAATAATTCACAACACGCCGATCAGTTCAAATTCGTGGGCTATAAGTAGCGCTGCGTGTTTTCGGATCAATCAGACAAGAATTGATAAACGCTCGGTGGTAAAATTATCGACAATTTTAATTGACCCAACAAACTTCGATTTCAAAAAAGTACCTTCAGCGTTTGAAGGGCACTTTCAAAGCTTAAAGTCGCTTGCCGAAAAGAGCGCACCTGTATCAGCGGCAGACATGTCCTGAAGTATACTTGAGCCTAATATACCAGTCTTTCAGGTTGTGATACGAAGAAATGCAAGTGCTACGTATTGCAGCATTTGTGCTTTCTTGTATTTGTGTTCGCGTGTTCAAACGTTTCAGATATTTAGAATAAACTTAATGTGTTTGAATGTTTTCGTGTTATTTTATCGAAGGTTAGTGGTACTGCGAGTTATAGCAATAGTCATAACAAAACCACCTTAATATGCAGAAAAGGTGAAGGAGTTGGGTAAAAAAAAGCCGAGAAGCAGCTTGCTTACGTCTTGCTCTCCCTATAAGTACAATTTGGCCAGCTCCCAGCCGGGCACAACAGCAGCCTTATTAACAGGGTAAATGAATAGGACATTGTAACAACGCATATAGATAAATAAACGACGAATTTCAGAAAATCAGAAATTTACAGCAAAATCAACTCTGATAAACGCTGAATGTCCCTAAAAATAACGGTCTCCGAAAAACACGCCCCGAATCCCAAAAACAAAGGAAAGCCCCCCAAAAAATCCCTATGTTTTCAGTTTTTTGCTAAGTTTTCTTCGTAGAAAGCGTCCGATTGGGTTTTTCTCGCACGAAAGAGCTACACCTGGCAACTCTCGTTGCCGACCAGCTATACAGTTTGTTATACGTCGTTACTCAATGTAATGAGCTTGCACGACCGTTACAATCGCATTCTGGTCAAGGTGCGTGGCACCAAGGTCGCAAACCTTGACGTTTAAAGCCTTTTAAAGTCAGCCCGCCTTCAAGTTGCCATGAATTAGCTGAGTCACGAACTTTTAACTGCATTGGAGCTTCTTATGCGGCAGCTAAAAGGATTCGGGTGGGTGCTGCTTGCGTCAGCGTCGGCGTGCAAAACAACAAACTGAAATGTTTTCCGGAGGAACTGCATGGATACCCCAAAAAGGGTTATTTGCTTCTCCAAAAGACAAAACGTGCGCAAAAGATTGCTCATGGCACGGCTTGTAGGGGCAATTTGCTCCTTGTGAAGTAAAGCGCTAGTTTTTTTTTCTTCAGTAACTGCTGGAATGCTCCCAACGTGTGAAAACAGTCCATCGGTGCCTACACAAGCCTTGTTTCCTTTCAGAAGGTGCCGTAGTATTGTGGGGTGTAGTTGTTACTGTACACGCATGCTGACCGAGTCATCATGAGTTCGGATCCCCTGTGTTTGCTGCAAATTTTCCGAAACTTATTTCTGAATACGTTGGTTACAAATTCATTGTACATCTAATCGATTGTCTGTAGGCCCTGAGAAAGGCTGGTTAAGTCACAGAGAACCTGATTTTTCTTTTTTGTGACTTTTGCTCCTTTGAGCAGTAACCGCGAGAGCATGGTTACTTTTTTGCAGTTACTCCCATACTGGTGCAATGTGTGTGGCAGGTTAGTTACCCTCCTGAAAGAGCAACCTCGATACCCCTTTTGCTCCTCTACATTTTTGAGTGAAGCAGGCGCTTCCTCACCCGGAGGATGGCGCCAAGATTCGTAACTGGAGCTGCGCTTCTATTTTCCTTGGTGCAGTGTTCACGTTCTAGCCGAGAGAAAAACTGCAAACTGAAAGGGCAGAGCCTATATCTGCACGCTAAAGCATAGCCAGGTGAATGTTTTCACCTACCTTAATTTTTATTAGCGCACTTAAAAAGCTCACGCCCTGCTGTGACTATTAAACAGCTGCGTCGGGAATTGAGCAGAGAGTTGGGTTATGGTTATCATGTCAAGATTGCGAAAGGTAAGGTCAAGAAAACGCAATGTTTCTTTTTTTAATCTGGCCAGCTATTTCCACTGTTTCGCCGTAATGTCTACAGATAGTGCAGTTCTGTCTCGCTTCCAACTTTGCTGAATGAAGAGATTGTTATGGCGTTTATTAGCCGGCACACAGCGAGTCTACACAATGGCGACAGTAACGGCCAAAACACGGGGTCTCCGCGCGAGCGGCGTTCTCTTTGGGCAGACCCACTAGAAGGCACATAAGAGTTCGACCCACTTCAGTGTTCGGCGGCTTCTGTACAATTACCCCGGGGTCGAAGAGGGAGCCGCCTGGCGACCTAACAGCTTGTCACTACGAGCGGGTCATAGTAAGCCTTCAGGCGTTCCACGTTGACTATGTCGCGCCCGCGGCGGCGCATGTCCGAAGATTGTTCAATTGGCTCGATAAGATAGTTGACCGGAGATGTGCGCTCGATCACACGGTAGGGACCTTCATATTTCGGGAGTAGTTTGGAAGAAAGGCCAGCTACAGAGGTCGGGATTGAGAGCCATACAAGGGAACCAGGAAGGAAGGTGGGCTCAGAAGTGGCAGAGCCATCACGAATACTCTTCTGCCGCTCTTGCTCATGCGTCGTAAAAGTCTTGGCAAGCTCGCGACACTCTTCAGCAAGCCTGGCGGTCTCGGAAATAGGTGTACACTCAGATGGATCCGGCGTGTACGGGAGTATCGTGTCGATGGTGTGTGACGGGTGCCTTCCGTACAGCAAAAAGAAAGGTGAAAAACCAGTCGTGCTCTGAGGGGCGGTGTTGTAGGCGTAAGTGACGAAGGGCAGTATGGTATCCCAATTGGTGTGGTTGGCGGCGACGTACATCGACAGCATGTCGCCGAGGGTGCGGTTAAAGCGTTCGGTCAGACCATTCGTCTGCGGGTGGTAAGCAGTAGTTTTGCGATGGACAGAATGGCACTCAGTGAGAATGGCATCGACGACTTCTGACAAGAAGACACGGCCTCGATCGCTGAGAAGCTCCTGGGGTGGACCGTGGCGCAATATAAATCGATGTAGTAGGAAGGACGCAACATCACGCGCAGTAGCCGCAGGGAGAGCGGCGGTTTCGGCGTATCGCGTTAAATGATCTACGGCGACGATGGCCCAGCGGTTGCCAGTGGACGTCAGAGGAAGTGGTCCGTACAAATCGATACCTATGCGCCCAAAGGGACGGTCAGGGCAAGGTAGCGGTTGCAGACCGGCTGGTGACATGTGTGCGGACGGTTTGCGGCGTTGGCAAGCGAGACAGGAGCGAACGAACTGCTGGACGTAGCGGTACATCCCGCGCCAGAAGTAGCGTTGTCTAATGCGATGGTAGGTTTTGAATACCCCAGAGTGCGCGCACTGTGGATCAGAATGGAAGGATTCACATATCTCCGACCGCAGACTGCGGGGTATCACGAGTAGCCACTGCCGGCAATCGGCGTCGTAATTGCGTCGGTGTAGGAGGCCGTCACGAATGGCGAAATGGTGAGCGCGACGACGCAAGGCACGCGTGGATGGCGTTGCGGATGGATCAGAGAGCAAGTCGATCAGTTGGGCGATCCAATTATCCTTTCGCTGTTCGGTAGCGATGATGTCAACATCAATGGCAGAAACAACAACCGAGGATACTGAGCAGAGCAAGTTAGCTTCAGGCAGAGGTGAGCGCGAGAGGGCGTCGGCATCAGCATGCTGGCGTCCGTTGCGGTAGAGGACGCGGATGTCGTAGTCTTGTAAGCGAAGAGCCCAACGGGCGAGGCGGCCTGAGGGATCCTTCAATGATGACAGCCAGCATAGTGCATGATGGTCAGTGACGACATCGAATGGGCGACCATACAAATAAGGTCGAAACTTTGTAAGAGCCCAGACGATTGCCAGGCACTCTTTTTCCGTGACGGTGTAGTTTGTCTCGGCTCTTGTGAGCGTACGGCTTGCATATGCCACAACATAATCAGGGAACCCGGGTTTGCGCTGCGCCAGGACAGCGCCGAGGCCTACACCACTGGCGTCCGTGTGCACTTCTGTTGGGGGGCCGTAGGGTCATAGTGGCGGAGAATGGGAGGAGACGTCAACAAGTGGCGGAGCTTCAAGAACACGTTGTCGCACTCTGACGACCACGAATTGAGGGGCCCGTTACTTCCGAGGAGCTTCGTCAGCGGTGATATAATCGTGGCGAAGTTTCGTATAAAGCGTCGGAAGTATGAGCACAGGCCCACGAAACTACGCAGTTCTTTGACGGACGCAGGTTTTGGGAATTCGGCCACGGCCCGAAGCTTGGCTGGGTCAGGAAGAATGCCATCCTTGGACACGACGTACCCTAGGTTGGTGAGTTGGCGTGCTGCAAAGCGGCACTTCTTCAGATTTAGTTGCAAGCCGGCATTGCTCACACGTGCGAAAACTTCTTTTAGACGTTGGAGATGGGTGGAGAAATCTGGAGCGAAGACAACAACGTCATCGAGGTAACACAAGCACGTGTGCCATTTCAAGTTGCGCAGTACGGTGTCCATCATGCGCTCAAACGTCGCAGGTGCATTACACAGACCAAACGGCATGACGTTGAATTCGTACAAGCCGTCGGGTGTGATGAAGGCAGTCTTCGGTCGAGCGTCATCAGCCAGGGGTACTTGCCAGTACCCCGAGCGCAGATCGAGAGAAGAAAAAAATTGGGCTCCGTGAAGGCTGTCAATTGCGTCGTCGATGCGCGGCAGTGGGTAAACATCCTTGCGAGTGATCTTATTGAGCCGTCTGTAGTCCACACAGAACCGCACAGAACCATCTTTCTTCGCAACAAGAACAACAGGAGACGCCCAAGGACTGTCCGAGGGCCGAATGACGTCGCGTCGGAGCATATCGTCAACCTGCTCGTTAATTTGCCGGCGTTCAGCAGGCGACACGCGGTATGGACGTTGCCGTAATGGTGGATGGGCACCAGTGTCAATACGATGCGTAACAGTGGACGCGCGACCGAGAGAACTTCGCCCGACATCGAAAGAAGAACGGTATTCTTGCAACAGGTCTAGAAGCTGGGAACGCTGCACTGACGTAAGGTTGTCATCAATGAATGGGCCAAATACATCAGGAGATGATGGGTCAGAAGTAGAAACAGCACTGATGGTACGTGAATCGGGACAACGCGAGTCTTCGGGTACGTCCAGGACTTGTGCGTCGTCGACTGCTTCCACTCTGCCGAGACGTTCCCCTTGAACCAAGGTAACAGTGTACGGGGATGGGTTGGTCACAAAAATAGCGGCGTTGCCTTGGATGATTTGCACGGTCGCGAAAGGTACTAGCAACCCTTTCCTCCTGGAAGCACGGTAGGATGGCGAAACAAGTGCAATTGTGTTGGAGAGACCGGTGCAGTAGACCGATACGCCCATCGTCGAGCTTGGAGGCACTATAGTATCGTCTTTCACAAGAATCTTGTTCAGTGTCGAGGGACCGTCTTCTGGCGTCAAATGCGAGAAGGGCGAGAGTTCAATTTCGGCGGCGGCACAATGAATGACGGCGTCGTTGCGGGAGAGAAAATCCCATCCCAAGATGACGTCATGAGAGCATGCAGGAATGATGATGAATTGGGCGACATACAGAACGTCCTGAACGACAACGCGAGCTGTGCAGCCTGCTGTAGGATTAATACGATGTGAGCTAGCGGTACGAAGGGACAGTCCAGAAATCGGCGTCGTCACTTTCTGAAGCAAGCGGCAAAGGTTTTCGCTCATAACTGATACCGCAGCTCCAGTGTCAATAAGAGCAGATGCATGAACACCGTCCACAAGCACGTCAATGACATTAGATGGGCGGCTCTGAGGGCTTTCACAATGCGATAGCGTCGCAGTCCTTGCCTCTGGGACTGCGACAACTAGTTTTCCCGCTCATGAGCAGAAGAACTTGGCCGCATGGGGGACAGAGACCGACGTCGTGGAGACGGCGACCTTCGAGCAGACGGACCTGGGCGAGACAGTGGCACAGACGGCAGTTCCTCGTTATACGAACGGCTAAGGTGGCCAGCAACAGGAGAAGTGGGAGCCGGCTGTAGTCGAGAGCAATAACGGGCTACGTGACCGGCGTAACCGCAAGCAAAGCAGATGGGCCGGTTGTCGGGTGTGCGCCATCGGTTTGCCGGGGTGGGTCTCGCCCGGAACGGTGTCTGGAAAGGCTGCATGGTGGGCTGAAAATGAGGCTGAGGGGTTGCGCCAACATATGCAGCCGGCACACCCGCTGCAAAGGACGGAGGTCGTGCGGCAGCTTCGGCGTAAGTCACTGGTGCAGGCGCTTGAACGACTGGAGGTGGCCTTGCGACCACTTGGGCGTAACTTGGGGGTGCAGGGGCCGGAAGTTGTTGTGGGTGGTACGCAGGCATGACCTCCGCTATTTTCTGCTCAATCGCTCGGCGGATGGGTGGAAGAATGGTAGGGGCCGATTGTTGAGCAGCCGGTGGGTGGGCAAAGGGCAGGAGAGAGAACTGCCTCGCGATTTCCTCACGTATGAAGGACTTGAGATCTGCCAGCAGTGCCACCTGATCACAGCTCGCTTCCAAGCCTACAAGCCCTGCATCTCGTGATGTGGAGCGACGGGTCATCGAACGCTGCCGGCGGAGCTCCTCGTAGCTCTGGCACAGCGTGATGACCTCAGCTACTGTGCCGGGGTTTTTGGCAAGCAGCATCGTGAAGGCATCATCGTCAATGCCCTTCATGACGTTCCGGATCTTGTCTGATTCGGACATGCTGTCGTTCGACTTCTTGCACAAGTCCAGGACATCTTCAATGTAACTGGTGAATGACTCACCGGCCTGCTGAGCGCGTTCGCGTAAGCGCTGCTCGGCTTGCAGCTTGCGAACGGCAGGGCGGCCAAAAACGTTGGTGATAGCAGTCTTGAAACCGGACCAGGTTGCAAACTCGGACGCGTGGTTGGTGTACCACAAACTTGCAACGCCCGCAAGGTAGAACACCAAGTTTGTCAACTTGCCGTCCTCGTCCCATTTGTTGGGGACGCTCACGCGCTCGTAAATGGTGAGCCAGTCCTCCACGTCAGATGGGTGGATCGCGGATCCTGGGGACACCGGGACATGGGGGTGGCATGGGAGGAGGCGTTTGCTGAGAGGCGTCGTGGGACATGGTAGATTGCAGCGTACGTGAGCGTAGTTCCAAGGGCATCGAAGGGGATCGTAGCACTCTTCACCAATTTGTTATGGCGTTTATTAGCCGGCACACAGCGAGTCTACACAATGGCGACAGTAACGGCCAAAACACGGGGTCTCCGCGCGAGCGGCGTTCTCTTTGGGCAGACCCACTAGAAGGCACATAAGAGTTCGACCCACTTCAGTGTTCGGCGGCTTCTGTACAAGATAAATACTTTTTTGTTTTACTAGGATAACTATAGGATGACTATAGGATGACAATATTGGTGCGTTCTTTAATTGGGTATATTATGCTCAACCACAAAAGGAACAATAAATTATGCAGGTAATTCTTACCGTAGTCATATTGCGGTAAATATAGCTGCACTTTTTAAATTCACTGACTAACGCTAGTAGCTTGCAGGACACAGCGCAAAAGTTAAACGAAAAACTACACCAATCTAAACGAAGCTAAACCAGTCACAGCTTCACTGTCTGCATTCTAAGAACAGATGTATAAGACTGAAGATTCTCAAGAACACAAAACACCGACTCTCAAAAGTGAATACACGAAAAAATCATGGCTAGACAAGGTTTCTTTCATGTAAGAACAGCAACTGAAAATTCGAACATTCCTCTTAACGCCTTCCTTTTGAGGACGTTGGTTCGTCCCCACCTCCATGCGTAGCTGACTGTGCCACGAAATTAGAAATCACTTGGAAAAGAGCGCTCTCGAAATCACATATCATTACTATCACATAATAAACGCCACGTTGATTTATTCCTTCCACCTATGATGTTGGTTCTTCTTCTCAAATGAGAGTACTAAGCGTTTATTTAGGCAGTCTCTACAGTTTAAAAAAACAGATTTGCGATTCTAGAACAAGAGACCACTGAAAAAGTTTGATATCGTGATGGCGCACAACTTACGGCAAACAATCACTGGCTTTCAATGTACCGAAACTCTTGAGGAAATATCAAAACAGGGTATTGATCTTGGCAACATTGGTAAACAATGTCCATGTTGTATTTGTGTCTGATATTTACTAAATTAACTATCAGCTTCTACCACTACACATTGCATTCATTGTATGGTGTAAAAACGTCTTTTCAATTCATGTTCTATAATTTTATGTAGAAATATAAAAATGTTCAATGCAAGTACTTTAGAATTTACTATAATACTTCTTTTTATTTCTGTTTTTACATTACATATACATGAGTTACGCTTGTTTTAACATGTTTAAATTGTATGTTTTAGGTTTTCTAGTATTTCTATGTTTTAAATTGTTCTATGCTCACAAAAATGTACGCCAACACTGCCTCGTGGATGGGCCCCCAAGCACTTTCAAGCTGCATTTTTTGCCACATCTGGGGTGACCCCCAACAACTGTTAGATATAAACTTTCTTTGATCTTGATCCTTGATAGGCCAGAAGAGCTATGTCAAAGTTACCGCTCCGACAGCAGCTTTTCTCCAAGTTAAAAATACACAAAATAATAGCCAGAATAACAAGGAGGAAAACTAAAAAACCAAGATTATAATTTAGTTTTCATATACGTGCTGTATGCATGACTGGCGTAATCGTATGCTGGATAAACGGAACTCCACGTGAAAGCTTCTCCCACACCGACGTTATTTTGCTGTATCTGCGCTTGTAATTTAACATCTGCGCCATGAGGTAGAGAAAATGTGGAATTTTCGCGCTTGCTATTTTCGAAAGCGTTCTGATACGGAGGAATGGCTGGAAACTTGTCACCGCTGGTAATGTTCCGGAATGAAGCAATAGAATTTCGACAACCTTCCTTCGAAAAATGCAGCCGCCTAATGGAAATATTTCTAGTTAGCGAAGAAATGAGGGCTACTTTGTAATTAGAGCAGTTATGCATACTTGCTGGGAAGGGATTAAACAAGGGACACATACGCAGGCAAGTCTCTGCACAGACCCTCTTTTTGTGTGTTTTTGGAATAGTATTTAGTGCTAGTGTGACGACAGAAGTCAGATGGCCTGACTTTTTTTGTAATTGAACAAAAAAGCATTACAGTAAGTTGAGACAAAATCAAAAAAAGTTCTCAGGTTCGCTTAGACTTAGGTTTCCAGAGTGACAATACAGCAAGCCATTCACTGAAATTAGGAGAGGCAGCCGTCCTTGTTCTTTTTGAAATGTGTTGGTATTTAAGAGATTATTTTTGTAGCTGGATCCAGGTCGCTCATTTTCTGCTCCTTTGAAGACGATATAAACCTAATGATTGTTAAGAACTTAGGTTGGTATAATAGCACTTAGTACGCCAGCACTTTTGACAAATTAAGCATTACTAGAATCAGACCAAAGCAGGCAGGAATGGCATATTATCTATTATTTTAATGATTCGAAGCGCGATCGCAAAATATATTGGTACAGGTCCATTAGGTAACTATTGAAAAGCTTAATATTGAATGCTTTATTGAGCCCGTTGGCAAAAAATCATCAAAAATGATTATGTATGTTCTGAAACAATTCATTTCTAGTTGAGTCTTCTAGATAAATAGTATTGTCAGTGGTTGTGATCATAAAGTTCTTCAACTTTCTATAATAAATTTCTAATGTTTCAGGTAGTGATTTTGTGCAATAGTTGACTTTAGCCACATTTAGGGCTTTTAAGTGCTCTCAAGATTATTTGTAGATTGGCTAGTGAAATGTTGCGGTTTGACCAGTGCAAAGCGCAAGTCTGTCATTAGGTCTAACAGACTTGCACAGTGATAGTGCAAGTCTATCTATAGGGCACATGCACAACCTCACAATTAATAATTTTCTTCCACGTCTACGGGCTAATTTACAAGAACCGTTTGCCTCCAGTCAATGAAAGGTGACTACTAAACTGTGCATGCCGTCTTTGAAAGACTACAGGGGACGTTGTGGCTTGTCAATGAGTGCTCCGGTAAATATAACAGGTTTTGTTTATTGTGGTATCCATAATAATCGCATGAACTACTAGGCTTCTGCTTTGGCCATTTTTGCCACTGTTACACCAATGTTCTACTACAAGAGTGCGGAGCGAAATTTCAAATAATGGCATGCTTCTAAGTGGCGCATACCTCACGTGTAGAGGCCACCGTGTCTGCTAGCGTGCTCACCGATATTGAGGAAATGTGACGCTATCACACATGATTACAAGCATAATTAGCACCCCAGTATAGTTCGCAAGGATAGCCACGGCAGGCTGTAACTGTGGAGAGCTATAGGTACTCTCTCGTGTTCTTTATACAAAATAGGGATGCCTGTCCAGCTTGACGGTGAACCTGGAATGTCCGTGAACATCGAACTACAGTTACCAGAAAGAAAGTACGTACGCTGAAACTTCGGAAGATTGCGAGTGGTCACGACAAAAAAGCCAGCACGCATTTTTTTCACTGAACAGTGTCTGTGCTTTGATAACAGAAATGAACCAATTAATAAACTTGATTGCTATGTGAGGCCTAACGTTCTAAAACCACCATATGAATATAGGAGACGCCGTAGCGGAGGGCTCCCAAAATTTCGACCACCTGGGGTTCTTTAACCTGCACTGAAATCTGAGCACACGGGCCGACAGCATTATTGCCTCCATCAAAATGACAGCCGCTGCAGCCCGTATATCATCATCATCATCATCATCGTCATCCTGACTTCCCCCGCTGCAGGACAGAGGCCTTTCTCATGTTCCGTCTGTCAACTCAATCCTGCGCTTGCTGCTGCTACTTTGTACTCGCAAACTTGCTAATCTCATCTGCCCACCTAACTTTTTGTCCTATCTCACTCGCTTGCCTTCTCTTGGAGCACAGTCTGTGGTCCTTAATGACCGGTGGTTATCTTGCCTTCGCACCACGTGCCATGCTCATGATAATTTCTTCCTTTTTTCTACTATGATGTTTTTAACACTGGTTTGTTCCCTGATACACTGTGATTTTTTGTTTCTCAGGGTTACACCTATCATTTTACTTTCCGGTGCTCGCGATGTCGTCCCCAACTTAAGCTGAACATTCTTTGTAATCCTCCAGTTTTCTGCTCTATAGGTAAGTGCTGGCTGGTAGACGCAGCGGTTATATAATTTCCTCTAGAGGAACAATGGCAATCTGACATTCACGATTGGAGAATGCTTGCTGAATGTGCCTCACACCATTCCTAATATTTTAGTTTCTTCACTCTCATGGTTAAAATGCGTGGTTACTACCTGTCCTGAATAGGCGTACTTCTTTACAACATCAAGTGCACTGCTGCCTATCTCGAAGAGTTGCTCTACAATGGTTGTTGTTCATTACTTTCGTTTTCTGCAGGTTAATTTTAGGACCTACTTTTCTGCTCGTCCTGCCTTTTTCAAAAATAATAAATTGCAATTCATCTTCTGACTTAGTAGGGCAATGTCTTAGCACGAAAAATACAGAGACGAAAGAAAGAGACGTAGACAACATCATCGCAAACTTCAAACTAAGTTTATTTGGAAATAAACATGAATGTATTTCAAGTCAAATCACGGTAATCTCATGCCTTCCTCTATTGCAGATAAAGTTCTAGCGAACATCATTCATAAACATGAAAACACAAAGTCCGTAACTAAACAGATAAATGGTGCATGCGTAACTTGAACGAAGAAACAACTTAGAAAATAACCTACAAAAATAACCCATAAACTTACAAAAACTTGCAAAACATCCCACGAAAAAAACATACAAAAGCTAGAACACTTATTGCGCCGGCATATCGCGATTAAACTAAGAAAACATGTTAATTAGGAACAAAAACTCTTTATTATGAAGTAGTACAGACGACCGACTCACGCATTTGGAGGCCTGCTTTCGGATAATGAAGGCCTCAGTTATTTCCTGGGTTACTTGCCCCGCCGCGGTGGTCTAGTGGCTAAGGTACTCGGCTGCTTACCTGCAGGTCGCGGGATCGAATCCCGGCTGCGGCGGCTGCATTTTCGATAGAGGCGGAAATGCAGTATGTCCGTGTGCTCAGATTTCGGTTCAGGTTAAACAACCCGAGGTGGACAAAATTTCCGGAGCCCACCACTACGGCGTCTCTCATAATCATATGGTGGTTTCGGGACGTTAAACGCCACATATCTATCTATCTATATAACTATCTATCTATCTATCTATCTATCTATCTATCTATCTATCTATCTATCTATCTATCTATCTATCTATTTATCTATCCATTTCCCGGGTTACTTGCCCTCTGTAACAAAATAGCAGTTCTGTTTGTTGACAAAGTGGACTGCAGCCACACTACCGGCAATGTAAGGTCTAAGCCCGTGTACTCAGATTTGGGTGCACGTTAAAGAACCCCAGGTGGTCAAAATTTCCGGAGCCCTCCACTACGGCATCTGTCATAATCAAATGGTGGTTTTGGGACGTTAAACCCGACAAATCAATCAATCAATCAGCAATATAATGTCAAGTGCGATGACGGCATCTTTCAATGAGCTGCGGTGCTCGCGTAGACGGACATTATTACATCACCCAGAACGCGATACGACGATAGCTAGCTTATCGGCTTTTATTTATTGAAGTCTTGTGGTGCCCTTTCTTATAGATTAGGATGATGTTAGCATTCTTCCAAGATTTTAATGACCTCCCCGTCCGGAGACACTTCGTTAACAGGGTGGCCAGTTTTTCTAAGCCATTCTGTGCTCTTCTTTCATTTGATCTGATGTTACCTGATTATCACCCACAGATTTTCCTCTTAGCATTCCCTCCAAGACTTTCCTGTCCTATCTGACCTTACGGGTGGGGTGTCATCTGGGTTACTGCTAGTTCTTACATCACAGACATGGTGGTTCCGGCTCCCGGTGGAAATCTTTGTAAAACTCATTCGCTCCTTTAGCTATCCTATCTATATTGGTAGTTACTTTTCTTTCCTTGTCCCTTAGTGAATTCATCTGATTCTTGCCTATTTGAAGTAGCGGTTGCATTGTGCGCCATACGCGACGCACGGAGAAAACTAGGCTTGGCACCCGAAGCGTGGGCGGGGAAGGAAAAAGAAGACACACAGATGAGACGCGGGTGGAAGCTCCCTCTTATTCTTTCCATGCGTGGTCTTATATACTCCCATGAAGTGCCCTCTGAGGTTGACGACCCGGAAGCAAAACCAGAACCATTTGGCTGAATACCACATTATCCTTCCTTGAAAGAATTTAACATAAAGGAGTCTAACATTCGTATAATTTTGAAAGCAGAACACCCACTGATGTGTAGCGAATTCTGCAACCTTATGCATTACAAAGCAGAGGTACAACAAATACACAACGAGTACAACCTTGAACAACTGTAACGCCATAATCTTACCACCACCCCTCGTTTTGAATTGAAGTTCAGAGAACCGCTATTAGAAGGGGAAAAACATAGCCACGCGTGCAGCGCATCATGGCTGAACTTACTTATATAAACAAAATACAGTGGAAGAGGAGGAGGAAAATGCGATTAAGCAAGTGAGTTTGTGTTGTTTACGCACCTTGGGCCCCCTCTTGGCCATCACATTGCGCGTAGGTGTCCAGACCAGTGTTGCGGAATTGTCACCTCCATTTCACTCCGATATCATTCCGCGGAATCGGGATTCGCCGCACACCTCTTTCTTTTATTTCCTCGGAATAAAAACTTAGCCAATTTCCAATTCGAGAATGGCTTGCCAGTTAAATTTCGTTCCTGTAACTCCTCAACGCACGAAATGCATCATGATATTTTTTCAGCTAATACTGAAGGGCTCCTTAAAACTGGCCTCATGAGATGCATTAGAAACTGCAAAAGTACGCAAGACACGCCACCAATGCCGGGCGATAGTAGCTAGGTGTTGTATATCAGTTACGAAGTGCGATAACGCCACATACTGTTTCGCTCGTGCTGTGCTATCAGTTTTCTCCCTCGCCACCTGAAGCGTTCATAAGCCGTTGCGACGACCTAGATGCGAGCCACTCTGTAATTTGACCTTACGTTGTCCACCGGCAGACAGGTGGCTGTATAGTTACTTTGGTATGCAATAAAAGCATGCTGATCAACCGGCTAGATTCCTTCAATGGGGCGTGCATGACCCACAATTTAAACTAGTGACGAAGATAGGATTCTAGCTTATGACTTGAGGGCGTCCTCGGTGGCAAGGACCCCGGAACTAACATGCACGCACGCGAGCAAGAGCCTGGTCTAGGCAATGACGTGGTCGAATGCGTGCAAGACGCCCACAGTGGCTGTGCAGCTTGGACAAGTAGAACCTTTCGAAGCCTTTTCCGGTGATAGGCAAAGTTTCCAATAGCGCATTCAGGCATTCCGACGAGCTAACCAGGCTGACGAAAAGCGTAAAGTGGACGTCTTCATAAGCGTAGTAGGACCCAAGTAGTATGCCTTATTGAAGTCTCTAACTGCTCCCGTGGCACCACCCGATAAATCTTTATAAATGCTAACTCAATTGTGCTGTCACCTGTCGCCGAAGCCAGCGTTTATTGGAGAAGGAGCGAAGTTTCATCCCCTCTCACAGCATGAACAAGAAACCACTCCGCTGTTTGTTTCTGACCTGAGGACGTTAGCGCAAACTTGCGAGCTTGGCGCCTTTTTGAATGAAGCCTTAATTAAAGGACCGGTTTGTTTGCGGTCTGCAGCGAGTTGATTTCGAACGTCACTTGTTCAATGGAGACAAAAAAATTAACTTTCCAGCAGGCAGTTAACCATGCTATAGTGCCGGAAACTGCGCTGAAAAATGCATTGGCTACGCACGAAACAGCAGCAGCAGGGTTTGAGGTCCACAATTTACGCCCCCTGATAAAAAAGTTCGTGTCGTGTTTTCGCTGTGGCTTAACAAAGCAAGGAGCGAGAGCTTGTCGTCAAGCAAGTGCGATCAGCTTTGATTGTAGCAAAAAAAAAGACACCTTAAGTGCGCATGCGGTGGTCGTTAAAACTGAGGCTACTATTTTAAACCTTAGCCGAACCAAGTCAGAGTGAATCGCAGAGGGTCAAGATGGAGCAAGTGACTGGATTGATATGTTGGGTTTAATGTCCCAAAACCACCATATGAATATGAGAGATGCCGAAGTGAAGGGCTTCGGAAATTTCGACTACCTGGGGTTCTTTAACGTGCCCCCAAATCTGAGCGCATGGGCCTACATTTCCGCCTCTAGCGGAAATGCAGCCGCCACCGCTGGGATTTGACCATGCGACCTGCGTATCAGCAGCCGAATTCCTTAGCCACTAGACCACCGCAGCGAGGTGAGCAAGTGACTGGAGACAGCCAAATATGCTCGATGTAACAGTTTAAGGAAGGCCCTTACGCATGGAGCTCAATACTAGTGCTTCCATATCGGTGATACCGGAGTCGCTGTTTTGTTCAATGTTTTCAAGTGTCGCTCTTCGCAGATCTACGCGACCATACACTGGCGATCCCATAAAGGCAACTGGCATCGCCTCCTTCTCAGTGCAGTACAATGGTCCATCCCAATGTGTGCCTCTCTACGTGCTGCGTCATAGTGGCTGCCACTTCTTCATCGCAACCAGCTGCAGCAGTGTGAGCTTAATTGGACGCAAGTGCAAGGCCTACTGAACCTGAAGCACCCCCGAAAACCCAGCACCGAACTGCAGCACCGAACTGCCGAACTGCATTGGCTCCTGAACAGCTACGAAAACGCGTTGATGGACGAGTTCCTGCCATTCAAAGTGAAAAAGCTACTTTTCTGTGAGGATAACAAAAAAACACGTATCCCTAAAGCACGGAGCGTTACCTTCGTTTTCAGAGCAGCGTTGGAAGAAGAAATGTCTCAACTAGAAGCGTTGGGAACAAGTTCACCAGTTGCAAGCAGCGAACATGCTCCGCGAATTGTACCTATCGTTAAGGGAGATCGGTCAGTTCGGGTTTGCGGGGACTACAAAGTCACTGTAAACCCAATGTTGGACATAGAAGAGTACTCGCTTCCCAAAGCACATCAGTTATTCTCACTGCTTGCTGGAGGAGAAAAATTCTCCAAAATTGACTTAAGCCGATCATACCACCAAGTTGAAATGGATGAAGAATCTCGACAATACCTCACGTTGAACACCCATAAGGGTCTTTTTGCAGTCAACCTGTTACTGTTAGGTATTGCATCTCCACCGGCGGCCTTTCAGCGAATCATGGATAATGCGCTAAAAGGGATCCCATCAGTATCGTGTTACCTTGACGACATTTTAATCACTGGTCAAACGCAAGAAGAGCCCCTATGTAGCGTGGAAGATGTTTTAAAGAGACTGTCGGAAACGAAACGGGATTCGAGTGAAGCAAGCAAAATGCGATTTTTTTTCAAGATAAGCTGCAGTACTTAGGACATGGGATCGCCAAAGACCTCACACCATACGCAAGCAGAGAGACTGAAGAGATCAGAGACGTGAGAAAACAAAACAAACTTTACTCTAGTGATATTGCAGCACACAGTATCTAGTACAACACTTGAATACAACAAACAAAATGCATCGACACTTGATACAATTAAAGAATTATATAAAAGAAACAATAAATCAGCTTACGAGAGCGAACTATTACAAACTACGCAAACTAACAAAAATAGAACTACGGAGGAGAAAGTTCGAAGAGATAAACAGGTGAAGGCATACGTGTGATGACCAGCAGCGTTGCGTCCCCGACGATCGGATGCGAGAAGTCGAACAGAGTTCTGACACGACTGCGATGTCGGCGGTGTTGCAACGCTGGTGGCTCCTGGAGGCTAGTGCTTGCAGGTGACCTCGGGCAGGTTGAGCTAACTCGAGGCGAAGTCCCGATGTTTCCGTTGCAGACGTTAATATCGCGTCACAACTAGACGAACGGCTAAGTTTAGGTGGCCAGCCGATACAGAGCCACACTAAAAACTTCTAGAAGAGATGCTTGTTGATCTGTTTCTACACCATGTTGGTCAGCGACTAGTCTGCCTAGCAGGGCAAAATCCTGCGCTTAAATACCCCTCGTGTCCCCTCGCTCTCTTCCTTGGGGACAAGAGGCCTCTACATGGGTCCAATCATGCACGCTTCATTGATGGGAACTCCGCCCCAAAAATATATTGACCCCACCCCTTTTTAATTGGAAGAGGGCCCTCAACTAGCGAGAGTGACAGCCTGTTGAGATGTTGTCATACGGCTTGGCCACCAGAGGTTTTCCCACGGTTTTCCTCGTGAGAAACGGTCAGACTGGCTCTCAGCAAGTGCGTCCCGTAGTCTAATCCTTGTTCGGGGTACATCGCGGCCTTCCACGACCTTGCAGACGCCGCCGCAGTTACAAAAGAATCAAACGTCGGCGGCGACGTTCCAAGAAGGGCACGCCATTCTGCACTTCTCGGCTCTCTTTTATGCGTCCGCCGTTCCCACCGTCAGTGGGGAAGTACGGCACCCGTTCATTGCCATGACGCCGGGTCGCCAAAATTGACCGTCCGTGACAGGGTACTACAACAAAAGAAAACATTGACAAGCTCACAGTTTTACAAAAACTCGTGATTCTATTAGCATGCAAGGCTCCATACCTCTGACACACCAGTGACCTCTTTATAAGACCCAACATTGTTCCGGTAAAGTCAATCTTTAACTATATTATATGTGGGCAGTAAAAATCAAGCTCAGTCAAAAAACTAGTAATCTACAAACGCCAGCAGGATCACATGCTACCCTAATAAAGTGTAATATACGCAAACCTGAAGAATGGCAAATTAAGAAATGTCGCACTAGCTATATTCAACAAATGCTTTGGTTCACGCTCTAAGCTTTAATAAATGGAATCAGTAAAGAGCAGCTTTTTAACACTCGGGAAACTTCAATAAAATAAATACGCAGAATTTTCACCACAGTATTGTTATCATGAATGCGCCTCATAAATAGTGCCGCCTTCTTTCGTGATTCGCTGTTTCTGAAGGGAAACATTCTTTATGGTGTTTTCTTTATCATGTTCATTAAATATTATTACTTTTCTGCATGAGGGGTAGTCCTGTTCAATTATTTATGTGCATATATTTTTTTCGATAAAACATATTCATGCACAATGTATTATGAATCCATTTCTCTTTTCTGTTCTTTTTTTTCTTTTCGTTCGGTACCACCTTTAACGCTGTAGCACGTGCAGGGTGGCCAGGACACCCTCAAGCTGATGGTATCAGCCTTTTTCTCTTAGTCACTCACAACATTGTGTTGTAAACTAATAAATAAATAATAAAATAAATTCGTACTATGGCAGTTGCTAGACTTTAGCGTTGGGTGGTTGCATTTTCGGCGTGTACGTTCACCGTGAAGTTCAGACCGTCAGTTCCCAAAGTGGACGCTGACTGCTTGTCACGCCTTCCACTTCCGCAATCTGATGTTGACGGGTCTAATTAAAACTTTTTAGTTTTGCGTTTCGACATCAAGTCAGTAAGCAGCAGACAAATTAGGGCAGAAACGACACGGGATTCAGTTCTGCGTGAAGTAGTGAAGTGCAATCTGCATGGGTGGTCGAGCCGAGTATGTGATGAGATAAAGCCTCCATTTTTTTTGTAGCAAGCTCGAACTGCCTCTCTATATAAAGGAATAATTATGCTAGGAATCGTTCTTTTGTTCTGAAGAAGTACCAATGGTCCGTATTAGATGAACTACGTCAGGGACATCCTCGTAGTTGTGAGAACAAAGGAATCATCTCGAAGCTGTGTGGTCATCAGCAATACATAAAGATAAAGAGCACTACATCTCGTCGTGCAAGCTGTTCATGGAAGAGCGAAATTTGGTGATCAAAGTGCCACTTCACCCGTTGGCCTGGCCTACACAACCTTGGCAGCAAGTTGACATACTTTGCTGGCCCTGTCAAAGGACTCTGGTACATGGCGATCGTTGACGCACATTCAAAGTGGCCGGAAGTGTTTCCAATGACGTCGATTTCGACGCAAGCAGCAATTTCATGTCTGCACAGTGTTTTTTGTGGCTTCCTTTTTCACGAGACCCTAGTATGTAACAACAGTAGTCAATTCATGTCTGCCGAATTTCAATCTTATCTGCAGGGTATTGGCACGACACACGCGAAAACAGCGCCATATCGCCCAAGCAGCATCGACTTGGGCAAGCGCTTCATCCAGACACTGAAGTCAGCGCTTCGAAAACAAGCCATCCCTGCAGGGGCGTCTGTGCAAGCGGGCGTTTGATGTGTAGCGACACCAAGGACTCGAGCTAACGGGGGGGGGGGGGGGGGGGTTCGACTCCTTCTTATGCCTACCCGTGCGTGCCTTTGCCGTGTCCTGAAAAAAGGGGATCCTGGGAGTTGAGCCGGCGCCGAGTCATTGGACCTTTAAGGCCTTCAGCAGAGGCACCACACTCCTTTGACCCCGGCTTCACGTAGATGGCACCGCTGAGCCGACCATCCCAGGCAAAATCGGCACTCGCCTTTTCCTAACTCTCTCCCCGACAACTTTCTCTTTACGTGTCACTTTCAGTCTGTCCTGTCTTTTTCTCTCTTCTGTTTACTCCCAATTTTTCTGGCGACAAGGATTAACCCTATGCAAATAGCCTATCTTCACCTAGGCGCATTGTGTTATGGCAGTATTGTATGGCTGACGTCTGCAAGCTTTCAGCATCCGCAAATTTGCAGCGTCCCCTTGTTGGGCTCTGTGGTTGGTGGCTACCAACGTTGCTGAATGAAAATAAGACCAGCTTGCATAGAGCATTCCCCCTACTTACTGACCGTACCGGCTTAAAGCGCGTACACACCGATGACATATTTTTTTAACCAGCCAATAGAAACGTTTCTTTCCTTCCATGTCATTCACTGTAAGAAAACTGGAAAGCAAGCCAGGACCGTATCTCCTTTCGTAGTTGCCAGGTGTCTTACCGAAACTCTCGGGGCTGAATACAAGGTCACCAAAATGGCTAGTGGAGACCTCCTTCTCGGAATTTGCGACAAAAAACAATTTGAAAAGCTAGACGGCCTCTCAACTTTCGGTGACGCACCGATCACCGTAATACCACACAGATCAATGAACATAACTCGCGGAGTGGTATCTGACGCAGACTTACTTGACCTGACCGAAACTTGACTTTTGGAGCGAAGAGCCAAAATGCCACTAATGTACAGAGAAGTATTATCAGAAGAGATAACAAGAAAACACCAACGAAACTGCTAATACTCACGTTTTCTTCCAGTAAAACGCCACAATCTACTCAAACAGGGCACAGGAAGACATCTGTCAGGCCCTACATCACAAACTCTCGTCGTTGCTTCCAATGTCAGAGGTATAGTCATGGCTCGAAAACCTTTCATGGTCACCAGAGTTGTGCACAATGTGCAGTCCTAGGCCACGTGTCTGAGAACTGCAAAGAACCGTCACACTGTGTAAACTGTGAAGGAAACCATGTCGCATATTTGCGCTTCTGCGCATATTGGAAGAAAGAAAAATAGATAATTACATTGAAGGTGAAGGAGAACATGTCATTTAACGAAGCACGGCGAACAGTATCACCATTCTAGGGACTTACATATGCTGATGCGGCGCGTCAGAAGCACCGCCGCAACAGTCACTCCTTCGGCCCGCCCATATCGAGCCGGCGGTTGTGGCACCTGCGTCCAATGCGGCTGTAGTCCAGACTATTCTGCCTACCTGCGAACAGATACCAGAGACTCCAGGGTCCTCAGGTCTAAAGGCCTCGCCTCACCAGGCGAGGCCCACAATTTAAACTATCAGCTTGCACGTGCTGGCATCCACTGCCTCCGAGCAAGCAATGGATACGTCGGTACCCTTTGTGTTGGAAGAGCGGCAAGGCTGCTTGGAGCGTGCCAAAAAAAGCATATAACAGTGCCTAGTGACGGCCCTGTTACGCGAATTCAAGCTACCAACCTAAACAGCCACTCACTTTTCGCCCACACAGCACTACTTAACACTCACTATGAACATTCAAATTATACATTGGAACATCAGGCGCCTTCTCAGAAAACTTGACGACGTCCAAGAACTTTTACACGAACACTCACCAAAAGTGCTGTGTGTCCAAGAAACTCACCTAAATTGAAAACACACCAACTTTCTCCATAAATATGTTATTTTCCGAAAAGGCCGTATAATGCCATGACATCATCCGGAGGTGTTGCCAATATAGTGAATCAAAGAATTGCAGACGCACACTTTCAACTCCGATCATCTCTAGAGCCAGTGGCTCTTCGAGCTGTGCTTTTCAGCAAACTGATCACAATTTGCACTCTACGTACTTCCAGCTATCACGTACAAAAACATGACTTCTAGTCCTTAGTCGAGGAACTTTCGGAACCTTTTGTTCTCCTCGGAGACTTGAATGCGCAAAGCAGGCTAGGGGGCAACTCTCGTGGTGACGCCCGAGGTCAACTGATTGAACACTTTCTTCTCTCTTCCAGCGCGTGTCTCCTGAACCGAAAAGAACCAACCTATTATAACCTTGCTAACAATGCCTATTTCTCCATGGACCTAAGCATAGTATCTCTATCGCTTGTGCCTCTGCTTCACTGGAAACTCATCACAATTCTCTAAAGAAGTGACCGTTTTTCCGTAGTTTTGAGCACACCTACATCACTTGAATGCCCGCCACAGGTTCCCAAATGGCTAATAAGCAAAGCCGACTGGGAACAGTTCTATACCATCACTCATTTAGGTTGGCGCGACATATGCACTTTAAGCATTGATCCGACTGTCAAGTACTTCACGGCATTTCTGATTGATGCAGCAACAAAATGCATCCCCAAAATGAATGGACACCCTGGAAAACGACGTGTGCCATGAGGGAACTCTGAGTGTCGAAATTCGTGCAAGCAGCAAGACAAAGCATGGAGCTTACTTCGAAACTCATTGAAAGCAGAAAATCTGGACACCTGGAGTCTCAGGCCAGGAGAACGCGTTGGCAGGCCAGAAGAGAAAGTTGGCAGAAGTTTTTATTAGGGATCAATTCATATACACAGGAGGCAAAAGTCTGAAACATGGTTGGTAGGGTAGCAGGAAGACAAGTACACACACTCCCACTCTTAAACACACTTGATGACACCTTTGAAGATCAGGCGAACTTCCTCGGTGCACACTTCGAACGTGTGTCCAGCTCTTTACACTACACTGATTCTTTCCAAAAATGCAGAACAAATATAGAAAAGCAAAAACTCGAACACAAATGTACATGATATGAGGCGCACAACCAGGCTTTTAGCTTAGCTGAGCTACAAACATCACTGAAACCCTGCAATGATTCCGCTCCAGGTTCTGATCATGTGGTTTACGAAATGTTAAAGACCTACCTATTGAAACGCAAAAAAACTTTTTTTGTTTTTTCAATGCTACCGGGTTCTCTGGCGATATCCGTACTTCCTGGAAAGAGGCTATTGTTATTTCCGTTTTGAAGCAGGGCAAGGACCCTTCTTCAGTTTCGAGTTATAGGCCTACTGCGCTTACAAGCTGCCCATGCAAACTTCTCGAAAAAATGATAAACTGCCGACTTGTGCATTTCCTTGAAACAAACAATTTGCTCAACCAATTCTAGTGCGGATTTTGAGAAGGTAGGTCCGCCACTGACCACCTTGTTCGTATCCAGGCGCAGATCAGAGATGCTTTCATCCACAAGCAATACTTCCTTTCGGCATTCCTCGACATCGAAATGCTGATGACACAACTTGGTGCTTTGGAATATTAAAATAACTGTCCCACTTTGGCGTGCGTAGTAGAATGTTTACTATGATGGAAAGTTACTTGTCAAACCGAATTTGCCAAGTTCGACTGGGCAGCGTTCTTTCTCAAACATTTGTCCAAGAAACAGGCGTGCCGCAAGGTGGTGTGCTTAGTTTCACATTTTTTATTATGAAAATTAATTCTTTGTGCTTGTCCATTCCTCGCAATATATTTTATTATATATATGTCGACGACATCCACCTTGGTTTTAAGTCGTGCAATCTGGCCACATGTGAGTGGCAGGTTAAGCTTGGTTTGAACAAAGTCTATAATTGGGCAGGTGAAAGTGGGTTCCGACTGAATGCACAGAAAAACACGCGTGCCTTATTATCCAGGAAGAGAGGCATTCATTCCAAACCCGATATTCTATTGCATGGGCAATGACTTTCTGTTAATACCGAACACAAATTCTTAGGCCTAATCTTGGACACCAAGCTAACCTCCGTACTACACATCAAGTATTTAAAAAACAACTCCATAAAAGCTATCTATCAACGTTCTAAAAGTGTTGTGAAGCACTACGTTGGGAAATGACAAGAAGTGTTTAATGAATTTATATAAAAACCTCATATATAACCACTTAGACTATGGGACAATAGCATATCAGTCTGCGACACCTGCTGCCTTTAAGACGCTTGACCCTATTCGTCATTAGGCATGCGCCTCTCTACAGGTGCTTTCAGCACTAGCCCCGTAGAGAGCCTGTACGTGGAATCAAACGAATGGTCGCTCCACCTACAGAGATGTTACATGTCTTTTAAATATTATCTTAATGTAAACGCAGACAAGGATCTACCATCACATTTCACAATCAATGACATGTTAAGCCTTGCTGTGTTTGAAAAACAACCTTCTATGAGACGGCCCTACTCACTCCGTGTGAGGATCCTAGCGAAGGAAACCGGTGTGCCACTTGAACTCTGTTTGATGGCTCCCGCAGTATGGCTGCCACCGTGGCAATGGCAGGCGATAGATTGCGACGTGTCTTTCTTGGTGGTTATGAAGCATGTACCAGTTGCACATATCCAGACATATTTCTTAGAACAACAACACAAATACACATGTCCTGAGTTCTTTACGGATGCATGAAAGTTCGACACTTCTGCTCGTATGCAGCCGTCGGCCCATCCTTTTCGGAAGCCGGCGTTCTGCACTCTGATTCAAGCACTTTCTCCACAAAGCTTATGTGATACTTGCGGCTGTAAAACACAATAAACAAATAAAACTACAAAAGCCAATAATATATACAGATTGCCTGAGCGTAGTAAAAACTCTGAAAACCCTTAAAAAGCACAAAAACCCTGTCCTTCTCTCGCTTTATTCGCTTTCATGCGCAGTTGACTCATCTAAGCGGCATGTTGTAGTCTGATGGGTGCCAGAACACCAAAAAAATCAAGGCAACGTTCTTATGGGCCAGCTAGCTGGATCCGCCAAGAAAACCACTTCAAATGCATCGATGCCAGTTCCTGCACTCGACTTGAAACCTTTTCTAAAACGAAAGCTCAGGAGTTATGGCAGAGCACATGGGAGACAAACGCAGGTAATAATTTACATGTCAAAAAGCCGCAACTTGGACATTGGCGGCCAATATCAAAACCACGCCACACAGAAGTAATCCTGACGAGGTCAAGAACATGACATTCACACAAAACACATTCATTTCTTTTTTATGGGGCCGATCCACCTTTCTGTGATAGATGTGAAAAAGCACTCACCATACCTCACATTCTAATCCAGTGTAAAGAATTAGACACGATGAGAAGACAACACTTTCTGTTACCCTACCGACAACAGATACCAGTTCATCCTGCAATGTTCATCGGTAGGAAACCACTTTTTGCACATGAATCGTTGTTAGCTTTTTGAGAGAAGTTCTTTGTTTTCATACATATTCTGGCCTTCCGTAGCACGATCTCTCCAGAGAGGTCTCTGCTGCGGCGGCTACACTGAACAAAGCACTCGTTTTATGGCCCTTGGACGCAAGGGTGTGAACAATTGAGGCACTTGTGCTAGCACCATACAAGTCAACCATCATTTTTATTGCCACAAACTTTTGTCATCCATTACCACCACACACTTTTCACGGCATGGTAATGATTTTCTAACCTCTATGTTTTACCTGTATTAGCATGAGGAATTTTATGGTCCTTAAACAGCCGCTTATCACAATCATTGTCCATATCTCTAGTAAGATGAACTGGTGCTCTTTGGCCATGAAATATCCCTTGCGCCACACAACATCAAACATCATCATCGAAAAACAAGCCATGGCACGTCACCATCTGAGCTAGCAGCTTTTGTACTAGGCTATCGCAACACGCCACACGCTACAACAGGAGAAGCTCCTGCCATGCTGCCCGTGTGAAGGAGGCCCCGTACCAGGTGGGACTTCGTTAGACCATTCATTGAGGAGAACGTCGCACGTAGGCAGTTCCAGCAGGCCCGGTACTGAGGCATTATTCAGCGAAGGTTATGAAGTACGAGTGCGTAATTTTCGTGTGGGAGCAAAGTGGATGCAAACACCAGTGCTAGCCCAAACGGGACCAGTGTCGCTCTGACTGCACATTTTCTCTGCACTGTCGCCTGCCATTCTAGACCACCTTCTTTTTGGTTTCCCCGCCAATATTTAGTGTATTGGCCGGGAAGCCAAAGAAGGACCTCCCATTTGTCCCATGTGCTGTGGTCGGGCAGCCCACAGCACATGGGACGAATGGGAGGTCCTTCTAAAGCATCAGGATCTGGACTCGCAGGTTCTCTGTGTGGGCCGGCACGCCATTGCTCTGGCTCTGCGTGGTCTGGACCACTGTTGCGAAGTTACATCTCGGGAATTGGAATTATTCCAGAAAATTCCACATTTCCATGACCCCGGATTGGAATCGAAATGGAAAGGTGACAACGCTTGAAGGAATGTATTAGGAATGGAGTTGAGCACATTTTACCCGGAATAGAATTACGTCTTTTTCTGGAAATAAAGAACGTTTTCTTCCACGTGTCGTTGTTCAAACTTTATACAGTAGCATATCAGAGCCTCGCATTTAACTGTAAAGCATCATTTTTAAACTGGCTCGACTGTTTACGTCACCCCTAGTGTATTTGATTTATGTGGTCGTATTTTCTGCAACACTTGACCAACGTCTAGAGCGACTACGCACAGTATTGGAAGTTATTCATTCAGCAGGCTTGACAAGTAAACCTGAAAAATGCCGCTTCGGCTTCGAAGAGCTGCGATTCTTTGGGCATGTTATTAGTTTCGATGGCGTTAGTCTGAATTCCGAAAAGACAGCCGCTGTTCCGAAGTTCCCCACACACAAACACAAAAGGTCATTGCGTCGATTTTGGGGTTTATGTGCTTATACTTAGACGATTTGCGCAAAGCTTCTTGAAAGAAACAAATCCCCTTACAATACTAACAAAAAACGACGGGCCCTTCACACGGAACAGCGATGAACAGGAAGTTTTTGACGAATCAAGAAAACCGCTACAAAGTTCACAAATACTTACCCATTTTAATCAGAGAGCTGACACTGAAGTTAATACCAACGCCAGCAGTGTTGGCCTCGGTGCCATGCTGATCAATTGACACTATGGTCAATAAAAGGTGCCAGCCTATGCCAGCTGCAAACTCTCAAAAGCTGTGACAAAACTACTCCGCAACTGAAAAAGAGTGTCTCGCAGTCATCTGGCCAAGAAGCAAATTTTGACCCTACCTTCATGGTAGACCGTTCAGAGCAGTCAGTGACGACCATGCTCTATGCTGACTGGCAAATGTCAAAGATCCGTCAGGTCGACTTACAAGATTGAGCTTAAGGCTGAAGGGTTATGACAATACTGTAGTATACAAATCCGGGAGAAAACACAGTGATGCCGACTGCCTGTCACGCGCTGCCGTCGATAAAAGTTGGCCTGAAGAAGATTTCCCCTTTCTAGGCGTTGTCGACGCATTAGAAACTGCTGAACAAGAACGAGGTGACCCAGATTTGCTGGAGCTTACACAACAGCTACAGAGCGTGGACGATCAAGTCCCTTGCATATTCTTTAGAGGGCGCTCTACGTTCTGTCTTCGAGGAAGTGTCCTTTACAAAAGAAACTTCGAACACAACGGCGAAAGGTTTTTACTAGACGTACCAACAGCCCTGCGAGAGCGAATTCTGAGCATGCCGTGACGAGACAGCATGAGGACGCATGGGTGTGAGGTGAACGTTTGCCAGGATTCGCCTGAAGTACTATTGGCCTAAGTTGCTCGCGTCAGTGCAGCGCTAAGTGATAAATTGGTTATGTCAACGGCGCGAAACTCCACCCGAAAAAGCAGTCGGCCTTCCCGAGCCAATCAACCTTCCGGATGCTCCATTCCAGCGGATCGGCATGGACTACTTGGGACCCTTTCAGACATCGTATGCAAGCAAAACGAGAATAGTCGTAGCCACAGACTATATGACGTGTGACGCTGAGACTTACTGTCTGCATAGTGCAACAGCTGCCGAAGTCACCAATTTCCTTGTGAACAACATAGTCTTCAGAAATAGTGTGCCATTGGTCTTTATTACGAATCGGGGAATAGCATTTACGGCAGAACTAATGCAATGCCTAATGTGTGTGACAAATACTGATCTTAAAAGAAACACGACTTATCACCCTCAATCCAACGACTTGACCGAACACCTAAACAGAACTTCGATCGGCATGCTATCAATGTATTTCGATGTTCTACATGAACAGTGGATTGAAATATTAGTCTACATCACATACGCATATAATATATCCGTTCAAGAAACAAACCACGTTGCCCCTTTCGAACTTGTATTCGGCCGAAGAGTAACCACCCCACTAAATGCCATGTTGCCACTACAGGATGAAAGCAGCTATCCACCTGACCCAGATGACTTCTGGCAAAGATCCGATGAAGAACGACAAATGACAAGATACAGAATATGCTGCCAACGGCGCATCGGTTATAATCTGTACAACAAGCGACGCAGTGCTGCACTTTATCAGCCTGGTGACAAAGTGTAATTGTAGACCCCAGTGGGCTGCAGTGGACTCTCTGAAAAGCTTTTTTGGCGATATTTCGGCCTTATGAAGTATTCCTTCATATCAGCGGCGTAACTTACGAAGTCAGATCCACTGGACACGAGAGCTAGAGACGCCGCAATCCCACGGAAGTGGTACACGTAGTCCGCATTGTTACGACCGGCCCTGGGGAGCCAAGCAGGAAGAGGTTTGGGGGAGAACCGGTTCTTGACCTAACGGTGTCGTCCACCCCCACCTCCCCATTCGGGTTTCTCCTCGCCGGGAGAGCTCCGGGGTCTGCTGTGCGTTCGTGACCATGTTTGGTAACATTTTAGGGCGCCGTGACCATACATGGACCTCGTGTTGGGATGTGCCACTCCATGTGTTGTGAGGTGTGTTTCCCCCTCTCTCGTGGCCGAGGGGCCGGAGACACCGTATTGGCTGACGATGCGGACGGGGCGCCCAGTGTCAACGGCGCGGCGCTATAAAATGCCGAAGACGTTTTGTATCACAGGCACTCTTCTCTCTTTGGGTCAGTTGACCACTTCTCCACATGTAAATAAATATCTGTTGTTCGTTCGGGCGCTTCTTCTCGCTGAATTGTTGGACGATGGATCCTGCGACGGGGCCAGCTACCGACAACGAGACCGGCAAGACCCGGAGTCCCAACAACTGGTGGCAGTGGTGGGATGCCGATAACCCCGAAAGCGACCACTGGACGGAGTGAGCCCGAAGTTCAACAACGGGACGACAGGAGAAGGATTACAAGAGCTCATCGACTTCCAGAGGGAATCGAACGGCACTTCTGAGAGAAGCACGACGCCGGAGACATGACTGCGAACTGGGTGAGTGCCGGCTTTCTCTGTTAAATTTTACCACGCATTTACTCTATGTGTTAAGTAAAAGCTGGTAGAGAGGGGCTGTCTTGGTCATTTGGTTAACAGGTAACTTGCGTCAGGCAGAAATTGTGTGATAGCTTGGTTAAGCTCTTTCTGTCAGTGGCGTCAAGGTTAACAGTGACAGGGCAGGATTCCGTGTAAGAGCTTTCGAAGCTTTATTTGTAGACTAAGTTAACGGAAAACTTGAGTCAAGGCAGGTATCTAGAGCTGTCGTTGCCGTCAAGGTTATAAGTTGCAGAACAGGAATCTTTGTGGAACAGAGACAGCGGTACTGGAAGCAGCCATGAATCTTAAATCCCTGCGAAAGTCCATGTTGTTGCTACTTGCAAGGGAGTTGAATCTGGAGGTGTCGGACTCTCAAAGAAAGCCAGAGCTGATAGAGGCGATTCTCGCTTTGGGGGCGGAGGATGACGAGCTGTCAGAATGTGTCGCGGAGATTCAGGAGAGGCAAGCGGCAGAGGCCGAAAGAAAGGCGGCTGAGGCCGAAGAAAAGGCGGCGGAGGCCGAAAGGAAAGCGGCAGAAGCCGACGCAGATAAGATGCGAAAGCACGAGCTTGAAATGAAGCGCCTCGAGCTAGAGATTAGCCATAATAGTAGAACAGGAGGCAGCGAGGCATCCGGTACAGCAGAGCGGGTCAGGTTCAAAATGACGGACCTAATGAGACCGTAAAAGCTAGGGGAGGACATTGGGCTGTTCCTCGTCAACTTTGAGAGAACTTGTGAAAGGCAAGGTTTCAGCCAGGATACATGGTCTCAACGCTTGTTGTGCCTACTTCCGGGGGAGGCCTCAGAAGTAATCGCGCGCCTCACGAAAGAGGAGGCTGACGAGTACAGTGAGGTAAAGTCGAGCCTTTTCAAGAAATACAGGTTGTCAGCGGAAGGTTTCAGGCAAAAATTTCGCAACGCCGTAAAAGAGAACAATGATTCATACCCGGAGTTTGCTTACAAGTTAATGGCCAACATGGGGGAGTGGCTCAAAGAGGCAAAGGCGTATGGGAATCATGACAAGGTGCTCGAGTGTATCGGTCTGGAACAATTCTATCAAAGGTTACCAGAAAAGGTGAGGTTCTGGGTGCAGGATAGACCGGACGTGAACACCGTAACGAAAGCCGCAGAGCTCGCTGAAGAATTCGTTACGCGCCGCGCCCTCGGGGCAAACAGCGAGCCTAAAAGGGAAAAATTCCTACGGCCGAATAAGGCGCCGTTTAGAAAACAACCGACAAGTCTCGCACAAAAGGGTGAGGAAAAAAATTCATCTAACCATGGGGCGTCGGCAGAGGCAAGCAAAAGGAAATTTGAGGCGAGAAAACCGGCTGCTTGTTTCGATTGCCACGAAACAGGGCACTTCGCGAAACACTGCCCGAAAGAAAAGGTGGCCTTTTTATCTATAAATGAAGCCGACGAGAACATGAAGTTGTTAGAGCCCTATATGTACGACCTTACCGTGAACGGCAAGCAGTGTCGGGTTCTTAGAGACTCCGCAGCCACTATGGACGTAGTTCATCCGTCTTTTGTTCGGTCCGGACAGTATTCAGGAGACTGTGCCTGGATTAGACAAGCCGTAGAAGCAAACAGTCAGTGCTTCCCCGTAGCTAAAGTTGTCCTTAAAGGCGCATTTGGTACGTTGGAAACGGAAGCCGCGGTATCGCCATATCTACCCCCTCAGTATCCTTACTTGTTTTCAAATAAGTCAGATCAAATGCTGAAGGAGAAAGGTCTAACGTTGGGAGAAGACATAGTGCAGGCACTGACTAGATCGAAGGCACGTGCGCTGGCTGCGAGAGCAACATTCACTGAGGCAAACAAGCCTCAAATCGACAAAGGGCCTGGTTGTGAGTTGGGCACCACGGTAACAAATCGACTTGTGCGAGAACAGGCTGCAGAAGCCGTTGTAGCGGAGGCAACCATTCCTAAAGGCGACGTTGAACCTCCTCCCGAATTGGAAGGGGTCAATTACGCCTCGTTGACCGAGCAAATAGAAAATGCCGTTGCTCCCAAGCCGATTCCTGCTAGTACAGAGGATAGCACAGAGGGTGACACATTCCAGGTACTAGGAAATACAAAAGAGTTGTGTGGCATGCCAACTTCGGATAATTTCAGTCGGCTGCTGAAGGTGAGCCCCGCTTCATTAATAACCGAACAGAAGGGGGACCCGACGCTTAAGCAATTCCAGGACAGTTCGAAAGAGGGAATCGCCAAACGAAATGTGAGATTCCAAGAGAGGAGCGGCATACTCTATCGAAGCTATCTAGATAGGCGAGGAGTAGAATTTGACCAGGTAGTCGTACCTCAGGCGTATCGTCAGGATTTGCTTAGTTTGGTGCATGGAGAATCATGGTCAGGTCACTTAGGCGTAAAGAAGACGAAAAATCGTCTTTTACAGGAATACTACTGGCCTGGATGCTTTAAAGATTTAGAGAGGTTTGTAAAATCTTGCGATGTGCGTCAGCGAGTGGGTAAGCCGGGAGATAAGGCGAAATTTCCAATGAAGCTGGTACCCGTAATCACGGAGCCCTTTCGTCGGTTGGTAATTGACACAGTAGGTCCTTTGCCCAAGACAACTTCAGGCTACCGTCACATCCTGACCTTAATCTGCCCAGCTACTAAATTTCCAGAGGCGGTCCCGCTAAAAGAGCTAAGTTCCGTGGAAGTAGTGAACGCACTTCTGTCCGTGTTTGCCCGGGTAGGCTTTCCTGCCGAGATACAATCAGACCAGGGCACCATTTTCACGAGTGCCTTAACGACAACCTTTCTAGAGCGGTGTGGCGTGAAATTATTGCATAGTTCAGTCTACCATCCGCAGTCGAGCTCGATAGAAAAGCTTCACTTCGTGATGGAGCGAGTGTTAAGAGCCAACCTGTGCTTAGTTCACCGGACTACTCGAGGCCTTTCATAGTCTAATGCGACGCTAGTGATAGAGGCATGGGGGCAGTTCTTAGTCAAAAGGATGAGGGGGATCAAGAGCATCCCGTCCTCTATGCTAGCCGGAAACTCACCCTTCGCGAGCAGGTTTTCAGCGCTAGCGAAAAGGAATGTGCGTGCTTGGTTTGGGCAGTCCAGAAACTGGCTTGTTATATTGCCGGAAGCAAGTTCATTGTGGAAGTGGACCACTGTCCTCTCACCTGGCTACAGACCATGTCCTCTAAGAACGGCCGCCTGCTGCGTTGGAGCCTCGTTTTGCAACAATATACGTTTGAAATACGCTGCAAAAAGGGTGTACTCCATGGCAACGCTGATGGCTTAAGTCGATGCCCCTGACGCGAGAGGATGTCTCGAGAACTCTGGCATTTTTTTTCCTGACCTAGACAAGAGCTAGTGATTGTTTTTTTTTACTCTTTTAGGTGTACTTGTTTGAAAACGTGAAGACACGGCTATCCAGGGTTTCGGGTTCGGTGTGCTTCCAGTGTTGTTGTTTTGTGTCACCTTAAAGTGTGAGTAACATTTTGAATAAATTGTGTATTTCCTTTAATATCAGTTAAAGGGGAAAGTTGCCTGGTGGAGTTTGGCGGAATTGTCCGGCGCTCACTGGCTGAGTAGTTGTGTTTTCTTGTGCGTATGTGATGTCTGTTGAGCCCTCAATGAAGCAGGTGTTGCCCTCTACTTCATCAAAGACGGTCGTCACCAAACCGACTGCCGGCGCTGATCTCTCCGGACAGTGGCTGCAAACCTCAGCCCATCGAGATCTTCACCCCCCCGCGCGAGAGCCTGTTACGACCGGCCCTGGGGAGCCAAGCAGGAAGAGGTTTGGGGGAGAACCGGTTCTTGACCTGACGGTGTCGTCCACCCCCACCTCCTCATTCGGGTTCCTCCTCGCCGGGAGAGCTCCGGGGTCTGCTGTGCGTTCGTGACCATGTTTGGTAACATTTTAGGGCGCCGTGACCATATATGGACCTCGTGTTGGGATGTGCCACTCCATGTGTTGTGAGGTGTGTTTCCCCCTCTCTCGTGGCCGAGGGGCCGGAGACACCGTATTGGCTGACGATGCGGACGGGGCGCCCAGTGTCAACGGCGCGGCGCTATAAAATGCCGAAGACGTTTTGTATCACAGGCACTCTTCTCTCTTTGGGTCAGTTGACCACTTCTCCACATGTAAATAAATCTCTGTTGTTCGTTCGGGCGCTTCTTCTCGCTGAATTGTTGGACGATGGATCCTGCGACGGGGCCAGCTACCGACAACGAGACCGGCAAGACCCGGAGTCCCAACAGCATTAAGCCCTATCATGACAGATTGTCGGAAAACGAGTGAGAGTGCACATGCATCCTTTCACTGTCTCAAGCATCGGGAAGATGCGTCTGAGGAGTGGGATAATGGCGTGACTGATCGGTCACGTTCAAGTAGCGTGCCGCGATCATCGTGGCACAAGCACTAAGCCAGACCCGGGTCGCATGCCACACGCGGAGACACTTCTCGACCGACGAGCTGGAAGGTTGTCGCTGCGCGCTGCTGCAACGAACGCTTCTGGCGGCTGTCAACAGTTTTCTCGTACCGCTCATCACCAAGGCGGCTCCCCTTGTAGGGGAGCCCACTCAAGAAAGGCGATGATCGCACCGTCAAGATTCCAACCCCTCAGCCAACTGGATGATGCTTCTAATAGCCAGCCAGCGGAGCCCACCATCCAAGGATCATCCCCGTCAAGGCTTCAGAGCGATATTCTACCAAACGGCCCCACCACCGCAGAAAACCAAGTAATCCTGCGCCTTTTTGCTGAGCGTCATGCGGCATCCGAGCATACAGCTATGGATGGCAAGGAAAGCTGGACTGTAGTCCAGAACCGAACACTCCAGCAACCCAAGCCGCCAACCTCCCCACAGTGCCAGACCCTAATTGGGACAATAATGTTGAGGCCTAAAGTATTTACCATCACCCAGATTCCGCCGCACCAGTATGCGTATAGACTCCGTCTAAGTCTTCCTCAAATAAAGGGGTCGGACATCCACTGCAGACTCCTCACCAAGTCTAACCTAGCAGTAGTTGATTTCTACACAGAGCAAGCTGCACATCTACTGCTGAATCTGGAGCACCTGGTTATTGACGATAAAATCTTGCAGTTTAATACATATGTTGCGCTCCGTGAAGTGCGCATAAGAGACGCCATTCACAGAATCAAGGGATTAACTGAAGAGCAGGTAAAGCAAGGCCTGACAAACTTAACTGACAAAATTGTGTCAGCACGGCCCCTTGGGTCGTCTAGCACAGCGCTAGTCACGTTCAACGGTTCAAACCTGCCAGAATACGTGGCTTGCGAATCAGTACGTTTCCCTGTGCACAAATACAGACCCAAGATAACGTCATGCTTGAACTGCTTAGGCATAGGACACAGACCTGACGTTTGCACAGCCCCAAAAAGGGACGCACGAGTTTGCACAAAGTACCATACGAAACATGCGGAGGATTTCATCTGCACTACGAAATGAATGCACTTCAGTGGACTCCTTGACTCGCGCTCGCCCGACTATCCTAAGGTAGCAGCAGCTTCTGCTGCTCTTCTTAAGCGAGTGAACAAACCACACAAGCCAGCGGCACCATTTATCTCATCAAACCGCTGCGCTTTAGGCAACAAGACCCAGAAGACGCAACAGTCAGAAGAACAGAAACTTTTCGTCTCTTGCAAGTGATCAACTAACACTCACACCACAGACGCGCCCGCAGTCGGCAACACAAACTCCGACGCAGCTAGCGTGCCCCACCACATATGCAGCTAAGGTGCATAACATGCAGTCTCCACCTAAAGCCTCGACTGCACCACAGACGCATCCAAGCGTTCTGTAAGAACTAGTGGAACTACTAAACATCCAGAAGAAGTATCTGCAAAGTATCAGTGACCAGCCGAAAAGTACTGATGAACTTAAAACTGTTATTATCCAACTGAAAGAACAAAACGCTGCCAGAGACACTCTAACCTTGAGTCAAGGGCAAATCTCCCCCAAGCATGATCAATACGAGCATCGCTTCGAGCTATTCGCTGCGCAGCTACAGCCCATGCAACGCATTATGGAGCCAATCAAACCGAAAACGTCGGTTAAAGGTAACAAACGCGTCAGGCCTATTGCCTGTGCAGATCAAAAAGAGATCAGAGATTCAGAATCAGGTCTCTAATAATTCAGTGGAGTGTGAGAAGCCTTCCAAACAAAGTTGATGACTTTCTTTACATAATAAACGCTCTAAAAAACTCTTGATGTCATTTGCATGCAGGAGCCGTTTAAATATTGCCCAATTCCAGGCTATGCTGGCGTTTCATCCGGTCGATGTGTTACGTATACAAAGAAGAACCTTGCGGCGCTTCACAACCTCCTTTCTTCAGTTTCATTCTCGTGCATTCAAACTCGTACCGAAATAGAGGGCAAGACATACGAAACATTAAACTGCTACATTCCTCCCAAATCAAGTAATGTGGAGCTACCCCTCAGTAAAGTAGACCTTGAAGGTCCAATATCAATTCAGAGAGACTTTAACGCACCATGCATCTTCTTGAGATACTCACAATATTCTCCTATAAGGAAACAACTCAAAAAAGTTTTGGAAAACGCCTTTTTTTACCCTCCTCAACACGCCAGGCCAATACACAAGAATTGGTGGCGTGAAACAGAATAAAACATGGCCAGACCTCACGTGGGTTTGGCACCTACCAAAAGGTACGCACTGGAACTTATGGCCCGACAATATTGGCAGCAGCCACCTGCCAATTGTGATTGCCTGGGGCAAAATTTTTACTATGTCAAAGGAGTGTTGCTTCATTGACTGGGACAAGTATCGGTCTTATATGGATGGATGCCCTGAATTAGTCACCCTTGATGAATTAAAAAAAAACATGTACGAGAAGCAACAAGGAAGGCAAGCAAAACCTACCAAAAGATTCCTCAAAAGCCTGCGCCTGATAGGCACCTCTTTAATTGTGGGGGGCACGCATAGCTGCTTTACATGCATACAGGACTGAAAAATTAGCTCGCAATCGTCTGAAGCTTAAGCTTCTGACGGGACAAGCATCAAAGTACGCATGCAAGCTATGTATGCAACAGTGGCAGGATTGCTGCAACCAGCTACACAGTCGGATAAATAATTAAAGACTATGGAACAATATGCCGGGGCGAATCTCGAACGGCCACTGAAAAACTGTTTGTTTTCCCATTCATCAGCACCAGCCAACGCTGATACGTGTGCTAACACAATTCCTTCACAACCAGAAAGGCATCCGGAGTGACCAAAATGGCGAGAGAAAAAACAAAGCAACGACGTAATGAATGCTCCCTTTACATCTCAAGAACCTATGTTAGCACTAATAGAGTGAAATTGTAAAACAGCTTCCGGCCCTGATATGATTACCTACAAACAAAACAGCAACTGACAGAAAAACAACTAACCCCTCTTCTTTCCATCATCAATCAAGTATTGAAAGATGGCAATCTCCCTAAAAAGTGGAAACATTCAAATGTTATACCACTGCCTAAACCGAACAAACCTCCAACGACTGCAAGTAACCTTCGACCAATTTCGTTAACTTCAGAAATCGAAAAGCTGATGGAGCGAATGGTAAACAAGCGGCTAACATGGATGCCAGAAAATAAGGGGCACTATCACTAGACGCAAACTAGCTTTAGACCCCACCTGTCTAGTCAAGACACACTTCATCGACTATACGAGGACGTACTAAAGAACCCCTTACCTTATTGGCGGATCGCTATCACAGGTATTGACGTAAAGAAGGCTTTTGATTCGGTGCCCCAAGATACTATACTACGAGAGCTCTCAGAACTGCCGGTTGGTAGAAGGCTGTATAATTATATCCGGAGTTTTCTTTAGGACTGGACCTTTTCTATCAAAATAGGCTCTTTCACCAGTCAATCATACTACAACAAAATCGGAGTTCTGCAGGGAGCCGTTATTTCTCCAGCACTGTTTACGATAACAATGCGCCCACTTGCCTTTCTTCAAAGAGAAGTCCAGTCCATCTCCACGGGAATCTATGCCGACGACATTACAATTTGGTGTAACCCACAAGACATCTCTATGCAACAGCAGCAACTCCAGAAGGCAAATACTGTTATCACCACTTTCTTTAACAGGCCAGGTCTCCAGATTTCACCGGAAAGGACAGAATTTATTGTTGTTCTGAAACCTACAAACCACAGCAAGCAGCACTTTATTCGAGATAAAATCCAACTTCCTGTACGCAACACAAAAATACAGTGCAAAGAGCACATTTAGGTACTAGGCATAATTTATCAACAAAACGCCAAGTGGACACTGGTAGAAAAAGCGCTGTGCACTACGAAACAGACAACAAGATTGCTGTGAAAGTTGACAAATTGCGTCAGGGGCCTATCCGAAGGTCAAATTAAAAGGCTCGCACAAACGTTTGTCCACTCAAGGCTCACATATGGACTACCCTTCCTGCCAGTGACAGCAACCCAGCTTAAAAAACATGAATGCATTACCAAAACATGCATTTCCATTGCCACAGGGCAACCGAAATACACCAAAGTTGAAGACCTGTACGGAAGAAGTCTACTTCTTCCATTACGTGACTATGTAGAGCCTGCACTGCAAGCTCGAAATGAGCGCCTCAAGCCAACCCGCCCTGCAAGAGCCATCAGAAGCGAGCTAGGTCTAAGCAACCAAGACCTGCCTCGAATTCTACTCACCATTCCGCCTTAGGAAGATATTACCGTGACTAGATGAATCCAACACAGGGGCATTGTTCAACCTGAAAACAGGCAAAGCATTCTCATTCTTTATTACTCAATGCTGCTTACTGCTCGAAGCAGCTGAAGAGTACGTTATTTCGAAAGCTCTGACCCATCACATTCAAACAGGATCATTGCCAGAAGCTACACACATCTTTACGAATTCGCAGCAAGTGCTCCAAAACACTATAAACTAGAAGAAAGCTACCAGCTAGAAGAAAGCTACTCCAGACACATCCTGCATTATGCCGTGAAACTTCAAGAACAATCAGTCCCGGTACAAGTTCATTAGATTCCTGGACACACAAATATACCTGGACACGACCTACTTTATCAACGAGCCTTGCAGCATCATAGCAAAGAACTACTCGGGGATGCGAGCTCGAAGCAGGCCGCAACGATGACCCAAGATGAGACCCATGAAGGCAACTACTGAGCGACTGTTTAACGCCGGCGGCAATTCAGGGCCAAATTGGAAGAAGCCACAAAACACGATGCCCCGCCCCCAAGATCCACCCGCCTCTGCGAGATCACACTCAGAAGATTGCAAATATGATGTTTCATGACAATCTGGACCCTTCACAAGATACACTCGACGAAGTACTCCGACCCCAATTGTGACTACTGCCACGAGCCAGCAATGACGGAGCATATCCTCTGGGAATGCCCCGTTCACAAATAAAGCCGAGCTGCTTTTATAAAAAAAAGCCCAACGTACCCTGCCTCAGCTACAGCAAGACATGAAAGGGACTACCAACTTGATACTTGAACCAAGCGGGCCAGTTTGAGGTCACTCGAGTTTTTTTTTTCATGGTGCTGAAACTAAAGAGCGAGAGCACATTTTAAATAGTCCAATAAAGTTTTCAATCAATCAAGGATGCGACACGCGTTCGTGTGCTCTGGCTGCAAGAAGAAGAAGCAGTTGGACAGCTGTGAAATTCAACTGACTCAGACTTTGACGACTATAGTTCACCCTTAAAAATACGTTTTTTATTAGCCTGTTTGTCTCAGCATTGCTACCGTACATAAATAAAAAACTAAGTTCAGTTTATCCTGAATTTATGCAAACTTTATGCCAGTGAAGCGTTCTTAAAGACCCCAAAGAAGGTATTAGAATGGGCCATTTTAGACGGATACGACGGCAAGAGCTCGTACAAATATGCCGTGCCGATGCAGCCTCGAAAACAAACTTGCTGGGGAAGCCGAAATTCAACCATCTCCTCAGTGGAATTATATGCTGACTTATAGCATCAAAGCAAACTTTATGTGTACGTTATTTTTTGTGTTTTTTTTAAGTTTATGTGACTTTTATTGCCTTCAGCTCAAAAATGAGCAGCTCAATAAAGCTACACAAAGGTTATTTTGTCCCCTGTTCAGCTCTAAAGAAAGTTCTTTCTGAAGGGAATAGAAACAGTAGTTTCTGCGGAGAAACAAGATACGTCATTAAGCACTGTCGGACGTTTGAAGCGCTGAAAGCGCAGCAAATTACAACAAATTTCAGCCGCCTGCCTAATGTCACTAATGTCACAAGCGTCAACAGGTATCCAGCCCCATCGGATCTCGCGTCCATAATTCGCCAAGTAGTGCGTGAAAAGCTCGACCTACGGGATGCAATTTCTCGGCTCACGTTCAAGAATCTTATGTTTTGGCGAATTGACGAATCTGAAGAGTCCAGACCTTTACACGTGGGGCGACTCCACCTTTATTTTTTCCGCATCTGGTCTGTCTCGGCAGCAGCTTGTTCCCCGCAATTCTACCGCCTCCATTCCTGCAATGCGATGCGTGCCTTCGATTCCATGAAAGACTTGGCGTCGCGTCTTGCAAGTGTACGTGGACGCGGCGGCCCCGGACGCTATGCCAGAAGAAACGAAGGCGCGCCTTCTCAACGCCCTTGGAGTGGAGAGGTCGCAAGCTTACTGCGAAGCTCCTAACGAGCAGACACTGCTTGAAGACGTCCAGGTTTCAGAAGATGGCGCAACTTGCGACGTGTACCAGCAGGCCTTAGACTTTCTGGACGCATGCTTCGGGCCGCCTGAAGACGCTTTCTGGGTACGCGCCCGAATCCGGTGGAGAGTTCAAGAGATGGATTAGACTGCCGTTCTATTCATTCTAGCGCTGCGGCGTTTCGCCAACAAATGCAATTTCAGCACCACAGAAGATGATACAATGATACAGGACCAGATTCTGCACGGCCTGCGAAACATCGACCTGCTTCGGACAATCATTCATATCAGGGACGCTTTCACTGTCCAGGCGGCGTCATAACATGCCAGAGAAGAGGAGCACGTCGACCACACGTTGTAACAACTGCGTGCTCTGCAGGTCAGCTTGGTTACGCGACGTGAGCATCAACGCCGCGGCGTTCGTCCTCCTCGACCTATACGGCTAGAACGTGATGCTTCCGACCCTGCTTTGCCACCGGCCCCTCCGACTTCTGCGGAAATCGTGCCAATTCTACCACTTTATACTTCCACTTCACGTGCAGCGACTATCCCTGGCCAGATAGAGAGTGTGCTCACTTGCGCTGTACCTGCTAGCGTGCCAGCGGGCTTTGCTTCTGAGGCGCCTGCTTCTGAGGCGCTTGAATTTGAGCATACTCTGACTCAAAACGCTTCAACTGAGAGTACTTTTACTGCGAGGATGGTAGTTCCGGTCGGGTCTGCTGATGCTGACAATGCTTAAGCTTCATCAGCTGTCCATCCTTCGGTTGTGCCTGCTGCTCCCGTCTTGCCTGCTGCTGCTTCCACCCCAGCTGTGCTTCGTTCAACTGGCGGTGGTCTCTGGTATGCTGTGTCTATTCACGACCCACTGGAGGTGCATCCACGAAGCGTACTGGCCGAGATTCAGGAAGTGGTTCTTGTTGTTTATGCTGCGGAGGTGCTACCAACGTTCACGTCTGCGCCATCTGTGCGAGTTCTTGTTCTGTGCACGGCGCCTGCATCGGTGGCACCGAGCAGTGTCCCGTCGCAGCTTCAGGGCATGCTTGTTCCGGCCCCTACTATGCTTGAAGTGCACTGGAAAGAGAGCACATCGGTCGATTCTTTCGCACTACCAGACTGCATAGGGTGGCGACAGTGCCTGGCGTAGTTATGGCATCACTACAGGCATTTACGCCATAGACTCAAACACCACGGTGACTATGCATACATCCTCTCTCAAGAGAGCAGATAATGTGGTGGTGATTTGGCCCCGCCTTGGTGGTCTAGTGGCTAAGGTACTCAGCTGCTGATCCGCAGGTCCCGGGATTAAATCCCGGCTTCGGCGGCTGCATTTCCAATGGAGGCTGAAATGTTGTAGGCCCGTTTGCTCATCTTTTGGGTGCACGTTAAAGAACCCCAGGCGGTCAAAATTTCTAGAGTCCTCCACTACGGCGTCTCTCATAATCATATGGTGGTTTTGGGGCGTTAAACCCCATAAATCAATCAATGTGGTGGTGATTTGGCAATGCGCCTTGCTGTTGTATTGTTGGTCGGCATGCTACACATTTTTAACCTATCATTAGTTGTGCTACGTGCGGTTTGTGCTTGTGTTACGCGTTATTTTTTCTCAAGTGTGCATTGTCTTGGCATTTTTGTGTGTTTACGGTGTTATGCTTCACGCTGTTATGCTGTGCATTACTTTTCTATGTATTCTGTACATTTTATTCGTATTGTGCATTGGTTGCATGAAGGACCCCATATCATCTTCATTTCAAGGGGGGAGGGTGGTGATGTGCTGTCGCGGCTTCGGTTCCGGTTCGGGAACCTGTTGTTCAGCCCACTAGAGGGCTTCGTATATATGTATATATAGCCATGCTCGTGTCGTGTAAAGAGAGTTCCTGCTTGGCTGCCGGCTGCTGCATACTTCTTGACAGCCAGCGTTTTGGCGCCGTGCCCTGTGTTCTACGTGCGTCGCATCCGACGCACGATACTACATAACATATGCCTGTGTCACCTTGGCAATTTCGTCGTCATTGTACCAGATTTCACAACAAATCTTGTCTGCCTGAAACATGTCCTGATGTGTTTGAAAAATGCTCCGCTCCAACTGAAGCTAAATAAATGCCACTTCACTGCGCCGAAGCTCACAATTCTCGGTCACGTCGTATCAAAGGACGGCGTTTTTCAGACCCGGCTAAGGTACACGCTATCGCTGAATTCCTCAAACATTGACTAAAAAGCAGCTGCGCAGCTTTGTAAGATTATGCTCCTACATTTGTCGGTTTTTGCACAGCTTCGCCTCCATATTTGTCGATTTGATCTTACTTTTAATCCGTGCCAATGACGTTTCGTCTTAGTCTTCCGAGTGTTATCACGCATTTACCATTGTTCGCCGTCTCTTGACATTACCGCCTAATTTGCGCAACTACTATCCCACGGCTGCAAAGGATTGTTACAGACGCCAGCGGTGTCGGTCTCGGGGCAGCTCTCATTCAACTAAAGCCTTGGTTCCCTGAGTATGTTGTCGCCTTCGCCAGGAGAATGCTCACCAAGGCTGTATTAAACTACAGCGTTACCGAAAAAGAGTGCTTGGCCATGTTTTGGGCGCTTGTAAAGTTTCGCCCGTACTTATATGGCTGTACGTTTGCTCTAGTAACAGACCATTGTGCTCTAGTTACAGACCATCTTGTTGGTTGTCGTCGCTGAAGGATCCATCATGTCACCTTGCTGGTTGGGCTCTTACACTCAAGAATATGACATCCGCGTCGTGTACCGTTGCGGCCACAAACATGCCGATGCTGATGCGCTCTCGCGATCATTACTGTCCACTGAGGCTGCCTCCAAAGGCTCTATAGAACACACGCTGTCAGCTCTTGACGTCGACACAGTCTCCTCTGCACAGCTTGACAATTCATTGATTAATTTGCTTCTGGACGTTTTATCTGAGGCGCCTACCCTTCCAACCACTTGAGCAATGCGACCCCAGGCTTCGCACTTCCCCATATGCACCAGTGATTCATAGTTTTGTCACAAAGGTTGTCAGCGCTTCAAGGATTTCTGAATAACGAATGTATAACATTATCAAAAAAGACGTAGAAAACAAGTGACTGCACAACTGCTTTATCTCATGTAACAGTGTATTGAACAGAACAAGTAATTCGAAACAAGTGTTCCCAACGTTGCAGCCACCATAACAGCACACAAGAATGTCTTACAGGAGATGAAGAAATAAACATGAAATAGTAACAGGCCTAAAGCTGTTAACGCCCTACGGAGGCTTCAAAAAATTATTACATCTTTCAACTGTGATTTATACTGACACTGAAGGAGTACTGTCCTAATATTTGTCACCGTAGCATCAAGAAGAAATGCAGCGAGCATAATCTGACTTACAATGCTAAGACACGTGCTGGATGATGTGTCGCTGTAATGAGGGTGAAAATATTAACTGTAATAAGGGCGAAAATAATTGATATGTATTCTCGATGCATGACCAGCCTGTCATCCCTCTGTATCAAATCGAGCCATACACTGTTAAATGCATGCGGAATGAATCTTTTGGCATTCACTGGTGCAATATTTATTTTCAAGCTCTCGGATCTGAAAGTATTCCGTAGACTGTCGCACATAGAGATTCCTCCTTGTATGGTGCACTCGTGGGTACAAGTAGCGCGCGGTGAGAACCACAGTCTTCATGTTATGCAAGAAGCGTGAAAGATAGGTCATAAAAGACGTGTTTATAATTTTAACGTTGTAACTTCGAGAGGCAGAACAGGTGGCTTTGTATACTGTTAGGGAAGATTTTTCGATTCAGAGCTTGAGATTTGAGGAGGCTAATCCGAAGTCAATAATCGCTTTCTCCGCCGACAATTGCTGAGACACAAGGCTTTGTGCGAGCAGAAAAAAAATTTGAGAGTATGCAAAGCCGTTTTTTATAGTTTGTCCAGTAGAACCATCACGGTAGAAGGTTAATACATCAGACGTTCACGGCGTTTTCTTTTCAGCCTTCGCGAATGGGCCCGTACTCTATATAGTAGGAGCCTCAAGCTCATCTAAGCTTGTGGGCAGCAATCACTGAATTTAGGGAGAGAATTCTCATGATCACAAGCCAGGGCACCAAACGCAGGCCATCAAACGCGTTGACGAGTTGGCGACCAGGCTTGACCTGATAGCCCTCGCCCCTTAGGAAACCGTCAGCTGCCCTAATAAAGTTGTTTACTACTACTATCAGTCGTCGAAGAGTAAGAGGTGGACGAGAAAGGAAAGAAATAAAAGGCAGAGAGGTCAGCCAGACGCGTGTCCGGCTTGCTACCCTGCACTGGGAGAAGGAGTGAGGGGGTTGAGAAAAGGAAGACGTAAGAGAGTACCGCGTCGGTACATGTGCGTCTGTTCATTTCACGGTTATAAGCGGTCACTTAGTACAGTCGACTTTCGGAAACCTTGCAATGCCCACGTCGCTTTGCTGGCCTGCGACGTGTAGAATCTTGAACAGAGGATCTCAATTCCTATCGCAAAAAGATTGTTTAACGTTTCGCGTAGCATGTTAATTGTGTTCGCGTGCAAAACGTCCAGAAGAACACACTAGATGTTCTAGTGTCTCGTCACTATCGCATGAGTCTCATCAGTCTCATCGCATGAAACACTATCGCATGAGTCATTCCTATACGAAAAGAGTACGCCTTCGTGCAGTTTATTCCTAAGCACAGACGGCACAGTGTAGTTGCGTCCCAGCGGGAGCACTCCGATGGAACTAGAAGCTTCCTCTAAGCGTCCAATTAGTGATCGTGGCAGTTCCCGACACTATAGGGTCACGAAGCCAAGTTTCCCACTTAGTATCAGCGAACAACCAAGGCCCCTGGCAGCATCGGTTCTTGACGCTGCAAAGTCGGTTCTTGACCAAGGGTCGGAATAATTAAGCCCAGGCAGTGAAGGGTAGCTATTGAAATGCCTATAATGCCACCATTTAAATGTGTTATCCAACTTCGTTTGGACGGTACTAGAATATTCAGCCGTGGTCTGTATCAAGTGATGCTTAAGAAAAAGCGGGAGATATTACAGAGACTAACAGTGCGCTTCATTTGTTAAGGGTACCGAAGGGAGCAGTTGGTCAAGCTGGTGTTGCGGAGATTCAGCTTAGATTCTCTTGAAATACATCGAAATAAACATAGACTGAACGTAATTTTCCGAATATTGCATGATCACCTTAATGTTGATTATCTCAATAGCTAAAGGAGACTTGGTGTTTAGATTTGAGAAATTTATGAATAGACTGACCTCCAGATTGTCTCAAATCTGGATGCCGACCATATGGGGTTCTTCAGGAAAAAAACACCAGACTTGCAAGGAAGGCGCATCACAGTCACAGCGAAAGCTAGAAGTGCGGACTTTCAGAGTTTTTTCTAAGCACTCATTTTAACTGCTTCCAGCACACTTTCTGGGTTCCAACTACGGCATTATTAATAATAACTTCTCGGCAGTAGAGCAGCATTCGCTGTGCTATTTTTCGTCAACCTTCCGAGAATCATTGTATCCGCTAAATACTTGCAAGGAATATTGTGCCACTTGTTCATGCAGTGGCTGACAATGATGACGAATTATTCCTGAAGTGATTATGTGCCACAGATTATAACTCAACCTTGCATAGGCAAGTTGGCAAACAGGTCGTGGTGGTGCTGGAAAACATTTATTAAGAAAAGCACAGAGATTTGCACTACAAATGCACTTGGGTGGTCTCCTTATTCCAGAAGTCGACTGGAGGTCATCTCTGCTCGGGCGCGGATCAGCAGAGAGCGCTGCCCCGCCGCGGTGGACTAGTGGCTAAGGTACTCGGCTACTGACTCGCACGTCGCCGGTTCAAGTCCCGGCTGTGGCGGCTGCATTTCCGATGGAGGCAGAAATGTTGTAGGCCCGTGTGCTCAGATTTGGGTGCACGTTAAAGAACCCCAGGTGGTCGAAATTTCCGGAGCCCTCCACTACGGCGTCTCTCATAATCAAATGGTGGTTTTGGGACGTTGAACCCCATACATCAATCAATCAGTATATTGTAGCGGCGAGAGAAGGAGAGACGTGAGATGACGTCGAAGGCGGCCGATGGGGACGTGCCGATCTCGCCACTTTATTGCAGGCCTGAAGCGGAGCCACGTCGGCTACCAGCGTCCGCCACGCCAGGCGTGTCAGCTCGTTCTAATTCTCGCGCAGCTCGAGCTCACATCAGCTGCGCGAGAGGCGCGGCGCGGTGATTGAAAAAATGATGATGCTGATCATGCACTACAGGGCTCCCCCCCTAGCGCTTTGCGCGATTTGAAGTGTATATAACAAAGAAAGGGAAAGAGACTATATACATGAACGACAATCCGCAACGTGTCCGTTTAGGAAGTCCAGTTTGTCAACGTGTAGTGACCATCGGGAACCAGTGGGTCTCTGGTGGGCGACACTGGGAGTTGCGCAGAGGACGAAGGAGGAAGTGCCGGGTCACTGTGGTAGCCGACAAGCGGGTCTCACGGTGACCTGGTCGGACAGGCCGAGAGTGGACCGTGTGTCGCGAGGTCATGACAGGATGGTGGGTGACAATGTTGGCGCTGGGTGCAGAGGACACTATAGTACCACCCGTCGAGATTAGAGGTCCCGACAGGGCCCCATGATGGTGGTGGTGGTGGTGGTGATGGTGGTCATGCGCCAGTATCTGCGGCTGGGTGAACGTCGGTATCTGCACCAGGGATTGGTGCTGGTCTGTCTGGAACGCACCCAGTGTGGGCTGGGCCAGCATGGTCTGCGTGGGCAGTATGGCCTGCAGCTGTTGCAGCGTCAGTGGCTGTCCCGGGACTATGGCAAACGAGGGGGGCGACATCATGCGTGGCAGTGTCAGAAAGATGTTGGGCCTTGGCCCCAGGTTCTGTGGAATGACAAGCGTTGGGGTGCCAGGCGGTCCTGGATGTTCCCCATGGGGCCTGGGTCCCGTCTGAGGTCCCAGGGTCAGGCCCGTGGCATGGGGTGGCCGCAGGGCCATCTGGACCCCCTGTACCTGTCCCAGAGAGCTCTGGGTCTGCCCCGATGCGCCTTGTATCAGAATCGGGCTGTGGCCCAGGCCCGGAATGTACTGGTTCAGCAGGAAAGTGCCCTGCGCAGGTCCAGCCGGAAACATGCCCGGCTGCGCTGCCGCGGGGTTCCCGATGAGCAGCGGACTCCCCGTGTTGAGCCCCATCGCGGCTCCGCGCTGCACCGTGGTCGCAGGCTGCGGCGCCGGTACAGGCGCGGGCCGCGGTGTGGCCTTGTGCTGAGCCGTCCGAGGAGACTGGGACCGGGTGGTCGCCGCTGCCGAAGGCGACGTCATGTTCGCGCTGCCGCTCGACAGCTTGGGCAGGATCTGTGGCTGTTTCGGCTGGATGAGCCGGGGGGCACCAGAGGTGCGAGGACTGGGGCTGGCCGAAACCAACTGTGCGACGGTGGGTCTCGACGCAGGTGCCTGCTGCGGCGCCACGGGCAGAGGGGCGACGGTGGCTGTTGCTTTGGTGGTTGCCGATGTCGACGCCGACAATGAGGGCAGGCTCTGGCTCCGCGAAGACACGGCGCTGGGGCCCGTCATAGACCACGAAACAGAGACAGGGACAGGGGCGGGGAGCGGGGACGCCGAGGGTGGTCGGCTGCTGGCCGGGGAGGTGCGAGTGGAATGTGGCGAGGCACCCGGCAGGCCATTGCTGACACCAGTGGCAGGTGGCGGAGCGGCAGGGGGCACTGTCGAGGAGCTGACCAGCAGCTGCGGCGAGGAGGAGGCCGAGACGTCTGAGCTGGTGGTCGCGGAAACGGCGAGGGCCACGGTGTCACGTGCCGTCGCTTGCTCTGCGTGCGCTTGCGTGCGTACCTTGCTCTGCGACGCCGGGGAAACCTGCCTGGTGCGGGTAAACGGAAGCGGATGGTATGTGTTGCCGCTGCGGGCGAGCACCGCAGTGCAGAGGGCGTCGTAAGGCTGCGGGCTGGTGCTTGAAGTGGCAGCGAGATGGCGCAACTCTACCGGGAGGGCGTCGAGAAGAATGGCGTGCATCTGCAGCTGGTCCGTGACGCCATTCAGCGCCAGAACGGCATCGAGCTGCATGAACCATACCTTGGGGTAGGTCGATTGGAACGGTGGCACTGGCGGGCAGAGTTGCGGGAACATGGCCGCGGGCCGCTCGGCGAAGGGCGTGTTCTCCGGGTCACCAATGTAGCGGCGAGAGAAGGAGAGCCGTGAGATGACGTCGAAGGCGGCCGATGGGGCCATGACGATCTCGCCACTTTATTGCAGGCCTGAAGCGGAGCCACGTCGGCTACCAGCGTCCGCCACGCCAGGCATGCCAGCTCGTTCTAATTCTCGCGCAGCTCGAGCTCGCATCAGCTGCGCGAGAGGCGCGGCGCGGTGATTGAAAAAATGATGATGCTGATCATGCACTACAATATCAATCAGCAGAGAACGCTGAGCGTCCCGGGTGGAGCAGCCGATCAGGAACTCCTCCCAAGCCTTTCCTTTGGGTAGGGAAATGGGGATGAAAAAGGAAGAGGTATAGCTTGGCATACGGCAATTATGAGGTACGTGTCGGCCAGCACCCCACAGTGCGAACAGTAGCCGTGTATACCCGGCATGAAATGCTGGGCGGCTGCAGGACAAAAGAAGGTGTTTCTCTGCAAGCGTCTCAGAAGTCGCTCGTCCGCTTTAGCGAGACCCCGTGCAGTTTGTGGGTAAAGACTGCGTGAGTTTCGATAGTAATCAAGGATTTCGCGGTACTGCGTAAGAGCTGAGGTGCCTGGGGATGACGCGGGGTCGAAAGAGGTAACGGCCCGGGAGAAAGAATACGCAGGCAGCGGCATGAGCCGCTTCGTTACCGGGGAGACGCGCGTGGCCAAGAGACCATACTATGCGGATGGAGTGAGGTTCAAAGCGCCATGAGGCAGCCTGGAGAATGTCCGCGGCCAGAGGAGCAATGGTACCTTGCAGGTATAGGGAACAGGCGATGCGCGAGTCCGTGATGATCACTCTTGCTGAGCGGTGAGAGACTGCCAAAGTGATGGCTACCTCTTCAGCCCGAGTTGCATTCGGTGAGCGGAAAGAGATGCCGTCAACGTGGTGACCCTCGGATATCGCTGCGGCCGTAAAGTGTCCTGTGGACGTTGGGCCTGAGACATCTACGTAGCAGCCACCAGGATTGTTGGAGTATCAAGTATGGAGAAGTTGTGTTCGGGCTAAGCGTCTGCCTGCATTTTGACTTGGATCCATGGTGTGGGAAAAGGCTCGACCCAAAGTTTTTGCCGCCACAGCTCCGGAACGGAGGAATCTGGTGGTCGAGTAGAGATCGTGTTCAGTGACAGCCTGTCCAGAAGGCGGCGTCCACGAACCTCTCGGGACAGGTGGTTAATTTGATTGGCGTGATGAGCCTACCGCAACTCAGCATACGAGTTGTACACACCCAAGGCCATAACGCGGCGATTGGAGGCGGCGATGGGGAGGTCTAGTGCTCGCTCATAAACCGATCGTAACAAGGTGTCCGATTGGTTCTCGTGGTGGCGAGTCAAGCGAAGGTATGGGGTAGCATAGAGGACTAGGCTGGTTACAAACGCGTGAGCCAAGCGAAGGGAGTGCCGACCGTGAAGGCCGCCACGTTTGGTGGAGACCCGCCGAATCATATCGGCTAACCTGCTCACTAGTGCGCCGAAGACACGCAATGGTGGAGCCCAATATGCGGAGTTCTGCGACAACCGGTATGGGGCCAGACGGCAGAGATATCTGAGGTGGCGGTAGAGACGATACCGAGAGAAGAGATGATTTGGTAGGGGAACACTCCAGGCCGCATAATGAGGCGTAAGTGTCCTCAATGAGTGCCGCGCGCTGTATGCGGTCTTCAATTTCTGCAGGGGAGCCCTAATTGGTCCAGGCAGTGACGTCATCCGCGTATAGAGCGTGCTGTATGACTTCGACCTGAGCGAGGAGCGCAGGAATTTTGAGCATGGCCAAATTGAAAAGAATGGGCAATAGAACCGCTCCCTGTGGTGTACCGCGGGTGCCTAATGTGTACGGACCATGTTCAGCGGAGTCGATGTGAATGAAAGCGGTGCGATGTGAAAGGAATGACCTAATGTACCAGAAAGCTTTCGAGCCACAGTTCGTGCTGTTAAGATTGGTAAGGATGATGCTATGCTTTACATTGTCGAATGCACCCCGGAGATCGAGGACTAGGGTGACTTTGTCATTGTGGTGTATTGTAGTAGGTACAATGATGTCGTGCTGGAGTTGGAGAAGGACGTCCTGCGCAGACAGATGGGGTCGAAACGCGAACATCGAGTCACCAAAGACGCCCTTCCTTTCCAGATACGCAGACAGGCGGTCGTGGACCATGGTCTCTGTAAGTTTGGCCGTGCAAGAGGTAAGCGAGTTGGATCGCAACGCCTGAATGCTGACGGGCTTGCCTGGTTCGGGAATGAATGTGATTACCGAAGTGGTCCAATCCGGGGGTAACGGTTCACCGTCCCATACTGCGTTAATCAAATGTAAGAGCGAGAGTAGTGTCGAATCGGGAAGGTTGGCTAATAGAGTGACTGTGATGCCATCCCTACCTGGTTCAATACCTCGCTTCATTTTTGCTAACGCCGCCAGAAGATCGGGGAGCGTGAAGAGGGCATCAAGTTCGGAGTTGGGGAGCCCGGAGTAGACGTACTCGGAGCCCATGGGATCAATCGTACGGCAGAAATAGCGCTCGCAGAGGTCGTTTGCGAGTTGGCTCGTCGGGCCCTGGTACGCGTAGTAAGCGCGGCGAAGCTGGTGTCGTGTTTCCCCAAAGGTGGTAGAGGGTTCCAAGAGGCTTCGAAATAGTCGCCCTGTATTGTTCGAGCTCATCTGACCTGCACCCTTCATGCAGGCATCGACCCAATTTGCATCCGCAAGCTGGGCAGAGCCTTCGAGGTAAGCATTTCAATGCAGCCTCCGAGGTAAGCATTTCAATGCGGGAGCGAAGCTTACGATTTAGCTTAGATCATCGCCACTAGTGGGTAAGGCTGTGGCGTGCATCACAAAGGTGGAGGAGGTGAGATCCACTGCAGGGGATTCACCTGCAGGAGATCCACCTTCCGAAAAATTGTTGTATCCGCTAAATACCTGCAAGGAATGTTGTGCCACTTGTTCATGCAGTGGCTGACAATGATGACGAATTAAGCCTGAAGTGAGTATGTGCCACAGATTATATTTCAAGCTTGCATAAGGCAAGATTGCAAACAGGTCTCTAGCACCGGCGTGGCTCAGTTGTAGAATACAGGGCTGACACGCAGGGGACCCGGTTTCGAACCCAACTGTGTCTTTGGTAGTAGGTGTTTTTTTTTTATTTCGCGTCGGTGGTTACAGACATCGGCAGCGGTGGCGTTGGCGGCATCAGCGCCGGATAACTACGGCGCTGCATGGTGTGGCCCGAGTACTGGTCTCATACCAGCTTTTACTGGAAAAAAAACTCATGAGACGAGTGCAAATATTTTCCGCCGTAAAAATAACAGACTCCTTGTCGGTCTTAGGTGTGTTCACGGCATCCGGTGATTCAACAGTTTCAGGCGAATTCAACTCCCTAGTACCGAATCACCTAACTCAGGTGCGATTAGTATGGGTGCCGAGGTATAGATGCATACCTCTATTTGAAACAACCGATGGACGAGCGAAAGCGGCGTTAGACGGACCAGCTATCAATGTTGCCCTTGCAGCAGCCTTTAATGTAGCCCGTATATTTCTGAGGCAAGTGATGATGCGAGAATTCTCTACACGATCTTTAAAAAACTCTCTGTATTTCAACCATCTATTGACACCTTGGAAAACTTCCTCATGTCATAACCGATGCCTGCAAGTTTTAATCACTTGAGTTCGCTGCCGTATCTTTCCAATAAATTTTTATTTGTTTAGAGCAGGCTTGACTCCCTGTACACTTTGTTCTTCTTGTGGAGAAGAAGGAACTGTAGAGCACTTTTTGATCTCTTGAAGAAAGTTTTCAGCATTAAGAAAGGTATTACTAGAAATACCATTACGAATCCTTGGCTTACCTTTGACAACGTCAAATTCACTATCCCTAGGTGCACATACCCCAGGGCACAGCAACGGGAAAGTGTGCGAGGCCGTGCAGGATTTCATTGTATAGTCGGGAAGATTTACTTCATAACCTTGATACCGAAAGATTCTCAGTTAGCCAATGTGGGCAATGGAAACATTTTCTTTCGTATCAATAATTTATTGCTCATTCGGTAAAACTAATTCATCAAATTTTTCCCAAGGATAATTTACAAAAAAAGCTATATTTCTAGTAAATATTTTTCGCCAGTATTTAAATATATACATTCCTTTTTGTTTTTGTTAAGCTACCCGATTCTTAGCCGGTCCCCAGGCAGGGTGTGAGCCACAAGATTAGGATTTACATCTACATCTACATGTAGCCGACCCGAGCAAACTGTTGATAACCGCCATAGACAAGCTCGTAGGACAAGTATCATCTAGCAAAGCCACAAACATTTTATTCCCTGTGAAACCACCCATCGGATCATCCCCACGGGCCGCTTGTTCGAGGTCACTGCTTTTGAGTGAGGCCATGAGCTAGCTGCACGGCTGAAGACCCTGGCTAAATGAATACGTATGATTACTTCTGTAACATGATGCTGATCGGTTACCACGCTTCGCACATTTTTAGGGGCCTTTGCGGATTTCTGGCCCCCAACAAACTACAGTGTATTTATTTTTTTATTTCCCCCACACCCGACAGAGATTGAAATTATTTCTTTATTTATTTTTATTTTTTATTTATCATATACTGCGAACCATTTAAGGTCCAAGCAGAAAAGGTACAGCAAGTTCGAAGGTAAAATAAAGGTACAACAAAGTTACAACAAAATTGATACTGGTATACACGAAATGTAAAAAAAACATAGAAATCACCATCAAATTATACTCGTTTCCAGAGGGCTGAGTACACCCACTGTAACACAATCCATAAGCAAAGCACCACACTCTTAGGCACACAACAAGTTGTTAAATCAAACAAGTATTGTGAAAGCCAGGAAACACAAGGCGCATTTTATGGTGAAAAGGAAAGAAGAGTAGAGTTTCGGGGCAACAAGTTCCACTCAGAGATTGATTTCGGGAAAAAAGAGTGTTTGTATAAATTAGTTCTTGCGAAAATTGGCTTGATGCTACAGCTGTGCTTGTGACGGGAAGGCCTGGAAGAATCCCTTACCATGTAGTTGTCTGGCTTTATTTCGAGTTTAGAAAAATATATTAGACGGAGTAAGTTAAGTCGAGCAGCTCGTCGTCTGTCCTCAAGAGGTTCAAGATTTGCCAACCGCAACATCGCAGAGGGGCAATCGCGGCGTCTATACCTACGGTAAATAAAACGGGCTGCTAGGCGCTGAATTTTTTCTATCTTTTGTATATTGCTTTTTGTGTGAGGGTCCCATACAACGGAGGCGTACTCCAAGGAAGGCCTTACCATTGTTTTGTAAACTTTAAGCTTTAAGGAACTGGGGGCATTAGCTAATCGATGCTTTAGAAACCCTACTTTTTTACGTGCGGAAGAGCATGTATTTACTATATGGGTTGTCCAGTTGAGGCTTGAGGTTATTGTAACACCCAAATATTTATATTCTTCGACTTGTGTAATCTGTGACTCTTTTATAACATATTAAAAGTGAAACTTGTTGATTTTGTTGGTGATACACAATTGAGCAGTTTTTTCTAGATTAATTACCATGTTCCACTCGGAACACCAAGTTTCCAAGTTACCGATGTTTCTGTTTAAAACTTGTTGATCTGCCATTGAGTTTATGGCTTTGAAAAGAATGCAGTCGTCTGCGAACAGTTTAACTGATACGCTGGTATCTATTGCTTGAACCAAATCATTATTATAAATGTTAAATAAAACAGGACCGAGTACGGACCCCTGCGGTACTCCGGAAAAAACGTCTAAAAAACGCGAGCGCGAACCCTCAATCTCTACGTATTGTTTACGGTTTAGTAGGTAAGATGTGACCCAATTTGTTATATCTGAAGGAACGCCAATTGACTTCAGTTTATTTATTAATTTTTTATGGGGAACTTTGTCGAACGCCTTCGAGAGGTCAAAAAAGATCGCGTCAACCTGGCTACCAGCATCTAGGGCCTTCGCAAATTCATTAATTGTAGTTAATAACTGCGTAGTAGTAGAAAGACCTCGTCGGAAACCGTGTTGGTGCTCAGTGAGAATATTTTGGGATTGAAGAAAGTTATTGAGGTATTTTGCGATAATATGTTCCAGCAGTTTACAACAATGACAGGTGAGAGAGATGGGCCGATAGTTACAAAAATTGAGACGGTTACCCTTCTTATACACAGGAGTCACACGTGCAATACGCCAATCATCAGGTATCGCACCAGACGAAACGGATTTCTGCAAAATGACTACAAGGAACCTGGCTAACAGTGTAGCATAGCGTCTGAGAAATGCGGAAGGGATATCGTCAGGGCCTGTCGATTTTTTGGGATCCAATCGCAAAAGCAATTCTTTGACACCTTCCAAAGAAATCTGAATGACACCACAATCACCATTTTCACAAACAGCCCCGTTTAAAGGATCTGACGTTGAAAACACACTTTGGAAATACTCGTTAAACACCTCCGCCACTTCTCTTGGATCAGTAAGTACCCGATCACCCTTGGCGATTTGATCAAGCCTCGTGCCACCCTTATTTGATAAAAATTGCCAAAATTTAGAGGGACTTTCGGATACAAAACGATTGAGTGTCACATTAAAGTAGTGATCCCTAGAAGCAGCTCATTTGGACTTTAATGTAGCCTGTAAATCAAAAATGTCTGCTTGAGCAGCATTTGAACATTTCCGCAAGCGTTTTAATTTGCGTTTCACATGAATTATTTCTCTATTTATCCACGGATTCGTCCTGCCAACTTTTTTCACTTTATCTGGAATAAAATGCTGGATACAGAAATGACAGTGCGCTTTAAACTTTGTCCATAATGTATTGATGTCATCACTATCATCAAACAAAACAATGGCTTCCTCGAGATAATTAGTTATATTTACATCATCTGCAGATGTGTACTGCTTTATAGTGATAGGTTTGTATTGGGGTGGGTTGGATTGACGTGGGAGCAATGACGTAAAGTATACCAATTTATGATCTGAAATTCCCTCACAAATATCGGTGGTAATGTCAGTTATAGTTGAGGAGCACAAGACGAGATCTAGAATCGAAGACGTACAGCTTGTCACCCGAGTGGGAAATAAAACGGTTTGGGTCAGATTAAACGCCAAGAGCATGTCCAGAAAAATTTCGGAATTCGGTATGTCTGTTGGGCCGCACTTTAGCGTTTCCCAATCAATACAAGGCAGATTGAAATCCCCAACAACTAAAAGAATTTGGTTGCGATACTGATTTAGCTTGTCGTAAAGTTTTAACAAGAAATCTGGCTCAGCATTGGGTGGTCTGTACAGACCTACGACGATGATTCGGTTTCCTAAAAATTCACATCTGCAAAGCACACTTTCGTGGTCGACATCAATCTCGGGCAATTGATATGACGGCACACCACTTTTGACAAGAACTGCAGTGCCACCGCCCCTTGTTTTGCGATTCTTACGATAGCACGTATATGAAGGCGGAAACACGCAACTATCTCGATCGTCAGGGTGCAACCAGGTTTCTGAAATTACGGCTATGTGAGGGTCATAGGATAGCAGAACATGTTGAAACTGTTCTTGTTTGTTCCGCAGGCTCTGTGCATTGAGGTTTTTCAAACGAAGCCGTTTGTGCGCTAAGGTTTGCTCGTCACCATGATGTCAATCTTCTGAGCGCGCAGCGCTGCGCAACAGTTTCCTACGGTTTTGATGCTCGTCCCATACGTAGACGTCACCATTGATGTAAAGCTTGTCATAAACTAAGTACGCCTTATCACCCTGACTTCTGTTATCCTTTACTGTTTTCCAGAGCTTTTTTCGTAGCTGAAGTGTTGCTTGCGAGTAGTCGTGAGATATTGATACACCCGAATCTTTTAGTATGCTACACTTCTTGAAAAGCAAAAGTTTTTCGTTGTAATTGTACAACCGCACAATGACCGGCCTTGGGCGTTGTTCATTCACCCGTCCAATTCTATGAATGCGCTCCACGGAAGTAACTGTGACCTTTAAAGTGTCTTGGAAAACTTTAGAAACAACTTTGTCTTCCAAAATTTCTCTGTTTTCGTCTGGTCCTTCCGGTATGCCGAATACGACCAAATTATTCCTTCTTGAACGATCCTCGTAATCGACAAGCTTTTTGTCTTGTCCTGTCAGGGCTTTTTCTACGCGCTCTATTCTTCCCTCCAGTTTATTTTTTCTTCGTTCGCGTTTGATACCATTATTACTTCGTCTAGTTTGGAAAGTTTTTTGTTAATATCTAAAAGTATGGTGTCGCGTTTCTTTTGTTCCTCTTTAGATTGTTTTAGTTCAGCTAGTATACTATTTATAAGTTCCTCAAGATCTGTACCAGGGTTGCTCTCCACATCACCACACAGCAAAATCGTTAAGACAGACCAGCAATCGTCAACAATTTGGGCACATTGCCGAGGGCATGGCAGAATCAAAAGCGCGTAGCAACTAGTACGGACAGATGAATTAGGGGTGTGAAAACTGACCTGCACGACAATCCATGCAAGCTTAGACATGTTGTTCTGAAGAACGTTGCCGTGCCCTCTGAGGCGGAAGGCGAAATCTTGGTGCTTTATACTCGGCTCCACTGACGTCACCGATGACTGAAGCCAACGGCGTGGTTCACTGGAGACGAGGGTGCGTAGCTGCGATGTCGACGGTGGTTTCCACGTGCCTGGAGCGCGATCCAGCGGCGCATGCCCAGAGTGGGATGGCCGTCCAGTATCAGGCAGCGGACCAGGCTTGACAAGAAGAAACACCTGCACGACAATCCATGCAAGCTTAGACATGTTGTTCTGAAGAACGTTGTCGTGCCCTCTGAGGCGGAAGGCGAAATCTTGGTGCTTTATACTCGGCTCCACTGACGTCATCGATGACTGAAGCCAACGGCGTGGTTCGCTGGAGACGAGGGTGCGTAGCTGCGATGTCGACGGTGGTTTCCACGTGCCTGGAGCGCGATCCAGCGGCGCATGCCCAGAGTGGGATGGCCGTCCAGTATCAGGCAGCGGACCAGGCTTGACAAGAAGAAACACCTGCACGACAATCCATGCAAGCTTAGACATGTTGTTCTGAAGAACGTTGCCGTGCCCTCTGAGGCGGAAGGCGAAATCTTGGTGCTTTATACTCGGCTCCACTGACGTCACCGATGACTGGAGCCAACGGCGTGGTTCACTGGAGACGAGGGTGCGTAGCTGCGATGTCGACGGTGGTTTCCACGTGCCTGGAGCGCGATCCAGTGGTGCATGCCCAGAGTGGGATGGCCGTCCAGTATCAGGCAGCGGACCAGGCTTGACAAGAAGAAACACCTGCACGACAATCCATGCAAGCTTAGACATGTTTTTCTGAAGAACGTTGCCGTGCCCTCAAATCTCATTCAAACCAAACAATCTGTATAACATAGCCTTAGAAATCAGGAGATGAATGAGGCTGCATTACTGAATTTTCGAGCAAATAGCAGGTTCAACAAATGTGGTCTGCAAAAAAGCACTTGCGGGGTTCTTTTTTTTATTCCCAAAATATCATGTTTTTAGATGTATATTTCCCAATTGTCGCTTTTAGGTGGTTACGTGACAATAACTTCTGAGAAGGCTTGTGGTCAGTGCTTCATTGAACCTATGCGTACACAAAGGTGCAAATACCAACGACGAGCTTCCTATACACTATTATTAGCCGATCTTCAAAAACGAAATACAGTGTGAAACTCATGGAGTGAGTATTTGTTGCTACCACTTGCACAGCAGCTGCATAAAAAAGAAGGTGCGGTCTATTGCATGCCGCCGAAGCACCTTCTCGGGCATAGTTCATCTCGCCCCCACTCTGGTGCCAAAACTTCTCCCAGAAAAAAAAACGCCTTCCCACGCATTGCTACGCGTGATAGTGACTTCAATCAGGCCATTAATGACGCGTTTTGTAGTTCCATATCACGGCTTCGACTTGGCATTGTTAATAGAAGTACCTATTCAACGTCAATCACTCAAGATTGTTACACAATAAAATTTTACACAATGAAATTTACAGACGAGGGTCCAATAATCCACGACTTCAGCGAGACTCTGCGTTTAAAATAGTTTAAAAGGACATCTAAAAGGAAAAAGTGAGCAGTTGAATTGATACGAAAAAAAATCTGACAAAACTAATCGAAATAAAAGTGATCCATTGGGATGATAAGAATGAACAACCCACATAAGAAGCAATATAATGAGTATCTAAATATACATTTGCAAATAAAAAAAGTGTAATGGCCTGTTAGACCTGGTGAAAAGATGATGAAGTTTATATAGTCAGAGGTATATAATTCCACAGTTTAAAGCCGATTGATGTCGAGGTCAGTTTGCCGTAGTTATTAAGATAACCGGCAAAAAAAGTTGGATCTGTATGTAAACCTCGTGTTATTTTCAATAGTTAGATAACAGGAATCAATAGGCTCGTATAAGAGCTGTTTATTGTACATTTTATAAAACATTATATTGAGATGATAGCTAAATAAGCCTGATATATGCAATAAATAGTGGTCATGAAGCAACGGAGACGCATTGGTAAAAAGCTGCTGTCAGTGAAGATGCAAATGGCTTGGTTTTATAAATGCTGAGTGAGTGATAAATGGCAATGATACGTATTGATTGATTGATAAGTAAGGTTTAACGTCCCAAAACCACCATATGATTATGAGAGACGCCGTAGTGGAGGGCTCCGGAAATTTCGACCACCTGGGGTTCTTTAACGTGCACCCGAATCTGAGCACACGGGCCTACAACATTTCCGCCTCCATCGGAAATGCAGCCGCCACAGCCGGGATGTGAGCCCGCGACCTGCAGGTCAGCAGCCGAGTACCTCAGACACTAAACCACCGCGGTGGGGTGGCAATGATACGTAGTACTCCAGGAGACAATGCTATAGGTGATCCAACTGTGAACGAACTCAAAATATAATGATCATAACGCATCTGTAGCGAAGTACGATCTTGATCTAGTTAGTGCTCTCAAACCTAATGTACAGTTATGTTTGTTGAAAGAAATGTGATCAGAGACCTTAAAGTTACATTCTAGTTTGATGCCCAATATTTACTATTAGAGTCCGGGATGATAAGACAATTTAAAATCAAATCAGGTCTATTTGGTAGTATTTTTTTAACAGTTTAAAAGATCATTAACGTAGTTTTGTTATTACTTATACTTAATTTGTTTGAAACACACCATGCAACCATTAGTTCAAGTTCAATCTTCAGTTAAAAACTAAGCTAGATAGAGGTTTACTATATTATGAGATCGTAGTGTCATCTTCATACAGCCCACACTTTGCAGGGTTAAGACGTGATGGTAAGTCGTTAATGTAAAGAGAATAAAATTAGGGACCAAGTATGGATCCCTGTGGTACACATTGAATTATAATTTTGACTTTACAATAAACACCACCTGTAAACATTGTTTTCTCTCCAGTAAGCAAGTAACTTCGATTGAGGGTCTGGTATTGCTAAACGACTCCCATTCTACAAAAAACTACTATGAATAGTAGTATGAATCATTTATTAAAGCCTACGAAAATATTGCTACAAGGCAGTAGTGGGATTGGGGCATAAAGCGGTAGAGGGTCCCTGGCAAAAAGAGAAGACTACGAAGTGGATAGAGACTGGTTCCAGCCCGCCAGTGCGCCAGGCATTGTCATCGCGTGTAATCGTTGTAAATATCTGTAAATATACGTTTTCTTGTAAGATTATTGGTGGAGGTGCTGGGTACGCCTACCTGGCTTTTCCGGCAAACCAACACGGAACTTCGGAGTGGTCGCCACCTTCATTTTTCTGCAATGGCTCAACAGGCCCACCCACAAGAGCAACAGCAGCCGCAGCTGCAGCAGCAGCAGTACCAGCACCAGCAGCAGCAGCTGCCTCCTCTGATTCTCCTGCCTCCACGAGACCCCGGAACCTTCTCGGGCACAGGCAAGGACAAGGTGAATGTTGAAGATTGGGTCGCTTTGTACGAGCGCGTGAGCGAATACTATAGGTGGGACCCTACGTTGATGCTGGCCAACGTTGTATTTTACTTGCGGGATACGGCGCTCACCTGGTATGAGACGCATGAGTCGGAGTTGACCAGCTGGGACGTTTGCAAACTGAAGCTTCTCGAGTTATTTAGCAGGCCATTTGGGCGACAGCAGGCCGCGAGGAAAGACCTGGAATGTCGCGTGCAGACATCGACAGAATCGTATGTATCTTACATACAAGACGTATTGGGCCTCTGTAGAAAGGTGGACGAGAACATGAGCGAAACTGACAAAATCGCTCACATATTGAAGGGAATTGCCGATGACGCGTTCAATCTGTTGATCGTTAAAGATTGCGCCACCGTCGACGCGGTTGTGAAGGAGTGTCAGCGCTTCGAGCACGCCAAGAACCGTCGCATAACCCGCCAGTTTGCGCGTCTGCCTAATACTGCAGCCACTTCGACCTGTGAAGACAGCCCCAAGTTCACGCAAGCTACATCGTCCGAAAATGTCACCCGAATCGTTCGTCGCGAACTCGAAGCAATGGCTCCTGCAGCCATCGCCTCTGACGGTCCTCAAGACAACGCATCCACCGTCTCTCTCATCCAAGCCGTCGTTCGCCAAGAAATAGCAAATCTCGGCATCACACCTGTTTGCGCTGTTCGCACCACCGAGAGCCGCCCTTACCGCGTCTCCGCCGCCGAACGCTCTGTCATCCAGAAAGAGGTCGAGAAAATGCTCGCCAAAGGCGTCGTCGAACACTCATCTAGTCCGTGGGCATCCCCGGTAGTGCTTGTCAAGAAGAAGGACAACACATGGCGATTTTGTGTCGACTATAGACATCTCAACAAGGTCACTAAGAAGGACGTTTACCCTTTACCAAGAATAGATGACGCCCTTGACTGCCTTCATGGCGCAAAGTTTTTCTCGTCCATTGACCTTCGATCTGGTTATTGGCAGATCGCTGTTGACCCACGGGACCGAGAAAAAACAGCATTTGTAACCCCCGATGGGTTATATCAATTTAAAGTAATGCCGTTTGGGCTTTGTAATGCGCCGGCCACCTTTGAGCGCATGATGGACTCCCTTCTGCGCGGCTTCAAATGGTCCACTTGCTTATGCTACTTCGATGATATAATTGTTTTTTCACCGACGTTCACAAGCCATCTAGAGCGACTGTCCAGTATTCTCCAAGTATTTCGCAACGCTGGTCTTCAGCTGAACTCTTCCAAATGCCGTTTCGGCCGTCGCGAAATAACTGTACTTGGTCACCTCGTTAACGCATCTGGGGTACAGCCCGATCCGGACAAAATTCGCGCATTGACTCAATTTCCCGTGCCCTCTTCTCATAAGGATGTCCGGAGCTTCCTTGGTTTGTGCTCCTATTTTCGCCGCTTCATCCGAAATTTCGCCGATATTCCGCGGCCTCTCACCGAGCTTCTTAAAAAAGACGCCCCATTTACTTGGAATTCGCCTCAGAGTGCTGCATTTTCGGCGCTCATTGCAGCCCTCACGACTACGCCAATATTAGCCCACTTCGATCAGACTGCCCCGACAGAAGTTCGTACGGACGCGAGTGGCCACGGAATTGGTGCTGTTTTAGCCCAGCGTCAGCATGGACGTGACTGTGTCATCGCCTACGCCAGCCGCCTTTTATCCCCTGCCGAGAGGAACTATTCAATCACCGAAAGAGAGTGTCTTGCTCTTGTTTGGGCTGTCGCTAAATTTCGCCCGTACCTCTTCGGCCGCAGTTTTACTGTTGTAACTGATCACCATGCACTCTGCTGGCTTTCCTCGCTAAAGGATCCCACGGGACGTCTCGGTCGTTGGTCTCTACGCCTCCAAGAATACACCTTCTCGGTCGTGTATAAATCTGGTCACCTCCATCAAGACGCCGACTGCCTGTCACGGTATCCAGTGGATCCACCAGACGCCACAGAGAGAGCTACGGAGGCTTGCGTCTTATCAATATCAGACTTTCTTGATATCGCTTCTGAGCAACGCCGCGACCCGGATTTACTTCCCATCATAGAAATCCTGAGTTCCGCTACTCCACCCACTTCTCTGAACTTGTATTTCCTTCATGAAGGAGTTCTCTACCGCCACAACATGCGCCCTAACGGCCCTGACCGCCTTCTCGTCGTGCCTTCCCATTTGCGTGTAGATGTTCTCCGACAGCTTCACGATGAACCTGCCGCTGGTCACCTGGGAGTCACTCGCACTTATGATCGCGTCCGGCGTCGTTTTTTCTGGCCACGCCTATATCGCTCTGTGCAAAAGTATGTTGCCAGCTGCGACCTTTGTCAACGTCGAAAACGACCAACATCGCTTCCAGCTGGCCTTCTTAACCCTATTGAGATCCCTGCTGAACCATTCTACCGCGTAGGGCTCGACCTTCTCGGGCCATTTCCCACTTCTGCATCCGGGAACAAATGGGTTGCCGTGGCGACCGACTACGCGACACGTTATGCGATCACCCGCGCTCTTCCAACCAGCTGCGCTACCGATGTCGCCGACTTTCTGCTACATGACATCATATTGCATCACGGCGCTCCTCGACAGCTCGTTACTGACCAAGGCCGATACTTTTTATCTCGCGTCGTCCAGGATATTGTACGTTCCTGTTCCACGAACCACAAGTTCACAACGGCATACCATCCACAAACTAATGGACTTACAGAGCGCCTGAATCGCACTATCACGGACATGTTGTCAATGTATGTTTCTCCAGACCACCGTGACTGGGACGCAACGTTGCCCTACGTCACCTTCGCTTACAACTCTTCCAGACATGACACCGCAGGCTATTCCCCGTTCTACCTTCTTTATGGACGGGAACCCTCTCTGCCTCTTGATACACTCCTTCCCGCTGGTTCAAGCTCCCCTGTCACATACGTCCGCGATGCCATAGAGCGAGCCGACGCAGCACAACAGATTGCCCGAGAACGACTCATGCTTTCTCAAGCCTCTCAGAAAGATCGATACGATCGTCACCACCGTGAAGTTTCGTATGCACCAGGTTCTCTCGTACTCTTGTGGACCCCATGTCGTCACATCAGCCTCTCCGAAAAACTTTTATTTCGCTATGACGGACCATACAAAGTCCTTCGCAAGATCAGCAACCTCACCTACGAGATACAGCGAGTCGTCGACGAAGCGCACTCAATGCCACCACCATCCACTGTTGTGCACGTCGTAAGACTGAAGCCTTATGTGTCACCCAACACTCCCCTTTCGTGACAAGCGCCGGGTCGGCGCTTTAACGCCGCGGGGTAGTGCCACAAGGCAGTAGTGGGATTGGGGCATAAAGCGGTAGAGGGTCCCTGGCAAAAAGAGAAGACTACGAAGTGGATAGAGACTGGTTCCAGCCCGCCAGTGCGCCAGGCATTGTCATCGCGTGTAATCGTTGTAAATATCTGTAAATATACGTTTTCTTGTAAGATTATAAGCGATAAAATTTCTCTTGTCAAGCGAGTGACAAATAATGTCTCCTAGTGATAAAAAAGCTGAGTTAGTAGAACTCCCCGCATGAAAAAACGAATTGACAAAGATTTAACAAACACCACATATGTCAACAGTTTTCCCTGGTACCGCCTATTCTTCACAGGTTAGGCCTCAACACTATCCATGAATGCTGTCCGTTTGACTCACATGAAATTAAAAGGGCCACAGATCCCGTCGATGCGAAGGCAATCGCTGGACAGACTTCGAATGCTAACGTCTCAGCTCACCCGTACGCACCGCGAAAGTACTCAGAATTTAAATGTAGGTCATTTTATTGGGCCAACTACACAGGTTGTTGTCCAAAGACCGAGTTTAAAGCAAGAGTGTAAAAACAAAATATATCCTAACTAAAAGTAGTACAAGCATCATACAAACTTTCACATTGGGCAGGTATCAATTATAATTCAGAAAATCACTTCAGGGTATTTAAAACAACGCGAACTTTCTTACCGTGCTACAAGTGCCACCTCGGGCATCAAAAAAGGTACAAGAACACTTGGAGGCTTTGTTTATTTAACACACGTGGGTACGTCACGAAACATTGAACGTTTCGCGAACATTTCTTTTCAAGAAAACAATGAAACCAGCTCCATCGCTGATCATCGTCCCGGCGACACTCTTTAAAACAGCACTCCCACGGTGGCACTACACGACTCACTCGAGCCACTCGAACTACACAACTGTTTCACCAAGTTTACCACCCCGGCCTATCCTCCGTCACGTCTCATTTGGATCCTTCCCTGTTTCGCGAAGATTACAAGTAACTGTACAGCGCATATCACGTACCACAGCGACAGCCAGGAAAATGACTTTTGTTTCGCCGGTTTGACTGTAGAGAGGGTCGCCCGTAAAGGAGGCCCCGCTATGATGAATAGGATCATCCCAATATACGCTGTTTGCCGCCGTGAGTAGAAGTGAGGAGCATGCTGTGGGTGCCTTTTCTTGACACTTGTTTTCTTGTTTCCCTCCACGTGCCCATGTAAGGAATGGTTGCAACGCTGATTAGATGCAGTCATGTAGAGGCCGTGGCACGCGTCTGATTCAGCACTAATTTGTGATACAAAGTAAGTGCTCTGTTACAAATAATACGCTTGCCGGTACGCTCATCGAGACTGTTGATCGCAGAAGAGTAAGTTGTAGAACAGCTGCATGGCGTCAGGCCACTAAAGAAAGCCGTCTGCCAAACATCCGCGCACCAAGGAATATCACTCGAGAACAGGAAACATGAGGCAAAGTGCCTCCACACGTGATGACATACAAAAAAGCATAAGAAAGCACACCAAAAAACACTCGAACATGCACTAATTCTTACGCAACAACACTGTAACACGAAGTGTCATCCGATTTCATGACTGGAGCCTCAAGGCCCTCCCCAAAAAAGCAGAGGCAACTGCGAACTCAGCGGAAACACCCTCGCCCATTGAAAGGGACGCGATGCAACAGGCCGCACCTTCTTTTTTATCCAGTGGTTGTGCTACTTTCATGGGCTACTTTCTATGTAGCCAAAGCAATTGCGTCACAAATTTTGACAATCTGTGCTGATGTCGTAATGACATCTTTATGATGTGAATGCGTGTTGACTTTTTCTCTCGTTTGTGTTGCGCCGATGCTGATTGTGTGTTTTAGCGTTTCTTCGTGCATCTAAGATTATGGCCCTAATGTGTAGGGTCAATCAACAATATACTTGGAAAATGTCATAATTGTAGATATAACCTCATGTGCCGTGTGGTCGTGACTGTTTATTGCCAGCACCGTCAAACGTAGTCAACATTACGCAGCACAGGCCAACAATAGCCTATTGTTTTTTAGGGCTAGCCAAACTTAGCAATTGGTAGGCAGCACTCACAGTTAACTAACATTACTAAGCGCAGCCAACCCAATGAGGCATCATTAGACTGTGCTAGCCCACACTGGGCACCACAAGTCATAAGGAGCTCACGATAGTGATAGACAACCAGGATTAGCCACATATATTCAAGCATGACCTACTCTACCAACTCTTCGTGCTTCGTGCTGTTGTTCCAAAATTTGTTTATATTGCGCAAATATGGCCTTACTGAAACGCATGATGTTGTATGCCACAACTCGAGTATAGAGATTAGGAGACCTACAATTCTGCGTAATATTGTTTGCTGTTTAGTGTTTATTTTTTAGTTTATCGCTACAGTACTAAGCTTTGCTTCAATGCTTGACATTATATTGAAAAATAAAACGAATGAAATCAAGGTATTGGGTACCGATATCATCTCTGCAAGCGACCCTCTGCAGATGATCTGCAGGTGGTCCGAAAGTATGTGGCAAAAAATAATCTGAGAAAAAAATGACTTGAATAGCTTTTGAAGGCTTTTGAAGGTTTTGAAGGTCGGCTTTTGAAGGTTGGAATAGCTTTTGAAGGCCGGAAGAAGAGCTAGCTGTACAAGTCACGGCATGATGATAAGGCCGATGCAATGAAGGACAACGCGGGCGTTAGCACATGGATGGGGATCGTTTTGTTGCAAAGCACTGCTAACTGATTTGTTCACGGTGATTTAGGCTTCTTTTAAGAGCTCATTTATTCCTGTAAGAAATGTTCCAATCTATAGTGATCAAATTCAATTCTTACTTCTCTACACCCACGATCTTAGACAACATAGATCTTACCCGCTTTGACGTATTTAGGTGGCATGAGCACACTGGCAAAAAACTTGTTGCAGTATACCCAATAATATTGGCAGTAGAAAAAATGGTTTTTCTTAGTTTTAAACAAAGCAACTTGGTCCTTCCTAAAAAAAGCTGCTAATTTACTCTTGATCTTAAGTATCATAACAGAAATATTTGCAACCGACACTGATAATCAAAGCCCGCCTTCATGTACAAAAGTAAAACACCTCACACGGCCCCGCCGCGGTGGTCTAGTGGCTAAGGTACTCAGCTGCTGACCCGCAGGTCGCGGGTTCAATTCCCGGCTGCGGCGGCTGCATTTCCGAAGGAGGCGGAAATGTTGTAGGCCCGTGTGCTCAGATTTGGGTGCACGTTCAAGAACCCCAGGTTGTCGAAATTTCCGGAGCCCTCCACTACGGCGTCTCTCATAATCATATGGTGGTTTTGGGACGTTAAACCCCACAAATTAATCAAAACACCTCACATGCTAATGTATTCCCGTGTGCTTTACAGGTAACATATGGCAGAGTCGGAGGGTTTGCGACAATTGGAAGATTGGCAATCGCGTCTCTCCCTAGCAGCAGAGTTGTCAGTTACACTCATCATAAGCTTGATTGGGCTCTCTTATTTTGGCGAGTCGCTTGTAAAAAGGAAGGAACACGAGAGAAAAGAAACGCCAGTTGGTACAGCAAGTACGGAATTATCCTTAAGAATTTGTCTTACTGTTCCAATGGAAACACTTGAAATCGCTAGGGAAGTGGTATTTAAACAGCTACTCACAATAGATACGAAAAGTAGAGTAGCCCCGATGATATATCAACTGTATTCCTCAAGCGACACGCACAATAGATGTCACATCATCTAACCATCATCTTTCAAAAATCTTATACAACGCACTCACTGCCATGAGATTGGCACCCTGCATTTGTCATTGCTGTAATTAAAGGCGGCAATCGCAAACTGGACACAAATTTCCATCCAGTATCACTCACTTCCGTTGCTTGCAAAGTGTTTCAACACATAATAGCCAAACACATACGCGCATTTTTTTATCAGAACGATTTGCTGTACCTTTACCAACATGGCTTCAGGAGGGGTTATCAACCGTAACCCATTTAACAGAAACAATTCATAATTTGGCGGGTGCTATAGATATAAGACAACAGGTTGATGTTATTTGTGTGGATTTCGCGAAAGCGTTTGATAAAATATCTCATGTCCAATTAATCTTCAAAATATGTCATGCAGGAATAAATGAACGCTTAATGAAATGGATTGAAGCTTATTTAACAAATCGTACCAGGCAGTGAAAGGGGATGATCACTTATCACAACCCTTGGTGGTACTTTCAGGAGTGCCCCAGGGCTCTGTGTTGGGACCACTATGGTTTCTTCTGTACAGAAAGTATATCAGTAGTGGGGCACAAGAGGGGGTTCATGTTAAAATTTTCGCAGATAACTGCTTAATCTATGCCGCAATTACCAAACTAGACGGCCAAAACAAAACTCAGGTTTCTTTGCAAAATTTATATAAGTGGTGTAGGAAACAGAAAATGGCAATAAATTATTCTAAATATACATGTACACACATCAGCAAAAAGAAAACAACCCGTTCTTTTTTTGTACAGCATTGGTGAACACTTGTTGGTAAATGCGATCCAGTTAAAGTACATTTGGGGAACAATTACGCAAAAATTAACATAGAATGAGCATATAGATAACGTTTTCGCGAAAGCCTATAAAAAGTTATATCTATAGAGCAATAAACTGCAGGATGCATCGCGCGACATAAAACACATTGCGTACACCACCTTCGTTAGGACTGTACGAGAATATTCATCCGTTGTTTGGCACCCCCATCAAATTACTCTTAAAAAGAAGCTAGAAAAAATACAGAGACAAGCGGCACGCTTTATTTATTCAACGTACTGAAGGAAGTAATCAGTCACAGTGATGTTACGGAGATGCAATTTGGATTCTCTCGAAATACGTAGAAATAAATAGAGGCTGAAAGTATTGTTACAAATATTGCACGATCAGCAGAAGATAGATAAGCTGAAATATTTACGTGCTCCAGGCAAAAGAAATCCGCGAACTAACCACGATTGTGTCGTATAAGCTTACTGAACAATTGCTGACACATTTCGATATTCTGTTTTTTCAGATGTCATAGAAATTTGGAACAAACTGCCAAACTTAATTGATGCTTTAAAATATGTTACTGACTTCGAAAATACGTTAGAAACGCCTTTACCTGATTGCAAAATGTAAACTTTTTTCAGTGCCATGTGATGTAAGCAACTTCATGTTCATAGCAAATATTGTGAAAAACGATTGCGAATTCTGAATTGTTCCTGAATTGTTATTTTGAATGTTGAGTCGTTAATTAAGAGAATACCAGTTTTCATTGTAAGTTGTTAAAATATTAAGAAACTTTCGTAATACTGTATATTCTCTATTTATGACCTCTCTGTTATGAGCTTCTTTGAGGGTTGAAAGTATTACCAAATAAATAAATAAATAAATATGCCTCGATAGCAGCCCTGGAGTCTGAATATATTGTGTTTGTACACCATCTGTCAAGGCAACTAGGTAATTTTTTCTTTGACCTGGAATATGCCAATAATATATTTTAGGTGGCTGTCTAATCTAAGTCTAGATAATTACAATATTAATTTGCCCTTATAGAAGTGGCTGTGACGAATATATGAGTAACTAAGGAAAGTTTTCAGTAGTTAGACGGCAATGAAGCAAACTTTGTTTTCTATGCACTTATGTGTAATTGGTTTAAAAGTTTCACACCATTCGAGCACATTTTACACGTCTTTATTGATGTAAATTGTGAGTGTTGTGAGACATTTGTATGAGTTGATGATAGTGCTGTCGTCTGTCTAAAATATAGATTTAGAAACGGACAGACAGTTCGGGAAATCATTCACGTATAATTAGAACAGCAGAGTATGTAAATTGGAACCTTGGGATATTTTATTGTTGGTGAACGTGATTTTTGAATAAATACCTGAAATATTTATTACTTGCATTTTTATCCTAATTAGTTTTGCAGCAAAAGTAGGGCTGGTCCAGTAATTCATATCTATTCAAATCTATGCACCCATAATTTATAATTTATTTTCTCAAAAGCCTTTGTTAAGTTTACAAACACCGAAGCAGCCTAAGGACCTTCATCAATTGCAAGTTTCAGGTCATTTGTTAGTGCAATAGGAGCAACCTCAGTTGAAAGCCCTCCTCCCTCCCCCCCCCCCGCAGGGGCGCCTGCGCTAGCAGGCGTAGGGTGTGTAGCGGCCCCACGGGCTCGAGCTAACGGGGGGTTGAACACCTTCCCACGCCTAGCCGTGCGTGGCTTTGCCGTGATCGGGGAAAGGGGCATCCTGGGGATCGAGCTGACGCTAAGTGATCTGACCTTTAAGGCCCCCCGGCCGAGGCAACACACCCTTTTGGCCCTGACTTCACTTAGATGGCACCCCCGGATTGACCCGCCTGGGGGGAATCGGCAGTCGCCCATTTCTGTATCCCCCTCACATCTTCGTCTTTTCACTTACTTTAATTCTTTCCTGTCCCCTACTATCTCTCATTGACTTCCGTGCTTCCTGGCGGCAAGGGTTAACCCTGTGTGGCTATCCTACTTTGGTTACACCATATTCGGTTATAGTGGTGGCGTACAGCTGGCGTCTGCAGGGCCTGTGCTTACAGACTCTGCAGCGTCCCCTTGTAGGACTCCATGGTGGGTGGCTGGCACCGCTGCCGAAAATAAACATTTTCATATGGCTAGTTCCTTCCCCCCACTCCTTAATCGCCCTCAGAAAAGAGGGCGCACCGATGAAGTCTTCCAGTTTTTTGGTCACCAGAGAGCATCTTTTCTCCGATTCCATGTTATCCACGCTGACACACCCGGCGAATCTGTGCGAACACTTTCACATTTTCTAGTTTCGAAGTCTTTGACGGAAATCTTTGGCCCAGGATATAAAGCATCGAGAATGGCAAGTGGTGACCTTCTGTTGGAGCTCCGCGTCCAGAAAAATATGAAAGACTGCCTAATCTAGTGAAATTTGGAGATACCAAATCAATCATAACCCCACACCGAAACATGAACACCACCCGTGGAGTTGTTTCAGACGATGACCTGTTAGGAATGACGGAGGCTGAACTCTTGGAGGGTTTCAGTGAACATAATGTCATCAACGTGAAACGAATTAAGATGAGGCGTGATGGCAAAGAAGTCCACACTAAGCACCTGATACTTACTTTCAATTCAAGTGTACTGCCCTACTCCATCGAGGCTGCGTACATCAGGCTTCGAGTAAGGCTATATATATTAAACCCTCTCCGATGTTTCAAATGCCAGTGGTTCGGCCACCGTTTACAGAACTGCCGAGGCCGCCTAGCTAGCACTAAATGCAGTGCTGAAGAACACTCATCTGATGCTTGCGAAAACTCTCTTCACTGTGCGAACTGTAATGGTGAGCATGCCGCATACTCAAAATCATGGCCATGCTGGAAAAAAGAAAAGGAAATTGTCACAATTAATATAAAATAAAACATTTTATTTGAAGAGGCACGAAGGCAAGTGACCTACCTACCAGAAACCAACTTTGCCGAAGTGGCGCGTCAGGGTGCAGCGCCACGAAGGCCTCCGGTGGCTGCCTGGCACACGTGTAGTGAGCGGGCGGTGACGCCATCCGCCCCCTCGGCGTTTGCAGCCAGTGCTGCTCCGCCATCCAAGAAGGACCCACCATCCTCCGGGCTGGGAGCCGCGAAGGTCTCGTCTTTTGAGGCGAGGCCTTCAAAACAAACGCAGTGCTCGCAAGAGTGCGTGTCCAGTGCGTGGCAAAAAGCAATGAACGCAACACCGAGCATGAGGGTGCAGCCAGCGCCTAAGGATCGGCGGGACTCCGTCGACCGATCCAAAGCAGAAAAATCTCATGTCACGGCCCCTGAAAAGGGTCCGTGAGCTAGTTTTTCATCCTTGAGCACACAGCACAAAACACATTTAAAATGGACGCACAGATCTCACAGCAGACTGTGAAGGGACTTCTCCATAACTTCGATGGTATTAGAGAACTTCCTAATAAACATACTCCAAAGGTGCTGTGCGTTCAGGAAACACATCTCAAGTCGAGACAAACTTTCTAAAGCAATATGCCATCTTCCGCAAAAACCGTGACGACGCTGCCGCCTCGTCGGGTGGGGTCGCTATAATAGTTGATAAAGGTGTTGCCTGTAAGCGATTACACCTCCGAACTTCTCTTCAGGCAGTTGCTGTCCGGAAAGCTACTAACAATTACTCATATTTACAGTCCTCCGTGCTATCAACTTTCGAAGACACAATTTCAAAGCTTCATTGATGAACTTCCTCCACCAAATATAGTCGTTGGTGATCTAAACGCACATAATTCCCTATGGTACGACTCCCGTTTGGATGCGCGAGGACACCTAATAGAATACTTCCTGTTTTCGTCAGGTGCATCTTTACTGAACAACAAAGAACCAAGATTTTATAGCACTACATACAGCACAAAAAATAAAAAACACATACTCTTCTATAGACCTGAGTATTGTCTCGAGTAGACTAATTTCATATCTGGAGTGGTCCGTTCTCAAGAACACCTTTGGGAGTAACCACTTCCCGATTATGTTGAAGTTAACGAAATAAGATACACGCTCGCCTGACTTTCCTCGTTGGAACTCCAAGTCAGCCAATTGGGAACTCTTCCGAGAAAACATATTTTTAGACGGAGATGACATTGCTGATTCTATTATAGACGTTGCTGTGGCATACGTAACAGGTTTTATTATTGACGCTGCAGTGAAATGTATCAAGCAAACTAACGAAATGGCTAATAAGCGTCGCATAACCCGGTGAAACGACGAATGTCAGAAAGCACGCAATAGTCAAAATAAAGCTTGGAATATACTCTGAAATTACCTAATGGCTGAAAACGTCGTAAATTTCAAACAGGTCAAGCCACAAGCTAGAAAAACGCGTCGTCTTGCAAAGAAAGAAAGTTGGAATAGGTACATCTCCGGTATGCATTCTTACACCGACCAAACGAAGGTTTGGAATAAAGTAAACAAGTCAATGGGTCGGGAGTCCAACCCCGTACCTTTGGTAAGTAGCCGAGGTGAGAGCCTAGAGGAGCAGGCGGACTGCTTAGGCGAACCCTTTGAATATGTCTTAAGTGCATCACACTATACAGAAATGTTCCTAAGATTCAAAGAACGCCAAGAGCGGTAGCCCCTAATTGTAAACGTCCATTCAGTGAGACTTACAACTGCTCATTTACATTAGCTGAACTTAAGGCATCTCTTGCGTGCTGCAACAACTCGGGGCCAGGTGGCGATTGTATAATGTAAGAAATGATCAAGTACCTTCACCCCGAAGCACTTAAACACTCCTAATCCTCCTCAATACCATGTAGGCCGCTAGGTATATTCCATTGTCATTGAAAGATGCGATACTCATCCCGGTACATAAACAAGCAAAGACCAGTCCTTTGCCGCCAGCTACATGTCAATAGCGTTAACAAGCTGTCTATGCAAACTATATCAAAATATACCATATAGACCCCCTTCAGTGTGGTTTCAGAGAAGGAAGGTTGTCAATAGAGCACCTTGTTCGCAAAGAGACATACATCAGAGATGCATTTATTCAGAGGCAGTTTGTACTTTCGGTATTTCTAGACTTGAAGAAGGCGTACGATACCACATGACGATTTGGGATTCTACGCGATCTTGCAGCCATGGGCAAGCATTGGAACATGTAAACACAATTGAAAGTTATCTGTCTAACCGAATCTTCCGCGTAAAAGTGGGAAATGCTCTCTCTTGAACAATTACGCAAGAGACTGGTGTTCCGCAGGGGGCGTGCTTAGCTGCACAATCTTTCTTGTAAAAGTGAACTCCCTGCAGTCAGTAATTCCATGCGCGATGTTTTAATCTGTGTATGTTGATGATGTGCAGATGAGTTTCAAATCATGCTATATGTCTATCTACGAACGACAAGTGCAGCCTGGAAATAATAAATTCTCTAAATGGGCGGAGAAGGCTTTTAAATTAAACACCCAGAAAAGTACTGGCGTACTCTTCTCCAACAAACGAGCAAACGAGGAATAATGCCACTACAAAATATTGCGATCAAGGGAGACCAACTCTCTGTGAGCAGTGAGCATAAATTCTTGGGAACCACTTTAAATTCTAAGCTCACGTTTTTTTCCCTAAATAACTATGTAAAAATGCAATGTCTGAGAGCGATAAACGTTCTATAGCTCCTATCACGCGCAACATGGGGTAGTGATCGAAACTGCCGCTTGAAGTTGTACAAAAGCCTTGTCTGGTCGCGCCTTAATTATGCCACTATATTTATCATTCAACGCCAAGTGCATTAAAAATTCTAGACCCTGTTCACCATCTGGGTATCCGACTTCAACCGGTGCATTCAGGACAGGTCAAATTCAGAGCCTCTATTTAGAGTCAAATCAGTAGTCACTTCACTTGCAGCGATCCTATAGCAGTTTCACATATTTTATAGTGGTACGTGCAAACATCAAGCATCTTTCTTATTCAACTATAAACGATACGACCGCTGCCCCCCTCCCATAATCAGCCCGCAGCGAGAAAGCCGTTCTCTTTTTGTGTGAGAAACTTAAGTGAGGAAATGGTTGTTCCACTGCTAGAACTTTGTCCTATGCCAAAGCGAAACATTTACCGCCGTGGCAGTTGCAGCTTATACGTTGTGACACCTCATTTTTCGAGATCACTTAACACGCAACAGAAGCACATATTAAAATGCTCTTCCGAGAACTCCAGTTCAAGTACTCATGCGTAGAGTTTTATATTGACGCTTTTTAGTCACATGCACGTGTTGCTTATGCAGCCGTCGGAACATCCTTCTCATAATCTGATGTGCTGCACCCGGAAACAAGTATCTTTACGGCTGAGGGTTATGCACTATTGTCGGCGGCGAAGCATATACGGAAATAAAACATACAAAAATCAGTTATACTTACAGACTCGTTAGGCATAGTAAATGCATTAGGATCACTTTTCAGATTAAGAAATCCGGTAACAACTGAGCTGTATTCCGTTTTGTGTACAGCGTATATGTCCAACCAGCATGCTACTGTTTGCTGGGTATATGGCCATAGAAGCACCGAGGGCAATGTGTTAGCTGCCCAAATGGCCTGGTCAATTATATTGCGGGATATTAACCCTACCGCTACTGTCCCTGCAACAGATCTAAACATTTCGTACGTAAGAAACTTCGAAGCCACTGGCAACGCTTGTGGGACACAGAAATAAATAATAAGCTGCAGTTAAGCTACCGGCTCTCCGCTACGAGAACACGGCGAACTGATGTCCTATTCTGTCGCCTCAGAATATGACACACTTATGGTACCCATAGCTTTCTGCTGACAGGCGAAGAACCTCCTACTTGTGGTAGACGTGGCGAGAGGCTAACCATCCTCCACGTCTTCCTGGAGTGCCCATAATCTAAAAGAGAGAGAAAGAAGTATCCTTTCCTTTAGCATACCGCAATGATCTTTCTCTACATTCTAGTATGCTTCTCGGCGAAGAGCCGCTTTTTGACGCAAAATCAGTCCTTGGCTGTCTAAAATATCTCGTATTGAATGTGTTTAGCTCAACGAGTTCATAGCGCATCCCTTGTCCAGAAGATGCCGCTGTGATGGCAGCTTTGAATGAGCCCAGGCCTCCATTCCTTTGTTTTAAGGGCTCTGTCGAGGCACTAATGCTCCACGCCAAGTTTTTATTTCTTATACGTATCATTTTAATTAATTTTGTGTCTCCATAGCAGACATCATTTGTCATTGCCATAAGTTTACTCTATGTATATTTTACGCACCTACGCACCTACAGCGACTCTTTTAGGCCCATTTACAGCCACGTCCCATCTGTTTTATCCACACTACGCAACGCAGAGTCCATTATCATCGCTCTAGCGCTCTTTGGCCACATCTGGCCTTTGCGCCAATAAACTCGTCTAATCATCATCATTTGAATGCCCTGGGCGAAAGCCATATTGTAAAGGCGACAAAATAATAAATTTCCCTCAATAAGTAGTCTAGCATTTTTCAAAAGCTTTTCAAACATGTTACTGAAAAAATCGTAATACACAGATGCCCCATCCCTGAATTCGAATTACTTTGAAATAAACAGCGATCACCCTTCTTGAAAAGTGTTGTAATCCTGCCTTGTTTGAGTACGTTCTGGGTAGAGTCAACTTTAAACACTTGTTTTATTATGTGCGTAAAGCTATTGGGTAAGAAGGGTTTGGGAATAATTTTAAGGGGAACGGGTAATTTATAAATTCCTGCGTCGTTTAACTTGGTCTTGTTTGTAATGCTTAAAACTTCCTGAGCGGTGGTCGATAATAAAAAAAAAGATTTGGGGAGGTGGTGCAAGAAGGAGTTCATAAGAGCCGTCATTTGCTGTTCCTCCCCGAAAAAGAAACAATACATGACTAAATAATTTTTAAAAAGTTCTTCCCGGTATCAACTGTTACGCACAGTGGAGAAAATGAGCGAGGTAAAAAAACTATTAGGCTGCATGAAGAGCACCTGCAGAAAACCATCTCTGGAAATTGACGTATCATTCCAACTCGGGATGAGAGGTTCATAGGAATGGAGTACTTCATTGAACTGACAATTCGTCCAGTGAGGTGAAACTGTGGGGCTAATTAGGGGCTAGTTGATTGTACTTACCTGACATATCAAACATGCTGTTTTACCACGAAGAAAGACACACGGAAAAATTGACCCTGTATCTGCATGTTAATCTGTAAATGTCGTCGAAAGACGATAGGCTTGCGTTTGGAGAGAGTGAACAAAACGTTTATTTGAAGTTCTGCGCAAGCAAATCGATGAATGGCATCCTGGAGGGGCTGCGTTAGAGTGCCTCGTGCGTGTAGCGGAGGCGAACAAGCGTATCAAGTCACGTCACACGTAGGACATGAGCGCTATCTCGCAGTTATCTTGGAAAACGAAGCGTGCGGCCCTGAGACGGGCGTGCGCGCCCGTCTCAGAAATGATAAGGTATAGAACGTAAGGCGACGTGTAGGTGCCACCACCTTGTCGTCTTAGCAAAGTGTTAGAAACGCTTCTCTTTTCGTGCAAGTGTTGCATGGTCAGCGCCGCGTAATAAACGCCAAGCTCGTTAGAATAGCTTATGTGCACCTTTTCTAGTAAAAGACGCACATACTGAATATATGCGTGTGGATATGGAGCGTCAGACGTGCTGCGTTAATAGCTTTTAAATTGACAATCGCACAAGTATGAACGCTGGATCTTGAGCAACATTGGTGGGCACTGCGGTTGAAGTTGGCCGTTTGGGGTATCCGCTGGTGCCATTTAAAGTGCCCGGTGCACTCTAAAAAATTTTACCCAAAGCGGGTGTACTCAATAAACGCACCCACTTGAACACCCTTTTTACACCCCATATTTAAAATTTGAGGTGTTCGTGCACAGTAAAAATTTTTACACCCAGAAGGGTGTAAATGAGCTTGTCCCGTGGACGACACCCTAAGGGTGTTAATTCAGCACCTTCCAAAAAGGGTGCTTTACCATGCACCCTTAGAATAGGGTGTACATGTAAAAAAACTGTAGGGTGTTAAAAAAACACCCTTAAGAAAGGGTGCCTTCGATGTCCATCACATTTTAGCACCCTCTGAGGAGGGTGCGAGAAGGGTGCACAAGGGTGCACAAGGGTGTTGAGTGCCCATGGCAGGGGTGGCGACTACTGCCACCAATAGATATCAGCATGCACTGATTAAACACTACTTGAAGAAAGTGGTCCTGTTTATCGATGGTGCACCACCTGTCGAGCTCCATTCATTGCGTGTGGGCAAAAATATAAACGCGTACAATCGTGTATGAACTTGTGCTGGATCTATATATACTTCAGTGTATATGCATAATGTGCGTTACAGAAAATGAAGCCTTGCTGCCCTTGCATATTGCGTTTATTTAATAGGCAAATAAAACATAAACTTTTCTTCTGCCACACAACTTTTTCACCAGATATACGTTCACGTATACGTACAATACACATGCAACACCTCAAATGTTTATATTTTTTCAGTTTCACTTTATTGACAATTCTTTGCAACATACAATTACACTGGTTTCAGTTTAGTATACTGCTTCAAGTACATAGAGACTACAAATGAAATACACGCTAATATATCCCTATAATTCTTTCAGGTATCTACAATCCCAGTGGTTTCCAGTTTAATACTCCTTCGTGTACACAATCGGTTAATAGGAATGAAATACAGGCAAATATATACTTATGATTCTTTCAAATATATACAATCACCATGATTTCACTATATACGCCTTCATGTACACAATCGTTCCCAAGAAGTGATGCACACAAAAATATATATGGATAGTGTTTTCAAATGTATACAATCACAGTGGTTTAAGCTTTGTATTCCTGGATGTATAACAATTGGTTATGAGAAATGATGTACATGCAATCATATACGGGTTTTCGCACATATAACTAGCGAATACTTAAGAAACCAATACAATGATCAGAAACACAATATGCTAAAAACGAACACAAAACTGAGTCAGGACACACAAAAAACAAAAGAGGTAATGCATAATTATGGCTAATGACACAGCTGGGTCACTATATGCCAAATGTCCCAGCCATTTTGGCAACCATCTCAAATGTATTCGAAAAACTCGTGCTGCATTGAAAATAGTGAACTTCTGGAATATTTAGGAGAGGAAAAATATTTGGTCACGTGGCTGCCTTCTGAACTTTCTGGAATGCCGTCTAGGTGTTGTATGTGAAAAATTTTATTTTAAAAGCACCGCTCCTTCTTTCCATACGAAACTCCGTCTACGTGTTACGTAACAAGAGCTTAATTTGGGAGAGTTGGTTCATCGTGGTTGTGTGCTAGTGACAGCGCGACAGCTTTAGGAAGAGACAGAAAGGACAGGAAAGAGCACAGACTGTCAACTGAATTTAATGAATGTGCTACGAGCGCTTTTATACGGAGTACAAGAACCGTGTTCATGCGCGACGACACGTGTGAGCACTTCAAAATAACTTTAACTGTGAAAAGAATACTCCCTCTCGGAAAGGATAAGTGAACGTGTAGTGATGCACTGATCATTGGTTTACCTGATAAAAAATATTTCTACAAACGTTAAATTGGCATTAAGTAAACCTATTCTAGTGACGAATGGGGCAAGATTGACTATTCCTGTTGCTGTTTAGTACACACACTTTTGAAAGCTTGCAAGGGGTGGAAAAGAACACGCTAATATCATATCTGCTGGCTATTTTTCTAGTTGTGAGACACGTGATGTGGTATAACATGCAAAGGTTTTGGTCATTGTTTTTTGTTGGTCCTGTCTTCTTTAACTTTACTTTCTGCAGGAGGGTTTTGCAAACGGGTGTGAAGATTCTGTTGGGATACCCAGCATCTTTTAGTCTTTTAATCTGGTTTTTAAGCCTGACCTCACCCTTGTGCTAACATGACTTCTGAAGGGTGGCCTGAATACATGTGGTATCAATTCCTCTTTCTATTAATTTTGAATGCCCACTATCAAAAGGCAGAACATTCTTAGCACTCCTGGGCTGATAGCACTAGCCAATACCCCAACAGCATCATCACACTTGTTTGCGAAACCCTCCTGCAGAAAGTAAAGTTAAGGAAACAGGACCAAAAGAAAAAGAGAATGACCAATCACCTTTGCATGTCACATGGTACTACGTACATAAGGTGTCTCACAATTTTAGGAAAAGAGCCAGCAGATATGACATTGTTGTTTTCCACCCCTTGGAAGCTTTCAAAAGTGCATGTACTTACAGCAACAGGAATAGTCAATCTTGCACCATTCGTCACTAGAATAGGTTTACTGAATGCCAATCTAATGTGTATGAGATACCGCTAACACGTGGAAAAGTAAACATAGGACAAACTGGGCAATGCTTCAATGATCAAGCAAGACAGCATGCTTCAAATGTTAAGAAGGGCTATAGTAGTCTCATGGCCGGACACCGTAAAGAATGTAAGTGTAGTCCTAGGTTTCATAAAACACGGTTTTTGAAAAAAATGCAAGCAGAAAAATGAGAGATTTTAGAACTCTTTATCAGGAAGGCCAAGGATCAATGCATCAGTACACTTTCACTTATCTTTTCCGAAAAAGAGTATTCTTTTCTCGGTTAAAATTATTTTGTCATGGTCACACATGTGTTGTTGCAGATGATCCCTGGTCTTGTGCTCAGTATAAAAACGCTCGTAGCACCTTCAATAAAATTCAGTTGACAGCGCTCTTTCCTGTCCTTTTTGCGATCAGATTTTTATTACAGAAAAGAATTTCATTTTCTTACAGTTTAGGTATAATGATGAGTTTTTATTGTATCACAACATGGAGCAAATTGCATCTCAATACGGACAAAAATCACGATTTTGTGAAATTAGTGATATTTTCTCGTATATTTCAGCAGCTTGAGAGGTATAAAGATATTTTTTCCTCAGAATATACCTTCTGTGGAGTAAGTATTCACTGCTCAGATATTCATACAAAGTGCAATATTGCAATAAAAAATGCAAACATAACACATTTTGGCTTTATTCTTGGAAGCGAATGTTGCAAAAAAATTGCCCTATTATTATTGAGCTTCAAATACCTTACGGAAGCACATTTACTTAACAGGTAGACCGAATCTGCTTTAGAAAAAATAAGCGGTAGTTTTAAAACAAAATTTTTCACAACCAGCACACAGACAGCATTATGCCAGGAAGTTATAAGCCAGCCAAATGAACAAAACTTTTTTTCTCGCTGAAGTATTCTAGCAGTTCACTGTTTTCAACGCAGTAAGTCAGCACATTTTTTTTTTCAAATACAATTCAGATGGTCGCCAAAGTGGCTGGGACGTTTGGCATGGAATGGTCCAGCTATATTTAAGCAAAATAACTTACACAAATAACAATATTTGTTCATCTACCATGAACACACTAGAAAAAGTTGTTCAGGCATTGTGACACTAAAATTTTCAGCGTCGTACTGCCTGAACAACTTCTTTGATAAACTCCAAACTCACGCCGAGAAAAAGCCGCTCAATCACGGTGGTTGTTAAAGGCCTTGCGGCCGTAGACAATGTTGAAAATAAAAAAAAAATCAACTCATCAGTGCTGTCACTCCTTCCTTCTTCGTCATTACTGACACGGAAGATTTTTCGGCTGACACGGAAGATTTTTCGGTTATCCTTGTGGAGGTTCAGGAAGTAGGCTTGCTCTAGGCTGAGTCCAGGGTAGACTACGCAGGACGTCAGCGGCACCCTCTCATCCTGTAATAAGAGCAAATATGACTTCTCATAAAAAATTTTCGTGCTGTTCTGGCAGCACCATATATAAAGAATGTGTAGTGTGTATCCTTCGAAATGGCGTGTAATTGACATTACACTGAACTCGAAGCATACAACCCATACATTCCAATAATTTCGTATGATAAAGATAAGAGTTTTCCAGCATACAGCGAATTCCCGAAATGAGGTGAAGTGTAAGACTACAGCTCAAAAATGGCACTTACGAAAGCCTGAACTCACTTAAGAATCAAATTCCTTCTAGGGTAGTGAGCCAGTGTGAAAAACAATTCTTAAAGTACAACGTTTAGAACATGTAGCATTACTCAAAACGCACAAGAAACTTACCTCTTCATGTACAAACAGTGAAGACATCTCTGCTTTCTCTTTTACATGAGAACAAATGATCTTGGGCGTGGCACTAGCGAAGAGGTCTGCAAAAAAAAAGTAAACGATTTACTTACTTAAATCACGCCTCTAACAATCTGAGGAATTGATTGATTTGTGGGGTTTAACGTCCCAAAACCACTATATGATTATGAGAGACGCCGTAGTGGAGGGCTCCGGAAATTTTGACCACCTGGGGTTCTTTAACGTGCGCCCAAATCTGAGCACACGGGCCTACAACATTTCCGCCTCCATCGGAAATGCAGCCGCCGCAGCCGGGAATCGAACCCGCGACCTGCGGGTCAGCAGCCGAGTACCTTAGCCACTAGACCACCGCGGCGGGGCACAATCTGAGGAATTGTTACAAGTCACCAATCAGTGCAATTCTGACTGCCTCTATAAGGGCATCAAAAATGAACAATTTTCTCGTTCTTTCTACTCTCACAAGACGCTCCGTCAATGGAATCTAATCCAAATTTGACGCTGTGCTTCCTATTTGCCTGCTTTCTAGACGTAGGGCTGCGAACATGTGTTTTGTGCACCTAATCTAGCACAGAAATTCGTCATCTATAATTCAATCATCTTAATTCATTGTAATTTGATAAAAGATGTGATAGCTCGTCCAGTTTTTTAAAGAGTTGCGGGCCTGCAATAGGCACTGCCTTGCACGTATGAAAGTACTTCTTTAAAAAAAAATTCAAAGCTTGCTTTCAGAAAAAGCGTCTGGCATATTTCGACAACCAAGCCCATCCTCTGATGGCAATCAGGGGCACGCTATTAGCGATTATTGACTACGAGATTTACAAACGTAACCCGTGCCTAAATACTCAGTTAAACACAATCACGCAAGTAAGAGCGCTCGAACGACACCAACGCGCGCGGACGCCGACTACGTTGCAGCAGCCATGGCTTATGCTAGAGAAACCGCACATAGCTCCAACAGTCACGTATACTTTCTCGATTCTGTTATAACGCCGAACATTATCGCAGATGAAAGTGAAGCACGAAAACAGCAAACAGAAACGAGGGAAAACAACGCACGGCGATGGCCACAACAACACGCCTTTGGAAGTCTGCTAGATCTTTCCTGTTGCTGGTGGCACTTGTCCTAAATAGCTTACCGAGGCACACGTGCTGGGAGCATCGCGGCATATCAGCACCTCCAACTATACCGTTTTTAAGCAAAAAAAAGCCATTTCGCACAGTGCGCCTTTGTACATAATTTTTGCTTTTTCTTTCTTTTTTAGCGCTTACACCTACAGAAGCACGTTGCACATATGAGTATTAATAGAAATGTTATTACGATGTAGCCCAAAGCACATCTTAAAACAATATCAATCACTTTGTGCAGTGTAGAGACAATGTGCGATCAGCAACTAATCCCGCCCTTGTTAAGTGATCACATCACTCACTGTATGAGTGATGCAGGCACTTACACAACACCGCGCATAGCAGTGTGAACTCGTTAAGTCCCACGTTTAATCGGGCATCTGCAACAGGCCCGCGAACGCATGCTGTTGTAAATGGCTGGCAGCCTACTTCGGCAGAGCTGCTGCAGGCGCCCAGCTAGCGCTGTATGATTACTATTTACGAAAACAGTACACTCACCGTTAACAGGCCCACGTTGTCCGTGTCCGCCACTCCATGAATATTCCTTAATCCGAGCGTCACTTCGAACACGGTGTCATGCGTGACCACCATTGAATATGCGACTGTTCGCTAGAACACACACAGCGACCAAGACCCCCGACCAACGCAACGCATTTGAAAGACTGATGAGACAGAGAGGGCAACACTGAGAGAGAGAAGGAGGAGGCACGGGCGGCGGCGTGGCGGCGCCGCAGCTGTCGACGCAGGTGTCCGGTGACGCAACTCTTCGCGTATCTATGCCGCCGTTGTGGGAGACACGCTGGCCGGGTTGAGCGGGGGGGGGGGGGAGGAGCGGCAAACCCGCCAAGACGGCACCGAAAGGCAAAAGCTATGGCGCATACGGCGGACGGCCGTTCAACGCGGAATGACTCCTTGTAAACGGCCACTCTCCTTCCAGCCAGTCGCACAGCGACGCAGGTTATTTACCAGCCTCGGGTTCTTTGAGTATTTTGACGGAATGCGATTGCAGTGGGCGAAAAATAGTGAAGCAAAACTTGCGCAAAACAAAGCGCAGCATGGAATGGCCAGAAACAATAATTATTTCGTTTTCGGTGGCATTAGCGGGAGAGCATCGCTACACCTTTTTCCAGAGAAATTTCTTTTTGCATTGTCTGTGTCAGGCGATTCCGCGTATGGTGCCGCAAACACTGAATGCGTGGTTGAAGCTGGAACAAATTAATCCACAGTAGCGGATGTTTAGAAGGCTTGTCATGCACCACGAAACGTGCCGAGGTTGTTATAACAAACTTTTTGCTGACCACATGATCAGCACATAATTCCATATGGTTGCCCAATGAGCTAAGCACCTGTAGCAAAGGCAGTGCACGTTCTTGTTAAACGTTGTTAATATAAACGATGGTTGGGCATAAGTGCAGTGACAGCTTTCCGTGTGAATTGGTCATAACCCACGTTTTCGAGCGTAGAAGCGCCTCAACGGAGCTAATCAGTTACCACAGCAAGTTCGTAAGCAATGATGAGGTACGAAAATGTGCAGCTGTTTTCCATGTACTGAATAGTTAGTGTACAGTGCTTTGACCACCGCCATTTCTTAAGCCACCTCCCATATAGACTCCCAGTCTGAACAGGTGTGGGACCTTAAACACTAAGAAGCAGTGCCCCCCCCCCGCACACACACACGAAATTTGAGGGCGCACGGGCTGATGCACACGCATACTTGTTCACAGGCGCACACACATACACGTATACACACATACGGCAACACACACACGCGACCGTAAACGCACGCATGCATGGGCATACACATGTGCACAGGCACGCTTAACACAAGCAGGGACTCGCACATACACGCGGCACGCACACATGCACGGGTGTACAGACAATCGCGCTTACACGCGAACACATGCGCAGGCTCACGCACACACACCCATACTCGGGCGAACATTATGTTCCTGTATATAATCCACAGCAAACATGTAGCTTATAACCAACGCTAAGGTGAGCTTTCGTAATGTGGATTGCAGTTAATTGCCATTATAGATGAAACGCGATTTGCTTCTGCTGGCATTCTGCTGTATTCGGAGAGCACCTTCACACATTCTAAGTCAATTAGGCCGTCATTTAACGCAAGGTCCACATACTCGTGCAGTAGCTACGCTGCTCGGCCGCCAATCCGAAGGTCGCGGGTTCGATGCCGGCCGTGGCAGTCGAATTCAGATGGAGGCGAAAAAGTAGAAGCCTGTGCACTGCGCGATATCAGCGCCCATTAAAGAACACCAAATGGTCAAAATCTCTAGAGCTTTCCACTACGACGACCCTCATAATCATATCGACGTTTTTGAGACGTAAAATACCAAATATTATAATTATGTGTTCTTCTTATGCTGCCAATTCCATCTGATGAATCGTCACCTACACCCTTCTCAGGCACAAAAGCACCCTTAGAGCCTATTTTAGGGTGCTATCGAGGCAAGCACCCAAACAAATGGGTGCTTTTTTTTTCAATCGACCATTTATGGGTGTTAAAGGGTGTTGCAAAGGGTGCTTTCTCGTAAAAGCACCCTTTTTACACCCTTTTGGGTGTAAAAATTTTTACTGTGTGAATAAAACATCCTCAAAACACCCCATTTACACCCTTATATTTGGGGTGTAATGAACAAGGCTACAAATGATCAATTGATATGTGGGGTTTAACATCGCAAAACCTCCATACGATCATGAGAGACGCTGTAGTGGAGGGCGCCGGAAACTTCGGCCGCCTTGGGTTCTTTAACGTGCACCCAAATCTGAGCACACGTGCCTATACAAGGCTACAAACGCACGACATTTTCGGGCCCTTTTGCTTATACTGTTAGTATACATTAACCATCTTGATACCAGCAAGGCTCCTACTAGTAGCTGCTTGCGAGTCTAGCAATGAATCGAAGCAGGAAGTAATGTGACAAAACGCAGTTATCATCGATAAAGCACGCAAACTACTATGAGTCTGAAGATACAATAGGAGCGCCACTTGTCCAATAGAGTAAGGGCCAATTCTCCTGTACCTGTTTCTTTCATCTGTGTCATATGCGTGATAAGTCAACACTCACAAAGTGCACTGATTTGCCTGAACAAGGTAATTTTATTTATTTCATTTACAATACTGCTAGCCCTTGCGGGCTGTAGCAGGGGTGGGAGGTGAACAGGTTAACAATACACAAACAATGTTAGGCAAAAAACAAGTCCAGCCATCGTTGAAAATCCTGTGAGGATCTACATCCTGTAAGTACCTCGGGAGGAGACGCATTCCAGTCAACAATAGATCGCACCAGAAACGAAAACTTAAATACATCCACCCGCGGTACATAAGCTTGGACAGAAAATGAGTGATTGGTACGAGCGGATACTCGTCCTGGGGGGCGCAGGTATACACTGGGATCCAGCTTGTAGTTTTTATGATACAGGTCATAAATAAATTTTAAGCGAGCTATTTTTCTACGTGTAGCTAACGATTGAAGGTCAGCCCTAGCAAGCAAAAGTGATACAGACTGTGTTCTCATGTAATTTGAATAAATAAACCTCGCGGCCAATCTTTGTACTCGTTCAAGTTTGTTAATTTCAGTTTTAGTATGCAGATCCCAGATGATAGCTGCGTACTCCAGCGTTGGTCTAACAATAGTCTTATACACCAACAATTTAACAGAGGGCGGTGCATTACGGAGTTTCCTTCTCAGAAAACCCAGCTTTCGCTTCGCCAGTCCTGTAATATTGTCAATATGCTTGTCCCACTTTAAACTGCTGGATATAGTAACACCTAAGTATTTAAGCTCATTAGAACTCTTAATTTCTCTATTGTTTATTGTGTATTTATAGTTAAGGGGGTTTTTTTTATTTGAAATTGTCATGCACACAGTTTTATCAAAATTAATTTTCATGTCCCATTTTTCACACCAGTTGTCAATACATCGAAGAGCATCGTTGAGGAGCATTTGATCAGAAACACTTTTCACATGACAAAACAAGAGACAATCATCTGCATATAACCTTACATCAACAAAAGGAGGCACAACCGTTGCAATATCATTCACATAAATGAAAAAGAGTAGAGGTCCCAACACGGAGCCTTGTGGCACACCTGAGGATACGCGTAAAAGAGACGAACGTGCGTTACTTATTTCAACAAACTGCAACCTATTGCGCAAGTACGCTTCAACCCATCTTACAATTGCGGGATCAATACCAAGTATTAACATTTTTTGTCTGATGACATACTCTATCAAAGGCCTTAGAGAAATCAATTGCTATGACATCGACTTGTTCTTTTGAGTTTATCGCTGTAGCGAAAGCATGAACAGATTCAAAAAGCTGAGTGACGGTTGAAAGGCCTTTTCTAAAACCGTGTTGCGCACATTGGTGTAGCCATGCATAGAACACCCCCCCCCCCCCCGTGCTCCATAAGATCGAAGCTTTTAAAGCTGGAGTTAAAATGTCCGCCACCAGCAAAACAAAACAAAACAAAAACAAACAACAACAACAGCACAGTTGTTTAGCCATAACCACTACGTAAGCAGACCATCAGGTCCCTTAAAAACGAACATTGACGTCATGTAGTTTTAGCAGGCACGTTTTATTTAATTACTATGGCGAATGTTCCTCTTCATGTGTCCTTAAGAGTGTGTCTTGGAAATTAGAAAGAGGACACCGACCATAAAGGAAAATGCCGAATAAGGACATTTCAGTGACCTTGACGAAGCCTTGCACACAATGACGGGAGCCTTGTGGACTAAACTGCGAACAAAGCTCTCCTCAGGGGAGCCGAAACGCATTCTCTAGTTCCCTCTCACTCTCTCTCTCTGCGTTTTTTTTTGTGGATCCCCTTCTTTTTTCTATGTAACTTCCCCAGCAGACGTGCTTCGGTCAAAGCCTCGACATTGTAGGTAGTGAGAAAACAACATCGATGAATTATTTTCAGCCGTGGTCTTGCTCCAAGGACTGCAAGCTAAATACAAATGTATTGCCGCAACGTGAAGAGAGAAGTGGTAATTAAAAGGTTGAGAAAGTAGCAGCAGGTCAGTATTTTTATTTACTGCGCGCCAGAGCGTTCCTCTTCTTTCTTGTTATTGCTTGCTGCATAAAAGCGTGCAGATGCGCGTATGCGCTGTCGTCTTCGTCTTCCTAGCAGTACACAAGTAGCAATATGTTCTCATCGAATAGTGTGACGGCCGATGAATGAAATGTTGCAATGTCTTTACCAAAATGAAAGTGCTGATAAAATATCGCCTGCGTGACCCTGAATGTGCAGTCCCTAAAGACTGATAGAGCTAAGCAAAAAGCATCAGCTTAGCTTTTTTACCAAAATTCACTACATTAGGTCGGTGAAGGTGTGCAAAATATTGCTGCTGAATATTACAAATGCGCGTTCTGACTAGTAGCTCGTGCTGGCCGCACTGCACCGTTACAATGTTCACTGCGATTCAGAGGCACTGTTAAAGAACGAGTATAACGCAACAAATCACTGCCGCAAAAAAAAAGAAAAAAACCAGCGCCCGCGCTAATAGCAGAAGGCCGGAGCTAGCGTTAAACCGCATCTAGCCGGTCTGAGAGCGCCACAAGGTGCCATGAAGTCTCGTCACCTAGACAACCTTGGCTGCCCGGTATTGCTGCGTGCCGGGCGCACAGCGCGGGAAAGGGGTCGACATCGTCTTACATGTCACTTCGTGCGCTGGCGAAAAACCCTCCCGCGTGTGTGCGTGTGATGCGAGTGGCTTCTCGATCGGTTGAGTTTATTAGTCGGTGTTTAGTTTGAAATGTGCCTGCGCTTTGTACTCCACCAGTGTGTTCTGTCAGTGCTGATTATTGCGAAGGTGCACCATCCTAAAGACAGGAACTGTGGATTCATATTGTGGAGCACTCGCAGTGAAATAGTGAGTACCGCTCTCACGTTGTTCCGTTCAGCGCTTTGTTAACTTTGTGAGCACGAAAATAACGCCTTGAAACAATTTTGTTTTCAACTAGTTGATGACAAGTCAGCATTTTTTTACTTAGCGAGAATATTTGTCCGGACTGTTTCACGGGGATGATGGCAAAGTGTGAATGTGGGCAAGTTTTTGTTTGTTTGTTTAGATTGTTTGGAGTACAAAGCAGAGTGAGCGTGCACCGCTGAGGTTCAGCGAAGAAATTGAACGGATTTTTGCGGTGCCCTTTGTTGGCAGCCGTTTTTAACGGGGCCCGCTCGTTATGCACATCAATTTTAGTTTACTAATTACTACATGTGCGGGGACGGCGCCTGTTAGCTCTAAGCATCAACCGTATCTAAGACGCATATGCTTGGGCATATTGGTAGTTCATTTACTCTTTTTTTGTTACTGCACAAAAAGACCGAGAACGGAAAACAAGGTTGTAGGCCCGTGTGCTCAGATTTGGGCGCACGTTAAAGAACCCAAGGTGGTCAAAATTTCTGGAGCACTCCACTACGGCGTCTCTCATAATCATATGGTGGTTTTGGGACGTTAAACCTCACATATCAATCAACGGAAAACAAGGGCGTGATGTCCATGTCGTTCTTTTCGGTTCTCTTTCGTTTTGTGCGGTAACACTACCGTGATAACTCGGGTTGATGCATCGGGTGACAAAACAGCATATTGCTTCTCGTTATAAGCGTCCCGCGAAGTTTGCCTACTTGCTAATACATTCAATTTCGCTAAATTTGTCTTCACCGGTGTTTTCGTTCACCCGCAACATAGCGTGACACTGCCGACAGCCGTGCCTGTGTAGCGGATCGAGCACTGAAGCTGGACTTTTGTTTGAACAGACCTTTCGTCTGTGTGTGTGGTCGAATCGCCTACTTGAACAGCGCAAACGCTTGTTTGAACATAACTGCAAACGTTCGAGCACATTTTGTTGAGATTGTTTCCATCATGTGTAACTTTCAAACTATTCTTGTTATTCAGAGTTTTATTGCCATCGGCTCGCTTTGGCGTTTAACTTCGCTAAGTACTTCAGATATTAAGGGAAGGTATCTTCGCTATGTGAAGCGTATTATTAGTTTTTTTTTGCACAAAAACACTTTAATGTTATGCATACTGCACGGTATCTAATTTTGGCTGCATGTGTTGCAGCCACAGTGTAAGACTGGGCAGCATATTTATCAGGGAGCACAACACGCGCAGCCACTGAACAGCCTACGCTGCCTCGCGAAGGAGTTTTGCTTTCTCAGCCTGCCAGCATGATTGAAACAAATGGCGCTAATTTAGCAGTATGCACTGGTCATTCAGTGAAGGTAACAGGGTCACTTTATTTGAAATTTCCCAGCTAATTTTGCGGCTATGACAAATGTGTTTGAAAAAAAAATCGTGCTGATTTAATGCACCGAAAACAGTGAACTGCTTGAATATTTCGGAGAAAAAAGTTTTTCATCACGTGGTTGCCTTTCAAACTTTTCAGAATGTTGTTTGAGTGTTGTTTGTGAAAAAATATTTTAGAAGTTCCGCTCCTTTTTTTATACCAAGTTTGGTACATGTAAGGTAACGGGGCTTATGTAAGGTGCTTGAAACTCGGCAGTATTAACACAAATTTTCGGCCAGATACGTCTGCACGAATTTAGCCAAAGTGTGTTATGTTTGCATTTTCTCATTGCGATACTGCACTTTGTATAAATATCTGAGCTGTGACTACTTACTTCAAAAAAATATATTTTGATGAAAAATTATTTTTAGATATTTTAGGCTGTTAACCTCTACGGGAAAAGATCACTCATTTCACAAAATTGTCATTTTCGTCCGTACTGAGACGCAATTTGCACCGTGTGGTGCTTCAATTAAAAATCACTTTTTACCTAAATTGAAAGCAAATAAACAGTTCTTTGTATGTGACAAGTTTCATCATTACAATTTCTACTTCAAGGAATAAATTTTGTTTTTAAATTTTTCCATAACGGCAATGGGGAACTTCGAGGCATCGGCTGCCAGATGACCAAATGGCGAATGGGGAACTTGGAACTTCAAAAATCATTTAGGGGCAAAGCTCTTGAGGCCGTGGGTCGTTCCCTCCTGTGTAGTACTACTAGTATTATGTAGTCACTTGATGAGTTGCAAAATGAATAGCGTTAGTGGTTTTCACAGCATATACACGGACAAAATGATGATTCGTGGGGCGAATCGTTCGTCCGTACATTTGTACTTTCGTCCATTTGTCTGTGTATCCATCCGTCCGGGCTTCCGTGTGTCGCTCTGTCCGTGAGTCCGTCCGTCTTTCTGTTCGTCCATACTGGCGTCAGACTGTCTGTCCATCCGTTTGTGCGTCCGGACGGACGAACGCTACGCCCCACTCACCATCATTGACTCCGTGGATTTGCTGTGATCTTTTTCTCAAAACATAAATTGCTATTAGAAAATTTGGCACATGAAAATAACTGTTCATTTTCTTTCGATTTATGTACAAAGTCTATTTTAATTCAACCCCCATATGGTGCAAGTTGCGTCTCATTATAGACAAAACAACTATTTTGTGAAGTTTACGATTTTTTCTCGTAAAATTTGACAGCTTGAGAGGTCTAAAATATTTTTCCTCTAAATATACCTTATGTGGATTAAGTATTCACTCTTCAGATATTCATTCAAAGCGCAGTATTGATACAGAAAAATGCAGATATAACACATTTCGGCTAAATTATTTGAGGCGTATGTGGTCGAAAAATGGTAATAATGTTACTGAGTTTCAAACACTTTACGCAAGCCCTTCACTTGTAGACCAAATTTGGCACGGAAGAAGAGATACTTATGAAATAATTTTTTTCACAAACATCTAGACGAGATTCCGGGATGTTCGGGAGGCAGCCACGTAACCAAAAAAATTTGCGAAATATTCTAGCAGTTACCTTTTAAATGCAGTAAATTCAGCGCGATTTTTTTAGAATACATTTGAGGTGGTCGCCAAAATGACTGGGACGTCTGACATGGAAGAACCCAATAGCCAATTATTCCATTACATAATCGTGTAAATGTGAGCCAGTTCAAGAACACTAGTATCATTCGCTTTTTAATACGTAACTGTACAGTACTTAATTTTACAAGTTACCTGCACTGATTACGTTCTCAATGCGCATGCCGTCATGTATGCTCAGTGGCATTGTGCTTTTGTGCAATACAGATAAAATATGTATCTGTTGCTCGTCGTACTGTTCTCCTTTGAATAAATTAATCGAATGAGTACCATGGTAGATCTGCAGAAATACAATTGCAGCTGTTTTGATGTATACTTAAGCATATAAATTGACATTCACTTAGATTGGTTGATGCATGCAGCTAATGGAACATTATCAACTTGGAGCAGCACCTTTTTATTTGCCTGCGTGAGCAAGGTTAAAAGGTAAAGTAAGGTTCATATCTACGCATGAAAGGCGTAAAGACTTTGCCACAGCGCGTTTTTTATGGCGTTTATTGCTCAGCATACCTTTTCTAGCATTTCTCACTGCAGTGGAGGCCGATGCCACTGAATATGCTTGCTATGCACTCAATTTATACTTACACATAAGAAAGCAGTTAGTTATGCAGGGTGCATACTGTATGTTGCACTCTTTGTGAAATTTCGGTCATTGTTCCTTGTGTATTTATTTTAGGTTTCCAGGATTGAATTTCCTGTACAGAAAGAACAGCTTCGCCCCACTTCTCTCGAAGGCACCAGTCATTTTAGCAGCTGAAGATGATTTTGCCAGCAGTAGTGACGAGTGGTTTTGCAGTTAGAAGTATACCAACACTGACATTACATTATTACAACCCCAAGTACACTACCTTGCCGAATGTTCTCTTTTTTAATGTCGAAATATATACTGCGAGATGTAATAGGTTGTAAATGTGACTCCAGAAACTCGCTTACTCTTTCTACGTGTTTTTTTCTATTGTATAGGTGTCAATCAACGCCATACCTCGCAGTCGTTTTCCCGGCTAGCGCAAATGTTTTTGAAAGTTATGAAAATTTATTGTATTGAAAACAATAAATTTCTAGTACAGAGAGAAAAAAAGAACTTTGTCACGTGAGATATTTCAAAATGTAGCAGAATGCCATCAGAGTCCTGTTTGTCAGGCTTGCAGTTTTTCTATAATAAAGGCAGATGTTAACATATGGTCCTAATTGTTTTTTGCTTCGCCGTTATGTTTGATTGAACCTTACGCTACAGGTTACACCACTACTTGCACTACTGTGGTGTGGTGTGGTGTAATGTGGTGCGCGCGCGCTCGCGCGCGCGTGTGTGTGTGTGTGTGTGTGTGTGTTTGTGTGTGTGTGTGTGTAAGTGCCTTCCGCGTCTTTGTCGTTTTCGGCCAAGTCTACGTACACACATATACACTGGTCTCATGCAGCTCATTCAAGACCACGGCACCTTATTTTATCAGCTGCATGCATGCAGGTATAAGTGCAGTGGGTGAAACCAGTATCTTCCTTCTTCTCTGTCAGCAGCAGAGAAGGTTCATTTCTTCTCCCTGAGAACAATTGAGGCTTGGGCAAGTTGGTGATGCATATTTGATGGAATGAAGTGCTATGAACGGCTCTCCTCAACACACAAGACTAAGCGTCACTCTTGTGTCTCTGCTTTTGTTGTCCCATTAATCACGCTTCATTTTATCAAGTAGGCTTATCCATATAACTGCCATCGTTTCAAAAGGGTTTATAGTGTTGCGCCCCACTCGCGTGGCTGTAGCTTCATCCTACACCCATAGTTTAGAGGTGTTTATAACACCTAATAAAGTAGGATGTAAAACATTATACCCTACGGTTTCGGGGTGTTTCTAAACACCTTATTGTTTTGGGTGTTCCTAGATACCCTAAAAGGGTGTTGCCCATGGAACAAAAAATACACCCTTATGGGTGTAAAATATTTTAAAGTGTACCGTTAAAATCAGACAGACAGAAAAATGCACAATTAGACGGACAGACCAAAATTTTTCCGTCGAAGGTGTGCAAGACATAAAGAAACATAGTACATTTCTTTATGCCCAAGAAAGACTATCGTCTTTATGTTAACTGCCGGCGTCTTACCACGGGGGGAACTCGAACAAACGAGTCGCAGAGCGGGAGGGTATCGCGCTAATGTTGCGTAATTGGTTATGATTTATGAATGCTTATTCAATATTTCGTGTTACAATACTTATTTATTGAGTGAAGGAGAAGCGTTGCCTTCAACGAGTGTTGGAACGCTGACGTCGTATCAGTGCCTACATATACGGGGTGGCCAGTGATCCATAGAAAATATTGGCAGCATATCGACGGAGTGAATGATGGAGAGTAAGGTGAAGCATTCGTCCGTCTATTTGTTCTTTCTTCCGTTCATCCATGTGTCTATCCGACCTTCCGTGCGTGCATCTGTTCGTGCGTCCGTCCCTGCGTTCGTCCATGCATCCGCCCCTGCGTCTGTTCATGCGTCCATCCATGCATTTTTCTGTGTGTCCCTACGTCCATCTATTCAACATTCCAAGTACGACCATCTCGCATCTTTCCATCATATATTCCCCATATAGAAGCACTGCGATCCGGTGGACATTTCAAGGACTAAACGAGAGGTGGCACATGCACATTTTCTTACGGCTTGCGCTTCGGGTCTACCTCCCACCCACAGTGCTCCCACCTTTAACCACCTCGTGTTCATGCTTTATACTAGGGTACTGTATTCATGGCACTGCGGCCCAACGCTCGCTAAACTTTTCTAAAACCAAGGAAGTCAAGCCCGGCGAGTATAACGTAGCAACCTTTCCCTGTCAGATAGTGCTCAATGTACATGCCAATGGCTGCTAAGAGGAACCGAGAGATAGGAAAATTCGGCTTTTAGTTTCTTACGGCTTGCGCTTCGTATCTACTTCCCACCTTCAACCACCTCGAGTTGGTGGTATATACTACTTTATTGAATTCATGGCACTGCGGCTCAACGCTCGCTAAACCTTTCTAAAACTAAGGAGGTTACACCCAGCGAGTATAACGTAGGAACCCTTTCTTGTGAGATAGTGCTCAATGTACATGCCAATGGCTGCTAATGGGGAATGAGAGACAGGAGCATTCCGCTGTTACTTAAGGCGCACGCCACGAATTTTTTGTTGTTCAACAAAGCACAGGAGCAACAAAGCACCGGCACCACCTTGCAGGTCAAAATGTAACACTTGTTACACACTACGACTACGAGGGACGAACGGGTGCCGCTTGAGGAGCTTCGCCCCTAAAAGAAAGAAGTTAAAACTTTTTTTCTTTCTTTCTCCAA